>NC_053433.1:108065003-108709497 GCF_007990345.1 Gossypium hirsutum
TATTTGTTATTTTGTTATTAATATTAATATTATTTATTTATTTATACCCTTTTTACAGTCTCAAATTTTATTATTTTTGTTGTTAGTATTACTATTTTAGCCATCTTATATATCATTCATTTGTATATTCATTATTATTATTTTCATGTTAGCCTTAGCATTGACATTTTATTATCCTTTCTTTTGGTTGTCTATGTTAGCTTTAAATTTGGTCCATCTTGTAATTTCCGTGAATTGTTATTTTAGTATTTGTGTTTTGTAATTTATTAGCGCGACATTTTATTCACAAATCATTGTTTTAAATAAAAATGCATTTCGTTTAATTGTTACATTTTATTCGAAAGTTTTTTCAAAATATGGCAATACTCGTATTTGGGAGCTTCAAGAAAATTGTGCCCTAAATTACTGGGTTACCATTTTCCTCCTCAAATCTAAGTAATCGAGTACCCTTTCTTAGATCAAAACAAATAAGTTTCAAATAAAAGCTTATTCTTGGGAATTCGAGATGTTGTGTTCTAACTTATTGGATATGACACTTTGTTTTCTCGAGGTAAGGATTTCTAAAAAAAAATAAAGACAATATTCTGTATTTGAAAATTTGAGAGATTGTGCCCTAACTTACTGGGTTCTAATTTTTCATTTGACCCAAATAACCGAATATCCTTTTTAAAATTAAATGCATGAGTTTTGAAAATTAAAAGACAAGCTTATTTTCGAGGGTTTGAAATATTGTATCCTAACTCACTGGGTGTGACATTTTATTTCTTCGAGATAGGAGGGTCTTAGCATTCAATTTAATTTATTCAATTGTTCTTTTAAAAAAAAAATAAAAGGATCGTATTCTAAAATCTTCTCAAACATTCGACATTAAGACATTAATTAATCAATTAGGTACCAATTTTGGGTGTTACGAGGGTGCTAACCCTTCCTCGTGCGTAACCGAATCCCGAATCTTTGTTCTCGAATTTCGTAGATCAAAATCATTATTTTAATAAATCAAAATATTTTATTAAAATGATCAATCTCAAGGTGATCCGATCACACATCGAAAAAGATCGGTGACGACTCTATTTTTTGTTTTTAAGTCGACTCCCGTTTTTCAAATTAAAAATGGTTTTGACATGTAATATTTGTATTTTTTAAAATTAGATTTTATTTTAACTTTTTTAGAAAGTTGGATTTTTAATTTATTCCATTGTTTTTTTATAATCCAATTAGATTATTTGATTTTAATAATTTTTTCACATATGAAAATAAAATATTAAAAAATAAAAATTATATTATGATTTGTAAAGTTAATTTATTATATTTGATACTATTTGAATTTAAGTTTTAATTAATAATATTTTATATTTGGTTTTAAATTAGAAAAATAAAAATATAAAATGAAAAAAATAGTTTTTAATACTAAAATTTTAAAAAAATAACATTTTAAAAAATTAATACTTAATTCGATAAATTTAATACATTAAAATCATAATTTAGTTTATTATTAATGTGCACATACAAATTAAATCAAATTTTAATATCAATTCTCAAAATAAATTTTATTTTTTGAAATTTAATCTTTAAGATATTTACATAAATATTTAAGACAATGTTGTTTGAAACGGATCGGTTGGACTAGGAACCAATGGAGATGTCTAACCAGAGAGGCCCTTTGAACTAGTGGACCTAGAAATTGGTACATATCGGTTGAACCGGGCACTTGAACCAGTTGAATTGAATTTTTAATTTTTTTATTAATTTTTAATATTTTAAAAAATATTTTTTAATTGGACCGATTGGACCGATGAATCAATTTTTGACCATTTACAACGCTGATTTGATTTTAAAACATTGGTTTAAGATAGAGTTCTTTTACATTTACTCAAATCCATACTAAGTGTTCCATCTTTAATTATACTTTCGTTATAATTTAAATTATTCAATTTAATTGATAAGTAATAATATCTTATTATTTTAAATTATTTTATTATTTATTTAAATCAATTTTGTAAAGATGAAAAGTATAAATCAACAATATATTCATATATATATTACTTCTCAATGTATCTATTAAAATAAGCCCAGTAATTAATTTTCTATATTCTATACGCTCATTAAGGGAATAGATGCTGGTTACAAGTTAACAATATATTCATATTTTAAATATTATACATACATACATATTTATTTAATATTGTACAAAAATAATAAAAATGTAAACACGATATAAAAAATTAGTCTTCTTATGAAAGGACCCTCAAGCACAGTGTTTTGAAAAGATTTTCCTTTTGTGGCTCTCCGCACCTATTATGTTAGTCGCTTGAGATCACTCAATCTTCCAAATCATGCATCAATAATTAGGGTTGTAAGAAAAAAATTAAGACGAAATGTGATGTTCAATCTGAATCAAATTATTATGGACGATTTAAAATATTAAAAAAATAAGTCGAAAGAAAATGATTTCACCTCGTAACTTTATCTAGCAAAGAAGATAAGGTGCCTAAATTTGAAAGATCATACTCTGTTATTAGTCCATGTATTGTGTGTAAGTTATAAGTTTAGTCCGTGTACTCTGATTAAGTCATTTTAGTTCTGATCTAAGCGATAGCCTTTAAATTATGCTATTTCCAGAATATTATGCGACAAAACATATCAACACATAAGAATGTTATGTTAATTTTCTATTTCCAAATAATATTCACAAAAAGCTACATTATTTTAATTAATGAGTTTAATAGCTACTATTTGAATTGGGTCTGAAATTTTAAAATTTAAAACTTATAAGAACTAAAAATGATTAAATTGAAGAATGTGGATTAATTTCCAACCATACGCATGGTACGAGATTAGTAGCAGAATTTGACCTAGTGAATTTGATTGCTATAGTGTAGGATAGGACTAAAATTTAAAATTTAAAAAGTATAAGGACTAAATTAATCAAATTAAAATACAAAGTTACTTATGCTACCTATGCATAATATCAAGACTAAAAACAAAATTTGACCTATTTTAAATACATTTCAGAATTTTTGTCTTTCCTGAGATTCTTTAATGAATCGCACATTTTTTTCCCTTTAATTGCGTCTCTTTCTGATTTTCCTTCTCTTTTTCCTTTTTAAATATTTTTTTTTGTCTATTTCATATTATCTCGTGAATCTACTTTTATCTTTTAATCTAATGTAAAGCATAAAATATTATTAAAAATTTTATAATGTATATGTGTGAAAATTACTTATTTAAAATATAAAAATAATAAAATATATATAATTCAATAAAATTATAAATATTATATTAAAATATGATTTTGGTTCAGTACTAAAATTAGTGTTTTTATTGATATAAATATATGCGTTTAAATTTCATTATATTCAAAATTTTATTAATTTTTTAAAAAATAAAAATATTAAAATCTGTTAAATAATATAATTTATTTTAATTATGATAAAATATTTTCATAATTTTCTTAATCAAATTAATATTTAATTGACTCGTGACACTAATTTAATAAAATAATAATATAGATTAATAATTAATAAATATATAGGGAGAATCTTAAAGGGGTAGGTAGGAGTCTTATCCCCCTAAATGAAATATTACTCTTTAAGTTCTCTTAAAAAATAAAGAAAACTATGTTTAATCCCTTAATTTATAGTAAAATTACATTTTAACTTTTTAAAAATAAAAAAAATTGTGTTTAATCTTTAAGAAAAATATGAATAATAAATTAATATATTATATTTAATACCTTTAAAAAATTTATTATTAAATCTCGGTGCTTCTTTACTTAAAAATTAATAAAATAAAATATCTATTTTTTATGATAGTTGTCAATTTCATGGGATTTTTGGGAATCTTATTGATGCTTTTAATGTTTATATTTTATTTAAAGGAATTGGTATCTTGACAAAAAGGAGGACGCGGAAGCAATTGTCCACATCCATTTAATTGTGAAAACTAAACTAAAATTTTGACGAATAAAATTTAGGAGTTCTTTGTAATATATAATTTATTTTTTAAATTTAGGGTGAGTTTAGATAAGTGGTGTATTTATTTATAATTAGTATAAAAATGCGGTGATGGTAAAATTAGATACGTCACGTGAAACAAAAAATATGCTAAATGCACTGCATCATACCGCACCGCCCATCCAAACCTATCTTTAGTTTATTGTAGTATTATTTAGAATGTGAGTAAAAAAAATTGATGATAGCATTAACTATTTTTATTAAAAGAAAAGATTAGTCCTTAAGAAAATTTAAACATAAAAGGTGTTACTAAGACATTTGATAAGAATGTGGTTCAAATTGGAAAAAAAAGTATAAACTTGAAGGATTTGGCAGCAAATAAGTTACCATAACAATACATTGATTAATCATGAATCTTCTTAGCCATAAGGATAAGATCATTTGCTTTTTGTGTAGTGAGACCAGGTATGACATCAAAGTCTATGTCTTCTTTGTTCATCTAGGGTAACATTTCCCAATCAAACTTGTAATGTAGATTAGCAAGGGCAAGCTCCACTGCTGCAACACCCACATGCATTCTAGGGCAAACCCTTCTACCCGCACCAAATGGTATGAGCTCAAAGTTCAGCCCTTTAAAGTCAATAGAGTTTCCAATGAATCTTTCAGGATAAAACTCTTCTGGGTTTTCCCAAGCTTCAGGGTCTCTTCCTATTGCCCATGCATTCACATACACTAAGTCCATGTTTGGTTAGAGTGAATGGAATATAACTGTAATAGGATAGAGATGTAATTGAATCGAGTTGTAATTAGTATTTTAATTGTTTGGTTTAATGGAATGGAATAGAACCGTAATAATATTTTTGTGTTTGATTGAATAGAATAGATGTTGTAATAGCATAAGAAAAAAAGTTTAAATGACCAAATTACCCTTACAAAATTTTTTGTTAGGTTAATGATTATTGTTTTTGTTATTAAATTTTAATAAGATTATTATTAAATATAATTTAATAAAAATAATAAATAATTTAATCATATTTTCCTATAATTATTATTAAATACAATTTAATAAAATATATATAATTTAATATCATTCTTAATAATATTTACTAAAAATATTTCAATACCTAATATATTTGCTTCAATTTAGCCTCTCACCTCTTCTCTTACAAATAAGTCACAATCATGAATATAAAAATGGGTTTTACATACAGTATGATAATCCTCTTATAATATTTTATTTTAGTAGTCAATTTTAATAGAAGGCAAATTTTTTATATTTTATTTTATCCTTTATAATAGCATGGTAACAACAATTAATTATAAGATATACTCTTTAATAAATTAATTATTTATAGCAATTTTTGATAAAATAAAAACTTTTAAATTTTATATAAAAATTACTAAATTTTAGTAAAATTAGTTTTATTCATATGTGAAAAAAAAATCAAAACTCATGAAAAAAATAAATGCTAATGATGCATTTTCTTAGGCCTCCTTTCTTTAATGCTTTAGCTATTTTGAATAAAGGCTAAAACCAGAACGGAAAAAGCAGAATGAAAAAGAGAAAAAAAAAGAGCAAAAGCAGCGATCAAAATTTACTTCAATTAATATGACTTAAGACTACAACAATCTTCTTTTTTTTTTTTTGGTGAAAACACAATAATATTCCTCAAAGCGAGGGTATCCTCCTGCTTCCCTTTAAATTCCAGGAATTCTCCAAGAACATGCTTGCTTCCTTTAAGCTCCAGCCTACTGAAATCATGGAAAATAATGATTTCTTGAACTAAAATTGCCTACGATGAGAACATAACCAAAAGAATAACGAAGTATCCTCAGATACCAAACACTTTATCTTCCTATGCAAATGCAGAATAGGAGCAATGGGTAGGGTAAGAGAGGACAACTTAATTAATACTTAATCCCTAATGCTTAACTCAAATTTTATCAAGTTCAATTTTCTTAGTACTGTAGTGTCATTTTATTTCCCAATGAATCACTTGACACATTGCAATTCATTCGGCGGACAAGCAGAGAAAACTAAGTAAAATCAAATAAAAAAAAATCAGTACCATATATATAGTACGGCATATTGTTAACATTATTGAAAAAAAGGGAATAACATGCATAAGAAATTTATAACATAATGTTAAATAAAGTGAAAAAAAAACTTATTGGCACATCAGATAACAAACCTGTCCCACACAGGGGCTGTGCTGAGAATGAAGTTAAGTTGCTGATGGAAAGAGTCCTGCATTTCCTTCTTCCCACCACGAAAAGCGCCTTTAACCCACCCGAATATCATACCTTTAGTTTTGGTTCTAATTGCACACATTGATCATACCTGATTACCTCAGGTGGAAAATTTCTATAAATCTCACTGCAAATGAAAAACTATTCAGTACATACTTGTCGAAACCATTTTCAAATCGAGTTTTGGAAAATGGGAATCGATTTTAAAAACGCAAACGGGAGTCGCCACCAATCTTTTTAGGTGTGATTGGATCACCTTTAAAACACTTTGTTTTAAAATCATTAGTTTTGGTCCACGAAATAAAAGAACGGGTTCGGGAGTCGGTTACGTACGAGGAAGGATTAGCACCCTCGTAACGCCCAAAAATTGGTACCTAATTGATTATCAAATGTCTTTAATGTCGAAAAAAAAATTAAGATGTAGTCCTCTTTAAAATATTTCAACTTTAAAAATTGGGATTCACTAGCGTCAAAGTATTGACATTAAGATATCCCTTTTTTGAAATTCCTATCTCGAAACAGCAAAACGCTATATCCAATAAGTTAGGACATATTGCTTTGAAATTCCAAGATAGTGGCTTGCATTTAGAAAACCTCTAAAAAAAATTTAGAAGGGTACTTAATTATTCGAATTCAACGAGAAAAGTGGCAACCCAATAAGTTAGGGCACTGCTTTCTCGAAATTTCCAAACACCAAGCATTGCCTTATTTGCAAAAAATCTTATTTCGAGGTAACAAATAAATGAATAAAACGAATAAAAAGATAATAACAAATAGGTTAGGAAATATTCGAGATTAAAAAAAAACTAGTAATAAATAAACAATCATTATGTAAGACTAAAGAATGATAGTATAGTGAAGATAATAATAATATTAATAGTAGTAATACAAGTAAAAATTTTGTAATGATGTGTGAAATTATATATATGTATGTGAATATATAGATAAGTAAACAATATATATAGTGAGTGAAGAGTAAAAGGTAAAATAAGTGTATTTAAAGAGTAATGGGTAAAAATATAATAATAATATAATAGTAGTAATAACGTAATAGTATTAGAAATATACGATATATAATATTGAAGGTAAATACATAATATATACATATTAGAAATAATCATAATATTAGAAACAACTATTAATAATACTACATAAATAGATATATAATAGTAGCATATACATGATATAGTTAAAAAATATATAAAGTAAGATAATATGGGAAATAAAAAATATATATAAACGATATAATATTAGGGCATATGCAAAACAATAAAAATACAATATTAAAAGATATATATATAAAATGTATACATAATATAATATTAAAATATTTACATGGTATATACATAATAATGTAAAAAAATAAACTATTAGTAATATTATAAATATATACATATAGTAGTAATAATATAAAGGTATTTCATATAAACAGGTATGCACGTGGAAAAAAAAAGAAAAGAGAAAAATAATAATTACAAAAGTATGAAATCAAAATAATATGTAGAAACATGTTTATTCTAAAAAGAATAACTAAAACTTAATTGAGAGAAGAAACAAAATCCAAGAGATAAATTACAAGTAAAACAAATTATTGAAACAGAATTTTGGGCTAAAATTAATTGCGTATAAATGTCCGAGATCTAAAATTAAAAATGCCCGAAATCTTAAAATACCGCGCAAAGGGGGCAAATTGAAATAGCACACAGACTGCAGGGCCAATTTAAAATAATATAAAAAACTTAAATATGACCCAGTTGAAGGCTAGCACAGAGGAGGGGACCAATTGCGTAAATTACCCAATTAAAGGTAACATGCATGGTCCTAAGCAAAAAAAGCTGATTCCACTCCCCCATGCTACTTTGTTTTATTATTAATCAAAACCACTCCCAATGCCATTTTGTTTTATTGTTAATTAAAATTACTTCCCCATACTATTTTGTTTTATTGTTAATTAAAACTACTTCCTCATACCGTTTTGTTTTATTATTAATTAAAACCATACTTTATTTTCTTTTTTTATATCATAATTTTTTTTAAAAAAACAACAAAAAAAGAGTTAAAACATCACCCTACCACCCTACATTCATTTTTCAAAATAGAGATAAGGCTCTCAACCCTTCTCCTCTTCTGGTCATCGGACCGGCCATCAACCGTCACGCTGGTCACCGGCCACCGGCGGCGGCGGCACCGTCCACGGTGGCCGGTGTAGCGACGTAAAGATTCGTTTGGTTTCGGTCGCTAATTGTGGCCATCTATTGAAAACTTGGAAGCTAAAATTTGATTTTTAAAATAAACAGGGAGTCGTCACCGATCCTTTTTATTAGGTGTGACCGGACACCTGTTAGACTTCTTTTAAAACAAATAAAAGGGTGAGTTTAGGTCTACATTAAAAGCCAGAGAAAAATTAGGGTTCGGGAGTCGGTTACGCGCGAGGAAGGTATTAGCACCCTCGCGACGCCCAAAAATTGGTATCTCATAAACACAGGTTGTCTTGATTTTCAAAAATACGGGTTCAATGTAAAATTTAGTCGTGATCCGATTAAAAAACAAGAAATTTTAGTTTATTCCGTTTTTCTTTTAGAAGGGTATATCGCTTTAACACGGGTCAATTGACGTTCACCCAACATAGCGATGAACTCGATGACTTAATGTTAAATCGATATATTGCCTTGACTATTGAAATTAATTAGAAAACCGGAACGTAATTTTCAGGAGAATGCAAGACATAATTGATACGAAATGAAAATAAGCAAATGAAACGGCTTGATACATTTGAAACAAATAACAAACATAACAATAATATTAGAAAATAATAACCGTGCATGCAAGATCAAATGCAATGTTAGCATTGAATACGAGAACGTAATAAGAATACAATGAATACACATATGAAGATAATTAAGAGTATATACGTAAAATATATATATAAATAGTAGTAGTGTTAGAAATATATTATACGTATAGTGTTTGAAGTACATATAAGATAGTAAAAAAGTACATAACTAGCAACAATAAAATAAAATATATACATATATGTGTAAAAATAATATTACAAAAAGGGTATGTATACATGTATATATATAAAAATAAATGTATTAACAATAAATATAATAGGGGTAAGAAAACAAGTATATACACAATATATATGTAACGTGGTACTATGGATATATATATACAATACAGTATTTAAAATAATATTTACATAATATAAAAATATAATATTAAAAGGTATATGTACATACGTAATATATATAAATACATATATAATATAATGTTAAAATATTTACATAATATATATATCATAATAATGTGGAAAACGAATATTAATAATGTTACATAAATATATGCCTATATATATATTAAAGATATATATATAAACATATACTAATATCAATACAAATAATAAGGATAACATATAAAAAATACATACATGAAATAGTATATATAAAAAAATACATAACTAATAATAAAAAATATACATACAACGACATAAAAGTATATGAACAGTAAGAAATACACAATACATAACATTAAAAATATATATAATAATATACACAAATATATAATATATATTAAAATAATAATATGAAAAAGAAAAGCATCGGTACATTATATAAATACATACATGAAGAAACATGTATAAATACTAAGTGAAAATCAATAACATTAATAATGAATATAATAATAATAGTAAATACATATATATATATGTAAGAGTAAAAATGTGACATTTTAAAGTAATTATACACATATATGTAACTAAATATCATATAATAATAATAACAAAATATTGATGATGTTAATAAAATATAGTAATAGATATAATACAAATAATATCTAAAATACAGTAAAACAACGAAGGTAATATAAAACAACTTAAATTTTTCAAAAAAAGGGCTAAATTCGAATTAAAAATGAAATTTGGGACGAATTCGAAATGAAAAACAGAAGAAGGGGACTAATTCGATCGCGCACTAAACATTGAGGGGCCAAGAGCGCAATATCCCCGTTTATTAAAACACTGCGTAGCAAAGGGGGGACCAAATTGAACGCGGAACAAAACAACAGGGCTAAATTATAATTAAAACCGAACTTGATTTAAAATACTGAAAATACGGAAGGCCCGATTGTGCAAATAGCCCTTCCGCTTTTAAAAACACGCGGATCCTTGCTGGGGCGGGTCGGGTCGACCCGACCCACCCCTGAAACGGCGCCGTTTTAGTGGTTAATGGGGGGACCAAAACGCACTGTTTTGGTCCCCTATATAAGTTAAAATTTTTTTATTTTTTATTTCATTTGAAACAGCTGAAAGAAAAAAAAAGAAAGAAGGGAGAGAGGGGAGAAGGAAGAGAGGGGAAAGGGGAGAGCTCCGGCCACGGGCCGGTCATCGGACGGCCGCCGGAGGTCCACCGGCGCCGGCGCCAACCACCGCACGTGGTGGACGGAAAGGTAAAAATCTTATTTTTTTATTCTTTTATTTATTTATTTATATATATTTAAATTTGTATAAGTTAGAAAATAAACCTAAAAATGTAAATGAAATGAAAAAAGGAATGAATGTAAATCACCTTCGCTCACCGATTTCACTGTTTTGTTCTCTATTTTTTTGTTTGGTGTTTGATTTGGGGTTATTTGTTTCAATATTGAAGAAATTGCTATCTTTCTTGCTCTGGAATTGGCTGTTTCCTTATCTCTTCTTTTTGTTTTTTTCTCTTCTTTTTCAACCCTCTTTTACAACTTTTCATTCGGCTTTATATAGCCCTATTAGTTACATTATTTTTTTCTAAATTTGCTGTTTGTGTGCTTCCTTTTATCTTGCAGGGGATGGGCATGGTGGAGCAGGTGACCAGTGCTGGTGTCAGAAGGTTGGTGCGGCGCTGGTCAGATGGCAGGGGGTTGGTGTGCAAGTGGGGTTCGACGCCGAATGCTAGGGTTAAGTGTTTGGGTAGCTAGGGTTTCTGTTCTTGGGCTTAGGTTTAGTTGGGCTAAGGGTTTTGTATTGGGTTTGGGGTGTAAAAGGGGTAAATGGGCCGACCAGGTTAGCTTAAATGGGTGTTTGGGGTTTGGGTTAATTTGTATGGGTAGTTGAGGTTATGAAATGGGTTGAAGTTTTAAGTATAGATAAACTTGGGTTGTGGGTATTTTGTAAAAGGGCCCAAAATTGGCCTACAACAGCCGAAAAATCTTTCGGGGCCTTTTTTCACTTCTCTTCTCGAGTAGAGCCCAGATTTGGGGTTAAAACGACCTAAAAACCTTCAAAAATTAATGAGAAGCACCCTAGAACTCAAGAATCCATTCGGTTTTCAGCCACTGATCTTCAGCGGTGGCTTCCTCGGTCGTCCACGATGTTGGAAAACTGAACACCGGTAAGTTCTTTTCCTTTTTCCCTTTTTTATATTTTTTGTAAGTTTTTGTTTTTGTTAAAAATATTTGTAAAATAGATAAAACGAACGAATAGAAAGAAGATAAAAAAACAAATAAATAAAAATAAGGACAAACACCTTTTGAACTTGTTTTCTCCTTTTGATTTCTCCCAAAAATCTCTGTAATACAACCCCCTCTAATACAATCTTTTTTCTCCAAAATACAATCGATTCCCCCCCGGCACAAGGAACATAGGGCTTTTATATAGCCCAAAATCCAAAGAAAAAATACAAAGAATTTTATTTTTTGGTGCTTTTCTTTGCTGTCCTTTTTTTTTGTCTTCTTTTGCAGGTATAGAGTGGTGGAGGCAAGTGGGTGTGCTGGTGGAAGACAACTGGTAGTGGCGTAGGTGGCAAAGGTGGGGTGACTGCTAGGGTTCATCACCACTTTTCTTTGCTGAAAATTGCTTAGGTTTGGGTAGTTCTAATTTGGGCTGGTTTTGGGTATTGGGTTTGGGTAGGTTTAGTTATTGTAATTGGGTAGTTTTGATTTTTGGGCTGTTTAACATTGTAAATGGAATTGGAATTTGGTTATGTGGATTTTATCTTTTTTCTTGTTTGCTTGGGCCAAAAATTGGCCATTACAGCTGCCCCTCTTTGCTCATTGTCGTGTAATGAGAATGGAGCAAAGACTCCAAAATGGCCAATTTTTCTTAGTCTCGCTGAATTTTAATTTCTTGGTACTTGATCTTCTTTAAATGGCCACTTGGCGGCTTCAATTTGCTTCACTGCAACTCAGGAAGGCGATATCTGCTATCTTTGATCTGCCCCCGTCTACTACAGAAACGCCAAATCTATTATCTTCGATCTGCTCCCCGTCTAATACAGAGACGCCAAATTTGCTTCTTCAATCTGCTCATTGCAAACTCATGACTGCTATGTTGATATCTTCGATCTGCTCTCTGTCGAACACAGAAACGCCAAATCTGCTTCTTCGATTTGTTCCCTGACAATACAGAAATGCCAAATCATCTTAGATTTGCTTTAACGTAAGTACGTGAAAGCCAAATCAAATATGATTCGATTTGCTCCTTGTAAACATAAGGATGCCAAACCATCTTGGATCCGCTTCAGCATAAACATCCGAAGGCGAGATCTGCTGTGTGTCTGCTCTCCACCAAAGCTAAGATGCCAAACTTTGATTCATTCTCTGACAATACAGAGACGACAAATTATCTTAGATTTGCTTCATTGAAAACACGTGAAAGCCAAATCAGCTATATCTTCGATCTGTTCCTTGCCGAATACAGAGAGATAAGATCTGTCATCTTGGATCTGCTTCAGCGTAAACATCTGAGGGTAAGATCTGCTATGTGTCTGCCTTCCATCAAAGTGGAAATGCCAGACTTCGATTTGTTCTCTGACAATACAGAGACGACAAATCATCTTAGATTTGCTTCATCGGAAACACGTGAAAGCCAAATCAGCTATATCTTCGATCTGCTCCCTGCCGAATACAGAGAGATAAGATCTGTCATCTTGGATCTGTTTCAGCGTAAACATCTGAAGGTAAGATCTGCTATGTGTCTGCCTTCCATCAAAGTGGAAATGCCAGACTTCGATTTGTTCTCTGACAATACAGAGACGACAAATCATCTTAGATTTGTTTCAACGTAAACACGTGAAAGCCAAATCAGCTATGTCTTCGATTTGTTCCTTGTAAACACAAGGATGCTAAACCATATTGGATTCGCTTCAGCATAAACATCTGAAGGTCAGATCTGCTATATGTCTGCTCTCCATCAAAGTGAAGATGCCAAACTTTGATTCGTTCTCTGACAATACAAAGACGACAAATCATCTTAGATTTGCTTCATCGTAAACACGTGAAAGCCAAATCAACTATATCTTCGATATGCTCCCCGCCGAATACAGAGAGATAAGATCTGTCATCTTAGATCTACCCCGATGAAGGTCAGATCTGCTATGCCATAGCCTATTACCCTACTGTTTTAGGTTTTAAAGCGCGCCGTCTCTGATAACCTGTAAAAATGATTATGCTTGATAATTTAGGATGCTATGCTCGAAGTGAGTCAAATGTTCCTAATTAAACATGTTATGATGCAAAATGTCATGAATATGACCCCTATCCTAGACGTCATCATTCATTCTTTCATTTGCCTTTCTTTTCTCAAAGCTTCATTCACGCTCAGCCTGTAGGCCTATACCCTTCCTCCAATGCTACGATCCACTGAGGATGTTTGTAAAACAATCTTTTCTTAAAATTGAATCATTGATTTTGTTTATTTTCCCTTTAGACTAGATGAAAGAAATTCCTCGAGTTCCTTCATCCTTTACTTACGTGAATTTCTCGAACAATTGTCCTATTTTAGTTTCTTGTATTGTCTAGAAATTTCAGAGTAATACGCAAAACTTCGTTTGTAAACATATTTAGTTAATCTATCATTATTTCAATGCAACATGGAAAATGAATAAATCTTTAAGAATAATTGGATTTGAATGAATTAAGAAGAAAGAATACAAAGGAAATTAATCTGAAGGCCTATCTTTAGGAAGGAGTAGAATCTAAAGATGGAAAACAAGATAGAAGTTAGATCCTCTAGATATCACCGCTTGAGTGCCTATACACCAATTCTATGAAGTATTTCTTGAGTTCAAAATGTGTTTAAAAGATCCCAAGTACTCTGTTGATGCCCCAGTTTGTAGCATTCTTCGCTCTTTGTAACAAGATCACTGTGTACTCTTCAAAATTTGAGCTGCCCTTTCAGGTTTTCAACTCAAAACCCTTTTGGTCACAAGGTGCCCTTTGCGGGTTTTCACCTTGGCCTCTCCGTTTTTTATTTTTTTTAAGGTGCCCTTTGCGGGTTTTCACCTTAGATTCTCTTCTTCTTTAGACAAAGTATTTTTTAACTGAGTCCGAGTTCACTAGATTAGGTAAACTTTTCCCATCCATTTCTGCTAAGATCAATGCACCACCGGAGAAAGCTTTCTTCACGACATACGGCCCTTCCCAATTCGGCATCCATTTTCCTCTAAAATCCTTTTGAATAAGAATGATCTTTTTCAGTACCAGGTCTCCCTCATGGAATTCTCTTGGTCGAACTTTCTTGTCATAAGCTCGCATCATTCGCTTCTGATACATGTGACCATGTCGAATGGCTTTTAGCCTCTTTTCTTCAATCAAGTTCAACTAGTCATACCAGGATTGAACCCACTCAGCTTCATCTAAGTTTACTTCTGTCAAAATTCGAAGAGAAGGTATTTCTACTTCAATAGGTAATACTGCTTCCATCCCATAGACTAACGAGAATGGAGTTGCCCCAGTAGAGGTTCTGACAGATGTTCGGTAGGCTAAGAGTGCAAATGACAACTTTTCATGCCAATCTCTATACGTCTCAGTCATCTTCCCCACTATTTTCTTAATATTCTTGTTGGCGGCCTCCACTGCCCCATTCATTTTTGGACGATAAGGGGAAGAATTGTGATGCTTGATGTTGAACTGGTCGCAAACCTCTGCTATCGTTTTGTTGTTTAGGTTCAATGCATTGTCGGATATGATCTTCTCAGGTATTCCATACCGACAAATGATCTCCTTCTTCAAGAATCGACTCACAGCTGACTTAGTAACATTCGCATAAGAAGCAGCCTCTGCCCATTTTGTGAAGTAGTCAATTACTACAAAGATAAACCGATGTCCATTCGAAGCTCTCGGTGATATTGGTCCAATAACATCCATGCCCTACATGGAAAAGGGCCATGGAGAAGTCATAATATGCAAGGTGGAGGTGGTACATGAATTT
Source organism: Gossypium hirsutum (assembly GCF_007990345.1). Classification (NCBI taxonomy): domain Eukaryota; kingdom Viridiplantae; phylum Streptophyta; class Magnoliopsida; order Malvales; family Malvaceae; genus Gossypium; species Gossypium hirsutum. The sequence continues at coordinate 108,080,391 of NC_053433.1, forward strand.
TATCCCCATAAATCTGGCACTTATGGCATTTCTTGGTGTAACTGATGCAATCTCCTTCCATAGTGGCCCAATAATAGCCAAACCTCATGATTTGCCTTGCCATCGTGAACCCATTTGCATGCGTCCCGCATACACCTTCGTGAACTTCTTCTAGAATTAACTTAGCTTCCACAGCATCGACACATCTCAAAAGTACTTGGTCTTTTCGTCTTTTGTACAGGATATCTCCGTCTAAAACATAGTCGCAAGCTAACCTCCTCAAGGTTCGTTTGTCATTTTCACTGGCCTGTTCAGGGTATTTACGATCTCTTACGTATCACAATATATCTTAATACCAGGGGTTATTATCATTTCCCTCCCTCTCAATGTTACAACAATGAGCTGGAGCCTCGTAAACACTTATTTGAATTGGCTTCATTTCTTCTTCTTTATTTGCCTTGATCATTGAGGCCAAGGTTGCTAAAGCATCTGTCATCTGATTTTTGTCTCGTGGGAGATAATTGAAGGTGATGCTATCAAATTCCTCAAGTAACCCCAAAATTACCTTTCGATAACTAATCAATTTAGGGTCCCTTGTCTCCCATTCACTTCTAAGCTGATAAACAACCAACGCCGAATCTCTATATACTTCTAGAGTTTTTATACCTCGCTCTATAGCTGCTTGAAGTCCTATGATGCATGCTTCATATTCAGCCATATTATTTGTGCAATCAAAGTCCAACTTGCACATAAAAGGATAATGATCGCCATTCGAAGATACCAAGACTGCCCCAATTCCATTTCCGACTGCATTAGAAGCCCCATCAAAATTGAGCCTCCAAGAAGAATTTTTAGTCATTGTTATACATATCAACTCCTCATTTGGAAAATCAAAGTTTAGTTCTCATAATCCTCTAGAGCCCTACTAGCCAAGAAGTCCGCTATCGCACTTCCTTTTATAGTCTTCTACTTATGTAGACTATATCAAACTCCGAAAGTAAAATTTGTCATCTCGCCATTCTCCCATTTAGAGCTGTTGACTCCATTATGTATTTCAATGGATCAAGTTTTGAGATAAGCCAAGTGGTATGGTATAGCATGTACTGTCTTAATCTCTGAGTTGTCCAAATCAGCGCACAACACAACTTTTCGATTGGTGAATATCTCATCTCACAGTCAGTGAACTTCTTACTGAGATAATAAATTACCTTCTCCTTTTTCCCTGACTGATCATGCTGGCCAAGCACACATCCCATAGAATTACTGAACACTGATAAGTACAGTATTAATGGTTTATCTGGGCTGGGTGGAGACAATACCGGAACATTCAACAAATACTGCTTGACCTTTTCAAAAGCACACTGGCATTCCTCATCCCAAATACCTTGATTGTGCTTTCTGATGAGGCAAAAGATAGGATCACATTTCTCGGTTAGTTGTGAAATGAACCGAGCAATGTAATTCAACCTTCCTAGGAATCCTCGAACTTATTTCTGAGTACGTGGTGGAGGTAATTCTCGTATGGCTTTGACCTTGTCTGAGTCGACTTTAATTCCTTTTTCACTGACTACGAAGCCTAACAACTTTCCGGATCTGGCTCCAAAGGTACACTTTGCTGGATTGAGCTTCAGCTGAAATTTTCTCAACCTTACAAACAATCTCCTCAAGACCTCAACATGCTCTTTTTCTGTACGCGACTTGGCAATCATATCATCAACGTATACCTCGATATCCTTATGCATAATGTCATGGAACAAGTTCACCATGGCCCTTTGGTACGTTGCCCCTGCGTTTTTTAGTCCAAATGGCATTACTTTGTAGCAAAAGGTGCCCCACAAGGTTATAAAGGTGGTTTTATTCATGTCCTCTGGATGCATCTTTATCTGGTTGTATCCTGAGAAACCATCCATAAAGGAGAACAATGAATATCCCGCTGTGTTATCTACTAAAGTGCCAATGTGGGGTAAAGGAAAATTATCTTTTGGGCTTGCTTTGTTCAAGTCTCTGTAATCAACACACATTCGTACTTTTCCATCCTTCTTGAGGACTGGCACAATATTAGCTACCTATTCGGAGTACTTCACTTCTTACAAGAATCCTGCATCAAACTGCTTCTTGACTCCATCCTTTATCTTCAAAACGATATCTGGCCTCATTCTTCGTAACTTCTGTTGGACTGGCTTACAATCTTATCTTATCGGAAGACGATGTACCACAATGTCAGTACTCAGTCCAGGCATATCCTGATATGACCAAGCGAAGATATCCTTGAACTCTCGAAGTAACTCAATCAGACTATGCCTTGTGTCCACGCCAATTAGGGTTCCGATTTTCAACTCCTTCCCTTCCTCTAGGGCTATATTCTCTATTGCCTCTTTCTCATGTGGCATGATTTGTTTCTCCTCCTGCTTAACCATTCTTAACAGATCGAGAGATACGTCAGAATCTTGAACATCTTCAAAATCCTGAGGTTCCTCTAAACATATGTCTTGCTCGCCAGAGAAATTAGAAGCTGTAGTATCAGCGCTCATATCATTGATATCTAGGGACCTGTGGGGGTATGAAAGAATATACAAAGAATGAATGAATCAAAGAATGATTGTTTATGTGCTATGAATAAAAGAATAAGAATTGCTAGAATTTGAAGGAATATTGGTCGATAAAAATAGAACGATACTCATTTAAATTGATAAAAAGTTATGTTTTATTTAAATAATTATAGATGAACATAAGCCTATTTCACGAATATAATCTTACTACTCATAGGCCCTAGAGTAACAGACATATTTTGAGAATTACTCTGAAAAATTCCTAAAAACTACAGGAAGGTCTTCCGCAGTCCAATTATTCAGAGAGCTCCCCGGTTCGTAAGGGCGAATGCCCTCGAGGATTCCTTGCTCCAATCCTTCATTGTGTACAGCATTAACTTGATGACTTTCCTTTATCAGCAGTCCTCCTGATTTGAAGGATTTGGATATAGGTGGGAATGTCATCGGTTCCCACTCCACTTCTCTTCCATTCAAACGCGCTTTTCTTCTCGCTTGGCCCTTCTCTATTTCTTGCCTCTTGTGCTTGTGGTCTGGCGTGAAGCCCAAGCCAAAGTGGTCCTTCTTCTCAATCAGTTTTGGGATTTGAACCTTTCCTTGCAACTGTCTTCCTAGCCCTTTTCCCGGCAATGCTCCTTTCCCCATCATCATTTGTAGGGCCATCCTCATGGCTCTAGATACTTTGGGTACCGGCACTTTGCTTCCCTCCAAAATAAAGGTGGCATTAATGACCTCTAAAGAGCGGAAAGAACATTCAATAGCCTCTTCATTTGCCTCAACATAAGGGGCCTTGCTGGTAACTGTCGCTATGATGTCCTTTTCCGCATTGATGGTTATTAAGCGACCATCCATCACTAACTTTAATTTTTGGTGCAATGAAGAGGGCACTACTCCTGTCGAGTGTATCCACGGTCTCCCTAATAAACAATTGTAGGAGGGCTTGATATCCATCACTAAGAAATCAACTTCATACGTATTCGGCCCAATCTCCAAAGGGATGTCGATTCGCCCCATTACTTTTCTTTCAGTTCCATCAAAGGCTCTTACCACACTATGACACATTTTCATATGCGAACTGTCAATGGGCAATCTGTTCAAGGTGGATAGCGGCAGGACGTTCAAAGCAGACCCATTATCCACGAGTACACTTGGAAGTATGTATCCTTTGCACCGAGTAGTGATGTGTAGGGCTTTGGTTGACCCTATGCCCCCAGGTGGAATTTCATCATCGTTAAAATAAATGAAATTGTCAGCACTGATGTTGTTTACTAACCGGTCTAGCTTGTTAACGGATATGTCATGGGTAACATATGTTTTGTTAAGCACCTTTAACAACGCATCCCGATGCACCTCAGAGCTCAAGAGTAGGGCTAACACTGATATACGCGCCGGCTGCTTGCGTAACTGCTCGACCACGCTATACTCGCTATGTTTCAGGAATTTTAAAAACTCCTTAGCCTCTTCCTCATTTACCGGCTCATTGATGAGTACTTCAGTTTCCTTTTCCCTTTCAGCCTTGACATCTTTCGTCTTTGCGAGCTCTACTCTGATATTCCCCCCGTCATAACGTTTCCCACTTCGTGTATGAGAACCTTCATTTTGCGTGCCCCTGGATGCGCTAGCTATACTCTCCCCCTCAGGTATTGTTATATTGCAGTCATAGCTCCATGGCACCCTCCTATCATCCTTATAAGGGAAAGGATTGGGTTTATGGATGACTATTTTGGGCCTAGTTTGCGACCCCTCCTCATTATTCCCTGGCAATGAAATAATAATTCTCAGTTGGTTGGTTCTTTATCGTTCATTCTCCAGCACACATATTTGTACTTCATAATAACTACCCTCAGAAACCTGCAACTCTTTGTTAACTATAAGGCTTTGTACCATGACCTTGAAGTCTTCACAATTTTGGATCATATGACCCACCTCCCCATGGAACTCACAATGGTTCTCTATTCCTTCTCCTCATTTTCTAGAGGTCAGTATACCTCTCTTCACCATCTCCTCCTATATTACCTTCATAGGTGTCTTCACCTCAGTAATGTCTTCCTTGATTTTTCTTTTCTTTGTTTCATCAATGGCATTCACTCCTTGATTGCCATGATCCGGTAACGGGCTTTCAGTATCAGGGGTACTATCAAATTTCACAACCCCAATTTTGATGAGCCTCTCCATGACCTTCTTGAACCCAGTGCAGTTTTCAATTGAATGCCCCGATATTCCCGCGTGATATTCACATTTAGCATTTACAGTATACCATTTGGGGTAAGGTGGCTGTAGCGGTTTCAAGTGAAACGGAGCAACGACATATGCATCGTATAAGCTTTGAAAAAGCTCACGATATGTCACAGGGATAGGAGTGAATTGCATCCTCTCTGAATTCTGTCTCGTACCCGATTCCTGTCTTTGAGTATTTTGTTGCTCACCTGTAGCTATTTTAGGTTGTCCAACTGTGATTGCCTTGGAATTGAAGCTATTCATGTTGTTTACCTCATTGTCTTTTCTCCATGGGGCCGATCTTTTAGCCACTTCCCCCGCCATAACTATATCCGTGAAACTTTTTGTGGTACTTCCAATCATATGTGTGATGAATGGCGCCTTCAAAGTATTAATAAATAACATGGTGGTTTCCTTTTCCAACAATAGTGGTTGTACTTGCATTGCCACCTCCCTCCATCGTTGTGCATATTGCCTAAAACTCTTATTAGGTTTTTTCTCCATATTTTGAAGTGTGATCCTATCTGGCGTCATATCAGTCACATGGTTATACTGTTGCATGAAAGCCTGTGCAAGATCTCTCCATGAACTGATTCTTGCACGGCTCAACTGATTGTACCACCTAGCCGCCGCTCCCACTAGGCTGTCCTGAAAACAATGGACCAATAGTTGATCGTTGTTCACATAACCAGCCACTTTTCTACAAAACATTGTTATGTGTGCCTCTAAGCAAGTAGTCCCGTTGTACTTTTCAAACTCTGGCATCTTCAATTTATGAGGAAGCACTAAATCTGGAAACAAACTTAAGTCTTTGGCATCAATCCCATGATGATTGCCAGCGCCTTCTAAAACCCTAAACTTTTCCTCTAACCACCTACAACGATCTTCCAATTGTTTTGAGGATTCAGTGGCCATTCTTTCCTTCTCCATTAAATCCAGATCAAGAGTAATAGGGTTGATCGAGCTATCACCCAAATTATTTCCCAACCCAGATGGGAGATTTATGGGGATTCCAGCATCCACTGGCCCATATTGAGGCCTTACTGTGACAGATGGCCTTCTAGGAGGTACCTCGGTTTGCGGGGGCATATGAGGCAGAGTAAAACCCGGAGGAGGACCTTCATCCTCCTCTTTAGTGATCGCCATGGGAGCTTTTCCTTTATCAGTGGCTCTTAGCAGCTGAGCCATTTCAGCCATCATGTTTCTCTGAGCCTCTAGCATCTGCTCCCTCATTTCATTCTGTATTTTGGCCAACTGCTCTTGCATTTGATCTTGCATATATTTTTGTAATTCCTCGAACCTTTGATCCATGTTCTTAGTTTTAGTACAAGTGCCGTAGGGGTGTGTGATTTCCAGATTTTCTTTTCTACCTCTCTCTTTTCTACCTCTCTGGAAAGTAAACTTTAACTAATCAGGGTCTTTCTATAACCTTAAATGCAAATGATGTGATGAAATGTTATGAGATGCAAATGCATGAATGCAAAAAGAATATCGATTCTGGTTCAACTTCATTTAGAAAATTTTATTTACAAAAAGAATATCTTTACATATAAGAGGATTACAAATACGATTTCGTCCTAAAGCCCAAAGCTTTAACTCTATCTAATAAAAGGGCTAACTTTCGTCCTACATCCGACGATGATGAATACATCAGACTCAATACGTCAGCTCGAATTGCCAAATCTTGCACATACACAGCAACCTCTCGAATCTGAGGTATGGCTTCACCAATGACATGATCCCTTTTTCTGACCTGTTCTTTAGCCTGATGTAGCTCTCCCCTCAGATAATCCTCTTGCGCATTGAGCTGCTCAACCCGGAGTTCACCATCATGCAATGCCACCTCCAAAGCTTCAACCTTGCTTCTTAGCTCCTTTAACTCGACCGTAGAATTATGGTTTTGGTGCCAATGCAGGGATTTTCCAAGTTCCATTACCTTGGTCTTCAATCCTTTATCCTCTTCCTCTAATGCCAAATTCTGCACCTGTATTTCTTGGAATTTCCTCTCTCAGTACTCGGCTCTAGCCTTTTCTTCTTGGACCTCCTTCTGCCACTGATTCGAAGATCCTCCTACTCTCGCCCTCCTCAAGGCTACTTGTGCCTTTTTGTAATGTTCCCTTAGATCATCTCGATCTTCCTCAATCTTCCTTTTTTCTTTCCTCTCTTTCTCGACTTCCATCTTTTGAACATCAACGTCCAAACTCAAGTACATCTTTTCTTCTTCGAGCTTTGCTATCCTCCTCTCGAACTCCAAGCTTTGTCTCTCGAACTCCTGTTTCATAATTTCTAACTCTAAGGGTCTTACTTGCAAATATTCCTCCATTGGTCGAGCTCCTTCCATACTTGGCTTAGGGATATTATCATTAACTCTTCTACCTCTCCATTCTATGTATTCCGGTGTCGTAGCGGGGCTAATAGCTTGTCCTCTCAATCGACAAGTCTTCTTCCAAGTACTAGAAACTTCACTAACTCTCCTCTTGTAATCGGCTCCTCTATATACAAACTCATTTTGAGCCAACCCCTGAGTCGCTGGTATGAACTGTCTTAATCCATGTTGCCTCAGTACGAGCAAAGGGGCATAGCCAATGGCACCCCAAATCCCCAATAGGGGTTCCCAATCAAAACTACCGCATCGGTAAAGAACCTCACCAGGCATCATCCACGGAGCCCTCCACTCGACATCTTTCGACTGAAGGTTCTGAAGTAACGCTATCCAATTCTCTTCTGGAACATCAACTCTCCTGGTTGAAGCTACTATATCTTTCAACGGTGAATAATCCTCAAAGTAAACCTAACAAACCACCCTATCTATCAACCAGAAATGACTGTAGAACCAAGCTAAAAGCAACTGAGCACACCCTATAAACCTGCCAGCACCAACCCTCCTACATGCACCTAAAGACCTAAATGTTTCGGCCAAAATTACAGGGAAAGAAGTGACCTTTTTACTGAGTCGATGAAAAAGATCCGTGGTTGCCTCATCCACATATCCCAAAGCCCTAGGGAAGACCATCAATCCATATAAACTTAGGGCAAAAACATCTATCTTCTTTGTCTCATCAGGGTGTGTCAAAATCAAATTTTTCAAAGCGCCCCACGAGATGTACTTGCACTCACATTTCTCTTTAATTCTGGCCGTGACCCACTGCTCGCTCATCACCGTAATAATTATCAATTTCTTCCAAAAGGTAGGGACACAAGGAGCTCGAGAATAGATCCTATCATTCTGAAACCGGGGACAACAAAGTAAAGCAGTGTACTCTTCTATAGTAGGTACCATGTCTACCTCCCCAAAAGTAAAGCAACTGTACACCGGGTTCCAAAACTAAGCAAGGGCTCTGAATAAGTGCTCGTCTATCTGAACATCAAGCAAGTAAGGTAAGTCTCCACAGTTACCGTAGAGTAGTTGCTTAGTCTCTTTGCCCTACTGATCCCAAATTGCCTTAAGCTCCTAGAGATTATTCTGCATGACGCTAATACGAGTGTAATCTGACAACTCTGATATGTATCCCTCAGCTATACTATCTCTCTTTTCTAGTTGATTTTGCTCAGACCATCTGTGGACGTTAACGTTGCCTTCCACTTTATCAAGAAGTCCGTTTTCCATAATAAAACTTCCTAACTTAGAAACTGACCGTGAACTGATATCTTTGTAAATGCAAAATGACATGCAAGCAAAAGAAAAGAGATAGTCAGTATCACATGATATCAATAAATTTCAATGATAACTTATAAGGGTAATGTCTAAGTTGGGCTTATATGGTCCTTTGACATGGGGTTGGTTCTAAAGTTTGAGGTACCCGAACCAGTAGATTCCTCGATCCTCACCCATTATAGGCTCATTTGAATCGAGTTCGGTTCAGGGGAATACATTTCCCTATGGCTACACGGAGATGAAAATCTCACGAAACCATAGGTACGAATGTATCTCGAAAGTGATCCACTATCCTGCACGGAGGCAAAAACCTCACGAAGGCGTAGCTTCTCACTCCCACTTAAGGGTGTGACCACAACGGTCATGCAAATACAATGTGATCAAAATATAGCATGCAATAATACAAACACATGTAATGCAAAGAGGATTAAATTTTAAAATTTTTAATTTCCGACATTAATACAAGAGATAATCAATTACATGGCATGACTCTCTTATTTATCCCCAGTGGAGTCGCCAAACTGTCGAAACCATTTTCAAATCGAGTTTTGGAAAATGGGAATCGATTTTAAAAACGCAAACGGGAGTCGTCACCAAACTTTTTAGGTGTGATTGGATCACCTTTAAAACACTTTGTTTTAAAATCATTAATTTTGGTCCACGAAATAAAAGAACGGGTTCGGGAGTCGGTTACGTACGAGGAAGGATTAGCACCCTCGTAACGCCCAAAAATTGGTACCTAATTGATTATCAAATGTCTTTAATGTCGAAAAAAATTAAGATGTAGTCCTCTTTAAAATATTTCAACTTTGAAAATTGGGATTCACTAGCGTCAAAGTATTGACATTAAGTTATCCCTTTTTTGAAATTCCTATCTCGAAATAGAAAAACGCTATATCCAATAAGTTAGGACATATTGATTTGAAATTCCAAGATAGTGGCTTGCATTTAGAAAACCTCTAAAAAAAACTTAGAAGGGTACTTAATTATTCGAATTCAACGAGAAAAGTGGCAACCCAATAAGTTAGGGCACTGCTTTCTCGAAATTTCCAAACACCAAGCATTGTCTTATTTGTAAAAAATCTTATTTTGAGGTAACAAATAAATGAATAAAACGAATAAAAAGATAAAAACGAATAAGCTAGGAAATATTCGATATTAAAAAAAACTAGTAATAAATAAACAATCATTATGTAAGACTAAAGAATGATAGTATAGTGAAGATAATAATAATATTAATAGTAATAATACAAGTAAAAATTTTGGAATGATATGTGAAATTATATATATGTATGTGAATATATAGATAAGTAAACAATATATATAGTGAGTGAAGAGTAAAAGGTAAAATAAGTGTATTTAAAGAGTAATGGGTAAAAATATAATAATAATATAATAGTAGTAATAACGTAATAGTATTAGAAATATACGATATATAATATTGAAGGTAAATACATAATATATACATATTAGAAATAATCATAATATTAGAAACAACTATTAATAATACTACATAAATAGATATATAATAGTAGCATATACATGATATAGTTAAAAATATATAAAGTAAGATAATATGAGAAATAAAAAATATATATAAACGATATAATATTAGGGCATATGCAAAACAACAAAAATACAATATTAAAAGATATATATATATAAAATGTATACATAATATAATATTAAAATATTTACATGGTATATACATAATAATGTAAAAAAATAAACTATTAGTAATATTATAAATATATACATATAGTAGTAATAATAATATAAAGGTATTTCATATAAACAGGTATGCACGTGGAAAAAAAAAGAAAAGAGAAAAATAATAATTACAAAAGTATGAAATCAAAATAATATGTAGAAACATGTTTATTCTAAAAAGAATAACTGAAACTTAATTGAGAGAAGAGACAAAATCCAAGAGATAACTTACAAGTAAAACAAATTATTGAAACAGAATTTTGGGCTAAAATTAATTGCGTATAAATGTCCGAGATCTAAAATTAAAAATGCCCGAAATCTTAAAATACCGCGCAAAGGGGACAAATTGAAATAGCACACAGACTGCAGGGCCAATTTAAAATAATATAAAAAACTTAAATATGGCCCGGTTGAAGGCTAGCACAAAGGAGGGGACCAATTGCGTAAATTACCCAATTAAAGGTAACATGCATGGTCCCAAGCAAAAAAAGCTGATTCCACTTCCCTCATGCTACTTTGTTTTATTATTAATCAAAACCACTCCCCATGCCATTTTGTTTTATTATTAATTAAAACTACTTCCCCATACTATTTTCTTTTATTGTTAATTAAAACTACTTCCTCATACCATTTTGTTTATTATTAATTAAAACCATACTTTATTTTTTTTATATCATAAAAAAAAACTTTTTTAAAAAAAAAACAACAAAAAAAAGAGTTAAAACATCACCCTACCACCCTACATTTATTTTTCAAAATAGAGAGAAGGCTCTCAACTCTCTCAACCCTTCCCCTCTTCCGGTCATCGGACCGGCCATCAACCGTTACGCTGGTCACCGGCTACCGACTGCGGCGCCGCCGTCCACGGTGGCCGGAAAATCTTCCGAGGCCTTTTTCACTTCTCTTCTCGAGTAGAGCCCGGATTTGGGGTTAAAATGACCCAAAAACCTTCAAAAATTAATGAGAAGCACCCTAGAACTCAAGAATCCATTCAGTTTCCGGCCACCGATCTTCGGCGGTGGCTTTCTCGGTCGTCCACGATGTTAGAAAGCTGAACACCGGTAAGTTCTTTCCCTCTTTCCCTTTTTTATATTTTTTTGCAAGTTTTTGTTTTTGTTAAAAATATTTGTGAAATAGATAAAACGAACGAATAGAAAGAAGATAAAAAAACAAATAAATAAAAATAAGGACAAACACCTTTTGAACTTGTTTTCTCCTTTTGATTTCTCCCAAAAATCTCTGTAATACAATCCCCTCTAATACAATCTCTTCTCTCCAAAATACAATCGATTCCCCCCTGGCACAAGAAACATAGGGCTTTTATATAGCCCAAAATCCAAAGAAAAAATACAAAGAATTTTATTTTTTTGTGCTTTTCTTTGCTGTCCTTTTTTTTTTGTCTTCTTTTGCAGGTATAGAGTGGTGGAGGCAAGTGGGTGTGTGGCGTAGGTGGCCAAGGTGGGGTGACGGCTAGGGTTCATCACCACTTTTCTTTGCTGAAAATTGCTTAGGTTTGGGTAGTTCTAATTTGGACTGGTTTTGGGTATTGGGTTTGGGTAGGTTTAGTTATTGTAATTGAGTAGTTTTGATTTTTGGGTTGTTTAACATTATAAATAGATTTGAAATTTGGATATGTGGATTTTATTTTTTTACTTGTTTGGTTAGGCCAAAAATTGACCATTACAATACTCTTATAAGAACTTTTTAAAGGAAATAAAACCATTTTGTACATACCGGAAGTTTGGATTGGGAATTATAACTTTGTAAGAAAAATATCCTTCAGGTAAAGTAACTCCCCTTTGTTCAAGATACGATTCAAGGACTGAAGCTGTGTTTTTAGCCTTTGCAACCTGAAACAACAAATATTTTTATAATCATATGGTTTAATTATTTAAATAATTTAACTTTTAATACACATATGGTTTTTATATTTTTAATTATTTTTTAAAATTTATTTTAAATTTTTATTTAATATATAAATACATTTAAAATTAATATATTTAATAATCAATTCTCTTCTTACCTCGTTGTTATAGATACGTTTGAATCTAAAAAAATATCATATAACTAATTTTAATCTCATTGACAAAGTATCCAATCTCAGCACTATTATTATTTTTAATCCCATTGTGCATCCAAACGTACAGTAACCGGCATGGAAAACGTCCATAAATTGCTTTTAGACTTTTACAGTGCAAAAGACTTCCAAAGTATTTATCCTATTCTAAATTTGAATTCAGAGTAATTGTAGGTTAATTAAACATAAAAGGTGTTACTAAGACATTTGATAAGAATGTGGTTCAAACTGGAAAAAGTATGAACTTGAAGGATTTGGCAGTAAATAAGTTACCATAACGATACATTGATTAATCATGAATCTTCTTAGCCAAAAGGATAAGATCATTTTTTTTGTGTGTAGTGAGACCAGGTACGACATCAAAGTCTATGTCTTCTTTGTTCATCTCGGGCAACAGTTCCCAATCAAACTTGTAAAGTAGATTAGCAAGGGCAAGCTCCACTGCTGCAACTCCCATATGCATTCCAGGGCAAACCCTTCTACCCGCACCAAATGGTATGAGCTCAAAGTTCAGCCCTTTGAAGTCAATAGAGCTTCCAATGAATCTTTCAGGATAAAACTCTTCTGGGTTTTCCCAAGCTTCAGGGTCTCTTCCTATTGCCCATGCATTCACATACACTAAGGCTTTGGTCGGGACTTCATACCCACCTATTCTGCGCTTTCGGAGTGTTTCTCGTGGCACTAACAATGGAGCTATTGCTTGCAACCTGAACGTTTCTTTTATCACAGCTTTTAGGTAAGTAAAATTGTGAACATCATCTTCATTTACAAACCCTTTTTTCCCAATCAAGTCCCTCACTTCCGCTTGAGTTTTCTTCAAACACTTCGGGTTTTTCATTAGGAAGGACATGGCCCAAATCACAGTGGCTGCTGTTGTGTCTGTTCCAGCAATAAACACATCCTACATAAAGAAAAAAAAGAGGTTATATGATATATGCATAAAGTGTGAAGCTAGTGATAGAAATTTCGAGTGAAAATGAGATAGACCATAAGAATAGCTTTTATGTGATCTATGGCCAGATCAAATGGAAAATCACGATCTTTCTGTATTCTTAGTAACACATCGAGTATGTCCTCTTGCTCTGGTTTTTGTCTATTTGGATCGAGGTGTTCATTAATGAGTTGTTGATAGAAAGTATCAAGTTCTTTGGAAATTTTTTGAAGACGAGTGAGGAAACCAGTGAACCTATCGACCCAACCCATGAAAGGAAAATAGTCAGAGAAACTAAAGCATGACAACATGGCTTCACTTCCTTTAAGCAACCCATCGAACCTACTTCTTTCAGCTCCTTCGTCGTCATACCTCTTGCCGAAAGCTACTCTACATATTATTGAACTGGAAAGGCACATCATTGCCTCACTCAAGTTAACGGGCTTAGAATCAACGGATAATCGGCATATTTTTTGAACCAGGCAAGCAACTTCATCTTCTCGGATGGGACGATAGTTCTGCACTCTGCTAAATAGATGTACAACACAAAGTTTCCTCATCTCACGCCAGTAGCCAGAGTATGGTGAAAAAGTCAAATCCGAGGCATTGTAAGATAATTTGCGAGCACCACATAGATTAGGCCTGCTGCAGAAGTCAAGGTCATGGGTTTTCATAACTGCTTCAGCCATTTTTGCTGAAGAAACTACAAGGGTTGGCTTAAATCCAAATCTTAAGAACACGAGAGGACCATACTTTTGAGAGAGTTTATAAAGAAAAATATGAGGGACTGAGTTATCAAACATCAGCATATGTAAGTGACCGATCAAGGGAAGACCTGAAGGGCCAGGGGGAAGAGGAAGAACAAGATTGCCATTGGTTCTAATGCTACGTTTTAGGAGATTGAAGAGGAAGAAGGGTAGAGCTAGAAGAAAGACCATAAACAGTACTATTGCCATTGTGAACTACACAAGCGCCTGTTTGAGACATGAGAGGAAGAGTCCGCTTATACAATTCTCTTGCAACCTGTTTATTTTGTTTTATTTTTTAATTTAGAAAAATGAAAAATTGTCAACCAGATAAATACGTAGTTTTCTATTTTGTTTGAAGTTGACACATGCACTACATATGCATATCTTTTATTTTGGGCACTTTTGAATTATTAGAGGGGTTGATATCAGCGGTACTAGGTGAAGGCTCTGACGATTGTGCGTATACTGGAGTTTTGGGTGGATATTTTTTGTCTTGGCAATGAAAAAAAAAACAATATCTTGGCAACAGTTATTCACTCGTTCACCTTCAGTTTCTCCAGTCTCAAATGCAAGCGTTATTCTAATACAACTTCAGATCCCACAATTATAAATTTGGTAGAAAAGATCGAAAAATTAAAAGAAAAAATAAAATTTTTTTCGTCAATACTTGATACAGTTGAAAAATGAAGAGAAAAAAATAAAATTTTTAAAAAATGCATAATCTTAAAGTAATCATCTCTCTTATTCTCTCTCATTTTTTAATTCCAATTTGAAAGACTTGCTCCTATTCTCTTTCTTCTCACACTCTTCTTCCCTACCAAACAAACTTAAAATTTCTTTCTTTCTACTTTCCCACTTATTCCTTTCACTTTTTGACTCAACCAGCACACCTTATATGTAGATACAATTATGTTTTATATGTTTATGATATTGGATGAGTTAATGCAAATGCTTCCTACTGTTTTCAAAACTTAATTCTTAAATTTAATCTATTTTAAAATGCAACATTTAACTTAAAGGTGACAATAGTTGATTTCGATCCATCCAGCTAATGGTTCTACAATGCTTACCATGAATGCCTCAACCCTCTTCAGTTGTGTGTAGAGAAATTTTCGTGTTCAAAGCACGGTGAAAGAATTCCACCTTTTTTCTATTTTTATTGAAACATCATTTTAGTAATTTTTTTTAATCTGAATCTTGGACCCTTGACCTTAGACTCTGAATCTTAAACTTTAGACGTTGGATTCATGGTTTAGGGTTTAAAGTTCAAGATCTATAATCCAAGGTCCAGTTCAGAGTCTAAGGTTCAACTTTCATGATCTAGGGTTCAAGTTAAAATTTTATTACCAAAATGATGTGTCAATAACATGAAAAAATATGCTAAAATGACATTAAATAATTGATAAAGAATACAAAATTTTGTGACGTCTTTAATTCATACAATTCTTTCCCGAACAATAATTGCAAGTTAACTAAACATACATATTATTATTAAGAACTAAATGTGGCTAAAAACTCTATAAATTAGAGCAAACAAGAAACTACTTTTTTTTTCTTTCAATTCAAAAAAAAATTAATTCAACCATTAACAATATACATATTCTCACTTAATATTTTTTAAGAGAAAGGATTATATGAAACAGTGACGCCACGTCATTTGTATCCCTTTCCAATAGTTTTATGCCACATCAATATTGGAAAGGGATACAGATGACGTGGCGTCATTGTTTCATACAATCATTTCCCTATTTTTTAAATGTATAAATTTTTTTGTTAAAATAGTAATATATTTAATAATTAAAATAAAAAAAATTAAATGAAAAAAAGGAGAAATTATCCTTGATTTTTTAAATGTCGTGATTAAATTACAAATTTAATTTATGAAAATTTATTGAACTAAAACCTAATTTAACTGTTACTATAACAATACAAGGATTAATCGTTAATCTTCCTTGCCACAAGGATAAGAGAATTTTTTTTGTGTGTAGTGATACCAGGTACAACATCAAAGTCTATGTCTTCCGTACTTATCCCGTTTGGCATTTCCCAATCAAACTTGTAAAGGAGATTAGCAAGGGCAAGCTCCACTACTGCGATTCCCATACGCATTCCAGGGCAAACCCTTCTACCCGCACCAAATGGTATGAGCTCAAAGTTCAACCCTTTGTAGTCAATGGAGCTACCTATGAACCTTTCTGGACAGAACTCTTCAGGGTTTTCCCAAGCTTCGGGATCTCTTCCTATTGCCCATGCATTCACAAACACTAAGGTTTTGGTAGGGACTTCGTACCCACCAATGCTGCATTTTCGAAGTGTTTCTCGTGGCACTAATAGTGGAACTGTTGCTTGCAATCTAAATGTTTCTTTTATCACCGCTTTTAGGTAAGTTAAATTTTGAACTTCATCTTCATTTACAAACCCTTTTTCTCTAATTAAATCCCTCACTTCCGCTTGAGTTTTCTTCAAACACTTTGGGTTTTTCATTAGAAAGTTCATTACCCAAATCACAGTAGCCGCTGATGTGTCTGTTCCAGCAATAAAAACATCCTGCATAAAAGGGAAAAGGAGAAAAATGAGTGTATATATACATAACGTGTGAAGCTAATGATAAAAGTATCAAGTAAAGATGAGATGACCATAAGAATAGCTTTTATATGATCTATGGTAAGATCAAATGGCAAATCATGATTTGTCTTTATTCGTAGCAACACATCGACTATATCTTCTTGCTCTGATTTTAATTTATTTGGATCAAGATGCTCATCAATAAGTTCTTGGATGAAAGTATCAACTTCTTTGAAAGCTTTTTCAAGACGACTCAAAAAACCAGTAAATCTATCTACCCAACCCATGAAAGGAAAGTAGTCAGAGAAACTAAGATTTGAAAACAAAGCTTCACTTTCTTTAAGCAACCGACTGAACCTGCTTTTTTCAGCTCCTTCCTCATCATACCTCTTACAGAAGCCTATTCTACAAATAATTGAATTTGATAGGCACATCACTGCCTCACTCAAGTTGATAGGCTTAGAAGCAACAGATAATTGGCATATTTTTTCAATCAGGCGAGAAACTTCGTCTTCTCGGGTGGGACGATACTTTTTCACTCTACTAAAGAGGTGTACAACACAAATTTTCCTCATCTCCCTCCAGTAGTCATTATATGGTGAATAAGACAAATCAGAAGAATTGTAAGAAAATTTTCCAGCAGCACATAAATTAGGCCTGCTGCAGAAGTCAAGGTCGTGGGTTTTCATAACCTCTTCAGCCATTTTTGCCGAAGAAACTACAAGGGTTGGCCTAAATCCAAATCGCAAGAACATGAGAGGACCGTATTTTTGAGAGAGTCTATAAAGAAAAAGATGAGGGACTGAGTTATCAGACATCAGCAACTGTAAGTGACCAATGAAGGGAAGACTTGGAGGGCCAGGCGGAAGACGATTAAAACTGCCATTGTTGCTAACCCTATGTTTTAGGAGAACGAATAACAAGAAGGGGAGAACAAGAAGAAAAATACTCATAAACAGTGCTATTGCCATTGTAATCAACTCAATCTGTTTGAAACATGAGAAAAAAAGGTCCCCTTATCCAACTCTTTTTATGTTTGAAAAATTGTCATATACGTGTTTGCATGTAGCTTTGTATTTTGTTTAAAGTTGACATTTGTTCTACATGCATACATATATTTGATTTCATGTTTTCATGGGCTGTTTTCTATTTTTAGCGGTTGCAATTAATGGTAGGTGGGGGTTAGAGAATAATGTGCATGATGTATACTGGAGTATTGGATGGATTGTTTGGCAGTGAAGTCATATTCAGGCATTGTTATAATATTTCAGCATGCAATGCAAGCGGTTGATATCCCTCTTCTAGAGCATTAAGCGGGTTTTGAGAAAGATTTTTAGGGTTTGTTCATCTGATGATCAGACCATTTATTGGTCATTCCTCACATTACATACATATGAATTTTGTTGCATGCATCCATATCTGACTCTTGACAATGCCATCACCCCTTTTTTTTGCTAAGCGTAAAGAATTCATTAATAAGAAATAAAAAAACCCCCTCAACAAAGGAGCAGGGTAAAGGTCCAACCAAAAGTGACAAGCCGACCAGCGGCAAAATCAAAGGAAACCGCAGTACAAATCAGCCAAAACAGCAAAAACATAACAGAAAGCAAGAGACGAACAGCATAGAAACCACAGATTAAAGAAACAATCACAACCGCCCCCATGAACATGCATCGTCAAGCAAAGCATTCTTGAACTAGACTTATTCATAAGTCGAATTATTGGTCCAAGTTTGAAGACGCTTAAAAATTGAAAGGGTTTGAGAAAAACAATAAACTTAAAAATGGATATAAAAATAGATTAATTCTATTTAAAATATTGGTCGAATTCAGAATCCAACATTTAAGGCTTGAGTTTAACGGGTTAATTGTATGTACGAATTATGTTACATTTAATTATTTCTAAAGTTTTTTCATAAATTTTATAAGTGCTCGAAATTAAAAATTAGTATAAGCTTAATTTAAAAACGTGATAATTGATGTTAGATTGGATTTAAATAAACAACATTTTAAAATTATTTTTAAAATATAAATATTATAACAGTTAATTGCATGTTTTTAATTTAATTTCAATTATCAATTATTGAATATATATTTTTAATTAACTTTAAACATTATGAGCACTAAATAATTTATTATAAAGTTATAAAATATTTTTTTTAAAAAAAACAGTTTTAAAATTTACAATGAATTATTTATATAACTAGTTTTGTATCATGTGCGATGCACATATTGCTATTATATTTCATAAAATTATTATTATTTAAATAACAATATATTAATTAAAAATGTTAATGAAATATTATTTAAAAATTATAAATAACTTAAAAATATACTTAAGCTTAATATATAATAATATTTAAAACGAAAAAATAAAAAAATTGTATGCAAATAATTTATGTATATATATAACCAATAATTTTTGTTCCCTTCAACATTGTAAATGTCTGGCATGACAAATCAAATTTGAAAAATATTGCTACAACATTAATATGAAATAGCATTCTAAAACAATTTATTTTTGAATAATTTAATTTAAATCAAAATTTATATAGTAAGAGATACATAATTTTAAAAATAGTCAAGAAAAAGGTCATTATACATGAATTTATTACGTGTATAAATTATTTAGAATATAATAAATACTTTTTTATCCGTACGATATATAAATAATTTATAGTTTTAAAATGAGTATTTTGTAGATATTAATATTTATTTTAAATTAATGGCTTTTTGAAGAGAAATATAATTAATAGTTGTATCTGATTTGAAATGTGTGATTACATGTGAATAATACAAATAAAATGAGCAAATAAGTATGTTAAAGAATGGAAATTTAAATATGGTAAAATTATATTAAATTAGGAATTGTTCTACCTACTATGAAGCTTCAATCATAAAATTTAAAAAGTAGAATTTTTTTTCCACGTTAAAAGCTGAATTTTTTTTTGAATCCTTTCCAACTTTGGACCCTGGGCGGCTGCACTCCTAAATTACACTATGCCGTGCTTGATTGTAGGTTAGATCAGTAAGAGAATAGATAATGTATGAAATAAATAAGTAAAAGTGTAACACCTTGAATAATCTATTCTTGTTTCTGTAAATATTTTTTTATAAATGTATATTTATTTCAATGGTTAAGTGTTCTAAATGTGTGTGTGAGGTTTTGGGTTCAAGTTTTTTTTTTTGCCAAATTTTGTTATTTTTCTAATCTAAGCCTTTCTCTTGTTGGGAGGGCTTATATATAATTGTCTGTTAATTTATATTAGAATTAATGAGCTTGCTGATTTAAATGGTAAGGGGGTTGTTGTGTTGGAGGTCTTGTGTTCAAAAGTTAGGGAGGTTATCAGATTTCTGATTTGTTAGTTTTTGTTTTCTTTTTCTCAAAACTCCCCTCCTGACTTTTTTTCTCTCTTCCCTTATCTTCCATTTTCGATTTTTGTTCATTCTTCTTCGGGTTACTGTTGTTTTACTCGTTCAACTGTTGTTACTACGATTTTCGGTTTGGTAAGTGAAGTTGAGTTTTTGTTATCGTATGGTTTTTAGAATTGTGGGAAATCTTAATGTTAGCCGATATATGATAGTAATCGTTGAATTCTGTGGCGTAGGAGAAGGCGGTGAGGTAGTGGTTGTGACTCCAACGGTTTAGATTACGGAGTGTGATCGTTTTAGCGGTGGTAAGTTTTTGGTCGTTGATCAATTTAATTTTTGTTAACTCAATTTTTGGTTGCTAAAGGGGTTGGATATTCTGTTTTGAGGTGCTAGTGGTCTCGGGAGTATTTTTGCAGCAAAACTGAAATAGGTGTGTACCCAACGCAGAAAAACAAGCTTCGACGAAAGCTGAAAAACCACACAGGCGTGTGCCAAGCCGTGTGGTAGACCGTGTGCGAGACACGACAGTGTGGTCGACGAAGGCATGGTGATGCGCAAGACACGACCGTGTAGTTGCCAAAGTGTGGCCGTATGAGCCACACGGGCTAGGCAAAGTTGGGTGTGTGGGCCCACATGGGCATGTGGGCCTATATTTTTGAAATTTTCCCTCGGGTAACATAGGTCATTCTGATCTACTGTGGGCCTACCGTAGGGTCGGTAAGGGCTAACCAAACCTTAATTTTATGTGATTTGATATTAGGACATTACTATGTATGACTGTCTATTCTGCTATCTGTATATCTAATATCTGTTCATAAGCATGTTGAGCATGTCTTGTATGTTACTCTGTATATGTTTCTGTATATGATTTTGGGGTGGGATTTGTATATGAGGAGGAAGCTTTCTATACGACGATCATTGCCTATATTTTGGCAACTTGGCTGCAAATTATCTGACATGTGTCGTAATGACACGATATGGTGTGTAGGGATGGGTGAGTGTTTTTAACCCAGCATGGTGTGTTGGGATGATCGGAGATGGTGTGTAGAGGATGGGGTAGGATTCTGTATATCTGATTCTGTTTACTGTATCTGAAAAGGGCATGAGCCCGATTTTGTATCTGTATGTTTGCATGTTTAATTCTGTTGGGTTACACATTGAGTTTATGAAAACTCACATCTGTTTGTCTATTCTGTTCAGGTAATCCTCAGACTTAGGTGGATCGGTCTGATGGAAACTCAGCGTTGACCACTCAACCGTAAACAGTTTAAACTTGGCAAATTATAGCTTTATTTATGATTTGGTTTTTATTCGAGAGTTTGTAATTTCTAGGACTCTCTAGACTTTATGATTTTTAACGGATGATTTTTGGATTGTTGATAATATGCATGCTTTGGTAAAAATTTTATGAAAACGACGATTTTTACTAAAAAAAAGAGGGAGATTTTTTTTAAAATTACGAATCGGATTTCTAAAATGAAACGGGTTTGTTAAACTTCCGCTATAAAATAAGTTTTGGTAAATAAATAAATTAATTAACGTTTTCGAAAATGGCTATAAAGTATATGAGTTAATGAGTTAATAAACTGAGATGATTTTACGTAATGACTCCATTTTCTAAACCCATTCTTTATGACATCTCCGGATTCGGTCATAACGTCTAGGCCAGTTTGAGGTACTGTTACAAAAAGTATGTAGTGTATTAATATAAATATTATAATAAGTAAAAATAAGAGTTGAATTTTGTATTAATTGTAATTGATTACACGCTTTCACATTTAGACGAAATAATATTTTAATGAAATCACATATTTTTAAGTTAAAAATATTCATAACATTAAAAACTAATATTAATATCATACAACAAAACTAATTGTTAAAAAGGAATAAATAACATAATATTACTTAAATTATTTGAATTTTAAATTAGATTCGGTTTCTTTTTATGCATTTATAATTGAATTTATATTTATTAATTTTAAAATATTTTTTTAAAAATATGTAAATAGATAATAAAATATTTTTAGTAAAGAATTATAGTTTGAATTGATATTAAAGAAAAAATATATGCAATATCAATAAAAAATTGCAATGTGGGTTCGAGTCGCGCTAATTGTGTTGGTTGTTTAGGCTTTGTCCTGTTATTGAAATTTATAAAAAAAAAAGTTGTTCATGTCAGTTTGGAGTCTAATACTATGTAACATAATATATGTATATGATATAATATTAGAGCTGATCATGGGTCGGGCTGGATCAATGGAAAAAAATCATATCCATTTTCTAGGTTCGATCTCGGTCTGCCTTGCCTGTATTAATGTTTTTAGATTTTTTTATAAAAATAAATATAAAAAATATAATATATCAAATAGATTAAAAACATTAAAATAAATATTTCCCAACAAATTAAAAATACATAATATAAAAAAATATTTATACTTAAATAACAATAATATAGCAACTCAACAAGCAAAATTATCAATAAAACAAAGAGTTATATGATATTCAAAGATTATCTTTTTACAAAGCAACAAACATTATTTTGAAAATATTTGTGTTGTTTTATAATTTGATAAATCTTAAAAGTTACATACATATAATGAAAATTATAATATTTAAACCCAAAACATCGTACTTTTTGATATTTCTAGTTTACAACTTTGATAACAATTTCGGCCACTAACATTTACATGTTTTGTTAAAATGACCCTGATTGTATTTTTAAGTCTTTTTTGGTCTTCAATCTTTATTTTTTTTAAATTATTTTTTTAACAGATTCGTTGAAAGTACCATTTAAAAAGTTAACGAATGATGTGGAATTTCATACATGAAGTATTTTTAATGAGATGTAATTTATTACTTAGATAACTTAATAAAATAATTACATGTGAAAAATAATAAAATAAATAATTCATGAAGTTACAAAAACAACTCTTAATTTAAAGAAAATAAATGTAATTATCTAAAAAGAGTTTTAAAATGAATGCACACATTCAGTTTTTTGATTTGATTTATTAATTATCTTTTTGAAACATCTCAATAAACAAATGCACTCATTTTGAAACTTTTTTTTAAATAATTAAGTTTATTTTCTTTAAGCTAAGAGTTATTATTATTTTTTAATTTCATGTATGATTTATTTATTTTATTATTTTTCATATGTAATTATCTATTGGGTTACCTAAGTAATAAATTACATCTCATTAAAAATATTACACGTATGAAATTCCATATCATTCTGTTAACTTTTTTAACAGTCCTTCCATCAAATCTATTAAAAAATAAATTTGAAAAAAAATAAATGTTAATGGCAAAAAAAGACTCAAAAATATAATTAAAATCATTTTGACAAAATATGTAAATTTTAGTGCCTAATTTTTTATTAAACCCAATTTTTTTTTATAATTTTTTATCAAAATCTAATTTGGACCCATCAATCAAATTACGAAATTATTACATATCTTATACCATTACTTATTTCATTAAATCCAAAATTATTACATCTCTATTCTATTTCTAGTAAATAATTATTAATTTCCCATTCTAGTTCATTCCAACAAATAAAACAAATGTGTACCTGATAATAACCTCGTGGCCCTCTTTTCGGTTTCAGAGATGATAGTAAAGCCAACTATTAAAGCTGAGAACCACCCGCGAACCCAAAAAAAATAAAATAAAATTATTGAATCGAAATTAAATTTTAATTTTTATAATAATAAAAGTATAATTTTATTGATTAAATAATTTATATTTTTACAATTTTTAAAAATTAAATTAAATTTTTATTATTTTTAAAAAACATCAAAATGTAAATTTATTTTTATCAATTTAAATTTTTAAAAATTTTAAAGAATGAATAAAAATCTTTCCATTTTAGGCATGGGGGCTACACCCAAATTCAGTAGTTTAAGGGCCCCTTGCAGACAATAGTATAGAACCAATCAGGAGAAACGACGTGATTTCTTTTTGTTTAGATATTATAGTAACCCATTCGTTTCCAAATTCGAATGGATGCTGTTTTACTTTAGTAGATAATAGATTTAAATTCAGATAATATATTTAAAAAAATAGAAAATTAAATATAAAAAATAATAGATGTAAAAAATAGAGACAAGAAAATTTAATATTTTATGAAAATTTTAGAATCAAATATGGAAAAGGAAACAGAATAACATTAATATTAAATTCTCTTTTTTATATCTCTATTTTTCATATCTATTATTCTTTTTCTTAATTGAAAACTCTAGTCGTCGTGATCAATTGTCCTTTTTATTTTTATTTTTATTTTATTTCTTTCCTTTCTTCTCAATTGAAAACTTTAGTTGTTGTACTCAATAGTTACCGATATTGTTTACGGTGACCTTTCGTGTCGATTTCGACACTAAAAAAGAGATTTCCTCCTTCACATTGACTTCTATGGTTTAGATCTCCTAGTAGCTGTCAGCTTCAAATCTTCTAAAACAATAATTAAAACTTTGAACTACACTTTCTACAATAGTTTTTTTAGAAAATATCATCGATACTGATTGACATGATAACGACACCTTACAAAAATATTTTTAAAAAAATTTTAACGAGTGCTGCCTGACATATCGGTGGCACCCAAAAAAAAGTTTTCTAAAAAAAATTTCTCCATTAAATTTTTTAAAAAATAAAGGCTGATGCTGTTGACAAAGTGGCGGAATCCAAAATTTTTATTATTATTAAAAAGCTGATGATTGGGTTATTATTGGGGGTAGTGCCGCCAGTGTGTCAGGGGCACTGACAGACACTATGGAGAACGAGTCATTTTCATACATAAATTTTGACTTGAATCATTTTCGTAAATAATTAATTATTTTGGGCCAATTGGGTAAAAAAACGTCAATTATAATTTTAATTTTCATGTTTCATATCAAAATCAATAACACTCTCCTTCCATTCTTCGTGTATTCAAATGAGATGGTAGCTTGACAAAGAAAGGGAATGCAATTGTGTACCCTCATTTACAAGTGACTCCACTAAATTGGAACTCGAATTCAGACATAGCAGGTTCATTAAACATGCATGGTGTTACTACAACCTTTGATAAGCGTTTTAGGATATGGTTGAAACAGTACAATGTGCGAACTAGAGCAATTAAGCAGCAAATAAGTCACTATAACGATACATCGATTAATCATAAATCTTTCTAGCGATAAGGATAAGATTATTTTTTTTAGCACAGCAAGACCAAGTACAACATCAAAGTCCAAATCTTCTTTATTCATCCCAATTGGCATTTCCCAATCAAACTTGTAATGAATATCAACAATGGTAAGCTCCACTTCTGAAACTCCTATACGCATTCCTGGGTAAACCCTTCTACCCGCACCAAACGGTTAGAACTCAAAGTTCTGTCCATTGTAGTCAATGGAGTTACCAAGGAACCTTTCAGGCCAAAACTCTTTTGGGTTTTTCCAAACTTTGGGATCTCTTCCTATTGCCCATGCATTCACATACTAAGGTTTAGAAGGTATTTAATACTGTTAGAGTATAGAGATACTCTGTTATTATCAAGTTGTTAGTTTGTTAAGTCTGTTGTATTCAAACTAATAGATTGTTAGCCGTAGTTACTAGATAGCAGTTAGTTCATTCATCTATAAATACCTCAAGTGTACTATTCAAGGGTGGTCAAGAGATAATACAGTACAGTGTTTTTCAATTCTTTAATTTCTGTTTTTAATACTTAATCTAGCTTAGTTTTCTTTTACCTGAGATCTCAACATGGTATCAATTGCCTAATAGTGCTGGGACCTGCTTCACATTCTCATCCATGAACACTACGGCCTTCGCTGAATCTGCTTTTGTAGAGCCTAGATATCAGGCTTTCACCAGTGCGAAGCTCATTTATTCGTTTCCTCGCTATGAAATGGTAAAATTAGATGATAGCAATTTTATTCAATGGAAGCAGCATATTAAACTTATCATTGAAGGAAATGAGTTAGCTGGATTTTTTAACAGTACTGTACCTCATCCGCTGCGATTTCTGACATATTTAGAAGGCTTTCTCGTGTTGAATCTAGATGCTTCGGCATATCTTCAACAAGATAGGTTATTAACTTTCTGGCTTCTTTAAACCATTTCTCCTTCATTACTAATGTCGTTTACAGAGGTTCGTTCAGCCTGTTATGTGTGGACCACTGCCACGTGCCTATTTGCTACTCTCATCGATGCGAAGCTCTCCTGTCTCCGTCACGATCTCCTTTCTCTTAAGAAAGGTATTCTTTTGATTAAGGATTACATAGCCAAGATTCAAACCACTAGTACTTTGATTAAGGCCTCGGGATCTAGGATCTCGGAGGTAGAGAAGGTAGAAATCGCTCTTGCAGGTTTACCTCCGAAGTTCGACGCTGTTATCACCTTAGCATCGTTCTCAACGGAGCCACTGCCATTCTAATGTCTCGTTAACGTGTTGATTAAGTACGAAAGCTGTCAGCTGCGTGCGGTTCACGAAATCCCTCTCTATGCCAATCTACTGGAATCTGGTCAGTCACTGGGTGATTCGGTGCATGGTGGTTATCCACCATTTGGAGGTTGCAAGAGAAGGTTCCGATCTCGCACTCAGTGTCAAATTTGTAGATGTTTTGGACACGTCGCTCAGAGGTACTATTACCGATATAATCGGCACTATGATGGCCTGCCACCAGTGGATCGCATGTTCAATCGGGCCGATTGTTCTGGTCAAAGTATGGTCAGTGGTTTATTCATCGGCTTCTCTGCACGGTTGTCGTCTTTGGGGTTTCCTTCGATGGTGCCGCAAGGTCGTTCTAATGGGGAGCCTCACTGGTTCTTTTATGCGCCGTATACCTCCAACGTGTATAATAGGGTTTCTAACCCTTTTATTAATTGTGATGATAAGACAGGTTGGGTTGTTGGGCCCCACGGTGGGTAAAAGTCATTGACATTTGGACGAGAGTCCACTTATGCGGCTACAGGAAGGTTTCGGCCGAATGATGTTTCTTTTGAGCCTCTCATGCGTGATTGACGTTATAGCCCACATCCAAATGTTGCGAGTGGCTTTGGGCCGCATGAAAATTCCTTACCAGCTGGGTTGCCTTTGAATAATTTTGGGCTGCATGGTAATTTTTTACCAGCTGGGCTGAATACTAATAATGTGGGGGTTGCACCTCTTTGTGGTTTTGGACACGAACTTGGGCTTTCTGGTGCTGGTGTATTTAACCAGTCTGGGCCATTCGTTTCTTGGCGAACCAAACCACGAGCTCAGGTTTATACTGGCTCCGATCCCTGTATTAGGCTATTGCATATACTTGATATACATGCATCTGATGTACCCAACACTTCAGGATCTAATGTGAATGCCACTCAGTTGGGTCTAACTTTGATGATTCTAACTCTTATGTTCCTCTACCAGTTGGTACTGCCTCATGGTATCCTGATTTTGGGGTGTCACACCATGTATGTTGCGACGCGTCTGCACTGAATGGTTCTACACCTTATTTAGGTAACTTTTCTCTTTTAATGGGTGATGGTACTCCGACTAGGATTTTATCTGTTGGGAATTCAGTATTACCTACTCAGTATAAATTGCTTCGGCTATCTAATATTTTATGTGTACCAACCATATGGAAAAACCTCATGTGTGTGTTTCAGTTTGCCACTGACAATGATGTCTTTTTTAAATTTCATCCGACATATTATTTTATCAAATACATCCAGACTCGGGAAATATTGTTGAAGGGTCATATTCATGATGGGCTCTATCACTTCTCTTCGCCCACTATGCATGCTTTGTCTCTTGTGGGTCCCTCTATTACTAACATTAGGCTTCCGGCTCAGATCAGCAGTTGTGACATTTTTACTCTATGGCACAAGCATCTTGGTCATCCATTTACCTCTGTAGTTAAGAATGTTTTAAATAAGTATAGTATTGTTTTCAATAAAGATTGTCTTGATACTGTTTGTACTGCTTGTTAAAAAGGGAAGTCACATAAACTCTCCTTTTCACTTTCTAATACTGAATATAATAAACCTTTTGCCTTGGTGGTCTCCAATTTATGGGGACCTGTGTTTGTTGTTTGCGGCCGCAACTGACATTAAGTCTCGTTTATTGACATGTGCACTTGTTTTACCTAGATATATCTTATTCGTCAAAAGTCACAGGCGGTCGATTTCTTTGTTCAGTTTCAGCAATTAATCAAAACTCAGTTTGGGAAACTATTAAGCAGTTTTAGAGTGATTGGGGAGAAGAGTTCTGAGCATTCATGTCTGTGCTGGCAACTCAAGGGATAATTCATCACTTAACCTGTCCACATACGTCAGAACAGAACGGGGTGGCTGAGTGCAAACATCGGCATATTGTCGACATGGGTATCACGATTTTGGCTCAAAAAAATTTGGGGGTACAACTCATCAATTGACTCCCTACCTCGGTTCTTAAAAGATATTCTCCATTCAAGATGTTGTATGGTCACGATCCTACATATGATCATTTACGCATCTTTAGGTGCTGTTGTTTTTCATGTTTGAGCCTTTTTCTATGTCACAAATTGGATTTTCGATCTCAACCTTGTACATTTTTGGGGTATAGTTCCCAACATAAAGGATACCAGTGTCTCACACCAGATGGCAAAATCATAATTTCTCACCATGTTATTTTTTATGAACATCGTTTTTTGTTTCCTTTGACTGCTACAGGCAGATCCTCATCTTCTGGTCACACTCTCTCTTCAACATACGTTCCTCTTGTCAAGCCTATTTGTTCTCGACCTTTGGAGCCTTTCTTTGCTCAAACTCTTGAGTTTTCATCACCTCCTGAGTTCTGTCCCTCCACTTCTGCAAATTCTAGAGATACTATGGGTTCAACCTCTGAGCTCCATTCTGTTCCTTGTCTACCTGACGGCAATTGTAATGACAGTTCACCCATGGTTCCTTCTGGAAGTGCTGATCCTCTTACTATTCCAATAAATACTCCTCCAATTCCTTTTGAAAGTGCAGGTCCTCCTACCATTCTAACGAATACTCATCCGATGGTTACTTGCTTAAAAGCTGGTATCTTTAAACCCAAGGCTATGACTGTTGAAGCTGTTGAACCGTACACGATTGAAGAAGCTTTCTCTACTACTGAATGGTGTGATGCTACTCAAGCTGAGTACGATGCCCTCATGAGTAACTCCACCTGGAAACTTGTTCCAGTACCTACTCATCGTAAAGTGATCGGCTGTAAATAGCTTTTTAAGTCTGATGGCACAATCGCCCATCGGAAAGCTAGATTAGTACCTAAAAGATGTTCTCAGGTACTTGGGTTTGATTTTAAAGAAACATGTAGTCCGGTAATAAAACCTGCTACTGTTCGAATCATTTTATCTGTTGTTGTTACCAAAGGGTGGCAGCTTCGTCAGGTGGATGTAAATAATGCTTTTTTGAATGGCGATCTTACTAATGAAGTGTTTATGTAGCAATCTCCTGGGTATGTTCAGTATGACTCTAATGGTAAACCTTTGGTCTGTCGTTTGAAGAAGGCTTTGTACGGGCTACGACAAACTCCACGTGCTTGGTTCGACAAGTTGAAGTCTTTTCTACTCTCTTCTGGATTTCTTTTGTCCAAATCTGATGCATCCTTACTCGTTAAAGTTACGCCATCCCTCACTCTTTATGTTCTTGTGTATGTTGATGATATTATTATTACTGAAAGTGAGCCTACCTGTATAAATTGTTTTGTTCAATAGTTGAATAAGGAGTTCTCCCTTAAAGATATGGGTGATCTCCATTATTTCCTAGGTATCGAAGTTCCTCGTTCTGCTACAGGGTGTCTTCATCTCTGCCAAAGAAAGTATATCCATGATCTGCTCAATAAAAGCTCTATGACTCACGCAAAGAGTGTTCATGCTCCGATGATTAGTTCATCTCCCCTCTCTAAGGATGATGGGGAACCTCTTTATGATCCTACTGAATACAGAAGCTTAGCCGGTGCATTACAGTATGTGGTCTTGACTCGACCTAATATTGCCTACACTGTAAATCATATATGTCAGTTCATGCATGCGCCCATTACTGTCCATCTAGTTGCATTAAAACGGATTTTTCGATATTTATGTGGTACTCTTGATTATGGAATTATTTTTGGACCGTCCGATTGACTTTCATTAGTTGGATATGCTGATGCTAACTGGGGACTGGATTTTGATGATCATCGTTCTACGACAGGTTACTGTGTGTATTTTGGGCACACTCTTATCTCCTGGTGTTCTAAGAAACAACAAGTCGTCTCGAGGTCTATAGCTTAAGCTGAATATCAGAGTCTTGCTGCTACGACTAGTGATATTGCCTGGCTGGTCTCGTTACTACAAGAATTACAACTTCAAACTGTTGATCGGCCTACTACTTGGTGTGATAATTCTAGTGCCGTTGCTGTAGCTGCTAACCTTGTCTTACATTCCAAGTTCAAACATGTCGAACTTGATCTGTTCTTTGTGCGTGAGAAGGTTGCTGATGGTTCTATTGTTGTTGGTGAAGTTCCTGCGTGTGACCAAGTTGCTGACATTCTTACCAAGCCACTCTCTGCTTCATCTCTTGCTCGGTTTCGTAGTCTTCTTCGGGTGTTGCCCGTCGGGAAGATGGGTGAATGTTGGAGTATAGAGGTACTCTATTATTCTCAAGTTGTTAGTTTGTTAAGTCTATTGTATTCAAACTGATAAACTGTTAGCAGCAGTTACTAGATAGCAGTTAGTTCATTCATCTATAAATACCTCAAGTGTACTATTCAAGGGTGGTCAAGAGATAATATAGTATAGTGTTTTTCAATTCTTTAATTTCTGTTTTCAATACTTAATCTAGCTTAGTTTTCTTTTACCGGAGATCTCAACAGATACCCACCTATGTTGCAGTTTCTGAGTGTTTCTCGTGGCAATAACATTGGATCGTTGGATGCAATCTAAATGTTTCTTTTACGACAGCTTTTAGGTAAGTTAAACCTTGAACATCATCTTCATTTACAAATCCTTTTTTCCCAACCAAATCCCTTACTTCCGCTTGAGTTTTCTTCAAACATTCTGGGTTTTTCATCAGGGCAATCATGACCCAAATCACAGTGGCTGCGGCTGTGTCAGTTCCAGCAATAAACACGATCTACATAACAAAGAAAGTAAAAGAAAAAAAAAAACATGGTTATGTTATATATGTGCATAAAGTGTGAAGCTAATGATAAAAAAGAAAGGAAGAAAGTGAAGATGAGATGACCATAAGAATAACTTTTATATGATCTATGGTAAGTTCAAATAATGGAAACTCACGATCCATCCTTATTCGTAGTAACACGTCAAGTAGGTCTTCTTCCTGTGGTATTAGCCTATTCGGATCAAGATGTTCATCAATGAGTTGCTGGTAGAAGGTATCATGTTCTTTTGAATGCTTTTTCAAGACGAGTGAGAGGCTTGGAATCAACCGATAATTGGTTTTTTTTTTCAACCAGGCGACCTACTTCGTCTTCTCGGATGGGACGATACTTTTGCACTCTGCTAAAGAGATGTACAACACAAAGTTTCCTCATCTCCTTCCAATAGTCCGTGTATGGTGAAAAAGCCAAATCCAAGGCGTTGTAAGATAATCTCATAGCGCCACGTAGACTATGCCTGCTGCAAAAGTCGAGGTCATGGGTTTTCAAAACCGCTTCAGCCATTTTTGCTGAAGAAACTACAAGCGTTGGCTTAAATCCAAATCGCAAGGACATAAGAGGACCATAGTTTTGAGAGAGTTTCCAAAGGAAAATATGAGGGAGGAGTGAGTTATCAAGCATCAGCATATGTAAGTGACCAATGAAGGGAAGACCTGGAGGGCCTGGGGGAAGATGATTAAAATTGCCATTGTTGCTAATGCTCTGTTTTAGCAGAACTATGAACAGCCATTCTGTTCCACCAATCTGTTTGAAACTTGAGGGAAAGATTTACAATTAGATGAGCATGTATTAAACATGCAGTTCTCTATTCTGTATGAAGTTGACAATGTGCGACTCTTTCGGTGTTCATGGGCTTTGGTTAACTGGTGGAGTAGATATCTTTTTTACTAGTACTAATTCCTTTAATAAGTTTGATGTGATTAATCAATTAATCGAGAATTAATTTAATTAAAATAATTTTTTATATACAAAAAAGCAACAAATATTAATATTTTTATTTTTTTATATATTTAAATAAAATAATAATATGACAAAATTTAAGCTTAAAGTACATGAGATTTAAACATAAATGTTATAATCTAGTTATTTATTTATATTCATACTAGTATAAAACATTTGATTGAATTTTGAATTTCGAATTTTAATATCATTTGATTTATTGACGTCAACTAAACAACGAAATGATGAAGAAAATCAAAATTAAATTATAATAAACATATCAAATAAAGGTAAAAATGTTATCTACTATAAAAAAAAATAGTTTAAAAAATCACCATGTAAGCATAAAGATGAAGGAAACTGGTTTCTCGACTAAGTAGATACGTTGTTGGTCATGATTGTATGAAATTGAGATAACATGTTATTTGTATTTTTTAATAATTTAATGTTATTTTAGTATTTTTATTTTGAAAAAAAAAATTAAATTCAACATAATTTGTTGAAATTTAGGATACAACGTTGAAATGACATTAAATTATTAGAAAATGATACAAATGACATAGTATTCCAGTTTCATATAATCCTTTCTCTTTAGTCATTAACCTAGTTTTAACCGGGATCAACCTTAAACCTTAAAAGTCAACTTGTTTTAAAAGGTTAAGATAAATTTCAAAATTATAAATAAATTTTGGTTTAATAAGAAATTTGATACATGAAGTTTGATTTGGTGTAATTATACACATAAAATTTTGGTTGTGGTTTTGACTACCTATAAACATGTTATCGTTTATAGTATAAATATCACACCAAAAATATATTGAATTAAATTGGCGGTGTCCGCAAGCGTAGGGTCAAATTGTAATATAGTCAAGTTTACAATAAAACACTGGTAAGTACTTCAAGGATCATACTCAAGGGATTGCGAATTGGAGAAACTATTATTAAATTAATTACTGACTAATCGAGTCACAAATTAGTATTGTGAATCCAAATCAAAATATTAATTAAACTAATTAAATTACTTAACCTAAATTAACCTAATGGAATTTCCTATTCCTAGTGTCGATAATGTGAGCCTCTAGCCTATGATTGATTAAATCTCTAATTATCTAATTAAATAATTAATTACCTTATATTGAGTTATTTATCACCCTTAGCTAAGAATGCCCTTCTGATCTAATCTTCACTAAGGATTACCACCTAAGTCACCCTTTGGGTCTTTTC
Organism: Gossypium hirsutum; assembly: GCF_007990345.1. Taxonomy (NCBI): domain Eukaryota; kingdom Viridiplantae; phylum Streptophyta; class Magnoliopsida; order Malvales; family Malvaceae; genus Gossypium; species Gossypium hirsutum. The sequence goes on from NC_053433.1 coordinate 108,113,503, forward strand.
CTAGGCATACAGATACCCTTCCGGTCTCTCCGCTTGGAACAAGTTATACACGACAGGATACTCTTCCGGTCTCACCGATCTCAATGTTCTATCAAGGGCGTCACTTCCTAATAATTTTGAATAAAAAAACAATTTTAGATAAAGAATCACTTAACAGATAAATTAGTTTAATAATCAAATCATGTGAGATATAAATAAAGGACAATAATCTATTCTAATATTCATACAACGATTAATTGGTCAGATTAATGGAAGATAAATAAAAGAATAGAAGATAAGAGTTAAGAGAATGCTCATGAATATATATATTGAAGTGCGAATCCAGAGCAATCTCCTCTCGCGGTTGTCTTCACATCAGAATAGAAAAGTTCCGACTACACGAATATGAAAAGAAAAGAAAACTAAAAATTGAATAAAATTGTCTCCGTCTAAAACTACACACAATTCCGATGACCCTAAGGTTGCTTATATAGACAACAGGCTACTTGGTGGCCACTCAACCTTAGATACATTTAGATACCAATTAATGCAATATTTTGATAAATTCTATGGTCCAAAAATGGAAATATCCCAAGAGTTTTGTCCAAGGATTCAACTCCATTTTGGCCTACCATCATCACATCATCATGACGTGGGAAGACTCCTCGTCACAACGTCGACACCGTCAATTTCTTCCCAAGATCATCACGTCATCATGTCAAGAGGGAACTCCTCGTGACGACGTAGAGTGCTTTCTTGGCCTTGGCAGCTTCGTTGTTCTATTGGGCTCCCTTGTCTCATGGCCCGATCATCATTCCTTGTATTCTTGTACCTGAATTGACATCCTACACACTTAAATAGCCCATTATCACTCATGAGGCCCGAGTCGGCCTTACGGGTCATCGAAACAACAGAAAATGCGTAAAAAACACTTATTTTATTAATATTTAGTTACTAACCTACTAATACTAAAAATATAAAAATTACTATTAAAATACCAAGAAAACAAACTCGTTAAGTGTAGAAATGACCTGAAATAACAACTACATTTGATGTTAGGTCAAGTTCAAATGTATACATAAAATTTTAATTTTGATTCAATTGTATGCTTTTAAAGAAATAATACATCGATTTATTTTTATATTTGATAAATGTAAATTATTGCATATGCAATAATTGTAATTTATCGGTAATTGCATTAGTATTTTATGAAAATTAAATTAAATTAAAATTTTATATATAAAATTATATAAAAAATCAAAATTTATATATACCATTACACATTTGATCAAATTTCATATATTTATCCTAAAATATTAAAAATCATGGTAACCAATTCAATGGGGGTAAACGACCTAAAACCAAATTGTACGAAAAGTCTATTAAACTAATAAATATGCACAAAACGTCTACTAGTGTAATTCCAGTTTTTTTATATCTAACTCTCAAATTAGAACCTGGCAACTCATTCCCTTTCATTTATAAAAGAAAAAATGCAATGAAGAAAAGATGGGCCAAAAGCAATCAATCTCAATAATTAAACTATGAGCAGCCTTAAACGTCACCTTGTGTTTTTTAAATTTTAATTTTTACAAAATGGTCTAACTTGTTTTAAATGCTAATTAGTTAAGAAAATAAAGAAAATAATTTAATTTAAGTATTAATTTTATATAAAAATAAAAATTTGTGTGTATATAGAATACATAAAAACTTAACATTTTATTGAAAAATAAATAATTTTAATATAATTATATTTTACTTTTCGTAATGTATTACTTATTAAAATATAAATATCTATATTATAAATAAAACCCATAGCTAAGTTGCTGTCACAAGTTACCGGCACTAACTCGGTTAAGAAAAAATATAAAAAATGACCTTATGTATTTAAAATAAGTTATATTATTTGAAAGTACTTTAATATTTTTAATTTAAAAAATAATAAAATATATACATATGATGGGATTTGAACCCATGCCAAATGCATGAAAAAAACTTTAAAATTTTCACACAATTAAAATTTTATTTTAATTTATTTATACATTTTAATTTTATTATGCACATTTTAATTGTATATCTATACTATTAATTAAACATGTGACTGAGTTGATGTAACACCCCCTAACCCCAAACTGTCACCGGAATAGGGTTACGAGGTATTACTGGACTTATACACTAGAATTTATACAAAATCGAGTCATAAATTTTCATTACAAATCAAAACCTTTAAATTTCATCTTAAAGTCTCTAATATGGGCCTACGAGGCCCAATATATGTTTTAGAAGTAATTCGGAACTAAACTGGCAACTTTAAAAATTTTTCCTTAAAGATAGAGGCACACGCCCGTGTGGCCTGGGACATGGCCATGTGGCTTGGGACATGGCCGTGGGGCCAGGCCATGGGCAGATTCTGACTTATTCACACGGCCTGGGCACACGCCCATGTGACTTGGCCGTGTGAAAACGTGATTTTTGACCATTTTAAAGCTATTTTCACATGCTAAACACATCTATTTCATGCCCAAATATTTACTAATAGTTCTTAAATCAAATATCATTTATTATGCCATTCAAACTTAGCAAATATTCATTTATTCACTTCAATACCTCTTAAGAATTATGTACCACAATTCATATCAAAATTATACAACATTATCATACTAGTCAAACTCATGTAAGTTTAACTTCCAAAATATGCATATTTCATACCGTGCTTCAACAAACTTTCATGTTTATACACTATCATATACAAAATAACACCTTAACAACCTAGGTACATGCCATTTTACCAAAAGAAAAGTATTCACCACTTTGAGTCCGGGATTGGCTTGGATGCTGAGTCCTTAACTTTTTTTCGTACCTAGACCTGCGTACGGAAACATACCGTACGCTGAGTATACACTCAGTGGTATTTCTATAAACAAATACTTAAAACAATAATAAGCTATGTATATACATTGTAACATAACTTTTTATTTCATAATCTTATTAGCTTCATCACTTACCTTTAACTTATAGCTCTTAAATGTATTTAAACAATTCTTTTTATACTTTTCATATCATTCAATATCTTTCAATACTTGTATAACAGTCACAGTTACATAATCAATAGCAGTCAGTATTTGTCTTTAATACTTTCAATTACCCCTATTAACATAACTCGGACCTGGACGGATACACGGATCCAACCCACACACCGGAGATAATGTACAGTGTTTCATCAGCCGAAACCAGAATACACCGTAGGGTAACAGTAACAGTAGCAGTAACAGTCATAGTCAGGTATAGAGTACCTCTTCGGAACGAATCCGGAACAGTCACAGTAGTCGACACATATAGTGTCTCATCGACACACAGTCAGAATATCCCTGAGCACTTCCAATCCTATGGCATGCCGATTATATCCGACTAGTTCGACACTTGTTAATAGGGTGTACAAATCGTTACATTTCAATACAATAGCAGTAATAATTTCTATCATATCATTCATTATACATTCTAACTACTAAGAATAGCAATTACATTGTATTAAATCATTAAGCAAAGTTTATAGAAATACAAACCGGATTTTTCGAGTTTACTCGATAACCTCGTTCACTTTCTCCTTTCCCTTTTTCGATGATGTTTCCGGTGCTACGTTGGCTACATAAAATTTAACATTTAAAATTATTAATATATATTATTTAATAACACACTATTGTATTTCCATGTATCTTTTACTTAAATTCTAATTTAGTCTTTCCATCATAACCATTCTTTTTCTTCAAAACAAATCCTATATTTTCATCCAATTATCATTTTTAACTATTCCAACTCTTAAATTTACAGCATAAAACACTAATTATAACATCTTCTCAATTCAATCCCTATTATTGCAAGACCTATATTTTCTTTCACAATTTAATCCTTCTCCCACTTCTAACTTGAATTTCCATCAAATTAACACTTAATTATTCCATTTATTCAACTTAATCAACATCTAAAAATTCAATAACTTTCTAAATTTGAACATAACTCAAGTAGTATTCTTTCCTAGGATTTCATAGACATTAAAATTACAAGAAAAAGGATCAAATTGACTTACCAATCAAGCTTGAAACTCTAAAACCCTAAAATTTTCTTTTCTTTTTCTTTCCCTTTTTCTTTCTTTCTTTCCATGCTCTGTTTCGTTTTCATTCTTTCTTTTATTTTATTTGTTTTATTTAATTACTTTATTATATTATATTATTATAATATACTTTAATCATTTTTATTATTTTCTTATAAAATAAGTAAATACACATGTTTATTACTGTGTACCATTTATATTTTTACACATTTTATTTATTTTTACCATACATTTTTCACCTTATGGCCTAATTTCTAATTTAGTCCGTTGGCTTTCCTACAATTTATAATTAAACCTTCACACTTTATTCAATCTAGTCCTTTCACTAAATTAGCCTTAATTCAAGCTAATTCACTTAATCAAAGTCTAATCAACTACACTACTAGCTTCGTAAATATTTTTAATAAATATTTACGAATTTATTTTGCAAAAATAATGACCCGAAAATTTTAATTTTTCCAATGACCTTAAAATTTGGGTCATTACAGTTGATGCCACAAGTTAATCGAGAAAAACTAATAAAAATAAAGATATACATATGGTGAGATTTGAACTCACATCAATTGGATTGGTAAAATGTTAAATTTACTATTGAACAAAAACATCATTTCGATATATTTTATACATTTTTATTTTGATATGTAGTTAATTGAATTGGTGTCACAAATAAACTCGACACTAACTAGTGATTGATGACAACACTATGATAAACAATTATAGTACATTTAATATTGTTAATTTGATGTATTTATGTGTTTAAATTTTGTTCACTCATAATTTAATCTAAGTCTTTTTTTTAATATTGTGCGTATTTCATGTGTTATTATGATTAGTTAGTTTCAAACCATTCGTTTTATTATTTATTATATGTTATTTTTAAATACATATCTATATTATATGTGTCATAATTTTCCCTTTAGATAAATACAATTAATAATATTATTTTATTTCTTTTATTTTAATGTGCGAAATCCTCCTGTAGCAAGCCCAATTAGCCCGGGCCCATTTTACAACCCAACACCCCAATAACCCAAATTAAATACCCAAAACAAAAACCAAAGACCTAGGCCCAAACACAACCAAAAACCTAGCCCACTTAGCACTATCCCACAACCATCAGGAAAACAGAAAACCCTAGGTGCGCCGCACTTAGGTTTGCTGTCCATGCATCTTTCGCGCCCCGGACGCCACTACCTCGCGACGTACGCTGCTCCACCACACCACATCAGTAGCATGTTCGCTCACGTACTTGCAAATATACAAAGATAAGTTGTAAAGATTGGCTATAAAAGCTAATATACGGATTTTGTAAAATATATGGGAAAAAAAGAAGACAAGAAGAAATTCAAACATATTTTTCTCAAAAAAAAAAAGCAGCAAGCACCTGAAGAATAGAAAACCAACAATCGAGCAAAGGTCTTTGAGTTTTTTTTTATCTTTCCTTTTTTCATTTTCGAAACTTTTTACTATTATTGTTTTTTTTATTTTATAAAATTATTTACATATATTACATACTAAAAATACAAAAAAAGGGGGGAAATTTTACCTCGGCGACGGCAGCCGGCGGTGAACTGCGATGGTCGGCACTGGAGCCTGGTCGGACTTCAGGCCGACAAAGAAAAGGGGAAAGAGGGTTTCTGTTTTTTTCGAAGGAGGAAAGGAAAATAAAATTTGGTATTTATAGGCCTCCCAATACGGCGCCGTTTTGGGTCGAAGCATAGGCGCCAAAACGACGTCGTTTTAGCTTAGCCCGTGTGCGCGACCCGACTCGACCTGAGGATCTGCGTGTTTTCAATGGAGGGGCTAATTGCACATTTAGCATCTCTGCTTTTATGATTTTACAATTAAAGTTATTTTTATTTCTAAATTTGCCCCACGATTCTGCTGCGGTTTTAATTTGGTCCCCCTGGCAATGGTGCATTTTGGGAGAAGGGATATTTGCTTTTTTGGTCCCTCTCTATTTTGCACGTGTTTTAATTCGGTCCTTCCCCTTTCTTTTATATCTGATTTGGCCCCAAAACTTCTATTTTCAATTCAATTTAGTTCCTTTTTGATTATTTTGGCTATTTTATTGTTAAATTAATTAATTTGAGTTTTATATTTATTATTATATTTATTATTATTTCTGTTATTATTGTTACTACTATTATTATTATTATTTTTCACTACTGTCATTATTATTATTAGTACTATTATTACTAATATTTTTATTATCATTATTTTTTTAAAACCATTTCACCCAATATTTCGCTAATTCATATGTTTATTTGTTCACTTTCAATTTAAATTAAATTCTCGCTAGAATTTTTTTTGTTATTTCATTTATTATTTTATTTATGTCGTTTTTATTTTATTCTTGTCCTCATTATTATTATCTTATTATATATTATCCTATTATGTACCTATTCATTTATTTATTTATGTCTTTATATGCCTGCAACTTAATGTTATTCGTTTTATTATTGTATTTGTATTATCATTATTCGCCACGTATGACCATTTTCGTGTTTTAACTGATTTTCTATTTTAAATGTTACATTGATTTTATCTTTTAAACTTTTTTTATTTTTTACACAAACTCATAACAAAGGATTTTTCAAATAAAGACAATATTCCGTGTTTAGAAATTCGAGAAATCCTGCCTTAACGTGCTGGGTTTCGATTTTTCGTTTGACCAAATAACTAAATATCCTTTTAATTGCACGCTTTGGAAATCATGAGATGATGTCAATTTTGAGGGCTTAAAATGTCGTATCTTAACGTATTGGATGTAGTATTTTATTCCTTCGAAACGAGTGCGTCTTAAATTCCAACTCGAGTTATTCAAACACTCGTTAAAAAGGATTGTATTTTAAAACTTTTCAAACTTTCGGCATTAGGACATTAGTTAATCAATTTGGTACCAATCTTGGGCATGACGAGGGTGCTAATCCTTCCTCGTACGTAACCGACTCCGAAACCCATTTTTAATATCGTAGGCTAAAATTAATATTTTAATAAAACAAAATGTTTTATAAGGTGATCCGATCACACCTAAACAAAAAGGATTGGTGGCGACTCCATATTTTGTTTTAAAGTCGATCTCTTTTTTTCAAAATAAAAAAGGTTTCGACATCTTGGTGACTCCACTAGAGACAATGTCAAGCCGTAAATTGATTATTTTCTGTCTTTTTGTCGAAAATTGAAATTTTGGTTTTTAACATACGGTCCTTTCATTGCATTTCATTGGTGTATGATTTTTATCATTTTATTCATGTTTTTTGTATTTCAAGTTTTTATATCCCCTCGCATTGCATTGCATGAATGTTTGGTCATGCCCTTTTAAGTGGGAGTGAGAAACTACGCCTTCATGAGGTTTTCACCTCCGCATGGGATAGTGGATTGCTTCTGAGATACATCTGTACCTATGTCTTCATGAGATTTTCATCTCCGCATAGCCATAGGGAAATGTATTCCCTTGAACTGATCTTGATCCATATGAGCCTATAATGGGTGAGGATCCAGGAATTTGCCAGTTCAGGTACCTTTACTCTAGAATTGAGCCACATATAGTGAACCCTAAGAGTTCGCCCTAGATAGAGCTATGCTAAACCCTAGTGGTTACCCAGATAGGTGTTTGACTATTTTCTATTTGATTTGAATTTTATTATTAGATACTGACTCGTTGCGTTTTGTTGTGGCTATGATTGCAAGTCATTTCATATTTAAGAGGTGTCGATTCCTGTTCAGTTACTAAATTAGAAAGCTTGTCATGGAGAATAAATTTCTTGATAAAGTGGAGGATAATGCGATTGTCCGTATATAGTCGAAGAAGATGCAACTTGAGAAAGGGGATAGCCTAGCTGAGGGATATATGTCGGAGTTGTGGGACTTCACTCGTATCAGTGTGACATAAAATGAGTTTCAGAAATTGAGGGATATATGGGCTCGTTAGGATGATGAGACTAAGCAGCAGTTCTATCATAATTATGGCGACCTACCCTACCTGCTCGACATTAAGGTGGACAAGCACTTGTTTTGGGCTGTGGCTCAGTTTTAGAACCCCGCATATAGTTGTTTCACTTTCAGGAAGGTGGACTTGGTGCCTACTGTGGAGGAGTATACAGCCCTGCTTCGTTGTTTAAAGGTTCAAGTCGACAAAACTTATTCTAGGGCCAATAATGCCTCAAATTTTGTAAAGAAATTAATGAGTATCACCGGGATGAGTGAACAGTGGGTTACAGCCTGAATTCAGCAAAAAGGTGATGGTTTCTTGGGTAAGTTTGAGGGACCTGATCGTAGCACATTCAGATATAAAAAAGAAAGTTGGCGTCTTCACCTTGAGTATTTATGGTTTGGTAATTTTTTCTAAAGCTTTAAGGTATATAGATGAAGCAGTTGCCTGTGTCACACCGAAAATTTTAGCTGAGACGTTTAGATCTTTAGGTGCATGTCAGAGGGCAGGTGAAGGTATATTCATTGGATGCATGCAATTATTGTTAGTTTGGTTCCATGTTCATTTCTAGAAGGTCGACAAAGTTTCTTACCGAGCTTTCTTTGAAGATTATTGCCCATTAAAGGAAGTAGCAGCTAGGCCAATGAGGGACGACATATCAGAGGAAAGGTGGATGGCGATTCTTCAAAATCTCCAAGAGGAATATGTTGAGTAGAAAACCCATTGGATGGTTCCCGATGAGATACTCTATCGGTGTGGGAGTTTTGACTGGGTACCTCTGCCTGGAATTTAGGGATTCGTTGGATATGCCCCTTTGCTTGTTTTAAGATAATACAGATCAAGGCAGTTTATACCGATGAGACATGGGCTAACTCAGTGTGAGTTCTCGTATAGGGGGACAATTATAAGAAGAAGGTTCGAGAGATTTCTGATGCTTAGAAATAGACATGCTAGATGAAAAGATTGGCTATAGGTTCAGTGACGACTCCTGAATACTAGGGGTGGTTGAGTAAAAGGATTAATGATAATATCCTTGGGCCGAGTTTAGAGGGCGTTCGATCGATGGAAGAAAACTTGAAAGTAATCCCTTCCGAGCTAGAAATCATAAAATAGAACTTCGAAGAGAGAAATTCAGAGTTAGGAAAGAAGATTGTACAATTGAAGGAGGAAAAGATATATTTGAGGTTAGATACCGATGTTCAGAAACTCAAGGCTGAGAAGTTGAGAAAAGGAAGAAGGAAGGCCAAAGAAGACTTAGACAATTTGAAGACTGATTACAAAAAGCTACGTATGTCGATGAGAACTGCCGGATTGGGAAAGACGTAGGAGCAGTGGCAACAATAGACCCAAGAGGAAAGGGATAGGGTCGCTCAGTGGGATAAAAAGTTCTATGACACTCAAGTAACAGAGGACACTTGAAAAGGAGATTGTTGGAGAGCCAAAATGAAAAGGAGAAATTAAGAGTTAGAGTAACAGAGCTAGAAAGGGCGTTTCATCAGTATTGTAGTTACAATTCAGCGACGGAGTTGAGGGTGAGCCAAAGCAAGATTGAAGAACTGAAAGGAAAGGTAGAAGAGCTCGAAACAGTACTGCAAAACAGTGAACTCCAGGTGGAACTATTGGAAGCAAATGACGTGCGATAGGAAGAACAGTTTCATCGATCACAAAATTAGGTCAATGATAGAGATTACATCATGGGCGAAGCCATAGCTCAGATACGAGAAGTGGCCGATCATTTACAGACCTTAGCTGTTCAGGCGGACGTGCTAAGTATGAAATATGAGTTAGAGTCAGACCGGGGTCGTGAGCTGGCTTGGCTTCTTGAGAGAGTTAAAATTTTGAGCATCAAGGCAAAGCCATATATATGATCTATTTTATGTAAAGGATTTTATTTTCTAATAAAGTTATTCTAAATGGAATTGGATCAGAATCGACGCCTTTTTAGTTTTGCATTTATCTCATGCATTTGCATTACATCGCATCATGTGTATTAAATTTCAAAAACGAACCCTGATTAATTAGAAATCGTATTATTGTTACCTTGAAACATCACTAATACACACGGAGAAAAACCAAAGCTATGGATGAAAGGTTGGAAAAATTGGAATAAATGTAGAAGGAGATATAGGATCAACTGCAAGTACAGATGCAAGTACAATTGGCCAAAATCAAACAGGATATGAGGGATCATATGCTGGAATCTCAAAGGAATATGATGAACCAATTGACCCAGATACTGATTAGAGGGCCAGAAAAAGGGAAGTGTCCTATGATCAATACTAGGGCGATAGCGAGAACCTTACTTACCCTCCAGGTTTCACCCTAAAGAATACCCAAGCACCACCACAAAGGGTATCTGTCAATATCAGACACCAATTTCAGACTGGTACTTTGGTACCGATAAATTTCCTGACGGGCTCGAGTTCTAACCCCAAAGACAATCAGGCAAATCTTGTAGTCCCTGACCTCAATGATGTAGCGAAAGTAGGAAGGGCAAGAGCGGAACTCTCAAAGCAACTGGAAGATCGGTACAAATGGCTGAAGGAGAAATTCAAGGCGTTGGAAAGTGTTGATTATCATTGTGGAATGGATGCTAAGGAGTTGAGTCTGGTCCCAGATTTCTTACTCCCTCCAAAGTTCAAAATATCGGAGTTTGAAAAATATAATGGGACTAGCTGCCCTGAGGGCCACATTACAATGTTCTGTCGGAGGATGACGGGATATGTCAACAACGATAAGTTGTTAATTCACTGTTTTCAGGACAGTTTGACTGGGGCTGCGGCCAAATGGTACAATCAGCTGAATCGTACCCAAGTTACATCATAGAATGACTTAACACAGGCTTTCATGAAGCAATATGGTCATATGACGGACATAGCACCTAACAAGATCATGTTATAGAACATGGAGAAAAAGTCGAGTGAAAGTTTCAGGCAATACGCTCAGAGGTGGAGGGAAGTCGCTACACAAGTCCAACCGTCACTGCTGGAAAAAAAAACAACCATGCTCTTCATTAATACTTTGAAACCACCTTTTATTAATCACATGCTGAGAAGCGCAATTAAGAGTTTCGCGGACATAGTGATGTCCAGTAAAATGATAGAGAATGCGATAAGGTGTGGAAAGATAGAGACTGGGGAAAGCATCCAGAAGTCGGGCCTGAAGAAAAAAAATGAAGTCAACAATGTGAGCATGGGTTATGCAAAACCAATCACGGTAAACCAACCGAGAATGGTAGCCACGTGCCAGTAAGCCTCGCCAAGACAAGAGCCCAATGCAAGGCAAAACACGAAGAAGCTCTAGTTTACTCCCATTCTAATAACGTATCGGGAGCTGTACAAAAGTCTATTTGATGCACACGTTGTGTCCTCTTTCTACTTAAAATCGATGCAACCTCCATACCCCAAGTGGTACGACGCAAGTGCTCAATGTGAATACCATGCAGGAATCACGAGACACTCGATAGAGAACTGCACCTCTTTCAAAAGGTTAGTCAAAAGGCTCATCAAAATGAGTGTTGTGAAATTCGATAATGCACTTGGTGTAGGAAATTTGTTACCCAATCATACTGATAATGGGGTAAATGAGATAGTCGATAATATAGGGAGGATAATCAAGTTGAATGTGGCAGAAGTAAGAACCTCGTTGAGAGAGGCTTGGAGGAAAATGGTGAAAAAGGGGTTAATCACGCAAAACTTGGGGAACAAATCTCGAGAAGCGAGGAACTATTGTGAGTTCTATGGGGAGGAAGACCATGAGATTTAGAGATGCAGTGAATTCAGGGCCCTAATGCTGGGTCTAATGGACAACAAGGAGCTAGATTTCTTTGAGTTCACTAAAGGAGAGGACGTGTGCACCATAGGAGGAGGGTCGATAGAGAAGGTCTGTGAGGCTAGTCGCCCGGTGGTAATTATCTCATGACTAAGGATTTGTGAAGCCGGATCAAAAGTTACACCAAGAGTCGTAATCCAGAAACCCGTTTCATTTCCTTATAAGAATAGCCAAAGAGTGCCTTAGAACTATGACTGTAATGTGACAATCTCGGGAGATGATGGCCCGGTCAGCACGCCAAATACAAAAACCGAGCCTAAAAATGGGAAATCCTAGATTATCGAATCGAAAAAAAGAAGCTAGAGCTACCTGTAAATGAGTCGGTAGCTGAGAATGAAGCTAAAAAATTCTTGAGGTTCCTAAGGCACAACGAGTATAGTGTCGTGGAACAACTCAGAAGCAGCCAGCTAGCATATCAGTACTACTCTACTCTTAAGTTCAGAGACGCACCGTAATGTGCTAGTGAAAGTATTAAATGAAACCTATATCGCTAACGACATTTTGGTAAATAAGCTAGATTGCCTTGTCAACAACATAAACACCAATAACTTTATCTCTTTCAGTGACGATGAAATACCGCAAACATTACCACCCGCTGCAAAGGGTATACATTACCGGGGTACTAATTGACAATGGATCGGTATTGAATATCTTGCCCCTATCCACATTGAACAGGTTGGCTATAGATAACTCTCATATGAAGATACGCTAGAACATAGTGAGGGTATTCGACGGCACCAAAAAGAAAGTAATGAGAATGATTGAGGTACCTCTTTTGATCGGACCAAACACATATGAGGTAGACTTCCTAGTGATGGATATCAGACCTACTTATAATTGTTTATTGGGAGGCCTTAGATTCACTCGGCAAGGTCAGTACCATTATCATTGCACCAAAAGCTAAAGTTGGTGACAGAGGGCCGGCTGACAACGATAAACACAGATGAGGACATTATCACATCTGTTACCAGTGATGTGTCGTATATAGAAAATGATAGTGAGGCAATAGAGTGTTTCTTTCGGTTATTAGAATTCATAAATACAACTTTCATCATCGAAAGAGGCAAGATTCCAATGCCAAAAATATCCGAAACTACGAGGATGAGCTTGCAACTAACAATTGCAAAAGAGGCATTGCTTGTAAGGGGACTCGAGAAATATCTCCATGGACGGGTTGACGTGTCAATCTTAGCTGAAAAACGGGATCACTTTGGCTTAAGGTATAGGTCAGACGTAAATCAAAGGAGAAAGGAGTTAAAAAAGAAGTAAGAGAGATGAAAAGCAAGATTAAATGGGGCAGAGGTCAGATGGGAGCCAATGACCTTCACTCATATATCCAGATCGTTCGTGTCATAAGGAGTTATTCATCCTGAACGAAAAGTGACAAGTGAAGAGTCCAAGGAAGATTTGATGGGAAATCTGAGAATCAATGTCATATCTAAAGAGAAAGTGATGGAAGGAGACTTAGCAATCATTCGCCCTTATGAGCCTGGAAGTGTTCTAAACAACTGGACTATGGAAGAAATTCCTGTAGTTGTTAGAGCTAATACAGAGTAATGTTCAAAATACACTTGTTACTTTAAAGCCTAGAAACAATAAGAATCTTTTTTGAAATAGGTTCATGTTCAAAACGTCTTTATTTTAATAAAAATACATTTTTACGTCTCATTCTGAGTATATATTTCTTTTATCCTGAGCAAATATTCTTTTATTCCTGCATTTCATTTATAATCATACCGTACAAATGAGCTATTCTTAGATCCATTTATTTTTTTATATTCTTTTGTGCCTACAATAGGTCTCTAGATATCAATGACACGAGTAACACTGTTATGGACCTAGAATTCCCTTTTGAGTGAGACATGTGTCGGGAAAGATCTCAGGATTTTGAAGATGGTGGAGACTGTAACTTATCTCTAAATTTGTTAAGGATGGTAGAGCAGGAAGAGAAACAAATCTTACCCAATAAAGAGATGATAGAGAATGTGACTTGGAAGAGGAGAAAGAGGTGAACATTGGAACTTGCATAACCGAGAAAACAAGATGGGACCTCATTGAATTATTACAAGAATTCAAAGATGTCTTCGTGTAGTCGTATCAGGATATGCCTAGGTTAAGTGCCGATATTATGGTACACCGCATCCCCATAAAAGAAGAGTGCAAACTAGTTCAACAAAAGTTTCGAAGGATGAGACTTGATGTTGCAGTAAAAATAAGAGAGGAGGTCAAGAAGCAATTCGATGCTGGGTTCTTACAAGTGGTTAAGTACTTAGAATGGATAGCTAATGTTGTCCCCGTCCCTAAGAAGGATGGAAATGTGCGGATGTGTGTGGATTATAGAGACTTAAACAAGGCCAGCCCAAAAGACAATTTCCTATTGCCTCGCATTGATACTTTAGTGGATAATACGAGAGGTTACTCACTGTTCTCTTTTATGGACGGCTTCTCTAGATACAATCAGATAAAGATGCATCCAGGGGACATGGAAAAGACCACATTCACAACTTTGTGGGGAACGTTTTGCTATAGGGTGATGTCATTTGGGTTAAAAAATACAGGAGCAATGTATCAAAGAGGCTTGGTAACCTTGTTTCATGACATGATGCACAAGAAAATTGAGGTTTACGTCGACGATATGATTGCAAAATCCCGAACTGAAGAGGAGCATGTGCGAATTTTGAGAAAATTGTTCCTGAGGTTGAGAAAATTCCAACTAAAGCTCAATCTGACAAAATGTACTTTCAGAGCTAGGTTAGGAAAATTCTTGGGTTTCATAGTCAGTGAAAGGGGAATTGAGATTGAACTAGACAAAGTTAAGGCTATAAAAAAATTGCCTCCGCAGCACACTCAGAAAGAGGTTTGAGGTTTCCTAGGAAGACTAAATTACATCTCCTGGTTCATTTCACAACTAAGTGAGAAATGTGATCCCATATTTCGTCTTCTCAAGAAGCACAACCCAGGTGTGTGGGATGATGAGTGCCAGAAAAACCTTTGGCAAAGTTAAACAATATTTCTCCAATCTTACAGTGCTAACGCCATCTAGTCTTGGTAGGCCATTGATACTGTATTTGGCAGTATTTGACAATTCAATAGGATGTGTGCTCGGCCAACACGATGAGACAGGAAAGAAAGAAAATGCGATATATTACCTTAGCAAGAAATTCACTGAGTGTGAAATGAAATACTCGCCAATTGAGAAATTATGTTACGCCTTGGTTTGGACCACTCAGAGATTGGGGCAGTACATGTTGTACCATACGACTTGGTTAATCTCGAAATTGGTTCTTTTAAAGTACATGATAGAGTGAACCGCTTTGATTGGAAGGATGACCCGATGAGAAATTCTGCTTTCTGAATTCGACATAGTTTATGTGAACCAGAAGGCTATGAAAGGGAGTGCAATAGCAGATTTTCTAGCCAGTAGAGCTTTAGAAGATTACGAGCCTTTAAACTTTAATTTTCCTAATGAAAATTTAATGTATGTGGAAACTACTAAAGAAGGCACTCCAGAAGATCGTCCTTAGAAATTGAACTTTGACAGAGCATCGAACGCCGTTGGCAACAGAATTCGAAATCCGTGTGCAAATTAGACTTTGATTGCACAAACAATATGGCAGAACACGAAGCATGTATCATGGGAATCTGTGTAGCCATTGAGCGGAAAGTCAAAGTTCTAGAGGTGTATGGGGATTCTGCTCTAGTGATCTATTAGCTTAAAGGCGAATGAAAAATAATAGACCCCAAGCTGATTAGTTATAGGAAGCTGGTCCTAGAGTTAATTGAGGGATTTGATGATATTGCTTTCTATTATCTCCCACGAGATGAAAACCAGATAGCTGATGCATTGGCTACGTTAGCTTCTATGATCAGAGTAAGTAAGCAAGAGGATATGAAGCCTATCCAAATGAGTATTTATGAGGCTCCAGCTCATTGCTACAATATCGATGAAGAGGAAGAGAAAGATGACTATCCTTGGTATCATGATATTCTACGGTATGTGAAGAACCGTGAATACCCTGATTAAGTAATAGAAAATGATAAGAGAACGTTGAGGAGGCTGGCCAGTGACTATGTCTGAGACAGGGAGATCTTGCATAAAAGAGAAAGGATTAGGTGCTACTAAGATGTGTAGATACTGTTGAAGCTAAGAAAATCTTGGAAGAAGTCCATTAGGGTGTTTGCGGGACGCATACTAATGGTTTCACAATGGCCAGGCAAATCATGAGATTCGGGTATTATTGGTCCACGATGGAAGAAGATTGCATCAGTTACGCCAAGAAGTGCCATAAGTGCCAAATCTATGGAGACGAGATTCATGTGCCTCATTCACCTCTTCATGTTATGACTTCTTTATGGCCTTTCTCTATGTGGAGCATGGATTTCATTGGACCAATCTCACCAAAAGCTTCTAATAGATATCGATTCATTTTTGTGGTCATTAATTACTTTAACAAATGGGTAAAGGCTGCTTCATACGCCAATGTCATAAATTTGTCAGTCAGCAAGTTCGTGAAAAAGGAGATCATATGTTGATATGGCATGCCAGAAAGGATTATATCTGACAACACGTTGAAATTGAATAACAGCATGATAGTGGAGGTCTGTAGTCAGTTCAAAATTAAGCATCACAACTCGTCACCATATCGCCCGAAAATGAATGGTACAGTTGAGGCAGCTAATAAAAATATCAAGAAAATCGTGGGGAAAATGTCAGAACTTCTACCGAGGCAACACCCTACTCATTGGTTTCTGGGATGGAGGCAGTTTTGCCCATTGAATTAGAAATTCCTTCTCTCCGGGTTTTATCAGAGTTGAAGCTGGACGAAGCAGAATGGATTCAATCCCGGTATGATCAGTTGAACTTGATTAAAGAAAAGAGGCTAAAGGCTATCAGTCATGGTCAAATATACCAGAAGTAGATAATGCGAGCTTACAACAAAAATGTTCACCCCAGAATATTCCATGAGGTGGACTTGGTATTAAAAAAGATCCTTCCTATGCAAAAAGATTTTAGAGGGAAATAGATGCCAAACTGGGAAGGACCTTATGTGGTAAAGAAGGTTTTTTCTGAAGGAGTGCTGATATTAATTGAGATGGACAGTAAGAGCCTGCCTAACCTAGTAAATTCGGATTTAGTTAAAAGATACTTCACTTATAGGAAAGGTTAAGGTGAAAACCCGCAAAGGGTGCCTGAAAAAAAAAGGGGGGGAGGCCGAAGTGAAAACCCGCATAGGGTGCCTTGAGACCAAATGAGTTTTGAATTGAAAACCCGAAAAGGGCAATTCAAATTTCAATCAAATATAAGGCATGTGGTAGTCTTGCTATGCTTGAATTAACAAGGAGGAAGTATGCTACGTCTTGGGGCATCGACAAAGTACTCTAAATCTCCTAGACACATGACAAGCTCAAAATGGCCCTCAAAAAGTTCGTACGGAGAAGCTTAGGCTGCGTTATCTGGGGGCACTTATTTTTTCCCCCCTTTTACCTATTTTTGTATTTCGACAATGTTAGCTTTCTTTGATTAATCCATTCTTTTTGGATTTTGGTTCCTAATGAATTTCAGTTTTGTCCATCTTTATAATCTTTTTCAAGCGCTCGTACTGAAATAAGAATTAATGGACTAATAACACTTTCACAAAAGGAGTTTTGCATATTACTCTGGAAGCTTCTAAATAGGGCAAGAACTTGAAACATGACAATTATTTAGAACTCACCAAGCCTAAGGGTTAGAAATATTTGAGAAGTAAAATCTAAATTATGACTACTACTTCAGATTTTCTGTTAAAGATATCAGTTAAACAAGAAAACATATGTCAGTGGTATCATCTAGACAAACAACGAGCAATAATAGCCCAAACGTTAAAAGGGGCATTTTCATTCTACATTCATACAAATGTTATTCATAAACATCTAGTTAAGAGCATTTGACTCATTCTGATCATGGCATCCTAATCATTAGGCATAAGCATAGGCCCATGAAATCGATTCTACAAGTATGTTCCTTAGAGGACGATGTAGCAAGATTGGTTGAAGCTACAAATTTTGACCAGCCTTATCTCCTTGAGGTAGCAAAGGAGCAGGCTAAAGATTGTAGATCTTATCTCTCTGAGATAGCAGTGGAGCAGATCAAATACGACAAATCTTATCTTCCCGAGGTAGCAGGGGAGCAGATTTAAGCTACAAGCCTTATCTCCTTGAGGTAGCAAAGGAGCAAGCTAAAGATTGTAGATCTTATCTCCCTGAAGTAGCAGTAGAGTAGATCGAAGACGGTGAATCTTATCTCCATGTAGCGGCAATGGAGCAGATTTAAGTCACCAGTCTTATCTCCCTGAAGTTGCAGCGGAGCAGACTGAAGATAGCGAGTCTTATCTCCTTGAAGTTGCAGTGGAGCAGATTGAAAATAGCAGATCTCATTTCCCTGAAGTTGCAGCGGAGTAGATCAAAGATAGCAAACCTTATCTCTTTGAAGTTGCAGAGAGCAGGTTGAAGTTATAGATCCCATCTCCCTAAAGTTGTAGCGGAGCAGATCAAAGATAGCAAACCTTGTCTCTCTGAAGTTACTGAGAGCAGGTTGAAGTTACATGTCACATCTCTCTGAAGTTGCAGTGGAGCAAACTGAAGATAGTAGATCTTATTTCCTTAAAGTTGCAGTGGAACAGATCGAAAATGGCACACCTTATCTCTCTAAAGTTGCAGAGAGCATGTTGAAGTTACAATTCCTATCTCTGAATCAGCAATGGAGTAAAACAGGCAATAGGATGCAGTGGACTGGAATGAAGTTACGAAGAAAGGAGGAACACTAAAAGAAGGCGAGACTTGGTAAGGTCGGGCTAAATTGGTCTTTCGTAAAAGTTTTTGCTCTATTCTCGTTACATGATAATGAACAAAAAGAGGTAACTGTAGCAAGCCCAATTAGCCCGGACCCATTTTACAACCCAACACCCCAATAACCTAAATTAAATACCCAAACAAAAACCAAAGACCTAGGCCCAAACACAACCAAAACCCTAGCCCACTTAGCACTAACCCACAACCATCAGGAAAAATAGAAAACCCTAGGTGCGCCGCACCTAGGTTTGCTGCCTACGCTCCCTTGCTCGCCGGACGCCACTATCCCGCGACGTGCGCTGCTCCACCATGCCACGTCCGTGGTATGTTCGCTCACGTACCTGCAAATATGCAAAAATAAGTTTTAAAGATTGGCTATAAAATCCAATATATGGATTTTGTAAAATATACAGGAAAAAAAGAAGACAAGAAGAGATTCAAACATATTTTTCTCAAAAAAAAAACAGCAGCAAGCACCTGAAGAATAGAAAACCAACAATCGAGCAAAGGTGTGAGTTTTTTTTCTTATATTTCTTTTTTTTCATTTTCGAAACTTTTTACTATTATTATTTTTTATTTTATAAAATTATTTACATATATTACATATTAAAAATACAAAAAAGGGAAAATTTGGCGCTGGAGCCTGGCTGGACTTCAGGCCCACAGAAAAAAGGGGAGAGGGGGTTTCTATTTTTTTTAAGGAGGAAAGGAAAATGAAATTTTCAAAAAAAATTGGTATTTATAGGCCTCCCAATACGGCGCCGTTTTGGGCCGAAGCATAGGCACCAAAACGACGCCATTTTAGCTTAGCCCGTGTGCACGACTCGACCCGACTTGAGGATCTGCGTGTTTTCTATGGAGGGGCTAATTGCACATTTATTCCCTCCATTTTTTATGATTTTACAATTAAAGTTATTTTTATTTCTAAATCTACCCCACAGTTCTACTGCGGTTTCAATTTGGTCCCCTGGCAACGGTGCTTTTTAGGAGAAGGGATATTTGTTTTTTTGGTCCCTCCCTGTTTTGCGCGTGTTTTAATTCGGTCCTTCCCTTCTCTTTTATTTTTGATTGGCCCCAAAACTTCTATTTTCAATTCAATTTAGTTCCTTTTCTACTATTTTTACTATTTTATTGTTAAATTAAGTTTTATATTTATTATTATTATTATATTTATTATTATTTTTAGTATTATTATTTCTGTTATTACTGTTACTACTATTTTTATTAGTATTGTTATTATTATTATTTTATCACTACTGTCATTATTATAGTATTATTAGTATTATTATTACTATTATTTTTATTATCATTATTTTTTTAAATCATTTCACCCAATATTTCGCTAATTCATGTGTTTATTTACTCACTTTCAATTTAAATTAAATTCTCGCTAGAATTTCCTTTGTTATTTCATTTATTATTTTATTTATGTCGTTTTTATTTTATTATTGTCCTCATTATTATTATCTTATTATATATTATCCTATTATGTACCTATTCATTTATTTATTTATGTTTCTATATGCCTGCAACTTTATGTTATTCGTTATTATTATTGTATTTTTATTATCATTATTCGCCAATTATGATCATTTTCGTGTTTTAACTGATTTTCTATTTTAAATGTTACATTGATTTTATCTTCTAATTTTTTTTATTTTTTACCCAAACTCATAAAAAAAGGATTTTTCAAATAAAGTCAATATTTCGTGTTTAGAAATTCGAGAAATTGTGCCCTAACGTGCGGGGTTTCGGTTTTTTATTTGACTAAATAACTAAATATCCTTTTAATTGCACGTTTTAAAAATCATGAGATGGTCTCAGTTTTGAGGGCTTAAAATGTCATATCCTAACATACTGGATGTAATATTTTATTCCTTCGAAACGAGTGCGTCTTAAATTCCAACTCGAGTTATTCAAACACTCTTTAAAAATGATAGTATTTTAAAACTTTTCAAACTTTTGGCATTAGGACATTAGTTAATCAATCTGGTACCAATCTTGGGCATGACGAGAGTGCTAATCCTTCCTCGTACGTAACCGACTCCCGAACTGTTTTTAATATTGTAGGCCAAAATTAATATTTTAATAAAACAAAAATGTTTTATAAGGTGATCCGATCACACCTAAACAAAAAGGATTGGTGGCGACTTCATATTTCGTTTTAAAGTCGATCCCCGTTTTTCAAAATAAAAAAGGTTTCGAAACCTCCCTCTTTTATTTTTTTAATTATATTATTATGTGAGATAATGCTTGACACAAAAAATTTATAGAAATTTTCCTGTAACCAAATTTTACCCCACTGAAATTTTTTTTATAAAGGTTTAAATGAGACAACTTATAGTTAGAGGTTGTGTACTCTTTTTCTTTCATTAGATTTTTTTCCTATGGAGTTTTACCTATTAAAGTTTTAATGAGACTTATTTTCGTTAATCGATATTCATAGAGGAGTTCTATAAAAATTTCATAAGTGAATATATAAATGACCTTTCAACTCTAAAAACTCTCATTATTTTATGTGTCCATTTCAAACAAAACCAAAAACTTATTTGTCTAAAAGTGTGTTTGATAAACTGAAAATTGAAGTGTTGAAAAATTACGTACGAAATTTTAAATTTTAGAAGCACTGAATTTATATCATAAAATTCTTTAATACATTAGTCAAAATTAAGTACTGAATATAATTATTTTGTTTGATAATATATAGTAAATCTTGATTTTCGAAAATTCATTATTTCATTATTTTAATCTTTTTAATATGGTATTATTTATTTTATTTTGAATAGCTTTGGATAAACGTTAAAGATAATTTTTAATATTTTAATATTTAATAAAATGAGGAAATAATTTGTTTCAAAAATAAAAATTTTGAAAAATAGAATCAAATTAGTATTTCCAACATTAAGTGTAATTATTTACTTACTTATCCTATTCAATACTTTTTTGATTGAATTTTTTTAAAGTAAAAAGTTAATATGGTTATCAAACACAATTAAAAAAAATTAAACACACCTTAAATTATAATTAATTCCTACTTGTCTCAAAAATAAATCCCTACTTTGTTAGTGTTATACCTACACCACAAACCCCAAGATGTGCCCATTGTGAAACCCAACACGTGTTCTCTAGCGAAGTTGGGTCTTCAACGAACCACACGTATCCAATGCTAAGTTGTGAACCTTAATCCGACAAACCTCATGTACTGCGCACCTTCGTCAAGCATATGTGAGGTACACATGAGAAAGCTTAGGCATTACTTACCAACTGTCCTAAGACGTCATATCCTAAGACGTTACATCACCACCACTATTAAAGGATTAAATCAGATCACCATGTCAATAGTTCCTAGGCACATAAATAGTCCTATTCCCCACTATAAAAGAGCCCATGCAATAGCTCATTGGGCTCATGAACACCTCCTACGCCTTTTTTGTAACACCCCAAACCCGGCCTAGACGTTATGGCCGAATCTAAGAGTGTTGCGAAGAAGAGTTTTGAAACTGTTTTTATTTCGAGAAAAACTTTATAAAGTTACTTGTTATAAAATGTTCACCTTTTACAAAATATATTCATTTACTTGTTTATTATCGAAACCGTTATGAGTTTATTCATTCACCAAATCATAATTTGTAGTGGAAATATTAAAAGTCATTATATTTAAAAACCCAGTTCGTGTTTCTAGAAAAACTTTTGTTTGCGTAAAACCATCGTTTTCGTAAATCGTTTCAACAACAATGCAAGATAGAAAACAATCAAAACCAAAACCAACAGTTAAAACCATACAGTCCAGAAAGTCCCTAAAATTACAACTCTCAACTAAATCCAGAATTTTAAAAATACCGAAACTCAAAGGCAATTTTATCTAGTGGTCACTACTGAGTCTCCATCGCACCGACCTGCCTAAATTCGAGGGTTACCTGTACAGAACAGACAAAAAGATGTGAGTTTTCATAAACTCAGTATGTAACCCAACAGAGATAGTCATGCAACATACACAGAATCACATGTGCAGACAGATACAGATTTGAACCTAAGTCCTTAAAAGATACAGATATCAGATCAGATAAACATAATATATATACAAAATCCGACCCCCATCCTCTACACACCATCTTCGACCATCCCATCACACCATGTGTGGTTAGAAACACCCACCCATCCCTACAGACCATATAGTGTTGATGCTACACATAACAGAATAATATGCAATCAAGCTGCTAGAATATAGGCGAAAGGTCGCTGTACAGACCACTTCCTCCGCATATACAAATCCCACCCCAAACACAAATATAAAATTAACAGATTAACATGCTTAACATGCTCGTATACAGATAACTTACATACTGAAACAGTACGGTCAGACATACATATCTATTTCCTACTCAGATCAGACTATCAGAATATTAGATCATATGGAAAAGGGTTTAATTAGCCCTTACCTACCTTACGGTAGGCCCACAGTCGATTGAATTGACCAGTGCGACTTTAGGGGCCCATATGCCTAGATTGGCCTTGCCTGTGTGGCCCACACGGCCTGGCTCAAAACCCACACGCCCATCCTGGCCTAGCCCATGTGGCCACACGGCCACACCTTTGTCGTCACACGGTCGTGTCTTGCACATGACCTTACCTTTGACAGTCACACAGCCGTGTGTCGCACACGGCCAGTCACACGCCCATGTGGCGTTAACAAACCAAATCTTTAGCTTTCGTGGAACCTCATTTTCTCGTGTTTTAGGTACACACTTGGTACGAATTTGATGCGAAAGTAATCTCAAGCCCTTTCAAACCTAAAAACCAATACCCCAAACATCGATTTAGCAACCAAAATACAAATTCACAATAGAAATTCAATAATGCCCAAGAACTTACGGCAGACGATAAACCCCTGCTAACGTGTACTAAGCTATTGAACTGCAATTTTCTGCCTTACAACCTTCACCTAACACAAGACTTCCAAACCCATCCAAACTCTCTTAGACAACCGAGACAAAAATTAACATTTACTCTTACACGAGGATTCAAACACAAGACCTCCATCAAGCTAACTCCGATATGAGTTTACAAACAATATAACATAAGTCTACTCAGTAGGAATAAGGCTAGGATAGAAAATAATAGAGTTTGCCAAAAGTAAGACTTAAACTCAATGCCTCATACACACACTTAAAACACTTAACCACTAAAACAGATACATATTTTATGTCAAGATTTACAGAAACAGAAATAAATTATTCAATGCGTTACATTCTTCCTCTCCTCCAAAACTTCTTACCAAAAAACATCCTACTTTAGTGGCCAAAATAAAAGTTTCTGGATCAAATTACACATTGAAATAAAATTCATGTATAAATTTAATATTTATCCCTAAATTTTTATTCAAAAATATGTATATACCTACTAAATGAAATTATCTTAGAGATTTAGATACTTACCAAACTTCATCAATTTTATTTCTAATTTTCGCACTTTCCTTCCATTCTTCATGTATTCAAATTAATGAGATGGCAGCTTGACAAAGTGAGGGAATGCAATTGTGTACCCTTATTTACAAGTGACTCCACTAAACTGAAATCTGAATTCAAACATAGCGGGTTCATTAAACTTGCATGGTATTACTAAGACCTTTGATAAGCGTTTTAAGATATGGTTGAAACAGTACATGGTGCGAGATAGGGCAATTAAGCAGCAAATAAGTCACTATAACGGTACATTGATTAATCATAAATCTTTCTAGCCATAAGGATAAGATCATTTTTTTTTAGCACAGCAAGACCAGGTACGGCATCAAAGTCCAAATCTTCTTTATTCATCCCAGTTGGCATTTCCCAATCAAACTTGTAAAGAAGATTAGCAAGGGCAAGCTCCACTTCTGCAACTCCTATACACATTCCTGGGCAAACCCTTCTACCCGCACCAAACGGTAAGAACTCAAAGTTCAGTCCTTTGTAGTCAATGGAGCTGCCAAGGAACCTTTCAGGGCAAAACTCTTCTGGGTTTTTCCAAACTTTAGGATCTCTTCCTATTGCCCATGCATTCACATACACCAAGGTTTTAGCAGGTATTTGATACCCACCTATGTTGCAGTTTCTGAGTGTTTCTCGTGGCAATAACATTGGAGCAGTTGGATGCAGTCTAAAAGTTTCTTTTACTACACCTTTTAGGTAAGTTAAAGCCTGAACGTCATCTTCATTTATAAATCCCTTTTTTCCAACCAAATCCCTTACTTCCGCTTGAGTTTTCTTCAAACATTTTGGGTTTTTCATGAGGGCACTCATGACCCAAATCACAGTGGCTGCGGTTGTGTTAGTTCCAGCAATAAACACGTTCTGCATAACAAAAAAAGGTAAAAGGAAAAAAACAACCATGGTTATATTATATATGTGCATAAAGTGTGAAGCTAATGATAAAAAATAGAAAAGTGAAGATGAGATGACCATAAGAATAGCTTTTATATGATCTATGGTAAGATCAAATGGAAAATCACGATCCATCCTTATTCGTAGTAACACGTCAAGTAGGTCTTCTTCCTGTGGTATTATCCTATTCGGATCAAGATGTTCATCAATGAGTTGTTGGTAGAAGGTATCAAGTTCTTTGAAAGTTTTTTCAAGACGAGTGAGAAACCCAGTGAATCTATCTACCCAACCCATGAAAGGAAAATAATCAGAGAAACTAAAGGATGACAACATGGCTTCACTTTCTTTGTGCAGCTCGTTGACCCTGCTTCTTTCAGCTCCACCATCGTATCTCTTTCCGAATCCTATTCTGCAAATTATTGAACGTGAAAGGCACATCATTGCCTCACTCAAGTTAACAGGCTGAGAATCAACCGATAATTGATATATTTTTTCGACCAGGCGACCTACTTCGTCTTCTCGGATGGGACGATACTTTTTCACTCTGCTAAAGAGATGTACAACACTAAGTTTCCTCATCTCCTTCAAATAGTCCGTGTATGGTGAAAAAGCCAAATCCAAGGCGTTGTAAGATAATCTCGTAGCACCACGTAGTCTAGGCCTGCTGCAAAAGTCGAGGTCATGGGTTTTCAAAACCGCTTCAGCCATTTTTGCTGAAGAAACTACAAGGGTTGGCTTAAATCCAAATCGCAAGGACATAAGAGGACCATAGTTTTGAGAGAGTTTCCAAAGGAAAATATGAGGGAGGAGTGAGTTATCGAGCATCAGCATATGTAAGTGACCAATGAAGGGAAGGCCTGGAGGGCCTGGGGGAAGATGATTAAAATTGCCATTGTTGTTAATGCTATGTTTTAGCAGAATTATGAAGAGGAAGAAGGGGAGAGCTAGAAGAAATATCATAAATAGTGCAATTGCCATTCTGTTCCACTCAATCTGTTTGAAACTTTTGGGAAAGATTTACAATTAGAATAGCATGTATTTGGCTCTTTTGCTTTTCATGGGCATTGGTTTATGTGGTGGATTAGAAATCCATTTTACTATTATTAATTTTTTTATTAAGTTTGATGTCACTAAAAATTATTAAAATATTTTTTTATATACAAAACAGTAATAAATATTAATATAATGGTGTTTTTATATTTTCATATTTTTTAATAAAAAACGCATGAATTTTAAGCATGATTATTTTAATCAAAATTTCACTTAATTTTATTTTATAAATATATCTTGTACATAAATATTTTTTTCAATAATGGGTGTTTCAACTCAACAATGACTTATCAAACAAAGGTAAAAATGTCATTTACTATAAAAGAAAAAGTAATTTAAAAAATAACCAGGTAGATATGTCGCTGGTCATTAAGATAGTTTTAACCAGGGTGAACGTTAAATCTTAAAAGTCAACTTGTTTTAAAATTTTAAAGATAAATATTAAAATTATACAGTTTAATAAACGATTTGATCTAATGGAATTTGATTCGGTGTAATTATACATATAAAATTTTGATTATAGTTTATATGTATATATAAAACTTTAATTTTGATTTATCTGTACACTTTAAGGAAATAAATATATTAATTTATTTTTATATTTGATAAATATAATTTATTACCTATGCAATAATAGTAATATATTGATAATTATGTTAATAATTTATAAAAAAATTAAATTAAAATTTTATATACATTCATATATCATTACATATTTAACTACAATTCATATATAATTTTAATATTTATCTCCACGAATTCAATAGCGTAGAGGACCTAAAACCAAAATTGCACGAAAAGTCTACTAAACTAATAAATGCACAAAAAGTCTATTAAGCTATTAGTTTAGTAATAAAATACTTGTTTAATTCCAATTTTCAAATATCTACTCTCAAATAAAATACTTGTTTAGTGCAATTAAGAAAAGGTAGGCCAAAAGCAATCAATATTCTCAATAATTGAACCATGAGCAGCCCTAAAAGTCACTGTGTTTTTTAAATTTTTTAAATTTTTACAAAATGGTCTAACTTGTTTTTAAATGCTAACTAGTTAAAAAATAAAAAAAATTAATTTTAAGTATTAATTTTATATAAAAATAAAAATTTTTGTGTATATAGAATACTTATAAATTATGATTTTTGTTTGAAAGTATTGAATATAATTATTTGTTTGATAATATATTAATTTTTTATTTTTGAAAATTTATTATTTTATAATTTTAATGTTATTAATATGGTTTTTTCTTTTTGAATAATTTTGGTTAAAAGTTAAGATAATAATTTGAATATTTTAATTTTTAATAAAATGATGAAATAATTTGCTTCAAAAATAAGATTTTGAAAAATAATATCAAATTAATATTTTCAACATTAAGTGATAAGTAACTGTCTACTTACTTATCTTATTCAACACTTTTTTTTTGTTGAATTTTTTTAAGTAAAAAATTAATATGATTATCAAACACAATTAAAAAATTAAATGTTGAAATTTTCTATTTTTAATGAAATGAAAATTTTCAATAATTTATTCAGCACACATTAAATTAGAATTAATTCCCACTTCTCTCAAAAATAAATTCCCACTTCATTAGTGTTATACCTACATTGCAACCCCCAATACGTGCCCCCCCGATGAAACCCAACAAGTGATTTCCAGCGGAGTCAACTCTTTAGCAAACTACACGTATCCAAATCGCTAAGTTGTGAACCTTAATTTGACAAACCTCATGTATGACGCAACTTCGCCGAGCATATGTGAGGTACATATGGGAAACCTCAATTGTTGCTTACCAATTTTCGTAACGGCTAGTTCTAGGATGTTACATTACCACCACTGCTAGAGGATTAAATTGGATCACCATGTCAGTAGTTCTTAGACACATATATAGTCATGTTTGTTTAATCTAGTGTCCTAAGTATAGTATTTTTGGGTAAGTATACTTGTAATTTTTCGAACAGATTAATTAATAAAATCATTCATGAATATATTAATACTTTGTATTATTGTCCTCAAATGGTTTTTGCATGCAAAGAAAAATGGAAGCAAATGTTGCTCATTGGTTGTCTAATGTTTAGCTAATACTAAGTGATATTACGTGGTCGGATCGTAATATAGAAAGACAGGTTGTATTAGTAGACGAATCTAAACATGTCCTTAGTCTAATTGGAAATGAGAAAACCAATTGAAAGACTAATATGTTCTCTATCAAGTCTAATTGGAGAGATATTTTGTCTTAGGCATCGGACTGGATGACTCCTAGAAGATATAGACATAGATGTGACTGACTAGATTGATAGTACATCAGACAAGACCTAAGCAGAATAGGTCCTAAATTCGTTCATGGATTTATTCACTTGTGAGGTTCATACTGACATACCTAAGTCCTGAGTGGATGATGGACTATGTATATGCATGACTCGTACACTTTAATGTAAGTAACAGCCTAAGTTCGAATAGATAAGTGTAAGACCCAATTTTAGCCCGGGCCCAGATTACAAAATAAAATAAATTTAATAACCAAAAAATAATTAAGTTCCAATGTCCCTTTTACAAATATCAGGGCCCAAACCAAAATCAAAGCCCAAACTAACCCAAACCAAATTAAACCTAACATCAGGCCCAAACAAATAACCCAAATTCATCTAACCCTAACCCAAATTCTAGCCCAAAACCTAAAAACATGTCAGCAAACCCTAGCCGCCCTAGCCTCCGCTACCCACGTCCTCCACCACCGCTCACCATGCACGTCCACCTCCACATCGCCAAGTCCGTCTCCATGTCGCCATACCTGCGAGAAAAACGCAACAAAGGCAAAAGCTTTGTTGTATTTTCAGGTATAAAAACCCAAACAATCATTGTATTTGGGGACTTTTTTTTCCCTTTATAATCAATATATAAAAAAGGAGAAAATTCAAAAGAAATATAGCAGAGGCAGAGAAGCAAACGGATTCAAAGGTGTTCCATTTTTTTTAAAATCTGTTATTTTATTTTTATTTTATTTTTTTACGATTTTATATATATTTATAGTAATAGAAAAATAAAAAAGGAAAGGGATTTTACTTGTTTTGGATAGCTCAAAAAAAGAAAATTTTTAATTTTTTCGGTCGCCGTGGACGGCGGTGCCGTCGCCGGCGCGGTGGCACTTGACCGGAGCGATGGTCAGAGAGGAGAGGGACTTCAGAGAATTTGAGAGTGGTTTTTAGTTTTTTTTTTTTTTGGTGAATTGGGAAGGAATGAAAATTTTTAAAAAATCTTGACTTATATAGGCCCCCAAAACGACATCGTTTTGGGATTGGCCTTAAAAGCCCAAAACGATGTCGTTTTGCCCTTGACCCGTCCGACCCGACCCACTCCAGCCTAGTATCCACGTGTTTTTAATCGGAAAGGCTAATTGCGCATTTAGCCCTTCCGCTTTTTTATAGCTTTGCGATTAAGTTCTATTTATTTCTAATTTGGCCCTATAATTTTCCTTCTATTTTAATTTGGCCCCGCACAAGGTGATGCGATTTGGAGGGAGGGGATATTTACTTTCCCGGTCCCTCCATTTCATTTGCGCGTTGCAATCCGATCCTTTCCCATTTATTTATTTCCAATTTGGCTCCAAAACTTCTATATTCAATTCAATTTAGTCCTTTTCCGTTATTTTTGCTATTTTATTCTTTAAATTATTATTTTAATATTATTATTATTTTTTCATTATTACTATTTTCTATTTTTACAATTGTTATTATTAGCATATTATTATTCATATATTTTTTTCATCAATATTGTTAACATATCATTATTATTATTATCATTTTTGTTATCTTCTATTTTTTTTATATTAGCGTTATTTCATTATTATTATATGTTACTATTACATTCATTATTTTTTTATTCTTTTTATTAATATTATTTTTACTTTTTTTGCTGTAATTATTCTTATTAATATATTATTATTTCTTATTATTATTATATTATTATTCTTATTAATGTAGTATTATTGTTATTTTCTACTTTATTATTATTGTATTATCACTATCATTATTACCATATTATTAATCTAATTAATTTTATATTATTACATTGTATATGTTCTTTTGCATATACTTACGTTATTGTTACTGTTATTATCATATCTTTATTCCTATTTATTTACCTAAGTTTTAAATATATTTCATGTTATTATATATTAGCATTATTTATTTACTATTTTCTTTTACAATTTCTAACTTTAGATTATTTGTTGTTTTGTTATTAATATTAATATTATTTATTTATTATACCCTTTTTACAGTCTCAAACCTTACTATTTTTGTTGTTAATATTAATATTATTTATTTATTATACCCTTTTTATATATCATTCATTTGTATATTCATTATTCTTATTTTCATGTTAGCCTTAGCATTGACATTTTATTAACTATGTTATTTTATTATCCTTTCTTTTGATTGTCTATGTTAGCTTTAAAATTGGTCCATCTTGTAATTTTTGTGAATTGTTTTTTAGTATTTGTGTTTTGTAATTTATCAGTACAACATATTATTCACAAATCATTGTTCTATATAAAAGTGCATTTTGTTTAAATGTTACATTTTATTCGAAAGTTTTTTCAAAATAAGGTAGTACTCGTATTTGAGAGTTTCGAGAAAATTGTGCCCTAATTTACTGGGTTCCGATTTTCCTCGTCGAATCTAAGTAATCGAGTACCCTTTCTTAAATCAAAACAAATAAGTTTCAAATAAAAGCTTATTCTCAGGAATTCGAGATATTGTGTCCTAACTTATTGGATATGACACTTTGCTTTCTCGAGGTAAGGATTTCTAAAAAAATAAAAGCAATATTCTGTATTTGAAATTTTGAGAGATTGTGCCCTAACTTACTAGGTTCCGATTTTTCATTTGACCCAAAAAACTGAATATCCTTTTTAAACTTAGATGCATGAGTTTTGAAAATTAAAAGACAAGCTTATTTTCGAGGGTTTGAAATGTTGTATCCTAACTCACTGGGTGTGACATTTTATTTCTTCGAGATAGGAGGGTCTTAACATCCAATTTAATTTATTCAAGTGTTCTTTTTAAATAAAAGGATCATATTCTAAAATATTTTCAAATTTTCGACATTAAGACATTAATTAATCAATTAGGTACCAATTTTGGGCGTTACGAGGGTGCTAACCCTTCCTCGTGCGTAACCGAATCCCGAACCCTTTTTCTTGAATTTCGTAGACTCAAAATTATTATTTTAATAAATCAAAATGTTTTATTAACAATCTCAATGTGATCCGATCACACCTTTAAAAAAGATCGGTGGCGACTCCATTTTTGTTTTTAAGTCCACTCCCGTTTTTCAAATTAAAAATGGTTTCGACAATAAGGAATCGAAAGTTGGTGCGTTGGGTGTACAACTTCTGTAGTATGTAGCGTCATTCACAACAGTAGAATTCATAGCCTGAGACATAGGTAAACGATATCCTTTCATTGGCATTACATGATTGATGAAAAGTAAACGTGTCCACGGGTCATTTGTCTTTGTGATGAATGACTTGATTACTATTCGATAATAATTAACTTTTCACGAAGGAAGATGTAATGGTTACCATGAGATAGAATAGAATCATTTTGAGAGAATGAATATTATCCCAAAGAGATCAAGGATATCCTATAAGCGTAACACACTTATGACAAGGTCATTGGACGGTAGTTGCTTTCGTAATGATATGTCGTTAGGGAAAGCTCATTCAGATACTATAGTGAAATGACTTTGTGACTAAATGATTTTTTAATTAATAGGAAAAAGTTGTAATTTAATTATAAATCACTTGAGCTCTAATTACATATGTCCAATCGGTCCATCCACTAGGTCGTTGAAACTCGAAATGAATTGCATGTTTGAATAGAAATGAACAAAATGAATAGGAAAAAAAATAGGAAACATTTAGAAATGATTATGGTTTTTTTTGAAATGGAGAAATGGAATAATTTGGAAATGAATGTAGGTTTCCAAAATGGAAATGAAAATGGAAATTGAAATGATCCATTTCAAATTCTGTATGGATTACTTAAAAATGATCGGATGAGTTTATGCTTTTGAGCTATTTTGAAGCATGAAAATGAAAATAAACCATTCAATCATAGTGAACATATTAAGTTGTCAAATATTAAACATATTTTCTTGAAATTTTACCAGGGGTAAAATTGTCAAAAATTTATCGGGCGTAAAATCGTCAAAATTTTATTGGGGGTAAAATATGGATGAGAAAATTATTTTGTAACACCCTAAACCCGGCCTAGACTTCCAGACCAAGTTCGTAAGTTACATCATTCGTTCTAAAAGTCATACTACCATAGCGCAATCAAATTAAACCAATAGTCACATAGTATTCAACACGACAGTAATTTAAAGACAGTCTTCCTAAATTCATAACATCATAAAGCAAATATTCCTAGTTATAATAACAATGTTAGGAAAAACAACATTAAGTATCTGACCGAGCTTCCGCAACACTGACCCGATCAAGTCTGATTACCACCTGAAATCCAAACAATAACAGGATGAATTGTGAACTCAGTGCGTAAAAAGGAATGCAATGCAACAACAGTGACTTATAGATAATTTTCAGTTCAGAGATTCAGTTCAACACAGAAGCATGTTCGATCTAGGTTCAAAGCAAAGATATTACATATGTATACATGTATTATTCCAGTTCAGAAATAGTTCAGATCAGATTCAAATGCAATGCTCCTATTTCCATCCGCTACACACCAACTTCAGCCATCCCAGCACACCATTATGGACATTTAATACCTATCCATCCCTGCACGCCTTTAGAGTGTTCAATGACACTTTCACAGAAACACAGCTTAGCTGCTAGTTCAATATGTGACAAGCGCCAGAATTGAAGTGATACTTATTGTGGCAAAGCCACGATTTCAGTACAGACTCTTTTCTTCTTCACAATCTCCCACCACATGTTAATGCAGAATGCAATAATCCATAACACGTGTTCAGTCATTCTGGTACATTACATAATTAATAAAATAGTTCGATAACAGAGTGGTATTACAGTGCACATTCAAGCATGTGATTCACTGATCAATCTCATATAAGCAAATTCAGTCATTCGTATATCGAGGAAACCAATATCAAAGTTTAGCAACCTTCTTAGCCTCAAAAACAGTTTTCAAATCCAACATCCTGCCGTACGACCTTGGCACACGCCCATGTGCATTGGCCGTGTGGTTTTTAAGCCCAAACAGTGAGTTACATGGCCTGGGCACACATTCATTTACCTTAAAAATAGATGCTGACAGCAGCAGTGATGTGGATTTGAAAAATCGCTAAAAATAGTAGGAATGGAATTAAATAGTTAATAAATTATGTAATCGAACCTTCATGAATCTATTTTCATATGAAAGTAACAAAACAATCATATGAGCCGTATTTTATGAGATGTTTAAGTTTTTGTGAAACAGGGCCAGAGCGATTTCTGGATCCCCTGTTCCAACTTTGGAAATTCACTATAAATTAAACAGAGATAATTAGAAGTCATGCTCTATATGTACAGATTCCTTTTCAAGTCTAGTTTCTTTAGAAACAAACGGCATAAGTATTGAAGCCCTGTACAGGGAGATATCTAAGTCGTAATGCATGAAGGTCAGAGTAGTCGTGTGGTTTTTACACCCCAAACAGTGAGTTATGTCCCTGGCCGTGTGAACCTTACACTAAAATGGCCACACACGGCTTAAACACATGCCCGTGTGGTCTTAATTCAATAAACAGTGAGTTACACAGCCTGCCATACACTCGTGTGGCTCACACTGCCTAGTTACACGCCCGGAAACACAAGTACTAATTTGGTAAATGTTTGTTGCTTTAAATAACAAAAAGGCTCAATTTTTTGAAATTTTTTAATTTTTCGTTGTGAAACAAAATCATTATCTAAACTGAATTTTTCCAACCAGAGGAACTCACCCCCAATAAAGCACAAACTTTGTTTCTCATTGGGAGCTTTTTGTTTGAACTAAACATGATGCTTAATTTTTGGAAGTTAACTGTTTGACCCGATACCTCTTCAAAAAAGAGAATAGTTTTAACTGTTTGACATTTTGAATCCAAAGCTTTGAAGGGAAGGAAGCTACCATCGTCAAACAATAAAAGAGAAAAAATAAACTACCTCAGCAAATAGAAATGCCATGTAATTTTCCTCTCGCCTCTGCTTGTCGCAAAAGAAAGCTAAGATCTTTCGTGCAAAGAATAAAAATATTAGGGGTAAAGGGTCACCATTCTTAAGTCCACGCTTTGGAGGAATCGACCCAACATCATTACCATTAGACAAGATAAAGTAATTTTTCATTACACACAACATCATTCAGTTCAATCACTTCTCCTCAAAATCTAAATTAGTCAATATAAACCGTCCATAGCTCCAATAAACTCTATCATAAGCCTTGTGAGTGTTCAAATTCAAAGATACCTCACTAGTTTTACCATGGCCCTTATTCTTCATATGGTAAACGATTTCAAAAGCGACAAGAATGTTATCAATAATAAGCTATCATGGTAAAGGTTTTTGTCTTGTTAAGTTTTCCTGGTAAAGGTTTTTAACAAGACAACTTATAATGAGAAAATGTGTATTCTTTTTCCTTCATTAAATTTTTATCCCACATGGGTTTTCCAAATAAAGTTTTAACGAGACACATTTTTGCTGTTGGATATCCAAGGAGGAGTGTTGTAAATATTTTA
The DNA here is from genome assembly GCF_007990345.1 of Gossypium hirsutum. Taxonomy (NCBI): domain Eukaryota; kingdom Viridiplantae; phylum Streptophyta; class Magnoliopsida; order Malvales; family Malvaceae; genus Gossypium; species Gossypium hirsutum. The sequence continues at coordinate 108,148,319 of NC_053433.1, forward strand.
TAAGTGGATGTCCTTTCAATATTTTATAAGTGGATGTCCTTTCAACTCTCACAACCCCAAAATTTATATGGATGATCTTTCAAATCCTAAAACTCTCATGGAACTTATCAAAAGCCTTAATTTTCATATTTATGTATTTGTAACTTATGGTGGTTGCTAAAAACTTGTTAATGCATAGCTTTTCATCTACCAAATGGTACGATTTTTCCCTGTTTAGTCTGCTCTTTGTAGCATGATTTTGTTTGTTTTTCTTTTTTGTTTCTTTAAGAAGCTCTTGTTTGTTTTTTTATGTTTTCTGATTGCTTTCAACTTTTTCTATGGAAGATGAAATGGTGAATCTAAATCTTGATGAAGGCAAAAAGAAGGCCTGGGTATTCAAAGAAGAAATCGGGTTGTCCAAATCAACATTTGAGTATTGCATTGTTAAATGTTTTTTAAAGGAGAGTGTAGTCCATTTCCAGGTAATGAGAAATACCATAGTGAATTTATGGCATCCCTTAGATGGTGTAACCATTTTAGATCTAAGAGACAAAAGATAAATTTCAAGTTTTATAACCAGTTGGACTTAGATCGGGTTATAAATGGTGCCCCATGGACCTTCAACAGCCATCTTCTGGTATTTAATCTGTTGAAAGAAGACAATGGTCAGTTACAAGTGGTACTGATTTTTTCATTTTTTTTTGTTCAAATTCATGATGTTCCACCAAAGGTTTTTTTAAGGGTATTGCCAAGAAATTTGGAATTTCATTAGAGAGTTTGTGAACTATTACACAAAACAACCAAATTGGGGTTATAAAAGTTATTTACGATTTCGGATAAAGATTATTTTTCGAAAGCCTCTGAAGCTTTGGAAGAAAATCATGCTCACCTCTACAAAATTAACCTATGCTAGATTTTAATATGAGAGGTTAACTCTGTTCTATTTTTTTGTGTGGTTGTCTTGGGCACAGCGATAACTTCTATCATATTTGATTAACAACTAATGAGAAGGACATTGAGTTCGGCCGGGATCTATCTTTACGAGTGCCGACAAGGAAAGTTACCACTGGCACTAGCGTTTGGTTTGCAGGAGGATGGAAATAATGTTTTTTAGGAAACAAATCTAGATTAAGTAATCAAAAGAGTAATTTTCAGCATGAAAAGCAATTTAGGCAGTAAGCGAATTAGATGCACAAATTTTATCTAATTCGAGGCTTACATTAGGAAAGAAAATCAAACTTGATTGAGGAACAACATGTGGAATATTCATGTGGGGTGAAGTCAATGATGATGGAACAAGATACGAAGAAAAACCCTTTGGTGGACATTCAAGGAAAAAAGAAACCACATGTCTTGGTTCATGCTCTAAATATTTCTAATTCTTTTGATTCAATGGTGCTTAGTGATAAGAAAACATTAACTTCTTAATAAAGGATATCAGTGGCCGCTAGTAGACAGGTCAACCGAAAGCTATGAAACTCTTGTGTTGGAATAACCCTAGATTGGGGAGTTCATAGGCAATAAGAAAACTTCAGCACATGATGAATATTTATAGTCCTCAAATTTTCTTTGTCATGGAGACAAAAATTAATTCAAGATAAATAGAGAAAATCCGACGGAAATGTGGTTTTTTAAATTGGATTGATGTAGCTTCTGATGTGTAACACCCCTAACCCGTATCCGTCACCGGAACAGGATCACAGAGCATTACTGAACAAACAGAATTGTAAACCATTCAAATCATACATTAATACAAAGTTGAAAATTTATAATATCCCTTAATTGAGCCCTTGAGGCTCTAAAAAATACAATATAAATAATCCATGACTAAATAAAAAACATTTGGAAATTTAAGGAAAAAGTTGAAAATTTTGGACTGAAAAGGTCACACGACTGTGTGGACATTTGAAATAGGGACACATAACCGTGTCCTAGCCCGTGTCCACACCCGTGTAACTCACTGACTTAAGTCACACGGCCAAGCCACACGCCAGTGTGCTAGGCCGTGTACCCCTCGTAATGACCTCATACGCCCGTGTACCAGGACATGTGCTAGGCCATGTACCTCCTGACTTATATACATTGAGCCTATAAGGGACACACAACTGTGTCATGACACACGGCTGAGACACACACCCTTGTCTCAGGCCGTGTGGCCTTAAAATGAACCTTAAAACATAAGTGTACCATTTCAAGTTTGCTTAGAAGTTAAGAAATTCAAATACCAACCAAAATGTCAATTCAAAATGACATTAATCAAGCCAAAAACACATCAAAACCAACCTATTAAGTGCCTAACCAATGTAGCCTCATTGGTACCATAAGTATATACAATTTTACAACAAAATAACATCGATTCAATTCATCAATTCACTCAAGCAATTCCTAATCAAAATACATATCAAAGGTACCACAATCACAACATTTCAGTTATATATTCACCATACATACTAGCATAACAACTATACCTCATTCTCATATAATATGTAAGTTGGTTATTTGCACAAAATATCAATCATAAAATTTATATAAGCCAAACATTAACCAAAACAGTACAAGAGCCTATACATGTCATATAATCTAAATTAAAATGTTCAAAAAACTACCGAGATAAACTGGATAGTGTGACTTGAGTGCCGATCCGATTGTCCAACCTTCTGAGAATATACAATGACATTAATCAACACTAGTAAGCTTAATGAAACTTAGTAAGTTCGACGAGTTAAACGATAAATCTTATCGAACTAATTATAATAATTCAAACAATAATAACCATCTAAGAAAACTCCCTGTCATTCACAACTTCAATCCATAAATTCATCCATGTTTAGATTAATATGAAATAAATAACATATCTTTCAAATTCATTAACAGATTACCTTACCGAAATTTTCCGTTTGAAGAATGACTTACAGGTAAGAGTACATCATCAACAGAAGCTCATAGAGCTGGTCCACCAGAACACGCCAACAGAAGCTCATAAAAGCTGAACAGAAGCTTGAAAGGGCTAAACAGAAACTCGTAAGAGCTGATCCACCCAAATCACGCTAAACAGAAAGTAAAACACAAAAGTTCACAACAAATACTGAACCCTAATTTACTTGGGTAATATGCCGATATCTCCCTCCAATACCATCTCCACTCCAAACCCCCATCATACACCAAAACACAAATGTACTCAAATCTTGTATTCAATTCAAACCGAATATCTAATTCGATATTATAATTCAAACAATAATTCATTTCCAACAATAGAATATATATATATAATATCAGTCACCAATTAATAAAAATATTAAATTTAACCATACGAACTTACCTGAACTGAATTGTAGTAGTTGTAGAAGTTCAGGGACTATTCCGCTATTTTTCTTTTTCCACAATTATCTACTGGATTTTAATCTAAATGTAAAATTCTTCATTTAGTAGCACATATTTCATTTCCAAACCATTTTACAAATAACACCCTTTTAGTTTTCAAAATTACATAATTACCCTAAACTTTTACCAATTTTGCAATTTAGTCCATTAACCCGAAATTTATCAAATTAACCATTTTTTCTCAATTCAATATTTTATCCAAATATAATAGGCCCTCAAGTAGCCCCTAATAAACATTAAATTCACTAATAAACCCTAAAATTTTAACATTTTCATAATTTAATCCTAAAATCAAAATTTAACAAAAATCACTTTACAAATTCATCAAATATCATAATTAAAGCTCCAAATACATGGTATTCATCAAGAAAATTCAATATTCATCAATGGAAACTTCCAAAATTTTTAACTGAGTCAAAAACAAAGGTATGGGCTAACTGGACCTAGTCGTAACATCTCAAAAACATAAAAATTACAAGAAACGGGATTAGAATGGACTTACATGCAAGCTTCCTATGCTAGTCGAAACTTCTCCTCACCCTAACTATGGATTTCAACCATTTAAGAAGAAAATGAATAGGAAAACTTTAAATTTTCAATTTGTTTTGTTTTCATTTCAACTAAATTACAAGTTTGCCATTATAATTTTATTATTTTGTCATTTTCCATCAATTTTTCGTCCCACTATATTATTTAAGGCTTAATTATCTCTTAAGTCCTTCCTCAATTATTAATTCAACCATTTCATCACCTGATTACTTTAATTAGCAAGTTTTACACCTTTTACAATTTAGTCCTTTTCTTTTAATTAACTATCTAAACATTAATATTTTTAAACAAAATTTTGATACAACTCTAATGACTCTATAAATATTATAAAAATAATATTTAGGAGTTGATACGATAGAAATTTGTGGTCCCGAAACTATTGTTCCATCACCACTGAAAACCAAGCTGTTACATGATTGCACTCTGGGTGGTCTTTGTATGGGCTAGAATACGGATAATATCATAACCCTTAGAAGTTTTTCAATAAATCATAGGTGCAAAAAGATGGTAACAATATGAATTGGCGACTTATGCCCGATGTGAGATTTAAAGAGGATTCTTAGAATCTTTTGATAAAGCTTGGATGAGACTAAGGTTTATTATGGATAGTTTGCGGTGACTTTAATGAGATCCTTTATTCATTTGCAAAGAAGAGAGGATTACCATGCGAACAATAACAAATGAGAAGTTTTCGTGAAACTCTAACCGACTGTCAATTAGAGGATTTGGGATATATGGGGCATTGGTTTACATGAGAGAGGAGGAACTGGCTAGAGAATTATATTCGAGAAAGATTGGATAAGGGAGTTGTAAACTCAGCGTGGTGTTTAGGTTTCCTAAATTTCTAAGTCAAACATCTACAACATTCATTTTCTGATCACTGTTCACTGCTCATATATACTAATCAAGAGGAACAGAGACTGAAGAAATGTAGTTTTAAGTTTAAAGTATAGTGGACTCACGAGGAATCATGTGAAGAAGATATTAGACGATTGTGGGAAGGCAGCTAAGAAAATATACCGGATCGCCTTAATAACATTACAGAGGGCTTGCAAAAATGGATGAAGGGGTTAAGAAAAAGGGAAAATGAAGTTTCAAGGAGGCTTCATGCACAATTAGAACAATTAAATAGGGAAGAGCGTGATGATGACATAATTGGGGAGCTGATCGATACAAAGTTGCTTTTGAACATAAAGATTGATAAAGAGGAGCTTTATTGGGAGTAAAGGACACGTGCAAATTGGTTAAAGCTTGGTGATCGAAACACGACTTTTTTCATATATTCGCTTCTCAATGACAAAGAACAAATCAAATTCGGGGTTTTAGAGGAATGGATGACCAACTTGTTACCAATAAGGAGGATTTCGCCAAGATTGCAAAAGACTACTTCCAAGGATTATTTACGACCAAAGGTACTGGTAATCCTAAACGCATATTGGCAAGTGTAAAACAAAGTATTACAGATAACATGAATCAAATCCTTACAACGGAATATAATTTGAAGGAGATTTATATGGCTTTGAAAGATACCAAGAGTTGATTGTCTACCTGTACTGTTTTTCCAGAGATACTGGTATATCATAGGTCAGAAAGTTGGTCAATTTTGTCTGAATGTTCTTAATAGAGGTACTTCTTTGGAATATGTTAATTCTACATAGATTGTGCTTATTCCAAAAACTGAGCATACTGATAATCCGTTACATTTTATACCTATCATTTATGTACGGTAATTTATAAAATAATTTCAAAAATAGTTGCAAACCGCTTCCAAAAAGTGTTAGATGTTTGTATAGATAAATCTAAAAGCACTTTCATCCCAAGAAGGTTTATTCCAAATAATGTATTGCTGGCTAACAAAATTTTCCATGCATTCAATCAACGTAAGATATGAAGGAAAGGCTACATCGCACTCAAATTGGATATGAGTAAAACCTACGACAGAGTTGAATAGGCTTGTTTACGAGATATGATGTTAAGAATGGATTTTGCGATATTATGGGTGAATTTTATTATGCAATGTGTTACCACGGTGTCTTATTTGATTTCAATAAACGGGGAGAGAAGTGCATCATTTAAACTGAAAAGAGGTCTTTAATAGGGGGATCCACTCAGCCCTTATCTTTTCTTAATTTGTAGTGAAGGGCTTTCATCTCTGATGCATTTAGTGAAGGAGGAAAGCTTAGTAAAGGGTGCAAAAGTATGCTGGAGGGGACCAGAAGTTACTCACTTTTTACAGCGGATTGCATCCTTTTTGGTGAAACAACTGAAAGAAGTGTTAGTGCCTTGTAAGAGATTCTAAAAGAATACGAGGTATGCTCTAGACAGTGCATTAATTTTGATAAGTCCCTTTTATTTTTTTTAGTTCAAATGTTACTGAAAATGTCAGATATTTAATGCCACAAATGTTGAAGGTTCAGTTCTCATCAGACCTAGAAAAGAATTTTGGGCTTCCAAACATGGTTGGCAAGAAGAAGAAAATGGCTTTTCAAATGTTGAAAGATAGACTGATTAAAAGAATCAACAGTTGGTGTGTTAAACCCCTCTCCCAAGGTGAAAAAGTGTTCATTAATAGTGTGCGACAAGCCATACCAACTTATTCAATGTCATGTTTCTTAATGCATACATTGGTGTGAATGAAAGAATCTATATAAGTTAAAGGAGGATGGGGTTTGGGGTTTAAGAATTTAGCAAAGTTTAATGTTGCTTTGCTTGCGAAGCAAGATTGACGTTTGGCTAAAAACTTGAATTATCTATTGATGCACATGTTAAAAGCAAAATATTACCCAGAGACTACCTTTATGAGATCGACTATAGGGAATAATCTATCCTATACTTGGAAGAGTATTTGGGCCACCAAATGAGTGCTGCAGGAGGGGATGTGTTGGCAAGTGGGGGTAGGGACCGAAATCTCAATTTGGGATGATGTGTGGCTATTTGGATTTGTGGATTTTTAAAGTTCACAATAGTGCTAGAAGTAGCGATCTGAATGCAGTCTCAGAACTAATAGATCAAGGAAAAAGATGTTGGAAGAGAAATCTTATTACCAGATATTTTCCTCGGAAGAAGCTTAGTACATCCTTTGTATTTCACTATCCCAACACCCTTGGAAGATAGGAGGGTCTGGCGGAGTGAGGCAACTGGTTAGTATACAATTTGGAGTGGTTACAAACTATTGTTATAGGGAGGGGATACATCTAAACCTAGTCGCTACAATAATGATTACACCATTTTCTACAAGAAATGTGGTAGACAGATTTGCCACAAAAATAAATATTACAATATAGAGGCTCTTTAATAACTACATTCCAACATATAGCAATCTCCACTGCAGAAGGCTTCAAATTTCAGCAATCTACCTCGATGCTTAGATGGAACTGAAATGACAGAGCATGTTTTTCGAGATTGCACCACTGTAAAAGACATGTGGCAACTGTTAGAGATAACATGGAATCAAGAAGTATTACATATTAGATTTAGAGACTGGTTAATGGGTATCGTGTCTACCATTTCAGCGCGCAAGTGTAGAAAGGTGTTTTGTACTCTTTGGGTCATCTAGATAGCAAGGAATAAAGATGTGCATGAGAAGATTAAAAATTTTTCCTATGAATCAACCTTTTTCGTACAGGCATATCTCAAGGAAATAGACTATATAGATAGACACTCACCTGGTCAAGAGATTATGGTGGAAAGGTGGCGCCCACCAAATCCAGATTTTATTGAAATAAAATTTGATGCAGCTTTCAAGAATCACACAAAAGAATCATGTTCGGATTTGGTATATAGGAATTCAGATGGGCAAGTGTTGGGTTCAAGAATCATTCTTAATAGATATATACCTTCTCCTTTTACGGCTAAAGCATTGGCCTGTCTTCAAGCAGTACAAATAGGATTCAATTTGGGATTTCGAAAAGTGATAATTGGAGGGGATGCCCATTCGATTATCAGGAAACTGCAAATCGAACAATATGACAAATCTGTTATAAGTGCCTACATCAAGGACTCGAAGGAGCACATATCCTTGCTATAGAAGGGATAAGAAGAGGGAAGGTCACTTATTTGGAGGGAGTGATTCTTAATTTTGCGGTAGAAGAAATGGAGCGCGACAGAAGATGGCGAGGAAAGCCGATGTAGAGAAAGCGAGGTGCCAGGATAGCTGTGATGAAGACTATTGGAGCTTTACTTCTGCTCATCTCTGATTTATGCATTCTCTGGAAGAAGTGATTTTTGTTTTTTGAAAGGGTTTCTGTTTCTAAAATGTTTCTTTGTAAAATGAGGGTGAAAACTCATTCTTTAGGCCAAATGGTTTGGCTTCTTTAGGAGCCATCTGTTTATGTCAAACTTTGATTGTTTGTATGCTTTTTCAAGTTTAGTAAATGAGTGCAACTAATTTTCATAAAAAAATTATGGTGGTCAAAACCCTATAAATAAAAAGCATTTATAAGCCTATTCCAAGTTTCCCATCTTGTGTCTTATTATTCTCCCATCTTTGTTCTTACTATTCTATTATATTTGATATGACTATAATCTCTTTTAGTTTCATAACATTTACTAGTTTCTTTTCTCAATTTTAATTTACGTAAGACGTGTGTCCAATTCGACAAAATAGAAAACTTATTTATCTAAATTAAAATTAGTTCCCAGTGTTTTTAAAATTTTAATTAAATTTCAAATTAAATAAGATAAAAATGAATATTTTTATAATTTTTTCTTTATGTTTTATTTACTATAGATTTTTATTATTTTTATAAAATTTAAAAATATATTCAGATCTTGTTGTTTAATATATATTCTTATTTATAAAAAATTAACATATTAAAAATAATTTTCCAATATGGAGTAGCATGTTTGTTCTCGTTTTTATTAGTTTTCATAATTGGACTTGGATTCTATATCAATCTATAGCTCAACATATTATTTATAAGAAATAATAATATAAACTTATTGTTTAAAAAATTATTTAAGCGGAAATAAGTATAAATACTAAGCCAACATACAAGCAAATGTTTCAACCAATCTTTCAATAATGAACTTTTAGATACATAATTTAAAATAATATGTAAGTTAACATATCTTTTAAATACATCATTTAAAAATCATTAAATTTAGCCAATTGAGTCTCAGTTCTATCGGTATAAACATTTATTGTCAATGCAAGATGTGGGTTCGAGTATGATAAAGTGTATTATCTCCTAATTATGGGTTGGGGAGAGGTTATGAGTAGTTCTAGACATTGTGTCAAAGAGAGCAGATATTATCAGAATCTATAATTAAATTATTCAAAAAAGATGAATTAAAATTTGAAAGATTAAAGGAAATCTTTTTAGAAATAATTTTATTTTTTAAATTCTTTCTAAGGGTCGGTTACCTATCTTAAAAATAAAAGATATATCCTTGTTAGCTCGAAACAATTACTTAGAAATAAGCTTAGTGCTTGGAAGAAGTGACAAGGGAGTGGGCACTCCTTTAGCACTACGTGAAACTGAAAATAAGCAAGAGGCACAAAGTTTATTCACACAACTTGATTTTCCTACGTCTATGAAGCTTAACTCAGTGAAAAGTATCCACTATCTTAAAGCTCTTAAACAGTGATTCTAATTCCATCGCATACCCGTGACAATTTTCTCACTTGTATATTTGAATACTAGAACCCTTACCACTAATTTCACCCCTGTAAATTTAGTAAGTAAAACCACAACATAGGTTTTACTATCAATATGCACTCACAAAATATAGTTCCTCACTTGATCAGATTTAGTGCTTTTAATTATAGGTACATAACCCTATACAAGTCTTTTAATTATATTAAATTGTTCGAGATTTACTAACATAGAGAAGATCTATTACAATCCCAGTAAAAAAGTAATAAGATAAGCTGAATACAATGTAATACGAACAAGTAATATAAACATTAACTCTTGGCAGTTAAGCCATCAGAATTTCAATCCAATCTAATACCCACAATGCAAGGGATTATATGAGTGATCCAATTCGATCCAATCTTCAAAATATTTTCCCCAAGTTATATGATCTTTAATCATGTGCTAAATATCATCCACATAATCAATACAATCCATACCATATATGTTATTCAATAATTTGCCAACATCACAAATTTAGAAAATGTCTTAAACAGCAGTGATATGGGAATGGGCACTTCATTGACACTCAATTACCACTTCCATATTTTTCAACAACCACATATATATATATAATAAATTAAAAATTTAAAAAAAAAACTTGAGAACTCTCAAATAGATTGGTACATATTTTTAAATTGGGATAAATATCAAAAGTATATATGAACTTTGATCCAATGTACAATGTCATATATAAACTTTGATTTTGTACGATTTTATACATAAAATTTTGATTTGATTTGATTTAATTCTCACAAATCACAACAACATTGTCAAATTAGCACAATTATACATTGATGTATTGCATAGACAATAATTATATTAATCCGGTATGAAAATAAATGTATGTATTTATTTCGTTAAGTGTGTACTATTGAATTAAAATTAAAGTTTCATATACATATGAAACAAAATTCAAATTTTATGTCTATAATTACACCAAATCAAAGTGCATGTATAAATTTGACATTTATCTCTTTAAAATTTGATTAAAAATAAATATATAATTATTTAAAAATATATATCTTCAAAAATAAATTTTAAATTTTAATCCCAAATTATCCTATATTGAATAACCCGAATTCTAATTATGGTTGTAAAAAAATTAACATTTAAATTAAAATCTAAATTTTAGAAACAAAACAATAAAAAAAAATATTGGGTGCATACTACCCACATTTCATTTCAAAAAATTTTGGAGACATAAGCCACAAACTCCAACCATATCTAACGAAAGCCACATAAAGGAGATTTTTTTTTCAATTAATAGTATATAGATACATCTAACCCAATAGCACTGATAATGATACTTCATTCAGTCTTTCCTTGTTTGCTCATCTAAATGACAAGTAATAATAAAACAAAATAAGGTGATTGAAAAAGAGTAGGATAAAGTAACCTCTTACTCTCAAGTTTCAAACAAATTTGAGCAGATAATTAGAATGGCAATACTCATCTTTCTTCTAGCTCTCCCTTTCTTCCTCTTCATAACTCTGCTGAAACGTAGCGTTAGCAACCATGGCTATTGCAATCATCTTCCCCCAGGCCCTCCAAGTCTTCCCTTGATTGGTCACTTACATATGTTGATGTTTGATAACTCAGACCTCCTTCATATTTTCCTTTGGAAACTCTCTAAACAATATGGTCTGTCCGTACGACTTGGATTTAGGCCAACCCTTGTAGTTTCTTCAGCAGAAATGGCTAAAGAGGTTATGAAAACTCGTGACCTCGACTTCTGCAGTAGGCCTAATCTATGTGCTATTCGCAAATTATCTTACAATGCCTCGGATTTGTCTTTTTCACCATACAGTGAGTCCTGGAAGGGGATTAGGAAAATTTGTGTTGTACATCTGTTCAGCAGAGTGCGAAAGTATCGTTCCATTCGAGAAGACGAAGTTGCTGGCCTGGTTGAGAAAATATGTCGATTATCCGTTGATTCTAAGCCTGTCAACTTGAGTGAGGCAATGGTGTGCTTATCCTGTTCAATAATTTCAAGAGTGGGCTTTGGTAAGAGGTACGGTGAAGAAGGAGCTGAAGGAAGTAGGTTACATGGGCTGATTAAAGAAAGTGTAGCCATGTTTACAAGCTTTAGTTTTTCTGACTGTTTTCCTTTCATGGGTTGGGTTGATAGATTCACTGGGTTCCACGCTCGTCTTGAAAGATTTTTCATAGAACTTGATAGCTTCTATCAACAACTCATTGATGAACATCTTAATCCGAACAGGCTAAAACCAGAGCAAGAGGACATACTCGATGTGCTATTACAGACATGGAAGGATCGTGATTTTCTATTTGATCTTACCCTAGATCACATAAAAGCTGTTATTATGGTGATTTCATCTTCACCCAAAACGTTTAGTATTAGCTTCACGCTTTATGTATGCATAACTTTGATTTTTTTAACTTTTGCAGAATGTTCTTTTTGCTGGAACGGAGACAACAGCGGTTACTGTGATTTGGGTCATGAGCTTCTTGATGAAAAATCCAGATTGTTTGAAGAAAGCTCAAGAGGAAGTAAGGGGTCTGATTGGGAAAAAAGGATTTCTAAATGAAGATGATGTTCAAGCTTTAACTTACCTACAGGCTGTGGTAAAAGAAACATTTAGATTGCAACCAGCAGTTCCATTGTTGCTACCACGAGAAACACTTCGAAAATGCTGCATAGGTGGGTACAAAGTACCTGCCAATACCTTGGTGTACGTGAATGCATGGGCAATAGGAAGAGACCCTGAAGCTTGGAAGAATCCTGAAGAATTTTGTCCTGAAAGGTTCATTGGCAGCTCTATTGACTACAAAGGGCTAAACTTTGAGCTCATACCGTTTGGTGCGGGTAGAAGGGTTTGCCCTGGAATGCATATGGCAGTTGCAGCAGTGGAGCTTGCTCTTGCTAATCTTCTTTACAAGTTTGATTGGGAAATGCCGACCGAAATGAACAAAGAAAACTTAAGCTTTGATGGCACGCCTGGTTTAGTTACGCACAAAAAAGATGCTCTTATCCTTGTGGCTAGGAAGATTAATGATTAATCAGTGTATCATTATAGTAACTTATTTGATGCTTATTGCTCTAGTTTCTACTTAGTACAGTTTCATATTGAACACTTATCAAACGTTAGTAACACCTCGCTTGTTTAATTAACCAGCAGTTTCTGCTATGTTTGTCAAGCTACCATCTCATTTGAATATATTTATATATATATATATATACATTGCAAAAAGCAATTTATATATATCTGCAAATATACAAATATGTGTTATCCATTAACCATTATTATCCTTACATAGTCTGAAGGAATATTGTATGTCTTTCTCAGTTGGTGTGTGGTATACAATTAACAAACACTAGTTTTCATTCTTGTATCGCACAGGTTAGTTATATGTATTAAATATTATATATGTATATAATGTTCATTTTCACAAACATTATAAAATAATGTATTCTAAAATATATAAATATTCTATATTGTATATTATCAAAATATTATATTTTAATATTGTAAAAATACTATATCATATATGTAACACCCCTCACTCGACTTGATCGTTAGGTCCGAGTTACGGGATGCTATAGTCAATTCAATTCATAATCACCAAAAAAAGACCTTTCTCGAGCTTTATACAAGCTTACGTATGCCCTAGAATCAACCGGAATTGAACAGAGACTAATTTACAACATTTTCAAAATTTCAAATCAAGCATATCATAAATAAATCCTTCAAATATTCAATTATGTTATAAACACTAAGATATTATGATATACAATTAAATTTGAGCCTTAATCGAGCTTACGAAAGCTCTTTTATTGACCCGAACATGAAATAGGACCAAATTTCGAAGTTTTGAAAATTAAAGGTTCTATGTCGTGACGAGACTCTCTCCATGTCATGACGTCGCCAAACAATATGTCACGTCACGACGTCGAACCAACTAATGTCAAGATATCACAAACTATTGGTCAACGTTGCAACAAGAGAAAATCAATGTCGAAACAAAGAACTTGTTTCTAGTAAATTTTGGCCATTAGGTACCAATTTTATGCCCAAACTCAAACATATTCATTTGATGCCTAAATGAGCATTTAAAACTTGCATAAACCAATTCAAAACATAAATTAAATATTCACTTATCCAACCCCAATATCTACCAAGCCAATATGCCACAATTTGGCACTATTTCATGACAAAACATTTCAATTTCATTCATTCAAGTCCAAATGTTACCAACATACCTATAATTCATTCAATGACAACCGTTTTCATAACATATCATTCTCAATTGTACTAATTCACCATCACAATTCCATTTCAAGTACTCCATTTATCCATCAACCTCCAAACATACCAAAACATATATTCTTAGAAATATGCACATAGCTTACAAGGTTAAGCATTAAACTAGGTTCAACCCAAAACATTATTCACAAGAAACACATAGACAAACACCTAAGTTCATGCCACAATATCGAGTTAGAAAATGAGCAAAAGTTTATTGAGGTGATAGGTGGATAGTATGAGCTTCAAGGCAATCCGAACGACACAATCCGCAAACTGACAATATACAGAAAAGGGAAAAACACTAGGTAAGCATTTTGAATGCTTAATAAGCCCATATAAAACTTACTCAACTTACCTTAATATTTTAACAATTAGGTAAATGTACTACATTAAAATTAAGCTTAAAATTCCTTTGGCATCACATTCCTCTATATGCAATTCAATAGACACGTCAATGGTTAGTTCAATTCCATAGCACAAGTTTATATCACAATCATATAGATACATAAATTTCCATCACATAACATATATAAACTATTTTATATTAAAAACTTCAACATGTAGAATTCCATTTACATATGTATTCATTTCTATTTTCACCCGGAGAACCATAGTAAATTGAACTCGGCTACACGGAACTGAATTAATTACTATGCTGACATTATCGGGCTACTAACATTAGCTTTGGATCAGGGTTGCTAACACTAGCTTAGTTTGATGCCACTAACACTAGATTCAAAGAATCCACAACATATATTAGATCTCAAGTCATCGAATTAATCCTCGATCACAACACCCATTTGTTTATACAAGCCGACATATTCAGATTGCTAACACTAGCTTCAGATCAAAGTTGTAAACATTAGCTTAGTATGATGCTATTAACATTAGCTTCAGAGAACCGCAACATATGTTGGATCTCAAGTCATCGTATTAATTTCCCATTTTTCTTTTCTGTATCAATTTAAACCCTATAGTCATACACACTTTTCATATATCGAATAGTAATTCATATACATCTTAACTTTGTAACATCATCATATACACATATTCTAATCTTATAACAATTTCACATCATTCCATACCATATATTTCATATTTTACAATTTAGTTCATTTTATGCCAAAGATTATTGAAATTACAACTAACCTAAATTAATAAATATTATTGTAACAAGCCAAATTCATCCGGCCCAAACCCAAACAAAACAAACCAAAAAACAATTAAAATAAATAAAATAAATAAAAGTCCATTAACATTCCAAATTACAAGCCCAGGCCCAATCTATTAACCTAAACCCCAAGCCCGAATACAAAAAAAACCCTAAAGCCCAATAACCCACTATCCTAAGCTTTAAAAAAAAAACCTAAAAGTCCCTAAGACTTCAGCCGCCGCCCTTGCCACGTTAGCAAGCATGCCACCTAAGGCCTGACACCTCCTTGTCATTGCCACCACCACCTGTAAAAAAAAAGAGAAATAGAGACAAAGAAGCAGAGAAAAGAAAGAAAAAAAGTAATATTATTTTGTAATATATTTCAACTATAAAAGCCGAAAATAGATTGTAAAAAAAATTGACAAAGAATACAAAAAAACAATCAAGTTAAAAAAGGTGATTCTTTTATTTAATCTACTATTTTATTTTATTTTATTTTATTTCATAAAAAGCATATAAAATAAAATAAAAACAAGGTTTAAAAAAAACAAAGGTAGCCGATCTTTTTTTTAATACCTTTTTATTTCATAAAATATAAAAATAAAAAACAAAATATTTAAATTTTTTTTACCTGTTAAGCGCCCTCATAGAATCCTTTCCTCTGACTCGAGAAACCTTGGAACCCCTAGGGTTCTTCGAGGGCCTCGTCAAAAAATTGAGAAACCAAAAGGTTTCTTTTCCTTCGGCCAAACCTTGACTAAATTTCTAGGGATTTAAACCCCAAATCTGTATTCTACTTGAAAAGAGGGTCAAAATGGGGAACTCCAGCCATTGGAGGCGGCAATTTCCGTCATCAATGACCAGTGGCCATGGCAAAGACCCACCATCTCATGGCCAGACAAAAAAGGGAGGTTGAGAGAGCAGATAGAGTATTTTTTTTAAGGTTACAAATGATTTTTTTTAAAATATTTTTGACTTATATAAGCCCCTTAAAACGACGTCGTTTTGGGCTTGGCTTTAGACGCCCAAAACGGTGTCATTTCAAGCCTAATCCAAATATCCCACCCGACCCCTCCTACGATCCACGTGTTTTTGAATGGAAGGGTTAATTGCCATTTTGGTCCTTCCACCTTTTTGCCACTTTTTAATATCATCCTATTTCCTTTTTATTTGTTTTAATTTTATCCCTTTCATTTTATTTTCTTACATTTTAGTCCCTTGACCTACTATTGACCCATTGAGGGTGACACGTGTACTGGGGTTGGGGAAAATAGCACACTAGGTGCCTATATATTTCCATTTTGTTTTAATTTAATCCTTTATTTGTTTTTTTTTGTTTTCTTGCAATTCGAACTTCAAAATGTTTTAGGGTTTCAATTTAGTCCTTATTTTTTATTCAATCCTTTTACTTTATGTTATTTAAATTCCAGCATGTTTAAATTTTTTTTTTCCCTTTAAATTAAGAAATTTACATTTTACCCTCAAATTTCCCAATTATTTCCTTTTTCAATTTAGTCCTCTATTCATTTTATTCAACATATTTATTTCTTTTTAATTCCCTACACTTTTAATCTTTGTTATTTATATTTCTGCCCCTTCAAATTGTATAATTTGTTATTTGGTCTTTAATTATTATTAGCACTAATTAACATTTTTTATAACATTATTATTAGTTATGATATATTGCATTATTTATGTTCTTATGACATCATATACAACATTTAAGCATACTCATATATCTCATATATGGTATTATGTTCGAATAAGTCCATAGTATGTCATATTAGAAGCTTCATTTTCATACATTGTATATTTAGCAATTGGAACCAAGGCGGTGTTCTTTAATTAGGGGATTCGAAAAATTGTGCCTTTAACTTACGGAGTATGATTTTCTCTTTGAACCGAATTAATCGAACTTCTCTCCTTTTTTTTTAAAAAAAAAAGAAGAAGAAATTTTAAAAATACATAAGATTTGGGCAATAATTAAACGATGAACGTTCTTATTTTTGAGAATTCGAGATTTTGTGTCCCAACTTACAGGACATGACTTTTTGTCTTAATCGACCCGAAATGACAAAACCTCTTCATTAAAAATTCAATTTAGATAGTGACATTTTCTGTGCCATCAAATAACATCATGTAAAAAGGGATCACATTTTAGATTCTCTTCGGATTCCCAATTTTTGATGTCAAGACGTTAAGTAATCAACTAGTTACCAATTTTGGGTGTTATGAGTGTGCTAATCCTTCCTCATACGTAACCGACTCCTGAACCCATTTCCTGGATTTTGTAGACCGAAAATCATCTTTTAGTAAATCTAACATTTTGTTAAATTGACCAAGTTTTGAGGTGGTCCAATCACACCTAATTAAAAAGGATTAGTGGTGACTCTATTTTCGTTTTAAAATAACAAGTAAATTTCCAAAATGGTTTCGAAAATTATAATATAATTCAAAGATAACATAAAATAACATAGTAAGTTCCATATGGGCTAACTTGGAAAAGCAGCAAGCAAACAAGGTGTTAAGGACTAATCTGTAATTTCTCCTTTTTTTTCGATTATCTTTCGATTGATTCAAATTTTGATTTATAATAATTTATTACAATTTATGATTTCTAAACATCTTTTAACAATCTATTATAACCATAAATCAGTTCAATTTCTATTTTTGAAAGTTTTCTAAAGTTTTTCATTTTATTCAATTTAGTCCCTAAGATTGAAATAGCTATAACTTTCAAATTTGAGTCTCGATTTCGAAATCGATCTCAATTCATTCTTCTACAGCCCTCTAATAACTATATTTATAGAAATTTCACACAAAATTCAAAATTATTACATTTTAGTCTCTAAGTTCAAAACTAACAATTTTCATTTTACAAATTAGTCATTTTTCAAATCTAAGTCTAACTATTTAACACTAAAACTTCAAGCATTCATCAAAATAATTTCGGAAAGTAATACGTGAGTTAACTAAATCAAACTTTAATGATATCAAAAACATAAAATTTAAGAAAAATGAACTTTTAGTTTAGTTACATGCGAGGGCCGAAGACCTTAAAAACAAAACAATGACTTCTTCTTTTTCCTCCTACAATCAGTGGGGGATGATGGAAAAATAAAAGATAGTGACTTTCATTTTAATGTTTTATGTTTATTTTATTCTTTTAACTTATTATATTTTTAATTTTATTTTATCAAATCCTCCAACCACCCGTCCACTAACATATAAAATGGCTTATTTTCCATTTTGTACCATGGTCTAATTACAACTTTAGTCATTTAGCAATTACAAATCAATAACAATTAACTTTTGTTATTTTTATGATTTAGTCTTTATACTCTAATTAGCTATCTAAAAGGCAAAATTAATGGGTCAAACTTCAATTAAATATTATACTAACCTCGTAATATTTACGGACTGGCATGTCGAAAATGGGGTTCTTAAACTACTGTTTCCGACACCATTGACTTTCAGGTCGAAACACTTGTACCTTAACTAACTATCCAATTAACAAAATCGTCAAACCAAAATTTAATATAATACTCAAATTAACTCACAAATATTAATTAATAATATTTACAGATTTGATTATCGGAGAACGAAATTTCGAAACCACTAAAAAACAGGTAGTTACAATATAATATTAAAAGTGTATGATTGTGTAAATATTGTTTAAATTTTTAAAAAGTTTTTTTTAGATAATATGTTTCTAAACTATTATCTCTTATTTTTAAAAATAAAAAAGAAAGTATATTTTTATATTAATATAAGCTTTAACGGTATTTGAATGAAAAATAAAGGTTTGCATATTTTCAAATTAATTATAAATAAATTTTTATATCTATTATAATTTTTTAATGAGTTAGAAATTTGAATCAGAATTTAGAAACAAAACAACTAAATTTAGAAGAAAATTAGGCGCATACTAAGCACGTTACATTTCACGAAATAGATAATTTTCAAAGGGGGTGTTATAATAAATATTGATAATAGTAATAGAATAATTGCAAAATAATAAAAAATAAGAATATATAAATTTTAGGTAAAAAATTTTGAATTAGAGAAAAAAAATTAACTAATATTAAAATACGAAATATGTTAGGCGCATAGACACGTTACATTTCACAAAATAGAAAATTTTGAAAACGACATATAGCGACAAGCTCTAATCATATCTAATAATGTGGTGGATATTTTTTCAATTAATGGTCTACAGATACATCTAACCCTATAGCACTGATAATGGCTTCTTTTAACTCTTTCTCCTAAAACACTGTATTAGCCATAATGTCAATTTTATTCTCCATTCAGTCTTTTTCTTGTTTGCTCATCTAAATGACAAGCTTTCATTTTCTTTCAACTTAAAAAGTCTTAAGAGTAATAAAATGATTGAAACAGAGTAGGATAAGTAGACTCTTCCTCTCAAGTTTCAAACAAATTTGAGCAGATAATTAGAATGGCAGTATTCATCTTTCTTCTAGCTCTCCCTTTCTTCCTCTTCATAACTCTCCTGAAACGTAGCATTAGCAACCATGGCGATTGCAATCATCTTCCCCCAGGCCCTCCAAGTCTTCCCTTGATTGGTCACTTACATATGTTGATGTTTGATAACTCAGACCTCCTTCATATTTTCCTTTGGAAACTCTCTAAACGATATGGTTCTCTCCTGCCCTTACGATTTGGATGTAGGCCAACCCTTGTAGTTTCTTCAGCAAAAATGGCTAAAGAGGTTATGAAAACTCGTGACCTCGACTTCTGCAGCAGGCCTACTCTATGTGCTATTCGCAAATTATCTTACAATGTCTCGGATTTGTCTTTTTCACCATACAGTGAGTACTGGAAGGAGATTAGGAAAATTTGTGTTGTACATCTGTTCAGCAGAGTGCAAAAGTACCGTTCCATTCGAGAAGACGAAGTTGCTCGCCTGGTTGAGAAAATATGTCGATTATCCGTTGATTCTAAGCCTGTCAACTTGAGTGAGGCAATGGTTTGCTTTTCCTATTCAATAATTTCAAGAGTGGCCTTCGGTAAGAGGTACGATGAAGAAGGAGCTGAAGGAAGTAGGTTACATGGGCTGCTTAAAGAAAGTCAAGCCATGTTTACAAGCTTTAGTTTTTCTGACTATTTTCCTTTCATGGGCTGGGTCGATAGATTCACTGGGTTTCACGCTTGTCTTGAACATCTCTTCAAAGAACTTGATACCTTCTATCAACAACTCATTGATGAACATCTTAATCCGAATAGGCTAAAACCAGAGCAAGAGGATATACTCGATGTGTTATTACAGACATGGAAAGATCGTGATTTTCTATTTGATCTTACCTTAGATCATATAAAAGCTATTATTATGGTTATTTCATCTTCATCCAAAACGTTTATTATTAGCTTCACGCTTTATGTATGTATAACTTTGATTTTTCAATTTTGCAGGATGTGCTTTTTGCTGGAACAGAGACAACAGCGGTTACTGTGATTTGGGTCATGAGCTTCTTGATGAAAAATCCAGGGTGTTTGAAGAAAGCTCAAGAGGAAGTAAGGGATTTGATTGGGAAAAAAGGATTTCTAAATGAAGATGATGTTCAAGCTTTAACTTACCTGAAGGCTGTGGTAAAAGAAACATTTAGATTGCAACCAGCAGTTCCATTGTTGCTACCACGAGAAACACTTCGAAAATGTTGCATAGGTGGGTACCAAGTACCTGCCAATACCATGGTGTATGTGAATGCATGGGCAATAGGAAGAGACCCTGAAGCTTGGAGAAACCCTGAAGAATTTTGTCCTGAAAGATTCATTGGCAGCTCTATTGATTACAAAGGGCTAAACTTTGAGCTCATACCGTTTGGTGCGGGTAGAAGGGTTTGTCCTGGAATGAATATGGCAGTTGCAGCAGTGGAGCTTGCTCTTGCTAATCTTCTTTACAAGTTTGATTGGGAAATGCCGACCAAAATGAACGAGGCAAACTTAAACTTTGATGCCACACCTGGTATAGTTATACACAAAAAAGATGCTCTTATCCTTGTGGCTAGGAAGATTAATGATTAATCAATGTATGGTTATGGTAACTTATTTGATGCTCTTATGCTTTAGTTGTATATATTAAATATTATATATTATTTTCTAAAAAAAATATTCATTTTCACAATTATTATATAGTAATATATTCTAAAAAATATATAAATATTATATATTATATATTTTTAAAATATTATATTTTAATACCGTAAAAATACTATACACCATATAGTATTAAAAGTTTATCATTGTATTAATATTGTTTAAATTTTTAAAAATTGTATATATAATGTCTTATAAATTCTGTATAATTTTTTTAAAAAAATTAGATAATATGTTTCTAAACTATTATTACTTATTTTTTTTTTAAAAAAAGTAAAATTGTATACTAATTATAAGCTTTAACAGTATTTCAATGAAAAATAAAGGTTTGCATATTTTCAAATTGATTAAAAGTAAATTTTTATATTTATTATAATTTTTGTAATGAGTTGAAATTAGAATCAGAATTTCTTATAATTAAAAAAGTACATTACCATAATTTATAATGAAATCAAAGTTCAAATTTTTAGAAATTTAATTTGTGAAACAAATTTTAAAAAAAATAAAATAAAACCTACTATGAGCTTCATTAAAGTATAGATTCTTTTTAGAATTTGTAAAAATTAAAAATTTATATATCTAATTATCTTAAATTTAAATTAAATAATACATTTTTTAAGATAACTTTAAATTTAATGAAATAATAAAAAGTAAAATTTTAAACAAAATTTAAATTAAATTATAATGCTAATGATAATTTTTTTTTAAAACACTTAATGATAACAAATTTAAATATTAAGATTAATCATATTTATCTTGATGATAATTTTATATATTTTTAAAATAGAAAATAATATAGATAATATTCCATAAGTATTTAAATTAATTTTTACTTAATTAAATATTTTTCTAAATTTTTATTATCGATAGTCTATTGGGTCGGGGAAATGGTCGTCCGTTGGTGCAGTTTGCAGAAATCTCTTTGGTCATATGAATTTAATAGTGTTCTAGTGAACTTCGACTCGATATTGGAGGGTGTTGAGCGACGCCTCTGGAGATAAGATCTTGATTAAGTTTTTCTGCAAGATTTTCCCATTCTTTCATGATCCTTTAAATGATGTTCTTATCATTGATCATCATCGTCCCATATGGCTGCTACTCTTTTGCTTCGACTTGGATCGATACTAATAATAATGGCCCGAGAAATCAACAATTGCTTGCACTTAACACCAACTTGCTGGTGCCTTGCAAATTTTTTCATGGATACGACGAACAACATGAAGACATGATTTTGACCCTTAGTGATTTTAACCAAAATCTTTTGATAAAACGTAAAAGATATTGGCTAATGGACGTAAAAAAACTGGAATGAATTGAAAGAGTTTCAATGGCTGTGTGAAGGAATTTTCACATCAATGGTAATGGCAGCGACAGAGTGATGCAGAGAGGCAGAGAGAAGGATCTCATGACTTTTTCTCATGATGGGATCTTATCCACAATTGGCACCACAAGATTATCATCAGGGCCCGTCGATTCTCTTACCTACTTTAATCTCTTATCCTATTCTTGGTTGGTTTGGGATGTATATTTATTTATTTTTATAAAATATTAAGGTATGGGATCACACAATTTGAGTTGTGTTAAAGAAGTGATTCGCAAGTGTTTCAATTACTACTCAACATAAGTTAAAGATGAAATGTAATATTTATTTAGTGAGAATAAAATAAGTAATAATATTTGATACATCGTCAGTACATTAATTTTATATATCATCAATAAATAATAACATGACAATTCACTATTAAATAATAAAAATAGAGAAAGACTTATAAATAAATATTAAAAATTTTATTTAAACTTGATTAAATATATAACTACTATAAGTAAATACTAATAAGTCTTGAGTCTAGGGTTTATGGTTTAAGATATTCGGTTTAAAGTTTAAGGTTTTAGTATTTATTTATATAATTAACTAGTTTTCCTACCCGTGCGATGCATGAGCTAGTTGTATGCATCAATTAAAATATAGTAAATTATTTGATAAAAACATTTTTATTTTAATTTTTTTATTTTTTAAACAATATTTTTACATATTGTAAAGGCATTGTATTCTAGTACTATATATTATACTTTTGCAATCGAATCTAAAGCACGTATAAACACCACGAAAACGTGACTATGTGTCATAACACTACTAAGTGTCATTCTAGAAATGTCATAAAGTATCGTTTTAAAAAGGTCATAACATCAAAAAAGTAATAATGCTAAGTCTTGTTTCAGAAAAGTCATGTCCTTTTGGTGGATAAGTGCATTGTATTGTAATCACTGACATTCATTTGCAAAATCTTAACAATTTGGTGATTAAGTGCAATGAATTGGAATCACCATTCATTTGCAAAATCTTAATTTGGATTGTATCGGAATCACCATTCATTTGCAAAATCATTGTATTGGAATCACCAGTCATTTATAAAATCTTAGTACTGTATTGGAATAACCATGGTGTAACAACCCGGTTTCTAGTGGTGCTAGAAATTGTAGTTTCGGGATCTCATTTCCATAAATCGAGTCCATAAATTTTAAATAGAGATATTTATAGAGTTAGTATATAAATTAATTGAAATTCGGTTAAGTAATTTAGCTGAAATTGTAATTAATTAAGGCCCAGCGACTAAATTGTAAAAACTTAATCGCTATAGATTTTTAATTAGGAAAATGCTTGAGGACTTAAATTACAATTATATCATGGACTAAAATGGTTAATAAACCATCTTAAAATGAAAGTTAGTGGAAGATGATTATTGATGCAACTAATTTAGTTTAATTATGATTAATTTTAATTAAAACGTGATTAATTAGGTAAATTAAGATTAATTAAATTCTAATTCTAATATATATATATATGAAATTAGTGGAAGGAGAGATGCAATTTCATCTTCTCTAAAACAAAAGGGAGGATGCATGTAATAGCACAATTTTCAGATTAAGATTAATTACATTATAATCCTTATATATATATGAAATTGGTGGAAGGTAACATGCAATTCTATCTTCTCCAATTGGCTAAAACAAAGAAACAAAAGGGAGGACGCTAGTAACAACTCAATGTTTAATGGTACCTATATAAAAGTATATTGATGTTTGGCCTATCAATTTTTTCTATTAATAGTTAATTTAGGTATAGGGACTAGATTGTAAAAGTCCAATCACTATAGGTTTTTAATTGGCCAAAAACTTAGGGACTTAAATTACAATTAGCCAAAGGTCCAAAATGGTAATTAAATCATTTTGTAACATGAATTAGTGCTTGATGATGGAAGATTCCACTAATTTCTAATTAATGGTTAATTAAGCTAGTTAAAACATGATTAGTTTAATTAAACTAAGTTAATTAACTATTAAACATCGTATAAAAGAGAAATTTAGTGGAGTTGTCTCACTTTCATCTTCTTTACCGTCCAAATCATAAAAACCTAAAGAAAAAACCATTTTTAAGTTTTTACATTTGGTCCTTGATTAGTAAGCACTTCCAAGTCCTTTTCTTGTAATTTTTATATTTTTTATAGGGGTGAATGTTCGACCGAATTGAATCGAATGAAAAAATTTCAAGTTAATCGAGTTGACAAATTCTATTTTATAATCCTAACTCGATTTGAAATTTTCTCGAATCGAGTGGAGTGAGATGGAATTCGAATCGAATCGAATGAAATATATTTGTTCGAGTTAAATTTAAAAATATGACTTTGGATCCTTGTAGCCACTATCACCGACCGTAATCAAATTTGTCCACTATAATCAAATTTGTTATTAACTATCATCTTCTCATAATTTATTTATTAATCTTTGCGTACTTAATTGCTTTAATTATCTTCTGATTTTTGTCACTATGTATTTTGAAATTAAAAAATATATTAAATATAAAAAATGTGATTTTTTAATAAAAGTTATTCTAAAGATAAAATGTGAAATTGATACCAATATAAGATTTTAACATAAATATTTTATGACATCATCAATAATTCAATTTTAATAGCAATTTATAAAGATTTAATATGATTAAACAATTCAATAATATAAATAGTAGATATAAATAAAATCATTACTATTTAGGTTTAGAGATTTTTTTGGATGATTTTTTATTTGGGGGTAAAGGGTGAAAAATAAAAGTTTAGAGAGAAAATAAAAAGTTTAGAGGTTGGGGGGTAAAATTTTAGGGGAAAGCAAATAGGGGAAATATTCAAAAAACAAATAAAGGGAAAATGGGTTTGGGGTAGATGGGGGTGGAATGGGAGGGGAGTAAAAGTTTTTTGGTGAAAGTAGGAGGGAGTAAAAGTATTGGGGGAAAAGTAAAAAGGTTTGGGGGTTTGGGATAAAATGTAAAACATTATAGTTTGGTATTCGGTTTATTCAAATTATTCAAATTCGCTTCGAAAATTAAATTTGATTCAAACTTAAATTCGAAAAATAATTTGAGTTGACTCAAATAATTTGATTAACTCAAATAACTCGATTCGTTTAACTCGAAATTTGAAAAAAAATCAAATTTTCAAGTAGAATCAAGTTTTACTCACCCCTAATTTTTGAGGTCATGGGAGCTTGATTTAGCTAGCCCATGTACCAATTTGTAAAATTGTTAAAATTTTTGAAAGTTTTCATTTCTTTTTTTTTTTTGAAGAATTTGGTGTTAAATTGATAGATTTTAAGCTAAGATTGTGAAAAGAACTAGTTTGTAATGTTTAATTTTTAGTTTTATACATAAGGGATAAAGTGAATAAAATGTAAAATTGTTGTCAAATTTTGGTATATATAGATAGTAAAGGGTCTCTAATGAATGTAATTGAAGTCAATTTTTAAATCGAGGCTCAAAATTGAAAGTTACTGTTATTTTGATTTCAAGGACTAAATTGAATAAAATATAAACTTTAAGGGTATAAAAATAAAATTATATAGGTTCATTCATGTCATGGAATAATGTATATATGTTTGGTATTGATGGATTGAATGGAATAATTGTATAGATCAAGAATTGGATCAAACCGGAAGAAATCAAGGAAAAGTCAAAATTGTTGATTAGCCCATGAAGAACCAACTTATTTGGTGTTTTGGCTAGGTAAGTTCATGGTATTAATTTACTTAGGTTTTTAAGTATTTTATTGGTATATATATGTTTGGTTGTGAATTGGTATGAAATATGAGAATTGGACTAAATTGAAAAGTGATGGTTATATGTGCAATATATGCCAATGTAAACTTGATAAAGGTTAGGATACGATTGGCATTTCAATAGGGTTTCGAGCACGCTTGTACGGGATTGATTACAAATGTTGCTGAGATCCAGTATTTGTTGCGGATCCTCAATTACATGTGACACAGGTTTAGGTCAGACGTGTAACCTGATATGTCGTGTCATAGCCCGTTTTTAGTGAAATCAGAATAGTAGTTTTGGAACCACAAATCCGAGTCAAAAAGAAAATTTATTTTAAAATTATTGCATTGTCTGCATCATGATAGGAAAGACATATGAAAATTTCGATAAGAAAATTTTACCAATTTCATGTTTAATTATAGAAAGGTCCAAATTGCATAAAATGCAAAAGTTGAGTTCTAGTAGCTATAAGTATCAATTAGCTATGAAATTCAAAACTTGAGATCCTTATATGATAATTAGACCATTAAGAAAAGTTAGTAGATATTTTTGATGATTTATCCATGGAAAATTAGAAAAAGAAAAGGACTAAATTGGAAAGGGAAATAAATAAAAGATGATATTTTAATTAAATAGAAAATATCATAATTTTATATTATTTTTCCCGAATTTTCTATGGAAACCCTAGCTGAGAGAGAGAAATTCAAGCAAGCTTAATTGAGTAAGTAATTATGTTTCGTTTTTAATAATTTTTATATTTACGATATCGTAGTAACCTAATCTACCTATTTTGGGAATTAATTTGTAAAGTTATCAAAGTATTAAAATTTTTTCATAGATGAATAAGCTGAAAATTTGAAATTTATGGTAGAAAATGAAAGGTTTTTGATAGATAAACAACTTTTGTAAAGGAAATTTTGATGAAATTGTGATTTATGGACTAAATTGTAAAGATGTAAAATTCATAGAAAATTTATGATTTTGGTGAAATACATGAGCTGTAAATGTTATATGAAAAAATCAGCTAGGCTTGGAATTAGGATTAAATTGCATGAATTTCATTTCCCGAGCCTAGAGACGAAATCGTCATTTATGAAAAGTATAGGGGGAAAATGGTAATTTTACCTAAAATGTGAATTGAATTGAATTGAGCATGAAATGAATTAAATTAATGATTAAATTCATTTATATAGATCCAGAATGACCTAGTACGGAGTTGGATCGAAGAAAACAAAAAGTGTCGAATTAGTAGAATTTTCGAAACGAACAAGTATTGAGGTAAGTTCGTGTAACTAAATTATGCATATTTACATGTTTGAGTGGAATGTTGTATACGTGAATGTTGAATTATGTATTTGGTACGTTTAAGAATTAAATTTATAAATCCGATAATGTCTGGTAAATATTAAATTTCATTTAAATACACGAATTTCGATTGGATACTGGGCCATTGTATTGGTTAGGGTCTAGCATATGTTGCAGACATACTATAGATCGAAAGAGCATCCTGATATTAGTTTTAATGAGCTTCCTGTTTAATGGTTCTTACGAGCTTCCCGTTATAATTCTTTGGAGCGTCCCGATAGGTTGTGATCCTACATGTGTTGTGGACACACCTTAGCTCTTATGAGCTTCCTCATTATGGCTCTTCGTGTGCTTCTCGTTAATTGGCTCTTTGTGAGCTTCCCGATATGGCTCGCTTGAGCTTCCCGATATATGGCTATCCGGAGCTCCCTAATTAATGGCTCTTTGGAGCTACCTATTATATGCTCGTACGAGCTTCCTAAATATTGCTCTTACAAGCTTCCTATTTTAGCTCGAATAAGCTTCCCGTTTATGTGCTATATGAACACTCCTGGATGTGAGTTGGCGAATTTATCGTATTGTACACCTTGAGTGTATAGCCCATGTACTCATCGAGTTTTCAAATGATTCAACGGGTAACGGCTCAAAAAGGGATAATATGAATTCAAAGTGAATTACAATGAGATTTCTTGACATGTAAAAATATGATATGTATATGAAAAATATTTCTTGATATTTCTTGATATTTATATGAAAATGACAAATACATGTATATGAAAATGGAACATTGATGAGCTCATCCATATTTCTTGATATTTATATGAGCTACATAACTAACATGCTTGATGAGGTTTTATGTGTGACTAGGTTATTGATTTCATTGGTTTGGATGTATTATGAATGCTTCTTTTTAAATAAATAATTGGTAAGTTAATTTCCTGTTTTGTGAACTTACTAAGCATTTGAAATGCTTGCTTGATTTTTTTTCCTATGTTTTATAGTGCTCTGAAGCTTGTAAATGTTGGAATCGATCGGAGCACCATCACACTATCCTTCAGCTCTTTTTGGTATAAATAGCAAACTTATTTTGGTAAAATAGCATGTATAGGCTAACTTGACCAATGTTGGCATGTAAATGGTTGTTTGTAATCTAGTCATTGGAATGGCTAGTGATGGTATGTTTAGTGAATATACATATGAGGATATAATATGATTAATATATGTACTTGGTATGGTTAGATTAAATTATGGTAAACATATATGTCTTACAAAAGGTAAATTTGAATTCATATGATGATATATCTTGTATAAAACTTGTATTTGGACTGGATTAAATGTCTTGAATTGGTTGGTGTATGTGTTTATATGTTAATGTAGGTGGATGGAAATTTGGGTGAGAAAAGTGGCCAAGAAAATGGCCTATTTTCGTCCACACAGGTAGACACACGAGCGTGTGTCTCAGCCATGTGTGACACACAGTCATGCGCACGAACGTGTGGTTTGGCCATGTATCCCTTGCATCTTAAAAATTGAGAAACAGAATGCTCAGAATTGTCATGTGAATCCTGAACCTAATTTTTGAAAATAAATTTGTCCACACGGCTTAGCACACGAGCATATGGCTGGCCGTGTGACCCAAGTCAGAGAGTTACACAAGTATAAACACGGGCTGGGACACGGTCGTGTGCCTTACATCAAATGTCTACACAGCCTAGGACACAGACGTGTCATGTGGCCGTGTGAGCCACACGACTTGATCACACGGGTGTGTGACCCATGTATTTAAGAAAAATTTTGGAATTTTTCCAAAAATTCTCTAAGTTCACTATTTAGTCCCGACTTGTTTCTAATGTATAAATTGGGTCTCGAGGGTCCATTTAAGGAACGATATGATTGGTTTTGGATATGAATAGTAATTGACATGAATTAACTGTATTTGTTCTGTAAACGCTGGTAACACTCTGTAACCATGTTTTAGTGATGGATAGGGGTTAGGGGTGTTACATGTCATTTTAAAGGTTTAGCCTAGACAGATAACCTGACAGGTATGCATATATATATTCAACTCGAACGAGCAACAAGTGTGGTGTAGTTATATATGTATCTGAGTCCATTTACTAGGGTTCAATCGGTGAAACGATTAAGGTGAAAATGAAAAATTGAAATGGGATGAAATGAACTTATTGTTCAAAAGGAAAATGTTGAATTGAGCATTAAAAATGTATTGGAATAATGTCTTGGACATGTATGCAATTATATTATCCCTTGATTGATTAAGCTTGAGATTAGTTATACAAAATGACATGAATTGGCTTGTTACATAATTGTGTAATCAAAATAAGGATTCGATCAATTTAAGCTAAGATTTAGTTATATCAATTTACATATTCATTATTCAAATGCCAATTTCACACACTAGCTCATTTAATAACCAACTGAAACATTTGTTTCAATACCATACTTTATGTTAACAAGAATGCAAACAATTCCATTTCAATTTCAAGCATACGTGCATAGACTAATATGATACTCAATCCTCAATTTCAATAAATGCCATAATCTTTCAACTCACACTTCAATTCTCTCTCTCTCTCTCGTCTATTGACTCATTCATATTCTTTTTGGCCTCCAGAGCTTATTTTCTAATTAGTTCGCATGATTTTTCACATGCAGTCTTTAATCACATTTCACATTATCATCTCAATTCAATATCATTTATCAAGATCATACTTTATAATCCTTACTAACCTGATTCAGACTCAGACGAATTCATAGATCATCCAACCACCACACCAATACGACACCCGGTGCCACATCAGAACGTCTGAAGCAAATATTGTGCTCCATGCCTCATCAGTATAAACGAAGTAATATGTGCGCCGCACTTCATTGGACATCTAAAGTAATAATGTGCTTCACACCTCATTGGTAAAATCGAGGTAGAAACTCATACATAAATGTAATCATATGGTAAGCCAACTATATCCGACTCAGCTCGAACAGTTGATCCAATTTCATTTTATAATCGATTCATATATCATAATCTCATTTCAATTCATCTTCACTTCATATGTGTATGATATCACATAACATAGTTCATACCATATGAATATCACATATCACATATGTAACATCCCGAAATAGGGCCTAGTCGAAATAGTAATTTCAGGACCACAAATCTGACATCAAAATATTTATTTTATGATTATTATGAGGCCTAGAATATGAATATATGCATGTGTTAAAGTTTCATGAAGAAATTCTAAGTATAAGATGTCCAATTGGAAATTAGGGACTAAATTGAATAAATTGCAAAACTTAATTTCTAGAAGCAATTTGTATGAAATTGCTTTAGATTATGAATTAGAAGGTCTTGGAGAGAAATTTTCCCAAATTCTAAATTTTTGGACAAAAATGGGCTTGCATGGATGAAATTTCAAAGAAAGGGCTTAAAGGCATTTTGGTCACTTGTCATTTTAATGAATTAAAATGGGAAAAATCAAGCTAAAATCAGCCATTTTTCTCCTTCATCCAGCCGAAAATTTAGGGTTCTCCATAGCTAGGGTTTCAAGCTTTCCAAGCTCAATAGTAAATGTTCCCAAGCCTTGTTTTTCATGCTCTTTGTATTTTTGAAATCTCGGTAGCTTACTTTCTCCATTTCTACGCATATTTCATGCTAGGGTTCATGTTTAAAAATTTACCCATGCATGATTTGCTTGTATTTTGATGGATTATGGAGGAATATGAAAGATGAAGGAGTATTAAACATCTTTTCCTAGTTGATTTTCATGAAAAACCCCTAAATTGACCATTTTGCAAAAGATGTAAATGTGTAGTAGAAATGAGAAAATAATGGAAAATGTGGGCTACCATAAGAAGGAAAAGTGTTCAGCTAGGCTTGGGTAAGATAAAAAGTGCATGTGTTTCATTATACGAGCCTAGGGACTAAATCGTAAAAATGTCAAAGGTTAGGGGCAAAACGATCATTTAGACTGGGGGTAGATATTAAACTTGAAATGTATAATTTGGGGTATTATGAGTTAATTTTACTACTATAGACCCCGAGGAACAAATTTCAGAGGTCGATCGTGGTAAACGCAAGGTTTCGGAATAACCGAAACACAATCCCGAAAAGAATACCAAGTAAGTTCGAATAACTTAAAGTAAACGCCTAATATGTATAATTGTATGATTTATGAATGCATGATGATTGTATTTATTATTGGCATGAATATCATAGAAATACATATTTGATGATAACATGTGAAAAATGTCTCGGTTGAGGTTGAAAAAAGGGAATTCGATGGACAAACCCTCTTTGACATGTGAACTGAGATCCTGCATGTGTTGCAGAAAGGATTTAGCCCGGACGGGTAATCTGTGATCTCAAGTATGAAAAGGATCTAGCCCGGACGGGTGTTCCTTGAATGATCAAGCCTCCCGAAGAATATGTGTGCATTATGGATTTAGCCCAGATGAGTAATCCGATTAAGGTCTGAATTTAGCCTGGACTGGTAATTCATATCCGAGCTCATTAAGGGTATTTGTCGCTATAAGGGATTTAGCCTGGACTGGTAATCCCGACATCATCTTATAAGTTCATGATATGGGGGATTTAGCCTGGACTGGTAATCCTGTCGTGAGATGTGAGGTTCGCGGGAGTGCATACATGTGAAATGATCATTCGTAAGAATTGACGGATAATGGGTATTCCATCGAGATTTCCTAGAAACTCAACGGGATTAATATGATGCATGTCAATAAGATGATGAATGATGAGCTCATCTACATAAATCATATGATGCTTTGTTATGTAACTAACTCATTGATTGAGTGCATGTGATAGGGAATCGTTTCATAATTGATGATTTCATGATTTAAATATAGATGTATGCTAATTACTCGGTAAGTTTACTTTCCGGTTATTCGAGCTTACTAAGCATATAAATGCTTACCCCTCTCTTTTTCCATGTTTCGTAGAGCTCGAGGACTCATAAAGACTGGAAGACGATTGGAGAGTCAACACAATATCAACTAGACAAGCTTTGGTATAAAGACTTTATTTGTTTTGTTCAATGGCATGTATAGTATTTTTGAGTATTTTGTTATATGTGTCATTTAATTTGCCAAGTAAAGGCATGTAAAAATATGTTTATTTCTTTGTATATGGCCATGAAAATTGGCTTAATTTAAGTAGGCTATGACCTACGATTTTATGCATGGTTTTAATTACAAATGATGGGCTGCTATCAATTAGCAATGAGTCACATGAATGAGCCAATTTCGGATGGACTAAAGTAACATGGGAACCCATAACACTAAAGGGGAAATAACTATTTATGTATGAAACCAATGATATGAGGTTTCCATACAACTATTTTCATTAAGATTATTTACAAGTGTAAAATTATGTTTTCTCTCAAACTTGGTAACCACTAGGAACAAGTAGTAGAAAAGGGTGACTAAAGGCTTGGAAAATAGCCTAATAGAGTCCACATGGTTGGACACACGGGCGTGTGTCTAGGCCGTGTGTGACACACGGTTCTCTCCCATGGGTGTGTGCTATGGCCGTGTTTCCCCTGCACTCAAAAATATTAGCTCAAAGTTGTACACAGGTAGGCCACGCGGGTGTGCGCCATGGCCGTGTTAAAATGACAGTGTCGTCCACGGGTAGGCAGTACGAGCATGTGCCATGGTCGTGTTGATAAGTCAGTGTTGCCCACGGTTGAAGGGCATGGGCGTGCCCCAAAATACACGGGCATGTGAGTCCACACAGCCCACCTACATGGGCGTGTGTCCCTTTATGTTAAAGAAAATTTTCTGAGGAGCCCAAGGTTAATCGAACATGCCCGTATTTGTCCCGCACTACCTCTTGATATGTTATAGGTCTTTAAGGCCTATACAATAGACGAGATGTTCATGATTGAAAAGTTTTAAATTCAAATGAAATTTTGTGACCCGAGTTAGTATACTGAAAGTGTAAAGTTCCGGTAATGCCTTGAGCCCTATCCTGGTGTTGGATACGGGTGAGGGGTGTTACAATATATCAATTATAACACTATTTTATACTATATTCAATTTAGTCCAATTTCTAGACATTGAATTTCATTCAATACGAATCGTTAAATATGAAAATATAAGCTTACCTCAATAGTTAACCATGCAATCAAAATGCAAATGTATGTATATAATAATCTCGAGTCATAAAAGTACAAACCGATAGGCCAACTACTCGTCAATGACTCTCGACTTTCCTTTCTCTCACGAGAGCCTGATATCGTTTTTAGCTATGTTTAATATTTCAATAAATAAAACGATATCAATTTACATCCAATTCACATCTAAATACATAACCACTCATATTTTACATTTTATTCAATTTAGTCCCTATACTCAAACTGTGCATATTTTCGATATATAGCATTGAATCAATATCTAATTTCACTTCCTTTCATTAGGGACTCTAGACTTTCTATTTTCAACATAATCTCATTATGGCTTTCAATTTATTCAATTTAGTTCCTACTGTTTCAAATTTATCTAATAAGCTTAATTAGCTTTACAATTTAGTCCCTATCATGATTTAAGCTTATTAACTATCAAATTCAATCCCAATTCATCCATGTCTCTATAACAAAAACTTTCTAAAAGCTTAAAATTTGAATAAATTGATACATGGGCTAGTTAAATCAAGCTCTCGTGATCATAAATCTATAAAAATTTGATGAAAATAGCTTGATTACCTTGGTAATTTTGGCACGGTCAAATGAATGAAGAACTTTGAGTTTTCTATACTTTTCTTTCTTTGGACGATGGGAGAAGATGAATTCTCATCTTTCTCATCTTTCTTTCCACTATGTATGATATATATACTTCAATTAAACCTTAATTAACCTTAATTAGTCAGTTTAATAAAGTTATTATTATAATGATCAACTATTAATTAAACAAAGTAGAAATAACATCATCATCCACTAATCCATATTCAATAATGGCTAAATAACCATTTTGATCCTTTAAATAATTGCTATCTACGTCCTCAAGCTTTCTCTAAATTAAAACTCAATAGCGCTTGGACTTTTACAATTTAGTCCCTGAGTTGTAATTAACTATTTTCTCGGTTAAATTTCTTAACCAAGCTTCAATATATTTTCATAATAACTTCTTTAATCTCTACATTTTATCCTCACAGACTCGATTTACAGAAGTGAAGTTCTGAAACTGTATTTTTGACACCACTAAAAATCGGGTCGTTACAATTTTAAAAAAAAATTATCACAATTAAACGAAAATGTCATTTTCTTCATCTTCAACTTTCAATCAAGTCAATCCAACTTAGTTTAGACCTAATTTTATTAATCAGCCATCTTCCAATATATACACAGAAAATTTAAAACATCAAGACATAAATAAAAATGACTCTAATATCAACTATTAGAAAATCTATAAAGATATTAGATACCTCTAGTATTTTATATAAGATATAAACATACTCATATATATTAAAACATGAAAATTTAACTAAAAGTGGAATAGAAATTTAACCTCTAGTCATTGATGTTTATTTTATTTATTGGTTCTTCTATACTCTTAACGACTAACTTTGATAGTATATGTTTTTACGAATAGCTAAGCATAGGGACCTTTTCATAACTTTTATATATATGAACATGTATATGCACGTTTTCTCATAACAAAACGTATTGTATTCATACATTTTATGTTATTTTAAGTGAAGCATTAACATCTTCAATAAATACACGAATTATTGAATAAACTTAAGCATCATTTATGTTAATCAAGGTATGTAAATTTTGGTTACATCATACCATCATTAATAAATGTTCTTTATTAAGTTTATATATAGTGAACACTTAATGAAGAAAAAACTTGCAGCTTTTGGGAGTTATGGACTTAGGTACGGCAGCAGCCAACGACGTTTATGGTAGTTGCTATTGAAAGCTGGATTTTCTGAGAGTTGTTCTTTCTGTATGAACAGTAGAGACATGAAAGAGATGAAGAGAGAATGCACTAAATAAGAGAGAAACAAATGGTGCAACCACAATTATGGTGGTTGACCAGAAATTGAAAAAAAAATTATAATTTATGGGTTTTAAGCAATAGACATTCAAATAGAAAAAAAATGGATGATTGGATAATATTTATTTAATAATATTAATTTATACAATAATTATTTAATAATATTAATTTATACAACAATTATTCAATAATATTAATTATAAAATTTAAATAATTAATAATTATATATTCTTAAAAAAATTGTAAATCTATTCTTATTAAATTATTTTAAAAATAAATTATATATATTTATTGTTCTTTTAAAAATAACATTCTTATTAGCTTTAAATTATATAAATTATTATTTGTTTTGCTCCAAGGGTAAAAAATATCATTTATAATTATTACTGAACTATTCCGTAACACTAGTCATATCAATCAAACAATAATTTATTATTCTTTATTGATGGGCGTCGAAACTACCAAAAATAATTCCTACAATATATAACTCTAAATAGTAATAAAGAGTAGTAGTCGGGTTGAGTCCACAAGGATTGGTATTATAATCAATTTTCGCGTTTAACTTGTGATCAGAATTTTTGTCGTGTCGATAATCATGACTATAGTCGTGCCCAGAACTCCAAACGGACCTATCGAAAAATAAACAAATAAATAAGGGGAGTTTTGAAATGTTTAGAAACTAAATAATTGAAACAGCATAAATTAATAATTAATTAAATTAGAAGTTAAATTTAGATCTTGTAATCAAAGATAATAAGTCTTAACCCTAGATTCGGTGGATTCCGGATTTTTGAATCGATCCTTGAAAATTAATTTTCTCCTCCAAATAATAAGCTAGTTATAGCAGTTAAGAACGTTCTAACCACCAATTCTTCCTCTCGTAGTTGGTCCCGGTTCGACCTGCAAACCAACCCTTACTAATTACCTAACTGAGATACACGTGTTTCCAATTCAAGATTTCGGCAGTCTTGCGCTCTGAAGAACCCAAATCGAATTAACAGCCTCAACCACGTGGTTTTAAACCCAATCACTTCTTCCTTGATTTGTTCTCGGAGATTTGAATACAGCACGGTCGACTTGTTTCTCCAACTGTCAGCAAACACGACTCCAACTCAATGTACATTTTTTGACTTGAAATCGAGTTAACTTTAAGGGATGAGTTGTCAATCCCGATACTTAGGAAAAATGTGAATACCAATTGGAAGGATTTTTAGTATGGATATACATCTCATGATTCCCGACCGAAAAGAATACCGGCCTAAAGCTAAGATGAAATTTAGTTAAATATGAAATTAATTATGCTTTGTAGGTTTTGAAAGGTGATTTGATGATAATGGAAAAGAATGAGAAAGAAAGGTACTTGAAAAGAATTAGACAAATTTAGGAAAGAACAAAGAAATGAAAATAAAACAACAGTAGTAGCTATTGACGTATCAACTTTGGAAGAAAAAAAAATAATTCTATTTAATTCCAAATGGAAATCAAATGTAAAATGTGATGCGTTTTTTAAAGTTACCTTAAAGCCATATTTATATACATGATATTTACTAAATTTGGCTTTAACCACTTCAACATATAATTAAATAAAAAATAAAATTAGATTTTTTCTAATTTTGGCTTCGACAAAGTCAAAAGAATTTGATGAGTCATTGGCTTTTTTCACATTTTTTATTCGGCCTCACTTTATTGACTGTGTTTCAATTTCATCATTCTCTGTTCATTTTTTACTCATAGCATCCCAAATGCATCCCTGACAAGATTAAAACATAAAAGTACTAATTCAGCAAGGATCAATTTAAAAATTAACCGAATTAAACACAAAAAGTTATGCAAATTAACATGTTATCATTTATTTATTACATTCATGCATACCAAACATATTGTATTATCTATTACTTCTCTATTCCATTCCCACGCTAGTTCTTGTGTCTTATACAAATCTTCATAATTTCATTTTTCTTCTCCTATAATTTTCGATAAATATTGTTTGCTTTAAACACCAACAAGGTTCTTTTCGTATTTAGTTGATTTTTTTAGACAATACTTAGAACTACTTATAGTTCTTCCTCAACTTAAAAAAAAAAAGGACAAACGTGCTTAAACCCACGGTCTCCTACGTACAGTGATAACAATGTTGATACCAATTAAGTTAGGACTCAATTGACTGCACTTGGTTGACATTATCAACGAATGATAAATTGGTTATCATTTGGCAATTCGCGTATTCTTTTTTATTTTTTATTTTTCATATTCGTTTTATTATTTATGTTCGAGATTCATGATTATCCCTCTCAACAATGTTATCTTTAAGATCATGTATTTCTTTTTTTCATCATATTTAAAATGTTATATCTATATAACTATATATAAAAGGAAGGTCCAAACACGTGTAGAGTCCCTTTTCTTCATTTTATATGAAAATAATTAAATATCATTTTTATCCCTCTATTATTCCTACAAGTAAGATTGATATACAATTCGGTCCCTATTTTTTTTATATTGATTCCTTCTACTTACACTTGGCACACCTAAACCATGGTACCTTTCTTTTTTTTGTTTTCATCTTATTAAAATGATTAAATTTCAATGTTGATCCCTCTAATTTATCTAAATTTGAGATTTAATCTCAGTACTTTAATTTTTAACGTAATTTGGTCCTTATATTTTATAATGTTATTAATTAGTCTAAATAGTTAATATCATCAACTTTTTGATTAAAACATTACGTTGTTATATATAATTTGAATACACTAAGAGTCTTAGAAACTAACACGTGGTTTCCGATTTAAGTTTGCGTACGTCTTACCTTTTCTTTATGCAATTTTAGAAAAAATGATTAAATTTCAATTTTGGTCTCTCTCTTATGCTTAGATTTGAAATTTAACTTCTACACTTCAATTTCTAATGTAATTTGATCCTTGTATTTTTATATTGTTATTAAGTAGTCCAAATAGTTAATATCATTAAATATTCGATTAAAATATTACGTGATTATATATAATTTGAATGCCCTAAAGGTCTTAGAGACAAATAAGTAGCTTTCTATTTCTTTTAGGCTTACCTTACTGTATTTTTTTTACATTTTAAGACAATAATCAAACTTTAATTTTAACCTTATACTATTCTGAAACTTGCAATTGAGATTTAATCTATATACTTTATTTTTTGACATAATTTGATCTTTCTTATAATTTCATTAGTTAGCCTAAATATTTAATATTATAAACTATTTCAATAAAATTGTTGACGTCAATTTTTTTAGGAACAATATTCTAACAAAAAAATTTATTTTATCATAACAAGTTCGAATGAATGTTTTAAAGAAAAAAGTCCATATAAACATTTTCAATGTTATTTTTAATGTTACATGATTATGAAGTTATTTTTTTATTTTAAAATGTCACATTAGTGAATTTAGTAGAAAATTTTAACTAAGGAAATAATTGGGTTTTAAATTTCTAAATTCAAAAAGAAGAAGGTCAAAGATTAGAGTATATTTTATCTTTCACGTATTTTACCACAAATAAATAATCAACTTAATCCGAAGCGAGGGAATGATACTAATATATAAATAAATTCCGATGCCTTGTTAATTCCGGTAATTATATAGCCTTTGATATGTTGTATATACGATGTTTTCAATTAAACAAATATATCTTAGTTTTTGAAGGGTTCGCATCATGTGTGGAGCATTATTGTTTAGCTAGGTGATGGACATGTGAGATGTTTATGGTGGTTGAAAGATAATGTCTTCAGGTCTATCTTGGCTGGTGGTGTCTTCAGTTCCAAGCCAGCTCATGCTGTGCATTGTAATTATGTGTTTTATGGCTATGTTTCTATGCTCAGAGGTTCGGCTTTACTGCAGTTTTTAGGTTTGTGGTGATAAAAACATGTGACAAGTTTGTGGCAGTTGAAAGGTCAGATGCCTTCTGGTTTATGGTGCTTAGCAAATTGGAAGGGAAAAGACCAATTTATCATTGCTCAGAGGTTAGGCCTTACTTCTGCTTTTAGGGTTGTTGTACTGATGAACATGTGAGATGTTTCCACATAAACCAAAGATGCAGGTGAATGCCTACAACACTAATAATTGCACACATTCACATATAACTTGCCTAAAATCCAAGAGTAAAGGTGATGACAATGCCTGAATAAGACATCACTGCCAAACAATCCACCGGATGCTCCATTATACATCATGCACATTATCCTCTAACCCCCATCTACCATCGATGTCAACCTCTAAGAACTGAAAAGGGACATGATGACATAAAATCAAACATATGTATGCATGTACGACAAATGTCATCTTCAAACAAAATACAAAGCTACATGCAAACACATGTTTCAAAAAAAAATTTATATTTAAGGAGTAATATTGGCTTTTAACTTGGTAATTTTGGTTTAAATTTTTTTAATTTAAATTAGACTCTAAATTTAATAATTTTTCGTATTAAACTTAAATTTTTTTTTCGTATTAAACTTAAATTTTTTTGTCCGAGTAGTTAAGCCATAAACTTAACAATCGTTCTCACATTAGGGCTTGAACTTTTTTTGTCCAAGTTAGTCCTTAAAAATCCTAAAGTTCAAGTCCCAATGTGGGAACAATTGCCAAATATAAGGACTAACTTTGACAAAAAAAAAGTCCAAACCCCAATGTAGTAACAGTTGCTTAATTCAGGCCTCAATGTGAGAATAATTGTCAAGTTCAAGCTTAACTTAGACAAAAACAGTTCAAGTCTCAATGTGAGAAAATTTACCAAGTTCAAACCCCTATGGTGATTTAATTTAATAATATTTGATGCACTGTCGATGCATAAGTCTCAAGCACCATTAGTGAATAATAACATAATACATTATCATTAAATTAAACAAAAAATATGGACTTGTAAATAAATATTAATAATTTTATTTAAACATAATTAAGCGCTAAAATAATTATTATAAATAAATATTAATAACTCCTGAATTCTAGATTTGAATTTAAGGCTTTAGGATTTCGAATTTAAGATTTAAGATTTTAATATTTATTTAAATTAATCATTATTTAATTATACTTAAATTATTATCAGTATTATTTATAAATTTATTTATTATTTATTATTTTATTTAATAATGAGTTATCATTTATTATTTACCCATATTTTATGAGATTTATACAGTGCATCAAATATTTAAGAAATATAAAAAGTGTGGATAAAAGGACCTACTTTTTCTCATGTTTCAAAAAGAAGTTACAATGACAATAGCAGTGTTTGTGAGTATCTTTCTTCTAGCTCTTCCCTTCTTGTTGTTCGTTCTCCTAAAACATAGGATTAGCAACAATGGCAGTTTTAATCGTCTTCCCCCAAGCCCTCCAAGTCTTCCTTTGATTGGACACTTACATATGTTGATGTTTGATAACTCAGCCCCTCATCTTTTTCTTTATAAACTCTCTAAAAAATACGGTCCCCTCATTTTTCTGAGATTTGGATTTAGGCCAACCCTTGTGGTTTCTGTTGAATATTGGCAATATCCCACATTAGGAAAAGATAGAAAGGGAGGGGGTTTGGTTTGTTATATATAGAACCCCTCCCCCTTTGGTTGTATCATCTCAAAATCTTCTCCTTTGTAATATTTCTAGAGGAAATATTAATTTGGTAGTGTCCGAGGACGTAAGCTAAATTGGCCGAACCTCGTTAAAACTCTGGTATTTTATTTCTTATTTGTTTGCTTTTATTTAATAGCTTTATGTTGGTTATATTTATTTAGTTATTATTGCTATAAATATCTAAGTGAGTTCTGTCTAGTTGTTGGGTTTTAAGCGGGACCATTGTGACCCCTCCAATTTAACTGGGAATTTTCTTAGTATAATTGTTGGCATAATAATTATCTAAATATTTCTGATAATATTGTTATTAATATTATCGTCGCTTCCGCAACAATTGGTATCCGAGCCAAGTTTTGTAGTATGCTCTGTGTTTGCAGCTTAGTCTGATCTTACACATCAGAAACATTTCTTAAAGCTTGTGGGTATTCTGCATTTGGTGGCTATTAAGTAGAAGCTATGGCAAAAATGACAGAAGAAAAACCATCCATATCAACAACTTCCACTTCGTACATTTTGCCGAGGATTAGAACTGCAAATACGAGATTTGTAGTGGAAATTTTTGATGGAACAGGTCATTTTGGCATGTGGCAAAGTGAGCTTCTAGATGCCCTCTTTCAACAGGGTCTAGATATTGCCATTGAGGAAGAAAAACCAGAAGGGGTTGATGATAAAGAATGGAAGACCATCAACCGATTGGCATGTGGTACAATTCGATCATGTCTTTCCAGAGAGCAGAAGTATACATTCAGTAAAGAGACTTCTGCAAGTAAATTGTGGAAAGCATTGGAGGAGAAATTTCTGAAGAAGAACAGTCAAAATAAGTTACATATGAAGAAAAGACTGTTTCGTTTCAGTTATGTTCCTGGTACCACGATGAACGAGCACATTACCAATTTTAATCAGCTGGTGGCTGATTTGTTGAATTTGGATGTGACTTTTGAAGACGAAGACTTGGCGTTAATGTTGTTGGGATCGCTTCCTGAGGAGTTTGAGTACCTTGAAACTACTCTACTTCATGGAAAATCGGAAGTAACTTTCAATGAAGTAACTGCTGCATTGTATAGCTATGAACTACGCCGAAAGGATAAGTTGAAAGGTTCAGGTGAAGCAGCAGTGGAAGCATTGGTAACAAGAGGTCGTCAGCAAAGTCAGTCTAAGGGGAAGAGAAGAAAGTCCAAAGGTCGAGCTGTTGCCAAAGATGAATGTTCTTTTTGCAAAGAAAAAGGACATTGGAAGAAAGATTGTCCAAAATTGAAGAAAAAAGGGAAGACTCCGCAAGATGCAAATGTTGCAGAATGCAATAGTGAAGCAGAGTCAGACTTTTCTCTTAGTATGACATCTTCAACATTATATGCAGATGAGTGGATCATGGATTCTGGTTGTTCCTATCATATGTGTCCCATTCGGGAATGGTTCTTTGAATTTCAAAAACTAGATGAAGGGGTTGTTTACATGGGTAATGATAACACATGTAAAATAGCCGGGATAGGTTCAATTAAACTGAGGAGTCATGATGGATCTACTAGAATTTTGCGGGATGTACGATATGTCCCAAAGTTGAAGAAGAATCTCATCTCTTTGGGGTCGTTAGAATCTAAAGGCCTAGTTGTGACAATACGAGATGGAGTTCTTAAAGCAACTTCAGGAGCATTGGTGATGTTGAAAGGCATAAGAAAGAACAATCTGTATTACTACCAAGGTAGTACAGTGGTCGGGACAACAGCAGCGGCAATTACGAGTACCAAGAAGGACGCTGAGGCAACACAGCTGTGGCA
This sequence comes from Gossypium hirsutum, assembly GCF_007990345.1. NCBI lineage: Eukaryota > Viridiplantae > Streptophyta > Magnoliopsida > Malvales > Malvaceae > Gossypium > Gossypium hirsutum. Next base: position 108,191,198 of record NC_053433.1, read on the forward strand.
TATGCGTTTGGGCCATGCTGGTGAAAAATCCTTGCAAACTCTAGCCAAGCAAGGATTATTGAAAGGTACAAAGACTTGCAAACTTGAATTTTGCGAGCATTGTGTTCTGGGAAAACAACGAAGGGTGAAATTTGGCACTGGGATTCACAATACTAAAGGTATTCTGGATTATGTGCATTCTGATGTATGGGGACCGTCCAAGACTCCATCACTTGGAGGAAGACGTTATTTTGTCACCTTTATTGATGATTTTTCCAGACGAGTTTGGGTGTTCCCTATGAAGAACAAAGATGAGGTGCTTGAAGTTTTCCTTAAGTGGAAAACTAAAGTTGAAAATCAGACAGGAAGGAAGATTAAGGTTCTCCGATCAGACAACGGTGGAGAATATAAAAGCGATCCTTTCCTAAAGATATGCCAAGATTGTGGCATAGTAAGGCACTTCACCGTAGGTGGAACACCACAACAGAATGGGGTGGCAGAGCGTATGAATCGAACGCTTGTGGAGAAAGTTCGATGTATGTTATCTAATGCTGGATTAGATAGAAAGTTTTGGACTGAGGCTGTGACGTACGCTCAACATCTCATCAATCATTTGCCATCATCTGCTATAAATGGCAAGACTCCTTTGGAGAAATGGTATGGAAAACCTGCTACTGATTATGACACCTTGCGCATTTTTGGTTCTATTGCATATTATCATGTGAAAGAATCAAAGTTAGATCCAAGAGCAAAGAAGGCTCTATTCATGGGCTTCAATGCTGGTGTTAAGGGATATCGTTTGTGGTGTCTAGAGGCAAAGAAGACGATAATCAGTAGGGATGTTACCTTTCATGAATCTACCATGTTGAATAAGGTAAATCCAGAAGGAGTGAGTAGTACTTCGCAGCAGGTGGAGTGTACTCCGCAGCAGGTGGAGTTTGAGCAGAGTGTGGTAATTCCAGCAGAAGGTACCACTAGTGATTCTTCATTGGCAGATGCAGAGTCAGATGAGGAAGAGGTTTCTACCCAAGAACCTCAACAGCAGTCAGAGCCAATTGCAGTCAGAAGGCAGAGACGAGAAATTCAGAAACCAGCTCGTTTCACTGACATGGTAGCTTATGCACTTCCAGTTGTTGATAATATTCCATCCACTTACACCGAAGCCATTCAGAGTTTAGAGAATAATAGATGGTTAGGTGCAATGGAAGAGGAAATGCAATCTCTAGAGAAAAACAAGACGTGGAAGTTGGCACAACTACCAAAAGGGAAGAAGGCGATTGGTTGCAAATGGGTATTTGCAAAGAAAGAAGGATTTCCCGACAAAGAAGATGTTCGTTACAAGGCAAGGTTAGTGGCTAAAGGCTACGCTCAGAAGGAGGGAATTGACTATAATGAGGTATTTTCTCCAGTTGTTAAACATTCCTCCATTAGAATTTTGTTGGCCTTGGTAGCGCAGTTGAATTTGGAGCTAGCTCAACTTGATGTGAAGACCGCGTTTCTACACGGTGATTTGAAGGAGGAAATCTATATGACTCAGCCAGATGGATACAGGGTTGCTGGTAAAGAAAATTGGGTGTGTAAACTTAGCAAATCGTTGTACGGATTGAAACAATCTCCGAGACAATGGTACAAACGATTTGACAGGTTCATGAAGGACCAGAAGTACAAAAGAAGCAAATACGATCATTGTGTGTATTTGCGCAAGCTTCAAGATAATTCCTACATCTACTTACTCTTGTATGTTGATGATATGCTGATTGCAGCAAAGAGCCAATTGGAGATTGATAGACTGAAGGCTCAGTTGAGTAAAGAGTTTGAGATGAAGGATTTAGGGGAAGCTAAGAAGATTCTCGGCATGGAAATAACTCGGGATAGAAAGAGGGGCAAACTTTGGCTGTCACAAAAACAGTATTTGGAGAAGGTACTACAACGTTTCGGTATGTCTGAAGGTACAAAACCTGTAAGTACCCCACTTGCTCCTCATTTTAAACTAAGTAACCAGTTATCTCCAACGACTAAGGAAGAACAAGAGTACATGGCAAAAGTCCCATATGCAAATGCAGTTGGAAGCTTGATGTATGCAATGGTATGTACGAGACCAGATATTTCACAGGCTGTTAGTGTTGTTAGCAGGTACATGCATGATCCGGGCAGGGGTCATTGGCAAGCTGTGAAATGGATTCTGCGGTATCTCCAAAATACCATAGATGTCGGATTGGCATTCGAGCAGGATGAATCATTTGGTCAATGCATAGTTGGATATTGTGATTCTAATTATGCAGGTGATTTGGATAAGCGACGGTCTACAACTGGCTATTTGTTTACTTTAGCGAAAGCGCCAGTTAGTTGGAAATCTACCTTACAGTCCACGGTGGCTTTGTCTACAACAGAGGCAGAGTATATGGCAATTACAGAGGCTGTGAAGGAAGCAATTTGGCTTCATGGATTGCTTAAAGACTTGGAAGTTGGTCAGAAACAACTTAAGGTGTATTCTGACAGTCAGAGTGCTATTCATTTAGCAAAGAATCAAGTTTTTCATGCACGAACGAAGCACATAGACGTTCGCTATCACTTTGTGCGGGAAATTCTCGAAGAAGAGGAGATACTTCTCCAAAAGATTCACACTACGGAGAATCCTGCAGATATGCTGACTAAGGTGATTACAAGGGCCAAGTTTGAACATTGTTTAGACTTGATCAATGTCCGACACATTTGATATGGCGTCGTTGGCGCAAATTTGAAGACACTATTGAAGTTTGTGTTATGAGAAGATGTTCGAAGATGTGGAATATCGCCAAGGTGGAGATTTGTTGAATATTGGCAATATCCCACATTAGGAAAAGATAGAAAGGGAGGGGGTTTGGTTTGTTATATATAGAACCCCTCCCCCTTTGGTTGTATCATCTCAAAATCTTCTCCTTTGTAATATTTCTAGAGGAAATATTAATTTGGTAGTGTCCGAGGACGTAAGCTAAATTGGCCGAACCTCGTTAAAACTCTGGTATTTTATTTCTTATTTGTTTGCTTTTATTTAATAGCTTTATGTTGGTTATATTTATTTAGTTATTATTGCTATAAATATCTAAGTGAGTTCTGTCTAGTTGTTGGGTTTTAAGCGGGACCATTGTGACCCCTCCAATTTAACTGGGAATTTTCTTAGTATAATTGTTGGCATAATAATTATCTAAATATTTCTGATAATATTGTTATTAATATTATCGTCGCTTCCGCAACAGTTTCTTCGGCAAAAATGGCTGAAGAGGTTATGAAAACCCATGACCTCGACTTCTGCAGCAGGCCTAATCTATGTGCTGCACGCCAATTATCTTACAATGCTTCTGACTTGTCTTTTTCACCATACAATCACTACTGGCGTGAGATGAGGAAAGTTTGTGTTGTACATCTCTTTAACAGAGTGCAAAAGTATCGACATATCCGAGAAGACGAAGTTGCACGCCTTATTGAGAAAATATACCAATTCTCCATTGGTTCTAAGCCTATCAACTTTAGTGAGGCAATAATGTGCTTTTCCAGTTTTATAATTTGTAGAGTAGGCTTCGGCGAGAGGTATGACGAACAAGGAATTGAAAGAAGTAGGTTCCATAGGCTGCTTAAAGAAAGTCAAGCCATACTTTCAAGCTTTTGTTTTACTGACTATTTTCCTTTCATGGGTTGGGCTGATAGATGTATGGGTTTTCTTAATCGTCTTGAAAGAACTTCTAAAGAATTTGATACCTTCTTTCAAGAACTCATTGATGAACATCTTGATTCAAATAAGCTAAAATCAGAGCAAGAGGACATAGTTGATGTGTTACTACGGATAAGGACGGATCAGATATTTTCATTTGATCTTACCATAGATCACATAAAAGCTATTCTTATGGTCATTTCATTTTCCCTCAAAACTTCTATCATTAACTTCACAGTTTACGTATATACAACCTTATTTTCTTTTACTTTTCCTTTTTATGCAGGATATATTTATTGCTGGAACAGACACAGCTGCGGCTACTCTGATCTGGGTCATGAGCTTCTTGATGAAAAACCCAAAGTGTTTGAAGAAAGCTCAAGTAGAAGTGAGGGATTTGGTTGGAGAAAAAGGGTTTGTAAATGAAGATGATGTTCAAGGTTTAATATACCTAAAAGCTGTAATAAAAGAAACATTCAGATTGCAACCAGTAGCTCCATTGTTACTACCACGAGAAACACGTCGAAAGTGCAGCATCGGTGGGTACGAAGTCCCTGCCAAAACCTTAGCAATAGGAAGAGAGCCTGAAGCTTGGGAAAATCCACAAGATTTTTGTCCTGAAAGGTTAATCGGTAGCTCTATTGACTACAAAGGGCTAAACTTTGAGCTCATACCATTTGGTGCGGGTAGAAGGGTTTGCCCTGGAATGCACATGGGAGTTGCAGAAGTGGAGCTTGGCCTAGCTAATCTTTTGTACAAGTTTGATTGGGAAATGCCGAATGGGATGAACAGGGAAGACTTAGATTTTGATGCCGTAAATGGTCTCACTACACACAAGAAAAATGCTGTTGCAGAAGTGGAGCTTGGCCTAGCTAATCTTTTGTACAAGTTTGATTGGGAAATGCCGAATGGGATGAACAGGGAAGACTTAGATTTTGATGCCGTAAATGGTCTCACTACACACAAGAAAAATGCTCTTATCCTTCAGGCTAAGAAGATTAATGATTAATCCTATGATTTAGTCATTAAAATTTAAAATTTTAATTTTAATTATTAAATCATTTTAAAATTCGTGCACATTCCTTCTCACAGTAATAAAGAATGTTATTTGTGGAACTCAAATATAAATTCTTTTATTAAGGTGTAATGTATTTTGCTATTATACCCAACATTCGGTGATATTAAAAGTTGTTAAGCCATGTAAGTATTGTTAAGTTACTATTTATCTAAAAAAATAAAAATATATATAAATTTCAAAAAAATTGAAGAAAAAATTTATAATATATTAATTATATAAAATTTTAAAATTTGTATCAAAATTAAAATATATACTATATATAAAATGGTTGATTAAGTTGGTATCACAAATCAACTCAACACTAACTTAATTGTGAAATTACTAAAATACCCTTATTTTAAAGGATAATCAATATTATTATAATGGTATTTTTGTCTTTTCATAATTTTATACAATATTCAAATTAATAAAATAACTGAAAAACATTATTTGAGAATCGCACACAAAACTAAAAAATTCATATGAAAATCTCTTACCACTCCACCAATAATTATTTGTTAAAATAATTTTATAAATACTTTTAATATAAAATATTTCATTCGCTCACATTATAGGTGTGATAAAAACTAGTATAAATTTAAAAGAGTTCAAAAATTATCCAAACTAAAATAAATCGACATTGACCAGTGCTGACAGTTATGACTTATGTTGATCATGCATTAATTAACCATTCATCGATCAAAACCAATCAAATTTTAATTTGAATATTTTTTTATTTTTTTTAAATATATTTTTTGAACTATTTAAATTTATCTAATTATTTATAGTATATAATTCATATATTATAAATTAATTATTTAATTTTAATTTATTAGAATTGATTAATGGCTTTTTTTAAATATTTTGGTTATCACTTATTATTTTTAATTTCAAAATCATATTTTTGTGTAAATATATTATATTTAAATATAAAATGTGATTTAATTAAATATTTTCATATCGCATATAATTAATTTATGCATTGCATAAGTATGCAAACTAGTTTTATTTTAGTACAATGATAATTCAAATTCGAATTAATTTTGAAAAAGATAAACACTTGATGAATAAAGTACAACGTAAGGTTTATATGTAAACTAGTTTTATGTTTGTATAAATGAATGGGTGAGAAAATGATGGTACACCAACTACATGGGCAAAAGAAATAAAATAAATAAAATAAAATTGCTTAATTAATATTTTGAAAAAAATAATTAGTATTAGTGAAAAAATTATTTATAAGAATATTTTTATAATTATTTTTTATACCAAGTGAAGTTTTGGTTGAAATAGTTAAGTTAAACCTTAAATTTCATATGTCCTAAGTTTAAATATTATTTTAGTATTATTTTATATTAAATTTGTTACTTTGTAAATTTAATGGTATTTTAATAATTTTCAAATTAAATTAGTATTCGGTTGACTCGTAACAATAATTTAATCAAGAACTTAATATAAGTATAGACAGATATAGATTCGTAAGTTAATGAAGAAAATGTTAATAATTTTAGTAATAGTTATGTTATATAAATTTGATTTATTTATAATTGTCTAATTGAGTTAGTGTCAAATTAAATTCAGTAAGCGGCTTTATTATAATTAGATTATGTTACGTACACTCACAATACGAGGGAAAATAATTATATAATATATTTATTAAAAAGTGGCATAAAAATTAAATTTCGCTTTAGTTGAAATGGTAAAGTTGGTAGCGTGTATGTTATAAATAAATCTTATTGTAAGCAATCATTTTTTATTATTGATTTTATATGAAAAAAAAAACAAAAATACTCACAAATTAATATTTATTACTTTATTATAATAAGCACATTTTGATAATTTAATAATTAAGTTGGGAAGTGGAAGTTAATCTGAAATTTGCATGTTTGATGTTCCTCAAATGGTTCAACAGTTCATTTGGCTTCTATTACACAATTGACTCCTCTCCAATTCGGAACGGTGTAGGAGGGGAATGGCTGATAGCCATTTTTGCGACTTATATAGGAGTGGGGTTGAAACACTATTGCACACCGTGAGAGATTGTTTGGTAGCTCGAAATGTTTGGGTAAAATTTGTACCACCAGACAAGTTGGATATTTTCTTTTCCATGAATTTAAAAGAATGGTTGATAAGAAATCTTTTAGATTTCAACAAGGCTATTGTTTAAGGTGTCTGTTGAAACACTTTATTTGGGGTTATAGCTTGGAGAATATGGAAACCACAAACAATTTACTCTTCAATGGAGAATTTGGTGAGGTTTCGATTGAGGTTGTTGGAATTATAGCCTTTGCGAAATTAGTCGCATTGGTGAACAATAGGAGAAATCAGCAAAATGACCTAGCAAGGTCTTTTAATTGTTGGCAGTCGCCACCCAACGACTAGTGCAAATTGAATATAGATGGATCAATGCACTTGATAACTGGTCAAGCCTCTGCTGGAGGTTTGTTTTGGGATCATCAAGGTAAATGGGTTACTGGTTACAATCAAAATATAGGCATTTGTTCTACACTTGATGTGAAACTATGGGAAATCATTGATGGATTGGATATAGCTTGGAAAAGAGGTGTAAAGCAATTATTGGTGGAAATTAATTGTTTGATTGTAGTCAATATGCTTAATGGTCAGATAGATGAGACAGAAGGGAGTTTGACACGAATCGTCAAAGAGCTGTCACTACGTAAAAAATGCCGTAATACGGCAGTTATGGGGCAACACTTTCCTAACTGTTGGGATAGACTGGCCAAAATACGCTTTAGGCAACTCTTTCATAAGTGTTGGGATATGCAAGCCTAAAGCAACGCTTTTATAAGAGTTGGCAAAAGTCTAGTCCTAAGATGACACTTTTGGGGAAAGTGTTGGTATAGACTGGACTTTAGCAACTCTTTGTATAAGGGTTGGTATATGCATGCCTAAAGCAACGCTTAAATAAGAGTTAGCTTTGTCTAGTCCTAAGACGACACTTTTGGGGCAACACTTTCCTAGGGGTTGGGATATGTATACCTAAAGCAACGCTTGAATAAGAGTTGGTTTTTATCTAGTCCTAAGACGACACTTTTGTGGCAACATTTCCTAAGTGTTGGGATAGACTATGCTTTGGCCAACTCTTTGTATAAGGGTTGGTATATGTATGCCTAAGGCAACGCTTGAATAAAAGTTGGCTTTTGTATAGTCCTAAGACGACACTTTTGTGGCGACATTTTACTAAGTGTTGGGATAGACTATGCTTTGGCCAACTATTTGTATAAGGGTTGGGATATGTATGTCTAAGGCAACGCTTGAATAAAAGTTGGCTTTTGTATAGTCCTAAGACGACACTTTTTTGGTGACATTTTCCTAAGTGTTCGGATAGACTATGCTTTGGCCAACTCTTTGTATAAGGGTTGGGACATGTATTCCTAAGGCAACGCTTGAATAAGAGTTGGCTTTTGTCTCGTTGTAAGACGACAGTTTTTGTATGACACTTTCCGAAGTGTTGGGATAGACTGGCCAACATATGCTTTAGCCAACTCTTTGTATAAGGGTTGGGATATGCATGCCAAAGGCAACGCTTAAATAAGAGTTGGCTTTGTCCAGTCCTAAGACGATATATATTTTCCTAAGTGTTGGGATAGACTTGCCGACATACGCTTAGGTTAACTTTTTATATAAGGGTTGTGATATGCATGCTTAATGCAACGCTTAAATAAGAGTCAGCTTTGTCCAACACTATGCCTACACTTTTGGGCCGACACTTTCTTAAGTGTTGGGATAGACTAGCCAACATACACTTTGGCCAAATCTTTGTATAAAGGTTGGTATATGCATGCCTAATGGGTTTAGGGTGTTTAGGGTTTAGGATTTAGGGCTTAGGGTTTAAGGTTTAGGATTTAAGAGTTGGCCTAAATCCCCCAAAACATTCATCTTCTATTTATTAAAAATTAATAAATTTTATACTGATATAAGCGATTAATCTCAGATTTTTTTAATATGAACTGTATTGCGATATAAGTTTAACTTAAAGGTTTCGTTGTTAGCTTGTATATTTAGGTTTTAGGGTTTAGGGTTTAGGATTTATAGTTTAGGACTTTAGGGTTTAGGGTGTATGGTTTTAAGGTTTAGGATTTTATGGTCTTGAGGTTTAAGGTTTGTGGTTTAAGGCTTAGGGTTTTGATAAAAATGTCACAGAAAATCATTTTATTTTAAATTAAACGGCGTCATTTTGGTCCCGGTATTCTCACCCATCATCCAATTGTCTATCATGTATTCTTTTCGGCACGTAGACAAAATTTGAAAGTAAAAATATAAAAAATATATGTTAAAAATAAAAAATATTAAAATACTATTATTTAAAATAATTTTAAATTTTTTTAGCATATGACTGATTGTTTTTTAATTTATATATTAAATAATTTCTTATATATTTGTAAAAGAGATAATATTAATTTTAATATATTAAAATTATGATTATAGTTTAAATTATTTAAGAGATAATAGATAAACTTTATATATATTAAAATTAAAAAAATTGCTAACCCATGTATCTCTAGAGAAACAAAATTAATTAATAAATTGAAAATTTTAGTGAATTTGTTTGATGTGATGCATATCTAATTTATTTCTTTAATTTTTTAGTGTTGCAAATATTACGGGTTTATCTTTCTTTTTTGGGGGGAATTATTTAATTAATAAACATAATATTTATAGTGTTTTATATTCCAATATTAATGACTTAAAATAAATGGATAAAATGAAATGATATGTGAAATACACCAAAGAGGTATGAGTTTGAGAAAAAAAAAGAGATACAGATAATGTGATAGTGTTATTTGAGTAACAATTAAGTTTTTTTCAATAACATTACTTTTCTGAAATACAACTTTGAAAGTATTGAGTGTAATAGTAAAATATATTATATTTTATAAAGTGAATAAATTCAAATTTTAAAAATAAAATTGTTGAAGTCTTGAGTTTCGAAACATACATAAAAATTATTTTAGTTACGTAAACTCAATGTTATTTTAGTTACGGTACAAGTAAATATAATGAGAATAATAATTAGGATCAAGAATGTAATTAAAACTAAAGTAATAATAAAGTAAAGTTTAATTTATAAGCAAAATCAAAATTAAAGACAGGGTTGTGTTTGTGGAGACTTGATTTGTCTGGAAATACAAAGAAAACACTTCAAACAAAATAGTGTTTCAGAGTCAAACATTCCAAAGCACTCTCAAACAACTAAGTTAAGCTTCTATCTCTCTCACACAGTTTACTCCGCTCCTCTTCTCTTTTTCATGGCCTTCACCTTTCCTAACAGGTATTTCTTCCTTCCTTTTGGTTTTTCTTTTTCCTTTTCTTTATATTTAAGACAAAACCCCAGATCTATTTGTTTTTATTATTTTCCCTTTCTCATGTTGATTCATTCGTGTTTATTTTTTTTTAAATTTTGCATAACAAAGTCAAAGATTGTGAGAAATGAAATGGGTATCCCTAAAAAGCTTGATTTCTATGTTATTTTTGTTTCACATAGGACATTGTTGTTATGCATGAATAAGGATGGAGTAGAATGTTATGGGTATTTGCTGGTTGTGGTGGTCTTTTGAGATGGGATTTGTTATTTGATTTTCAATAGACAAATGCAAATTAAAAATTATAAACATCATTTAGTTCTATTGTGGCGTGTTTGTGTTGATGATTGATTGAAAATTATAAACAGTAATAATCTGATTGAAATTACATTTGTTCTGTCTGATTTCAGCATGATATATAGTTTTCATACATTTGCATCCCCTTATATATAGTTTCCAAATACTAAGCAAACTGAACTAAACTTCAGGCTAGTGTAAAGGAACTAGATATTGTGATTACTGGATTTTAATTACGACCATATTTAAGAATGCAAATCAAAACTATATATATTGTGTATATGGCCCAAATGGAGCCACTGATGTTCAACTTCAGGAGGCATCATCTACAGTAAGCATTAATATTTTTCCGAAAAGAGTACAGACACCATTAACCGAACAAATGCCATTGCCTAAACTGTAGAGTCCAAACAAAAACCTTAAAATGCCCCACATTTTAAATTTGCTTTGCAACACCTTGGTGAATGTTTGCAAGACTTTATTTGGACCTTCCAGAATAGTTGATTGCTTTATAATTTCAGGGAGGGAAATAGTCTCCTTGATGTACCGGCTAGAAAGGGCAGCACTCCTAGTTTGCTTTGTAAGAGACTTTTCTAAAGACTATGTTTATCTATGTCGAGCTTTATGCTCCAGTTTGTTAAAGCTGATATGGGTGGTAGTGTTATGTTTAGAGCTACTTTTTAATTTATTAATGAAGTACCAAAAAAAGTGAAATCATTGATTAATTCATTAATCTGCATGTTTTAAATTAAAATTTTATCAACTTATAATTAAATTTCAACTTATATAAATAATAATATTTTATAATCAATTAATAGCATAAACATAAAAGTAGTAATAAATCATTTATAATACAAGATAAAAATATTATGCATAAAATAATAAATGATAAAACATATTTGCCCTTCTTAATTGAGCTTGCCTCATATGAAGCTTTTTTTAGCTACGTTGTTGATGGTATTATTTTTTTGAATTTTTCAGGCTAAATTAAAGATCCTGAAGCATGAATAATGGCATATACTTTTTACTATAATTGAGATATAGTTTGATATAACCAAAAGGTTAGTTAACCTTTTCTTTTCCTTTTTTTTTTCTTTCTGTTTTTTAGATTTAGGTTTAAAATTTTTCTATCTTTGTAGTTTGGACTATTTTATTTAGGAATTTAGATATTATTTATCATAGATTTTAATATTATTTAATTATCATAAAGATAAATTTTATTTATTTTAATATTTAAATTTGTTATTTTATTTCTGGATTAGGTAGTTCTAGCTTAGGTTAGTTCACCAGAAAGCCCATCTCTTTTCCTTGTATCTTAAATTGGGGGTATTTAAAGTGAAATTAGGCCATTTAAAGTGTGATGGCCGGCCTGGGAGACAAAATTTTTGAAAAGTCAAAATTAAGTGAAATTTGGTCACTAATTTTGACTAGTTTTATTATTAATAAATCAAAAAGAAAAAGCTATCATTTTTCTCTTCTCCTTCACCGAAATATGCAGCAAAGAAATGGCTTTGAAGCTGGAAAATTTCAGCAACATATTTCCCTTGCTTGTAAGTGATTTTAATGTCTTTGCTTGATGATTTTTACATTTTTGGAACCTCTAAAGCATGAGCTTTCATATGAGGGGTCTATTTTGCAAAATGATGAAGAGTCTAAGGTTTTTCCATGAGAGTAAACGTGTTGTTTGCTGTGTTTTTATGGAAGATTATGTGTTCTAGTTGTCTAATAAACAACTTTTGTGAAAGAAATTGCATGAAAACACCTTAAAAAGGGCTAGATTGCTAAGTTGTAAAATGAGTTGTAAATGTGTGAAATAGTTGAAATTATGAGTTGCTATAGTTATGAAAATGGTTCATCTAGACTCAAGGAGTAAAGAAATGTGATAAAAATTATTTTACGAGCCTAGGGGTAATTTGGTAATTTTGGCAAAATATAGGAGAAAATTGTAAAAATTGCCCAAGTGTGTCAATTGACTAATTTGATCAGTACCTTGTTTTAATAAGTTGAATGTGATATTTTAGATGATGAAAATCGAGATTTGGACCTAGAACGGAAAGAAATCGATTAAGGGATAACTACGTCTTTTTTTTCACCTTTGTGGTATCGAGGTAAGTTCATGTGTAAATAATGTAGCATAATTGTTATTTTTAAGTTATTGATGTTAAATATATGATATGCTGATTTTTATCATGAAATATATGCTTTGTGGTTATTTTCGAATAAAATGCAAGTTATGTGTATTATTTGTTAAATATAAAGTGCTACCGAGTATTGGTTTCGGTATTTTACGGAAGATGGCAAGGAGATGTGTTCGAGGAAAATCCCGTTTGAACCTTAGGAATAGATTAGGATACAAGTGACATGTCACTAGGATGGTTGAGCATCCGAACTCGTTGAGTTGAGTCCGAGTTCACTTATGGATGCAAATGTTCGAACTCGTTGAGTTGAGTCCGAGTTCGTGAGATGTAACTAGGCATCTGAGCTCGTTGAGTTGAGTCCGAGTTCACTTATGGACAGGTTACATGGTAGCTTGGCTACATATGTGGCACTTATGTGCAAACTTTCCATGTATCCGAATTATATTCCGATGTGTTCAACGGGTAAAATTCTACTCAAATGGAGGAATACTCGAGATGAAAGGGACGTATTGGTAAATGTTGTGAAATGGATACTTAGAACAGGTATGTACTTAACCTTCGGGTTGAAAACTCGACATAACAATAATATGGTAAGACGATAAATGAAAATGTGATATGAATGTCTCGGTGATGATTATACAAACGATGTTGTATTAATTTTGTGAACAATGATCATGAATGAGTAATTTAGCCTTGACAGATTTGAGTTACTGCAGTAGTGTAACTTTAAAAATACACTAAAAATAGTGGAAAATGAGTTAGAGGCAGAATAAAGTATGGGATTAAAGCTTAATGAGTCTATTTTCACATGAAAGATCACATGAAAGAAACAGGGGAAGAAAAAGATTCCATATTGTGTGATATTTGAATTCTTGTGAAACAGGGTCTGAATGAATTCGAGATCCCCTGTTCTGACTTTAGAAATTCACCAAAAATTGTACAAAAATTATTAAGAGTCATACCTTACATTCATGGATTCCTTATTTAGTCTATTTTTAGGGGAAATAAACGCCATGGTCATTGGAATTTTGTATAGGAAGAAATTCAGTTTGTAGTGCACAGGGGTCAGAGTGGTCATACCCTGAAACAGGGGAGACTTTAACTAATAAACTGTACTAATTGGCCCAACCAAAAATTCTAGAAAAAAATTAGTAAGTAGACATATGAGTCTAGTTTCAATAGAAATAGACAAGAACATTATTCGAGTCTTGTACTATGAGATAATTGAACTTTAGTACAGAAGGGTCGGAACTGTCAGACAGTGAATCAGGGGTAACTTTGAGGAATAAACTGTACTATTTGGCTTAACCAAAAATTATGAAAATTTTATGGAAGAAAGGAAAATAAGTCTAGTTTCAAGTAAAATTAACGGAACTTAATTCGGAGTTTCATAGCTCTAGATATAAATAATTTAGTGACCATTGCTCAGAAAGATAGCTTGTAGTGAACTTGAGAATATGTTGTAAATATTGATAAAACAAGTTAATGAGTGCTTATTGTTTTCATATGAACTTACTAAGCGAAAGCTTACCCCCCTCTTCTTTCCCATGTTTTCTAGAGTTTCCAGGTTAGCTCGGGTTGGAGGCCGTCAGAGATATTATCACACTGTCAAGCTAACGCTATTGGTGTAGTGATTTCAAGTACTTTGAGCCTATGGCATGTATAGGAGTTTAAATATTAGAGTATGTGATATGGCTTTAACCATATGTGTTGGCCTATTTTGATTATGGGGTTGTAAATCTATTTTAATTATGCATGCATGTGCTATGGTATTATGTGATGAGTTTATAATGATTATAGTATGAATGTGGTAAAGATGTGAGTAAAATCTATGATATCTATTGCATGTGAAATTGCCATAATCATGACATGTTAGGAATGTTTAAGTACCTAATTTTGCCATGTTGTATGTTATTGTATAAGTATGCGTGTATCTATTGTGAGTGTGACAAAATGGCTTGGAAAATAGCCTTGTATTTGTCCAGGTTTTAAGACACGGGTTTGGGACACGGGCGTGTCCCTAGCACACGGGCGTGTGCTCTATACCCACACGGGCATATGAAGCCTTGATGCAAGAGATTTTCTAAGTTTTTCATGAGTTCTCGGTTGGGTCTCGAACCACTCCAGATGTATGTTTTGGGCCACGTAAGCCCGTATATGGGACAGATTGTATGTGGAAATAAAAGTTTTTAATTATTTGAGATTTCATGGCCCTGTTTAGTATGGCAGTGTTAGTAAAAGTCAGGTAGCACCTCGAACCCCGTCCCGGCGTCGGATGCGGGCGAGGGGTGTTACAGATGGTCCAAGATTTCTATAATTTACAATTGGAAAATCACTTTCTAACGGAAAAATATATTGTCCGTGCCATCGTTGCAATAATAGGATATTGCACGAACCATATATTGTGGGTCAGCATCTTCGTCTTTATGGTATAATAAAAGAATACAAGCATTGGATTTTTCATGGAGAATCCATTGAAAGAACATCGGTGTAAATCGACCAAACCATGAGAACTTCTCCGTCAATTTGTACGTTGTCACAAGATAATCAAGCCGATTTAAGAGATCTCATAACGGATGCTCTAGGTATCAACATCCCAACTCTTAATGAGAGTTTTAACGGAGTTTCAAGCGAGTTTTAGAATAATGGTCGGGTGTATGATGTTAATAAAGTCCAAAGGACTGCGGAAAGAGCAAATACTCTTCTAGATGATTGTGATATTCCACTGTATCCCGGTTGTGTCAAGTTCTCATGCGTCTCATTCCTACTTCGGCTTTACCACTTCAAATCACTTTTTGGATGGTCAGAAAAATCTTTGACATGTTTATTGGAGTTTTTAAATGAGGCATTTCCAGATGGAAGCACAATCCCGACTACATACTATGAAGCAAATAATAAGATTTCTGCACTAAATCTTGGGTACGTGAAGATTGATGCATGCCCAAATAATTGTATGTTATATTGGGGTGATGCTAGTAAAAAGATCAGTTGTGATGTTTGTAAAAGCTCAAGGTGGCAATCTTCTAATAAGTTGGATGCAGATGAACAAGTTGATGGTAGTTGTCGCTGTCCTGAGCCTGCCAAGGTATTACGGTACTTTCCTTTGATTCCTAGACTTAAAAGATTATTTCAATCTTCCAAGACATCACAATCCATGAGATGGCATAAAGAAGGACAAACCAAAGATGGTATATTGAGACATCCAGCCGACGGTTCTGCTTGGGATGCGTTTGATAAGAGGTTTCCTGATTTTGCATCTGATCCTCGCAATGTTAGGCTAGGTTTGGCTAGCGACAGATTCAATCCATTTCGAACAATGAGTACAAGTCACAGTACATGACCCGTACTTCTTATTCCTTATAATTTGGAACCTTGGGCATGCATGAAACAATCATCACTGATACTCTCAATGGTTATCCCTGGTGAAAAAGGACCTGGCAACGACATTGATGTCTACATGCAGCCTCTAATTAAAGAGTTGAAGTAATTGTGGACAGGAGTTGATGCTTTTGATTCATCAGCTTCCAAATCTTTCACTTTACGGGCTTGTCTTCTTTGGACAATCAATGATTTCCTAGCTTATGCCAATCTTTCAGGGTGGAGTACAAAAGGTCAGGTTGCTTGCCCAATATGTGCTGAAAAAACTGAATCTCGATGGCTACAGTATGTTCGGAAGTTCTGTTATATGGGTCATCATCGATGGTTATCAGCTGAACACCCATTTCGAAAACAGAGTCGTGAATTTGATGGAACTATAGAGTTTGGGGTAGCTCATATACCATAATCTAGGGAAGTTGAAGGTGTAAATTTTATTTACGGAAAAGCTTGAAAGAGGGATAGAGAAGAACTAGATGAAGGGTTGATAGAACTTGATGTAGACGAGGGGTGTAATTTGGTTAACAACTTTGAAGAATTGGTAGAGGGAGATGAAACAAATCTTATAAATCAAGACAGGACTTTATGGAAGAAAAGGAGTATATTTTTTGACTTGCCTTATTGGCGTTACAATCTACTTCGACATAACTTGGATGTCATGCACATCGAGAAGAACGTATGTGACAATATTGTTGGCACCCTTCTTAATCTCTCACGCGATGGTAAAGATAATATATCAAGGCACGCAAGGACCTACAAGATATGGGCATCAGAAGTTATCTTCATCCAAAAATGAGAAACGGGAAAGAGTATCTTCCGCAAGCATGTTTCACTCTTGCATCAAAGGAAAGAGATATTTTTCTTTCCATTTTGAAGAACTTGAAGGTACCCGATGGTTATGCATCAAACATATCTCGATGCGTGAATTTGAAAGAGCACAAGTTGAGCAACCTTAAAAGTCATGACGGTCACATTCTTATGCAAGATTTGCTTCCTATATGTTTAAGAGGAGTTGTAAAAAAGAAGGTGTTAAGTGTTATTACAAATCTATCAGATTTCTTTAAGAGATTATGTGCAAAAAGTCTTGATCCACAAGAAGTTGATCAACTTCAAGTACAAGTCGTATTAACACTTTGTGAAATGGAGAAAATATTTCCTCCAAGTTTTTTCACAATTATGACTCATTTAATTATTCATTTGCCGATGGAGGCTAAGCTTGGTGGACCTGTTCAATACAGGTGAATGTACCCGATTGAAAGGTATATGAAATATATCAATAAAATTTCATAATATTTTATTTTTATTATTTTAATATAGAATATAATAAGTATGTAAAAATTAATGTATGTGATGTAGGTATCTTATGGGATTGAAAGCTTTGGTGCAAAATAGAGCTTATCCCGAAGGTTCTATTGCTGAAGGGTACATAGTTTCAGAATGTCTTACATTTTGCTCCCGTTATTTTTCTGATGTTGAGACTATTTTCCCGTCCTCCAAGGAATGATGGATATATTCAAAAACGGTACATTTTCTCCTCTAGAAGACGTCAAATTGACACCCTGAACACAAAGATATTGGACATGCGATCTCTTGCACAAGCAAACCGCTATGTTTTATTGCATAGTGATAAGTTATCACCATATCGTCAGTGAGTTTCCTGAAGAAAATCCTGTCATTCGATTATTTTTTTCTTAACCAATAGACAAATAAAGTTATCACAAAATTTGTATACATTTTGACAACATTTTTTCGCAAATTACTGAATATATTATAGGGAATTTTTGGAGTCTAAGCGAGCTATTTATGGTGGCATTCAAATTAGTAAACGCACAGAGGACAAATGGTTGGTTGAAAAGTTCCCAAGATGGCTTGCGAAACAGGTAAATTGTCACTATTAAAATAATTTAGTCAAATATCTATGTAATGAGAGAACATTGTAGAAATTTGATCATAGAATAAGAGTTAATTGATTTCCTACTATATGGTTAGATTCCAAAGATGGAAGTTGAACAAGTTGATGCTGATGTAATTGCTCTTGCTTGAGGACCGCATAAGGTGGTTTCCACATATGATGGACTTATAATTAATGGTTTTAGGGTCCATACTAAAAAAATTGAGCAACATCGTAAGACTCAAAACAGTGGCATGATGGTTTTTGCTGACAGGAGAAACTATTATGGCAATTGCATTGAAATTATCGAGCTAAACTACTATGAAAGGTTTTTGGTTATTATGCTTAGATGTGATTGGGTGAATATTAAATCTCCTAGGAGTATGAAGAAGGATGCTAATGGTTTTATTATGGTGAAATTTTCTAAGCTTATCCATACAGGGAATCGTGATTCGGACGATCCGTACATACTGGCTTCTCAAGCAAAACAAGTATTTTATGTTGAGGATGGCAAGAGTGAAGGATGGCTCCATGTTATCAGAGTAACGCCAAGAGATTTGTTCAATGTAGGCGTTGAAACCCCTATAGAAGATGATGAATATCCACAGTGTAATAATCATATTGTAACTTAATAATTTTAGTTTTAATTTGAACAGGAATGATGTTTTGAAGTGCAAAGATTTAGTATAATTGACATTTTTAATGCAGTATAGCAGAATGAATTTCCCCTGTTTCTCCTTTTCTATTTTTCTTTATTTATAAATTTTAGAGTTCAATTTGCTGTTTTATTCAACCTGTTAATTCTCAAAAACAGTTGACTTTTAAAGTTTCATTCTTCTTTCATCTTGGTTCTGGTTAATCTGCTTTGCTCCATCTTACTCATAGGGGTAATGTCTATAATGATTTAGCAAGTCTGCATAATTTTTTTTATTGTTCTTAACGTAATTGAATCAATTGATTCCTCATTGTATGCATGGTGGATTGGTATATATATTAACTCAGTTAGATTTTTTACAAATTCACAAGCATGTTTTTCCTCCTTGTGTTACATTTTAATGGTTAATACTTGAACTGTGCTATAAGAAATATCAGGTGGTAGAAGGGAGGCACTTGAATCTGGAAGAACTCATGTGGTTAGGCCCAAAGGTAGGCACCAAGCAACAGTAATTTGGTTACATGGCCTTCGTGATAATACTTTAAAGTATTGCTTTTTAAAATTCCTACTTTTAGTTTTTGGGAAATAAATTTAACTTTACTTTCTTAACATCAGTAATTTAACTTATTTTCTCTTAGGAAAATAAAACAATTTAATTTTCAAATTTCGCATTTCTCCTAAAGTGTCAAATACAAAAGGAAGAAATATTATATATGTATATTCTATTTGGTAGGTGTATGCATGTCTAGCTCTTCCCTTCCCTGAGCAGATTTAGCTTGCCTTTAATTCTTTTTAAAACTCAAGTATAGATTTTGATAAGACTCCATTATTCCGGCCATAACCCACCTAAAAGTTTCTAACGATTAAAGCTTCAATGAGATAGAGAATGACAGTATGTATTATATAATATTATAAACTGAATTAGCAATGGATTTTGATGTGTTATTTATCTAATTTATTTATTTTATTTTGGTTCACATCCCATTGATGTGCATCAAATGTTGTTGATGTAAAGAAACGAAGAAATCAAATATCTTAAAGCCATCTTCTTCCCTGGAAGAAAGAAACATTAAAGAAATCAAATACTTCACAACTAGGGTACATAGTAAATTTTGTTATGGTATTTTGATTTTTTAAGTATAAATTTAATTTATTTATGTGAGGTACATATTACTAATCATATTATAATTTGTTTAAGTTTGATGTGTTATTTGTTAATTTTAATTTATTTATAAAAATAAATTTTTTGGTTATTATTTTGAAAATTGAATAGAATATAAATTTATGTAAATATTCAAATATTTGCTTCTCTTTTGTTGTTTTGCTGGATATTTCCTTGGGCTGTTTTTATTTTTGGGTTGTTTTTATTCAAATATGCAAATTTATTTACCCTTTTTGCTTTTTTTTTGTTTTGTTTTAATAGAATGCAGTACAGATTCTCCATCTTTTGACAAACCCTAAAATCTAAAATAAAAAGTAAGTCTTGCTCAGTTTACAGTAGGTTTCAAGTTTCCTTGGAGAAGAAAGTTTAAAATTCATATTTTCCCGGTTTTTCCTCCTTCTCAAAACTTATGATTTTCTTTTCAATGCTGTGCTGGGTGCTTCGTCGTTAACCATCACCTGTTTGTTTTCTAGGAAAATGATTGGCAAAAGGCGAACATTAAAAAGGTGTACGATTCTCTTCGAGGGGCTCTTCGACAGGTTCGAACGCCTTGGGAAGTGTTGCTACCGATAGTCAAAGCACGGGAGATGAAACTCCAACTCAATCAGTAGAGGGAGTACCTGCAACTCTGGATGGTACATCCATTGGCTTCTGTTTGTTTTCTAGTTTTCATTTTGTTCACAATATATAGAGAAACAGGTAAATTTCGGCTTTAACTTTGTGTTTGGTTTTTTGCCCCACTGATCTTTCTATTTGTTTTTTTGTTTTCTAGTTTACTTGCAATTACTGTTTTTATTCAAATATCTAATGAAATTTGAGCTTTACTAATTTTATTTGATTATGATATATATTTTCCCTAGGTATAACAAAAGTGCAAAACTGTTATAAATTTTGAAAATTTCAATCTTTAAACTAAAAGTGTTTTTTGTTTTTCTTCATTTATCTTCCTAGAAAGTGCAAAATTTTAAAACATAATAATTTAAGTCGGTAATTTTACTTATTAAAGTGTTTTTAAAGCATTTGCTATTTAGAATAAGATAATATTACAAATATTTGATACTTTGATGTCTATACATTAGTTAATATTTGATGTATGAATTATATATAAAACAGAGTGAGTTCAATTTTTGCATGTTCTAATCCGTTCAATACTTTATCCTTGTATTTTGAACCGATTCACTCTCAAGTTTTTATTGCTTTAAAGTAATCTGTTGAAATGGATTTATTTTATACACAAAGAAAGGATAGAAGTAAATAAAATGTAGTTGATCTTGCAAACATACATATGCGTATATAATTTTCCAGTTTGCAATTAAAACTATATGTTTGATCTTACAATTGAATGTTTTGCTCTGTGTTTCACGTTCGACCAGTTAGTGTTGCATTTTTAACTTCCAAAAACTCCGTTTCATCTTTTCTCTAATTGAAATGTAAATGATAATACTGTAAAAGTAATTCCATTGCATTAAAATAAAAAATGCGACTTATAGTGTCGAAGAATTTTACATTCTCGGATATAGAGTTAGAAACCTTATAGTCTAATGCTAACATTTTTATTTGTTAGTTTGGCCTCATCGTAATATCAGCTACGTGAGTAATTTTGTATCTTAAAATACTACATTGGTGGTGGAATTAATGAAATTTCTTTGAACTAAAATAATAGAGGAATGGTGAATGGTGAGAGCATAAGTATAAGATATAATTTACAAGCAGTGGTAAAATAAGAAAAGAAAAGGTATAGCTGTTTAAATGTAGATAAAGAGAATAATAAATAAAGAAAAGGTATAGCTGTTTAAATGGTGAGAGCATAATTATAACATGAACGTATTATGTGTTTTTTATGATAAATAAAATCTTTTATTATGCTTTTATATAATTAAGAGTGGTTTTTTTTCTTTTTTTACATATACACAATTTGCTCCTGTATTGTATTTATTTTTTCACATTGATACATAATTTTTTTTCAATTTTCATATCTAAAATATAATTGTTACTTTTGACAGAGACTACTAAGGGTACTAAGAGAAAGCGAGGGCCTACAAACATGAAAGATATATGGAATCTTCAACCTGGAACTCGTATAGTAGTAGATGCCAACCAATATGGCCAGCCTATTGGGAAGGAAGCGTCCAAATTGGCTGAATTTCTCGGTACAATTGCAAGGACTGGTTCTATATGTCCTTTGAATACAAAACATTGGAAACATCTTCCTAAATATGTGTTGGAAAACATATTGGCAATCGTTCATGTATGTAGTACATAACCATTTTCTAATTTAATGTATTGCAATAATTTTGCATTATTTGAAATTGTATGTAATGAGTACTTGTTACATTATTTTGTTATACGTGTAGGAAAAGTTTGATCTCCAAGGTAAGGTGGAGGATTCAGACATCCTCTCACATGTTGGAAAACTTTGGAAGGAGTTTAAATCGACTTTGAAAACTAGATACTAAAAAAAGATGGTCCAAGAAGGTCGACCGATTCAAGAAATATACAAAAACAATCCTCCTGGTGTGCATGATGATCAATGGAAGTGGCTAGTGGAGCGATGGGGAACACCACAAGCTGCGGTATGCACTTTTATTAGATTAAATGTCCCATTTTTCCTACTTCCACTTACGATATGATCAAAGTAGTGCATAAATGCATGATTTGTTGAATGAGGCATAATAAACTTAGTTTTCCTATTACTCTCATATTTTTTCTTATTGATTTAAACAATAGGCACAATCAGAAAAGGCGAAAGAATCCCGAACAAAGGTGCGTTATGCACATACTGCTGGTCGTACAGGATATGCAACCCTCAATGCACAGTTTGTAAGTATTACATCTTAATAAATATGTAACTTATATTAATTATTCTGTGCTCGTTGGTGAAGAATGTTAACAACTATTGTTTTGTTGTATAATAGGCTAAGAATGAAGGCCGTGAACCCTCGCATTTAGAGCAGTTTAGATTTCAACATTTGCGCAAAGATGGGAGTGACAAATTGAGCAGTGAGGCAGCACAACAAGTTTATGTAAGAAATAAATGGGTATTATTTATTTATATTTATTTTGACATTAAATTTATTTTTTTTTCAAAATAGATTTTTTTAATTAAAGATAACTGTAGGATGAAGCATGCAAGATGGTTAAAGACTCTATGCCAACACCTGAGAGTTCTTTCACACCTCAAGATAATACTGAATTAGAAAACGAGGTCTATACACAAGTGTTTGGCCCTGAAAAGGATGGAAAAGTGTAGGGATATGGACGTGGGATGACCAAATCCAGGTTGTTTGGCTATGGGTCAGTTACCCGAGGAAGCCAATCTACATCGTCCATCAGTACAATGATTGAAGAGATGAGCGCTAAACATGTCCAGCAAATACAAATAATTCAAGTCGAACAAGCAGTTCGAGAGAAAACTCTACTCGAGGAAGCAGAATCTCGATTTCGTATGGAGGCTGCAGAGCGATAAGCTCATTTGATAGCTGAGGCAGAAGAAAGATTTATGAAATTAACTGAAATTCGAGAGGCAAAGTTCATGGAAATGTTGGATGCTCATGACAAAAAGTATAAGGCTTTCATCGATGAGTGCATGGCAAATTTAATGTCAAGTAAGTACAAGGTTTTTCATAATAAGCATAGTAATTAAGGTGACTATTTTATAACTAGATTGCCAATAAGTTTGTTAATGGTTTAATAGACATTGATTGTTGTAATTGAATGCTATGTTCTTATTTGATGTCTTCATTGCTTGCTCAACTAATAGTTAGTGGATGTACTGATGAAAACTTTTTATTTAGCTTCAATTTATGGTTCTTTGGTTAATATTAAAATATTATTCTCATGTATTTATCTAACTGTATAAATAGAAAATGTATATTGCTATTTTTTCAATTGAATTTCAAAGTAGCGGAGTTGATGATAAAGCCTTCAGTTCGGATGATGATGAATGAGGCTTATTGCATATTATGTATTATATATATATGTTATAGTGGTTGATGAATCCAATTGTCTCATAATTTTTTGGTGTCATCGGAATCAAGTTGACAACATGTTGCAGCCTATTGACTGCTTTTATTAGGATTTTGTATAATTTTTTGATGTTTGTTCGCAACATGTTGACAACTTCTATTAGGATTTTGTATATAAATTACTAACTGCATTATTCAATGATAATTTTGCATTTATATGATCATTTTATGTTAATTAATTGTTCAATTAATATTGACTCAAACTTTTCCACACCCAATACATACAAATTTGCTCATATTTCACCAAAATAGTCTCTTAAAAATCGGGGAAAACGTCGTAAAAAACAATCGTACATGAGGCAAAGATCTATTCCAACATTTTCAAGTTGCATTGGAAAATGTCTATCCCAACCTTTTTAGGGTTGCTGTAAACAGGTCTATTTCAACATTTTTAACATTATCTTAGACAGGTCAATCTCAACCTTTGCTAAAAGTCGCCTTAGATAAGATATATACCAACGTTTTTAAGGTTACCTTAGAAGAATCTATCGTAACCTTTTTAACGTTGCTTTAAACAAGTCTATCCCAACCTTTTTTTAAGGTTGCCTTAGACAATGTCTATTCTAACATTTTTAAAAGGTTGCCTTAAACATGCCTATCCCAACCTTTCCTAAAGGTTGCCTTAGACAAGATCTATCCCAACTTTTTTAAAAAGTTGCTTTAGATAAGGTTTATACCAATTTTTTTAAGGGTTGCTTTATACAAGGCATATCCCAACCTTTTTAAGGTTGCCTTAAATGAGTCAATCCCAACCTTTTAAAGGTTGCCATAAATGGATCTATCCCAACTATTCTTAAAAGTTGCCTTAGACAAGAACTATACCAACCTTTTTATAGTTGCCTTATACAGGTTTATAACAACGTTTTTCAAATATTGGTCTTGACTAGGTCTATACCAACCCATTTTGAAGGTCGGCATTGACTAAGACTTTCGCAACTTTTCAATAAGCGTCGGCTTATGTTGACTTATACCGACGCTTTTTCAAAAGTGTTGCGAAGCCTATACCAACTGCACTATATACAACCTTTTTGGAAGCGTCGGGAGAAGCGTCGCGAAGCCTATGCCAACCTTTTTTATGTCGTCTTAGGTCAAAAAAAGTGTCGTATTAGGGCATTTTTTACATAGTGTTAGTAAGGGATTGACATGTGAAGGTGATGTTTACTCCACATACAACAAATATGGTTGCTGATTTCATGGCAATATTAGGAAGAAATGTTCCTCTTGGTTTGAGAATTTACGATGTTTCCCCTGAGATGATTGAGATGGAGATTCTACAGATAGCATTGGTGTCAAATATAATTCCTATTATGGCTAAATGTATTTAGCTTCTTTATCTACAAAAAAAATTAAGTTGAGATCTAATTATGGGAGACATCAATTCAATAAAAATATTTTATATATAGTATAGATATAGATATAGACATAGATAACTAAAATTATTAAGAAAAAAAATATATAAAAGAAGATACATATTAGATTTGGCTCAAAACTCAGCATATTATTTCGTAACTCATTGAAAAAAAATGTAAATTTATTTAAAAATTAATATTTTTAATTATTTAATTTTTTAAGCATATTTGATCTATAATAATAATAAACACATATAGAATATTTTCAATGAAATAGTGTGAAAAATAATAAGCAAATAAGGAGTTATTTGTCATTTAATGTAAATACTCTTGGCATAATGCAAAATATAGCTTCTGAGGTTTGACTGGTTGCTCACTTTGGCCTTTTATTTTTTTTGACCATTTCAATCTCTAATATTTATTTTTTGTCAAATTAATCATTTTAACGAATATGTCACATTTTAATATAACAACTGTCAACATGATAAACCGCCTCCGCCTCAAAGTTGGGTTCACATGTCTCAAACCCGGTTCACATTTCTGTTCTTTTTCATCGTCTTCCTTCTTCATCACAGTGATTCATTCACAGTCCATACACCACAATGAACGAACCCTTCTTCTCAACGTTAAGCAGCAACAATCCACCGTCCATTTCTTCATGGAACTCATCATCTTCGCCTTGTGATTGGCCGGAGATAACCTGCATCGTCGGTTCCGTCACCAAACTCTACCTCGGTGACAAAAACATAATGACAACGATTCCGCCGTCGATATGTGACCTCAAAAACCTCACTTTCCTCGACCTTTCCTTGAATTTCGTCCCTGGGGAATTCCCTATTACGCTTTACAATTGTTTAAAGCTTCAATACCTAAACATTTCTCGAAACTTTTTTGTTGGTGAAACCCCCGATGATATTCACTGATTATCAACTCTTGTTTCCCTTGATATTAATAGTAATAATTTTTTTGGGAATATTCCACCTAGTATTGGGAGATTACCACTGTTGCAAACGTTATATTTACACCAAAACCTTTTCAATGGAACATTTCCTAAAGAAATTGGTGATTTGTCCAATCTTGAAACTCTGGGTCTGGCTTATAATGGCTTTTCCGCCATTGGAAAACCTTGGGAATTTAGTTTCTTAAAGAAATGGGTATATTTATGGATGACGATAACCAATTTGATTGGTGAAATCCCGAAAAGTTTCGACAATCTTTTGAGTTTAGTGCATTTGTATTTGTCGAGAAACAATTTAGCTTTTACGTTTTATTTTTTTAACTGTTTGTTTAATGAATAAAAGTTTTTCAATTATTTTTAATTTTAATTATGTGTGAAATACGGAATAAAAAAAATTCACATCAGTGTCAGTTAACTAACTATTATGTAAGCATGTCTGTTAAAAATATGTCAATTTAACAAAAAAATAAACGTAAAAGACTAAAGGGCGAAAATGATCAAATAGCCAAATGTTAGGGATTATTTTTAATATTTTACCAAAAATTCATTTATTTCAACATTTTTTTTCATTTTTTTATTCTTTTTAACATAAATCCTTTAAATACTTAAAAAGTAAAGTTATTAAACCGTGTAATTATATTTTGTAATGTATCAAACAACACTACATAATTTTTCAATTTATCAAGCATAAAATTGAGGACTAAAGTAAAAACAATGGTATAGTTCAGGACTAAATTAAGCATTAAGCCTAAAAAATTTGAAAACCCTAATAGCTCTTCTTTTCTTCTCTTTCCCACCACTATTTTCTTCTCCATTCAGCGGCCGCTCCCTCCAAAAAGAAAAAACTCGTTGTCGCTACCGTCGCCGCTGTCGTTTGTCTTTCCTTCTCCCTTCTTCTCCTTTCACCCCTTGTTTTTTCTTCTGTCGACGTTGCGGAAACTACCGCCGTCGGTAAAGCCAGTCTGTCGGCGGCGACCTTGACCTCCCCTTTCCCGCCATTCATTTGTTCGAGCTTCATTTGCACATCATTGTCCATTCAAGTTTCAGAAATTCAAGAGGTTTCGTGGGTTTTGAATTCCTTTTACCAGCAGTATAATCTAACTTGGTAATTGCTTTTCTAAGAAGTTTTTATAATTATGTACTCCATTTATTTTCTACATAAATTGAAACTTTGGTTCTTAATTAATTGCAGATCCTGTCCTTCCCCTTCCTTGAATATGAAGGAAGCAGGGTTGAAACTATTATCATTTCCGCCGGATAGCCCTCCACTTTCCATCATCTCCGCCGCTAAGATTGCGGGAATTGATTTACCTATTCAGACTTCATCCTCTGCGTCTTCACCCGCTTTGTCTTTCTCTAATGGGTACCTTCTTTTAGCTTTCTTTTTAGTTCTCATTTCATTTTTAGGATTTTGGACTTGGGATTTAGGTTTTAAGTTATTTGATTTTTGTTTTTAAAATTTTTATCCATTCTGTTTCTTTGCAATAATTAGGCTCAAGTTGCATGGAAATTATGTAATTCTTCGTTATATTGGTCGTCTGGCTCCCATTCCTAATTTCTATGGTGACAATGCTTTCCATGCTGCCCAAGTATGTCTCTTTAATTCGCTGCATATATTCTGTTTTCTCACTATTTTTCCTTTTAGGTTTATAGATAAAATAGTGTTATTTTGAGTTGTTTCTATGGCGTTTCTCTATAATAATATATTTTCATTTGTTTTCTCAGATTGATGAGTGGCTGGAGTACGCTCCTACCATTTCGTGTGGTTCAGAATTTGAGAATGCTTGTGGATACATGGAGGTATATTTGGAGAAACGTACCTTTTTCGTTTCTCATTATTTCTCCATTGCTGACATAGCTATATGGTCAGGTCTTGCTGGTAAAGTTAAAACTTCATCCTTCTTGTTATCTTACGTAGAGCTATTTTGTTAAACCTACTTTTGCCTTTTACAATGTATGCATTGTATCTTATTTTTCAGTATATTCCCTGACCATTGGCCAAAAATGACGTGCCGCTTTTTTTTCTCTTATCATTTGCCTTTCTGAAAGTGGCTTAAACTAACTAGCCTGTAACTGATTCCATCTTCTATTCCTACATACTAAACTGCATTTTGCTCAAGGTAGTCTCTTAATGCTTTCCATCTATACATGCCTAACAAATATGACAAATCTTTTGTACTCTATAGGAACTGGGCAGAGATGGGAAAGCATAAGGAAGTCGAACAAGTACCCAAACCTTGTTCGTTGGTACAATTCTATTTCTGCAGAATACAGCAATCCCTTGATGGAAGTTACCGCTTTGTATGTTGGCAAAAAAGGATTGGGAAAACCAGTGGCAGCTAAATCGAAAGAGGTAAAGAATGTGACCGGGGATAGTTCTGATAAGGCCAAAGCCGGTAGCCGGTCTTCTTCCGAAATAGATCTTCCTGATGCTGAGATGGGAAAGGTGCGGTTGAGATTTGCTCCTGAACCAAGCGGTTTTCTTCATATAGGGCATGCTAAAGCAGCTCTGTTAAATCAATACTTTGCTCAAAGGTACCACGGTGAAGTAATTTTGCGCTTTGATGATACAAATCCCACAAAAGAAAGCAATGAGTTTGTAGAAAATCTTATAAAAGATGTTGAGACATTAGGTATCAAGTATCAAAAGATCACCTATACTTCAGATTACTTTTCAAAGTTAATGGCTTTGGCTGAAAAGTTGATAAAAGAGGGGAAAGCCTATGTGGATGATACCCCATGTGAGCAAATGCAGAAAGAAAGGATGGATGGCATTGAATCAAAATGTAGGAGCAACAGCATTGAGGAAAATCTGAAGTTGTGGAAGGAAATGATTGCTGGCTCTGAAAGGGGATTGCAATGATGCCTTCGTGGGAAGTTAGATATGCAAGACCCAAATAAATCTCTTAGGGATCCCGTGTACTACCGCTGCAATCCAATTCCCCACCATCGAATTGGATCCAAGTACAAAATATACCCAACTTATGATTTTGCTTGTCCGTTTGTTGATGCTGAAGAAGGTATAACACATGCACTCCGATCTAGTGAGTATCATGATCGCAATGCTCAATACCATAGGATTCAAGAGGATATGGGAATGCGAAAGGTACATATATATGAGTTTAGTCGATTGAACATGGTCTATACACTTCTCAGCAAGCGTAAACTACTCTGGTTTGTGCAAAACGGTAAAGTAGACGGATGGGATGATCCCTGTTTCCCAACTGTCCAAGGAATTGTTCGCCGAGGTCTGAAAATAGAGGCCTTGATACAATTCATCTTGGAACAAGTAAGTTTGCATGGCTATTTTCTTGATACAAATCAAAGCCTTTGATTGATTATTTCCTTGTTATAGGCTTAGCTTAGCCTTTGTTTCATCTTCTCATACAATTTTGAATCTGCATTCTTTCTCCTAATAGCTTCATTTGCATTGTGTGACTCAATGTTCTTTGGAGTGTCATAGTTTGCTTTAGAATATAAGCTTTGTTTCCAAGGAGTATTAATTTTTCTCATCCTTTTGTTCCAGGGGGCATCCAAAAATCTCAATCTTATGGAATGGGACAAACTTTGGACCCTTAATAAGAAGATCATTGATCCTGTTTGTCCTAGGCATACAGCAGTGATTGAAGAACGACGTTTGTTATTGACCTTAACTAATGGTCCTGATAAGCCATTTGTTCGCATTATCCCTAGGCATAAGAAATATGATGGTGCTGGAGAGAAGGCAACTACATACACAAAGAGGATATTGTTAGACTATGCTGATGCAGAGTGCATCTCAGTGGATGAGGAGGTAACCTTAATGGATTGGGGAAATGCCATTGTGAAAGAAATCATTAAGGATCAGGATGGAAACATAACCCAGTTAGTAGGAGTTTTGCATCTTGAAGGATCTGTCAAGACAACAAAGTTGAAGCTCACGTGGCTAGCAGAAACAAATGAACTGGTTAACCTTTCCTTGGTGGAGTTTGACTATCTAATAACAAAGAAGAAGGTATCGTCTTACATTTTTCTAAAATTAATAATCTGTTGTTGCATTACAATGAATCAGCATTAAAATATAAATTCAATAAACCTTTGAATGTATTAGATAGAATTTACAAGCCCAAACTTAATTTTATTCAATAATATGAGGCAACAATGCTAGAGAATAAAAGTATATTTTTTGAGCCATTGGGTTAAGGCTATGAATGTATCAACGTATTACCCTATTTTGGGTACATTCTAACAGTTTGTGAGTTTCAAAATTTCAGTTGAAAGGAGAGAAAAACCCTCTAATACATAACTTGTATTGGATACCTATACTGGGGTTCATGTAACATGGAATTGCACAAAGCTAAATACGGGAATATTGTTCCCATGTGTATGCAGATTTCAAAAGTAGTAGTAATGATTGCTACTCTAACTTCCTCTCAGGGTTGTTTCTCTTCCAATTTTATGCCAAAAACCATAGATGTTAATGTTTATGCATGAATTGTAATCATGCATATGTACCTGTTTGTATATGTTACTTGGACTCTGGTAAGAGTGTCGAATAGGAAAATGTTTTTGACATGATTATATTCAATTTTTTAACAGTTTTCTATGTACTTTGGGGGTAGTTTGAGGGTCATATCTCCATATCAATATCTAGATATTGGCTGGACTTCAAGAAAAATGAAGAGTCGTAGCAACACAGCTGTTTGTAATCTCATATGCAATCAACATGGCTGCACTGTAAATCATTTGCGGAATTTGTGGAAACTAACCTTACAGTTAATGTTATTTGTTGACAATCATGTGCTAAAAGTTGAACCCAAATATTTTTCGGAGTCTTTCTTCTGGATTGTGGGATATTCTCTGGGGTTTTGCATGGGTGGGGGTGTCATATACTGTAGTCCTTTGTCTGGCCAGGATGATTTGGTGCCTAGTCAAAGCTTATGGTGGTTAGTAAGAACTTTATGGATTTTGGTTTATCTGTTGTGAATGCAGCTGGAAGAAGGAGAGGATTTCCTAGATGCACTAAACCCGTGTACGAAAAAGGAGATCGCAGCCATCGGAGATTCCAACATGCGCAATTTAAAGCAAGGAGAGATATTGCAGCTGGAGAGGAAAGGCTACTACAGATGTGATGTGCCCTTTACCAGACCTTCAAAGCCTGTGGTTTTGTTTGCAATTCCTGATGGCAGGCAGCAAAGTGTGATGAAGTAAGCATTTTACACTATCTTTCATTTTGATCCTTAAAGTGTCTACAATAGAAGATTTGAGCCCTTGCTATTCTCTCACATTTTTTGCTAACATTTAGATTGTTCTTGTTTTATACTATCATCATGAACAAAGAAGTGCGTTTTGAGTAATAATATTACATGACACTTCCCTTTTCAGCTCAACAGGTTCTGTGTAAAAGATTTTCTGATATATAGGCTTTACCTTGACTTTATGTTGGTCAATGGTTGGCTTATCTGAATAATTGTTTGGTAATCCGTATATTGACAATACGAGCGAAATTAAAAAATCCATTATGTCACTCATTTATTTGTTTTACACTCTGAAAGTTACATGAATGAATGAAGTTATTTTATATCTTTTCTTTTTTGAAAAGTCATTTCAGAGTGAAATTTGGTCGAAAATATTTATCAAAATATCAATTACCTAATAATATTTTTTTCAATTATTGTTTTCGATATGCCTTGATTATTAGTGTTTTCTTTTTAGTATAATAATACGAGGAAATTTTTTTTTATTATATATGTATTACAATAGTTAGATAAAAAATAAAGAATTAGTAAAAATTTAAACTTAAAATTAAAAAGAAGAGTAAAAACTCTTGTAAAAAAATAGATTTTTTTCAAAATAAGTGATTTTTTTTTTGTTAAGAATAAGTTTAAATATTATTATTTGAATTAGTTATAAAGTGAAAAAAAAAAATACTCGGTACCAAACATAGCATTAGTGGCTATATTAAAAAGGTTTAATATAACATTTGGTAATTGAACTTCACAATTTTTCTTAATTTGGTATTTTAATTTTTTTTTCAATTTAGTATGTTAACTTGATGCTTTTTCTTAATTTGGTACTTAAATTTTTTTTTGAGTCCAATTTGATACTTGAACTTGACATTCTTTCTTAATTTTGTACCTAAGTTTTTTTAGATTCAATTTGGTACTAAACTTATTAAATGTTATACTTCAACAAATTAGCCTTAAAATACTAACGGTGATAAAGAATTTGTATAGAGTAATGCTTAACGAATTAATATTGAATAAGAAAAAAGAATTTTAAAAACCTAAAATAAAAAAAATTATTATTTTAAATTGATAAAATGAAATAAATAAATTAAGCCAAAAGTAATTGAATATTTAAAATACAAAAATAAAATAGCATATCATTTGCCACATCTAGATTATACAGTGATATTTTTCTACCTCATAAAAAATAACATTATTAATACATTAGAGTAACTTGTATAACGTTTTGACAAGTTTAGATATCAAATTAGATAAAAAAAATTGAGTATCAAATTAAGAAAAAAAAAGTAAAATTCTAATCTCAAATTAACCCAAAATATATTAAGTAACAAATGAAAAAAAAAGTCAATTTCATTTATCAAATATTATATTAAACCTATTAAAAACAACAAATCATACTCAAAAAATGCACAAATTATATTTACATGAATCAATTATGTCACACTTAAACGCATTATGAAGTATAGTAAGAAAAATGAATTATTATCTAATTTGATATCAAGATGGATAGACAATCTAATGAGAAACTAAATAATAATCAGTGGCGGAGCCAAGGGGCGCTAGCAGGTCCTGTCCCCTTAAAATGAAATTTTTTTCATTTAAGCCTTTTATAATTTATAAAATTTTAAAGTAGTACTAGTAAAATTACACTTTGGCCCTCCTAAAAAAATAAAAAATTTTAATTTAATTATTTAAAAATTATAAAAATATAAACTATTAAAATGATAAATTTACATTTTTATTATCGTAAAAATATATAATTTAATTCCGACCCCTAAAAAAAATTTTAGCTACGCAACTAGAAACAATTATTACTTTTATCATACATTGTTGGGACAATTAAGATGTTTGTCATCTTCATAGCTTCCACCCTATTATATAGCATCACAAATTCTTAAATTATAATACCATTTCTTTAAACCATGCAATTTTGTTAAGGTTGTATGCCTAATTGAGATGCAACATTTCAAAATCATTTTTACATTTTTTTTTCTTTCGGATCTATCTCCTTATTTATCAATTTTTGTGTAAGCTTTTTCAATTCTTAACGTTGTGCTTACATCTTAAAACCTTAAGAGCACGCAACAAATCATCACCATTTTTCTACGCAATCAAATTGTATAATGACAATATAACAATGATTGTAATAACATACCAAAAATACTTACATTTGAAATATTTGAATTAAATTGAAATTATTTTTATTATTTAATTAAAAAGGCTTTGGTTTAAGGTTTTTGTAATTTTTGGGTAATATTATATTAAATATAATATAATATATATATATATATATATCTTTTCTAAATGTCGTATTTTTGTGTTAGAAAAATGGGCATTAGAAATTTGAGATTCATCTTGAAAATAGATGTGGAGTTTATTGTAATATCTTTCTATTTAAGATTTAGAGTTTTGGGGTTATTGTAATTTTTTTCAATTTAAAGTTTAAGATTTTTGGTCGAATCTCAACATCGTGTCAAGATTAGTATAATGCAATCTATGTAGAGGTGTGCATGGGCCGGGCCGGGTCGGGTTTAGACAAAAATTTAAGCCTATTTTTTAGGCCCGACTCGGCCCGAAATAAAATTTTTAAGCCCGAGCCCGACCCAGCCCGACCCATATTAATTTTTTTTAGTTTATTTTATTAAATAAAAAAATTAAAAATATAATAAATCAAATACATTTAAAACAAATATTAGAACAAGAAACAAATAAAAAATGATACTAAAACAATTCTTAAAACAATACACAAATTGAAAATATAATAAAAAGTGATTATATTAAAATTGAAAATAAAATGTGAATATGATTAAAAATAAAAAATATATATATTTAGTATATAATTCGGGTCGGGCCCAGGCCAAAAAAGTTTTACCCGAGCCTAGCCCATTTTCTAAACGGGCCTCCTTTTTTTGCCCAAACCCATATTTCGGGCCTATATTTTTACCCAAACTCTCCCATTTTTAGGGTGGGCCTTCGGGCCAAGCCGGGTAGCCCGGCCCATGCACACCTCTACATCTATGTAAGCTTTAAGATTTTCCAAATGATTTAGTATTTTGGCTAGACATTTACATGTTGGAAAATAATTTAGAAAAAAAAATGTCATATTTGATGTAGTGGAATTTTTCTTTTTCTAAAAAAAAATTTATCGTGATATCTAAAGTAATAAATTTGATCAAATTAAGTATATGTGTTTCAAAGCTCATGAGAGTGCTCAAAGCGCAAACGGGTTCTAAGAGATGCTTGAATTTTTTATCAACTCGAATTAAAGACCAAAATTTTCAAGCTTTCAATTGAATGATCTTATTCACTATTCTCAAACTTTCAAATGCTTAGAAAGTTGGTTTTAACTTAAACAACCGAACATTGGATGAAAACTAAGACATCCGATAGGGTAAAACTTAAAATCCCTATATGTATGTGCCAAACCCAAAATTTTACTTCTAGACTTGAATTATAATTATTGAGTGACTACAATTATAACTCTCACAAACCTAGAATCAAAACTCAAGAAAATTAGTCAAATAAAATTTTCATTATATTTTCATAGAGTTTTCTCAAGTATTTTTTTTTATATATTCTTTAATTTCGACTACAACATCGTACTTATAGAAGGATATATGCTAGAGTTATATTCTTATTTGAAGTACATTAATTAAATAATTTGGAAAAGTTCAAGTCAAGCTAAGACTACTTTGGACACAAAGCTGGTGACTCCTCAAGGGAAGAGCTGCCAATCTTGCGACACACACTACCCCTAATGGATTTATTAGGCTAACTTAGTTTATTTATCTTAATTTTTTTTAGAATATTGATTAAAATTAAATTATTAAAAAATGAATATAAATGACGTCATCTCACTGTTTTGTACCATCTTCTGTATCATTAATTTTATTTTGTTTGCTACTTGCTACATATATATATTTTTTAAGTCAAATCTTCATTAAGGAAACAGAAATAACGCGCACAAGTAAGAAAGGCAAACTAAACCTAAGCCATCAGGCTTATCTCATGCACCCGAGCATAAAGCTACTCCACATCAGAGTTAAGCATACCTTCAGAATGTAAACCATCGAAAATACATGCTGGAATAGTAGAATAGACGAATTCGCATGAAACAAGGCTCGTGCAAGCTTGTGAGCGGCCCGATTGGAAGACCTTCGAAGCGAGCAAAACGTGAGACTTTGAAAATACGTCTGCAAGAAATGGCAATCCTCTAAAAGAACTCCAAATTCTGAAAAGTTTGGCGAAGCCGTACAAAGAGCAGAAAATATCTGCATACAATCACCTTCAAGAATCACTTGCAAATAGTCCTCCGATTTGAGCCAAGATAGAGCCTCCCGAACCGTAAACGCCTCAGCTAGCCGAGGATACAATAACGCTGGACAGGAACCCGAGAAAGCCTTGATAAATGACCCTCGAGCATCCCGCAACACATTAGCAAACTCAGTCTGCTGTTGAGCAGAAAAAGAAGCAGAATCGACATTACATTTAAAGGCTCTCTCTAGAGGTGGTGACCATGAACGACAGGATCTTGCCGCAAGGAGGGCGGCAATTGCACTTGACCGTGAGCCACATGTGAAGCAAGTCAGTCGGATCAAAACCGAGTGGCAAAGGCGAGGATTTGAGGGCCATCCGTAACCGCATTCTTCCAAAGGACCAAGTTTCGAAAATACCACAAACTCCACAAGATGATAGCAACATTTTCCATATAGCCGCTGTTGGAACCATGTAACATAGCAGAAAGCCACTGAATAACCCCCGAAGCAGGCAAAACAACACCCGCCAACCCACAAATAGCCACCACTATCGTACAAGAAAGAAAAACATGGTCAACATTCTCTTGCCCTCCACAACGGACACAACTAGTCAGAACCATGCAGCCCCTTTCGGCTAATCGACAACGAGTCGGCAAAGCCACAAAGACAGCGCCAAACAAAATCTTTAACTTTGGAGGGAGGGTAGAATTCCATAATTTAAGCCATGGCCCATCGACGACAAGATAACGGGTACTCTCAAACATATTAAAGGCGAGACGGTAAGCAGAGTTAACGGTGTAAGTACCATGCTTCTCATAATGCCAAATAAGCCTATCACGAGTGTGGAATAAACTAACCGGTATTTGAAGAATACGAATGATGTCTGATGGAACCATCAAGCCGTCGATAAGATCAACGTCCCAAGCAGAACCAATCAGTTGAAGAAGGTCCGTCACACGCAACGACTCCAAACCAGGAAGTGTACTCGATGCGACATAAAAAGTATCATCATCAACATCAAGCTAAGGATCATGGTAAACTGAGATGTCGTTGCCATCACCCACTTGCCATCTAATGCCACGAGCGAGCAAACCCTTGGCCGCACAAATACTCCTCCATACAAACAAGGGATTATGACCCTCCCACAAAGACCAAAAATCACCCATTCGAAACTATCTACCCTTGAAAATCCTACTAGGGAGAGAGTCCGGGTTGAAAATCAGACGCCAACCTTGCTTACCTAGCAAAGCCAAATTAAAACAGTGAAGGTCCCTTGTAACTCCCCGAATTTCACAAAAATTTCTGGTAAATATCGCAAGGTTTACTGAAAATTAAATTTTTTGAAATGAGAACTTTTATACTGGAAATTTATTATTATTACTACTTATTTTTCGAAGTTTAGAAATTATCGGATATTAATTTGAACCAAGGATTGTTTTGAGGGATGAGAAATTAGAAGTTTTAATAGTTTAAGCTTTAATTTGAATAATGAAAGAATTAGGAAGGGTCTAATTTGTGATTAACCCAAGGGGGCCAATGGTCAATTACCCTAAGCACAATTTGTAGAAAAATCACGTCTCCTTTTCTATGTTGTGCCGTCATTATTTAAAAAAGAAACCCTCTAAAACTACAGGTCCTTCCCACCAAAACTTTCCATTACTTCTTTTCTCTCTTTCTCTCCATTCTCTTCTAACCTCTTTCTTCCAATCCAAAACCTCGCTGCCATTCATTCATTGCGCCATTGATGATGCTTTTAATTGTTCTCTTTTTCTTTTATTATTATTTTCTTTCTTTATTTTTGTTTTCAATCGCGATGTTGAGGAACCTTTTTTACATTTTTGAGTTTTTAGGCGAAATAATAAATTAATTTTTTTTAAAATTATAAAATATAATATAATAAAATAAATTATATATTAGTAATTTTATTAAAATAATACTTGTGATGATAATATATTTTTTATTTAATCTACTCCTATATCATCATCAACTACAAAACATAAAAAAATAATATAAAAAAAATTCTACAAGCATTTTGAGATGCAAAATTATTAATAATAACATTAACATTAATGTTTTCCAAAAAATCCTTCCTATTTTTTATTTTAAAATTAGTTACTACTAGTAAAAGGGACAAGACTCAAAATTGCGAATAAATTTTGGTCTAATGTGCAATGTTATACATGACTATTAAGTAAGTATCTTTTTTTTATTTTAAAATATCATATTAGTGAACTTATTAGAAAAATTGGACAGAGTTAACAATTGAACCCGAATTTTAAAACATGAAATATAAAACGATTAAATTTCAAATATACAAAAAGTATAAGGATTTAAAGTCATATTTTAAGCTATTATATATATAGTATTTATTTTAGTTACAATTAGGTCACCATTGTACAAATCTCGTAGATTATATTTTTTTTTGAATTTTTATATAAAAAACCAATTATAAGTGGATATGGCATGATTGTTATCACAATAAATTATAATTTTTGATTTTAATGCGTCGAAAAAAATAAATTTTGTATTCAAGTAAGAAAAGAAAATATATTCATACTATTACTATTTAATAATTTTACTTAACGGTGAATTAATTCAACCTAAATTTTATTATGAATTTATTAAAAAATATAATTATTTTATATATTGTTACAGGAGTAAAAAAAAAATTGTATAGATTGATGTCATTTGTTTTTAGAGTATAATAAAATAAAAATTAAAAAAATTCTTGGCATTAGTTCAGTTAAAAGGATTGTATGAAACAGGAATATTATCTCTTTCCAATAGTTTTATGCTACATCAATAATTTTATCCTGAATTTCAAGATTTTTATTTGGATTTAATTTTTCTCAGAATGAAAATACTGATGTGGCATAAAACTATTAGAAACTGGATACAAATGATATGACGTCACTGTTTCATACAATCATTTCTCTTAGTTTAGATTTGTTTGTTGAGTTTTTTACTCAATTAATATTGGACAAAATAACTACCCTATTAAAAATCTATTATTTATATCAAACAACAAATAATATTTAAGAAACTTTTTATCTGAAATAAATATTATTTTAAATATATTTTTATCTTTTAAACTCTTTTATCATTAATGAAATAAACATTATTTGAGCCCTAATCAGATGCACCTCAAAGCAGGCCGCAGGGCCAGTCCTGCTTCAAGTTTGCTCGAGTACAGTCAAGGTTGCAGGTGAGTTTGATAGAACAAAACCATATATTGTGTAAGTTGGCTAATTCCTATAGCTATATGGTAGGGGTAATTGTTTGATTTCGATAGATATGTTGTTTAATTGTTTTAATTATTTTTTATTTGATAAATTCATATTTTTTTAATTACTTATAAGTGACAGACTAAATTTATTTATGTTCTAAGTGTTAGCTGATGTTCAATTCACGATTTGCTAGCTGATGTTAAATTAGTTCAAATCTTCTGATTTGTTTTTATAATTAATTTGATTTAGAATAATTAATGTTGAAAAAGTTTGAAAAAATGGAGATAGACTTTCAAATGAGGTACGGAGTCGCCATCGATCTTTTCCGAAGTGTAATCGGACCATCTTGATCATTTTAATAAAACATTTTAATTTATTAAAACAATAATTTTGAGTCTACAAAAATCGAGAAAAGGGGTTTAGGGGCCAGATACGCACGAGGAAGGGTTAGCACCCTCGTAAAGCCAAAAATTGGTACTAATTGACTAATTAATGTCCTAATATTGAAAATTTGAAAAAAAAACATTAAAATACAATCCCTTTAAAAATGTGTGAACAACTCAAGTTGAATTTTAAGATTCACTTGTTCCAAAGGAATAAAATACCACATCCAGCACGTTAGTATACGATATTTTAAGCCTCCAAAAACTGAGATCACCTCATGATTTCCAAAACACGTAACGAAATTTTAAAAGGGTATTCGATTATTTAGTCCAACGATAAATCAAAACTCAGCAAGTTAGGGCACGATTCCTCGAATTTCCAAACACGAAACATTGACTTGTCTTGAGGAGTTTACAAATAAGTAATTATAAATCCGGCTTAAAATATATTCGTTCGGTTTACTTTAGGGCAATGTTGGGCGAAAATTTAAAATTTAAAATTCAATGAAATAACAAACATACAAGCATATTGAGCATGAAATAAAAGAATGTGGCAATAATATTACATGAATAAATAATAAGAAAAAACATAAATGAACAAATTAAGGTACATGCAATGGCAACATATCATATATTATATAAATACAAACATTAATAATCGAAAGCTAATGAATTAGAAGCTAATTTAGAGGAAATTCCAAGCAAATTACACTAAAGAAATATCAAATTTTTAAAATAAAATAAAATGAACAATATGGAAAAGGGAAAATTTTGAAAGCATTAATATACAAATAACACAAAGGTTTCAAAAACAAATCATAGATATAAGAATTTAAAATAAGGAGAAGAAACAAAAATAAATAATATATTAAATAATATCTAAATGAACTTTAAAATGAATATTATAAAATAAATAATTTACATGAAAGTTTGAAATGCATCAAAAATAAAAAACAAAAATAAATAATGTGTAATAATAATACATAAATGAAATTTCTAAAATAAATAATACATATTAAAGGCTAAAGTAGGTAATATACAAAGTAATATATATATGTCAATCTAGGTAAATAACATATGAAATGAATAAACTTAATATAAATAATATATATAAAAAAAGTAATAATAATATATGAAAGTGTTTGAAAAAAAACAAATATGCACATGGGAAAAAGCAAAGAAAACAGTGTCAAATCAACAAAATAATACAAAATAATATGTTACAATAATATGTACTTATTTTTTTAAAAAAATGAATAACTAGACTTAATTGAAAGAAAAACAAAATCAAAAGGGTAACTTATAAACAAAACAAATCATTTAAACAGAATTGAGGGCCAAAATAAAATACGTACAAATGTTCGAGGATTAAAACCGTAAATAATTCAAACCCCAAAACGCTGCGTGTAAGCATGGGTTAAGTTAAAACAACGCAGACTAAATTGCAATGACACAAAAACCTCAGGGAAAATTAAAAAAATGTAATGCGAATAGGGCTAATTAGAAACTGGCGCGAAAAAAAAGGGGACTGATAGTGCAAATTTCCCATTCAGAGCCAAAACGCTCGGGCCCTCCTCACGGGTCGGGTCAACGCGCGGGTCTTTACCCCCCATAACACGGCACCGTTTTGTTTTTATTATTAAAACCAACTTTTGCGTTTGAAAAACATTTTAACCTTTATTTTTTAAAAACAAAACCCTAAAAGCTTTATACTTTAGCCCCTAAAAACTTTGCAAATCCGGCCACCGTCACTCTATCATTAAACTTGGTGTTTGGTCATACGCAAAGGTGAGTCTCTAACTCCGCTCAGGCCACTCGAAGGCTTAGTCGCTCCACAACATCAGGAGAACGAAGGGAGGAAACCCAACCCCCTCTCTAGATTCGACCTCGGAGGAATCGAGGGGTCGTGTGTGGGGCGTGCGTGGTGACTGCTGGTGGCTGCTGCGCGAGGCAGATGGAAACCCTAGGGTTTCCGAAAGCTCCAAAAACTTGAGCTTATCGGGCTTGTTTAATTTGGGTCTGTATTTTGGGCCAGGCAAAATTTGGGCCTTACAATTAAAATTAATTATTTGTTATGAAATTGACAATTTAGAATTATTTTTATTAGATTTGTTATATTAAAGCGAAAAAGTTAGATAAATTTACGAAAATGAAATTCGTTGTAGATTAATTGTTTTTAAGCAGCGAACATTTAAAAATTCGGTTTGTGATCCTTACGTTTTAAATGATTAAATGTTGTAGTTAAATTATTTGTTTAGTGATTCATTGTATTTGGAATTTACCTCATTATTTTATAAAAATTATTGTTAATTTATCAATTTAATAATTGATTAAATGCTCGGTATAGCTAGTTGGAAATTCTTCAGATATAGCCTACATGTTGTAGACTATAAGGGCCTCCATCATGGCTTATTGTTTATTGTGTGGACTGCCTTGAGCGTTCGGGAGTATTGTCATTGTTACGCTTTGCGCATTTGGTGTAATGGTTGGTCGTTGATAAAGTCATGTTTATCGCGCAATGAAGTATTGTCATTGTTGACACTTGCGCTATTTTCATTGATCGTTTGGTGTGCGATTGGACACTCGCATGTCCAAATGTGTTTCCTCCTTATGTTAATTAGACAAAATGGACCTTGAGAATTTAATCTAAACACTATTATTATTTATCAAATGTCTTGAAAGTGTTTCATTGTTATTTTGAATATTATTTTGTGACTGTTCTATGAATTTATTGTGTCTATGAATATTGCTATTGAGTGTGACTTTCATTACTCGAATTATTGAATAAATATATACTATATATGTATGTATCTTATTAGAATGTTTTTATTTTAACTATATGCATTGGTAATTGAAAATGTACCGGATCACCACTAAGTTGTAAAAAGTTTAGCGCTTGGGTTTTTAATTTCATGCATAGGTTACCGATGGTTCGTAGGTTCATGATTGAACAACATCGCCAAAGAGTCTCTGTAATTCTTTTTCGTAAAGATCCTTTAATTAGTAAAGTTTAGCATGTACTTAGGATTTGTTAAATTGTTCGGTTTAATTACTTTTTTTTAGAACTTATTGAGTGATTGATCATTATTAAATTATTTTATTATTTGAATTTACTTGAATGTTTAAAATTTGCGATTTTATGTGCAATTGATTAAACGATTGATTATTCAAATCACTCTGACTGCAACAATGATCCGTCGGATCAATTTTTAGGATGTTACATTCTTGGACCCCATGCCACCAAACTTTTTGGCCAAACATAACCTATCCCATGAAGCCTAATGCAAACTAGCAAAATTACTAGACGAGTTCATCATTCATTGAAGGGCCTCACAAGTATTCAGAGGAAGCAAGAAAACACCCATGTAGCAAACCGACAGAGCTTGAGTGATAGTTTTAAGCACAACTTCCTTTCCTGGGTGAGATAGGAAGTGATTCTTCCAACTAAACAGATGCTTACAAAGCTTGTCTCGGATATAAGAAAAAACTTGTCTCTTTTTATGATTGCTGAGTGAAGGGAGACCCAAATATCAACTCGTAGAAAAAGAAGCATCCACGGTGCCATAAGATTATTTGTTAGCAAAGTATTAGAGCTAAACACGATCCCCGACTTACTTAGATTAACAACTCGATCCAAAGTTAACTCATATGTGAATAAAATCTGCTTCACCAACCGACGCTCATATTCTTCCGCCCTAAAGAAAAGAAAGTTGTCATCGAAAAACAACAGATGAGACACTGAAGGGCTATTACGACACACCCCGAGCCTACACTTGGTCGCACAGAGAATAAATATGTAAAGAAAAAGTGGATCACCCTGTTGTAATCCCCGAGAAGGCAATACCGGCCGGAGATGAAATATTTAACAATGTTAACGCACAACACCAACCAATCAACGCAACGCAAATCAAACTTGAACTTAACTAGAATGCAGCGATGATAATTAATCATTATATTCTCTGTCTTCTTATTCGAAATTCACCATTCTAAGAGTTCGTCCCCATCCTTTAGCCGAAAATCTATTAATAAGCTTAGGTCTCCCTCTTTCAATTTCTTCTAAACCTTTTTTTATTTTATTACTTTCAAATTCTGACTTTTTATTCTTACTTGTTAGATTTTGGTTACTATTTAGGGTTAAGTGAAATGTGTTAAGGTTTTCTCAATGCTATCAAGGGGCATAACTAGGTGCAGGCAGTGTCCCAGCCTTCTAAAATAAAATTTTGTTGTTTAAGGTCTTTAAAATTTTTAAAATTTTAAATTAATAAAGGTAAAATTATACTTTGTACCCTCAAATGATAAAAATTTAATTTAATCTTTTAAAAATTATAAAAATATAAGCTATTAAAATGATGAAATTACATTTTTACTATCTTAAAAATTACAATTTAATTTCGACCTCCCTAAAAGAATTTTCTGATTTTAGGCCTGTTACCAAAACAAACAAAAACATGGGATCAACATGATTAGCAATGGAAGACTCGGGATATAAGGTTTAAAGAGCATTATTAGCTCAAAAATATAAAAATGTGACTAGCATCAAGATGATCATCTTCCACAAATGCTCATTACCCACCATTAAATTGTTTTTAACATGATTTAGGGAGTTAACTCTTGTGTTATTGAATTTTACTACTAACTTTGAAGTTTTATTAAAATTTGCCTCTAATTTTGATTATTTTAATTAAATTTAAACAATCAATATTAATTTTGATGATTTGAAAATATAATTTTATAAGAAAAATTTTTCAAATATTTCATTTTTATATTTAAAACTAATTTAACTTATAAATATTAAAAATTAATAAATTAAATTATAATTTGTATTTAATGAAATAAAAACTTAAAAATAAAAATACATATATACTAAAAGAAAAAAACTAAGTTTATTTTTGTAAAATCATCACTTTTAATTAATTTTAATATTATATTAATTAACTTATTATTGTAAAATATTAAATAAAAAAATTATTAAATTTTGTCTTCAATGTATTTTGAATTAAAATTGAATAGTAAAATTCAATAAAAAAATTAAGAGCAAATTTCGATCAAATAAAAGTAAAGCAAAAAAATTCAATGATAAATTTATTTCTAATTCATAAATACATTGGCAAATATTATAATAGCAATTTTCGGTTTCCACTTAAAATATAGTGGTAACTTGGCATATTAGCCTTTAAATTTTGTAACAATATTTTTATTGGTTTAAAAAAATGTTATGGAAACAAATATAATAATTTTAATTTTTTTTAAGTATTTAAATATGTTTTTCAAAAATATGCTGCTCAAAACTATTCTCAAATTTGTAAAATTTTAAATTGTTACTATTTTTATTTTACTTTTGCAACAGTTTTTTATATATGTTCTTTTTTTATGCAAAATTCTTAGAACAACTCCTAAATCATAAATAGGAGGATAATGCGTTTTACCGTACTTGAACCTGCTCCTACATTGACAACAATACCCATATCAGTCGAGCTAAGACTCAATTGGCAGTTCAAAATATATTATGATAATATATTTGTAACTTTAAACATTTTATTTAAAAAAATATAGTCTTTTAATCTCTCTCTTTCTTGTACATGGTTTTAATTTTATTTTAAATATTTTAATTTTAAAATCCATTTTAGAGTTATATTTCATTTTCCACATGACTTGGGTTAGTTTTAAAATATTTTTTATTTAATATTTAAATATGTTTATAGTATTTAAAACAGTTTTTAAATATTTTTATTAAATGATTGCAATTTGTAGCTTGTTTAAAACATTATTTAATATATAATTTATATGGTTTGAAATTTTAATAATAT
Organism: Gossypium hirsutum; assembly: GCF_007990345.1. NCBI lineage: Eukaryota > Viridiplantae > Streptophyta > Magnoliopsida > Malvales > Malvaceae > Gossypium > Gossypium hirsutum. Next base: position 108,235,997 of record NC_053433.1, read on the forward strand.
CTCAAAAATGTTTATAAATTATTATTTTTTAAAATTTTTTATAGTTTTTATAACAGTTTAAATACATTTAAAAAAATATTCTGGTAACGTATTTGTAACATTAAATATTTTATTTTATAAAACACATTGTTTTTAAATATTTTAATTTGAAAATCTGTTTTAGAGTTATATTTCATTTTTTTATATGATTTTAGGTTAATTTTAAAATATCATTTCATTTAATATTTAAATATATCTATAAAATATATTATGTTTAGTAGTATATTTCTATTTTTTTATAAAAAATTTAATTATTTTTTGAAGCCAGAAAATTTAATTATTTAAAAAAGTTTTAAAGATGTTTATTAAATTTAATTATTTCTATTCTAAAGGGCTTGCTATTTCTTTGTAACCCACCCTAGTGGATAACCGTCTTTATTAAATTTTAGGATGCATTAGATGATTATTTTACATCAATGTCTTCGGGAATTTAATTTTTTTTAATATATAATGGAATATAAGTTAATGGAGAAATTATGTTACAAATTCTTTCCGTGGTCCATTTTTAATTATTTAATGATATTTTAATAATTTTTTCATACTATTGACACATTATTTTGATAATTTTTTTACCTCAAATTTCGAACCCTAAATCTCGAACTTGAATCTTTAGGGTTTTGGATTTAGAATTCAGGATTTAGGTAAAAAAATTACCAAAATTATGTGTCAATAACATAGAAAAATTGTTGAAATGTCATTAAATAATTGGAAAAAATACCATGAATGATGTGTTGAAAATGATCCATAAAATAATTTCTCAGTATAATGTTGTTATAAAATTTGTTATTTTTAATATGTGATGTGGTGTAAATTAAATTATTTCGAATAATACTTTTCTTTAATTTATTATTTGTAAAATGTGATAAGATAAAATAAATGAGATATTAATAAAAATAATAATTTAAATTTGTTAGTCACATTTCTCCTATGTTTGATATAGTTTATTGAATGAATTTATTAAATATTATCAAATTTAAATAAATAAAAAAGAAATTATAAAGAAAAGAAAAAAGGAAGGATGGAAGTTGAACCACCTGAAAGAACAAAATTCCAAAGCCCAAAAACGTTGAAGTTGCCTTATAAAAAACCACAAATCTTATTACATATTTCTCAAACAACAATATTTCAAAAAACAATTAAAGCAATAACACAAAAGCTATTTTATACATCTATATATACCGTAAAAGCAACGTAAATTGAAAAGTTTAGGTGAAAAGATTTATTCGCTCCCTCTTAATTTTAATATTGAGCAAATTAGTCTCTATTTAAAAATTGAAACAATTTAATCTCTATCAATTTCAAAATTGAGTATGTAAGGACAAGTAATCACAATATTAATTTTTTCCTCAATTTTGCATAAATTTTATCAGTATGATAACAAATCTAGCTCTTAAAGTTTACACATTCTATCTATCTATCTATCTATCTATCTATCTATATCTTTAACGTTAGACCTAATTAGTGCTGCAACACTTGCCCAGAAAGTGAAAAGATTTGAATAAAAATATAGGCTTGAAAAATGAACTTGAACAAAATAAATAATGTCCATTTAGAAAACGGGTCAGACCTTGAGTAGGACATTTTTGGCTCAGGCCCAACATGACCCAAATTTGATAAAAAAAATTGTTCTTGTGTTGTTGTTTTGCTATCATTTTGCTATTATATTGCTACTATTTTGTTGTTATTGTTTAGATATTATACAATTTTTGTTTTACTGATACTACTTTAGAGGCATTTGGTTGTTAAGTTGTAACTATGTTAGTACTATTTAAGTCTAAAAACTTTTTTTTACATATATTTTCAATTTGTTGGGAAACATTTATTTTAATATTTTTAGTCTATTTGATGTATTATATTTTTAAAATTTATTTTTATATAAAAAACAATTTAAAATTTTTAATACTGGCAGGCCGAGCTCGAGTTTAGGGTTTTTTATCCGAGCCAGACTTGGATAAAATTTTAAACCCATTTTTCAAGGTGGGTCGAACCCGAACCTAAAAAACGGGCTTGATTTTTTGCACTGGCCCAACCCATGATTGATGTGAAGTTTTTTATATATAAATAAAAATGATGCACAATTGAGTAAAAATATTACTTGTGTTTTATTTTTTATATTTATTCATTTTCGAAATTGACAAAAATTAAATTGCTCCGATTTGTTTAAAAAAATTAATTTGCTTAATATCAAAATTGAAAGACACTAGAACCCCGTGTGTTAGCCTAATGGTCAGAGTGTTTACCATTTCAAGTATGACCTAATTTCAAGTTGCGTTGATTGCATTATGATTAAGATTTTAGACTTCTCTTATAGTTAAAGGAAAAACATTCAAAGACACATGCTTTTATAAAAAGGTTTAGTTTTTTTATAAGACATTAGATTTTGCAAATTCAAAGCTTAAACTATTAAACATTCATGTTTGTTTCTCCTCAAATTCCATAAACTCAAACATTTCAAGTCAATTAATTTTTTTTAATAAATATAAAATATCTAACTTTCCTTTGTTGAACTATAAGTTCATAATTGCAATACTTTAGGAAATTAATTAAATAACATTAATTAGTTTTCTTTTATTAGGATCTACTTATCTCTATTTTTGGAAAAATATTAATTTTTTTGAAATTTTAATAAATCAAAGTTTTGTACATACAAGTGATAAAATTATTAGATTATGAAAATCTAATCAAAAGGTCAAAAAATTTTAAAAATCAATAAATCTATATTTAAATTTACTGTTAAACTTTTTTATATATTTATTTTTTAAATATTTTATCATATCTTATAAAAATGTTATGGAGTCTAAAAGCTCTGCTATTTGTTTTCTAAATATTTTGTCATAATTTATAGTTTTTCTTTTAAATTTTTATAATATTGTATTGATCAAAATTTATTTAGAATTTTTTTAACTTCACAAATGAAATTAAAAAATAAAAATAAATAACACAATGATTTCTCAATTTGCATCTATTAATATATTAAATGATAATCCATTTAATTTGAGATTAGAATTTGGTGCATTGACAATGTATATTTTGAGCTCCACAATTAGAGTTAAAAAATTGTCACGTGTCTCGTTTATTTTATATATTTACTTTTTAATGTTTTATTATACTTTATAGGACAGTTGTAATCACTCCGATTTAAAAGCTAACGGTGTACCAAACATTTTCCTCTTAATTTAAAAAAAAATTATCTTATATACAACTCGTGGAGGTTTTTTTTTATTCCACATGTGAGTTAAGGCTATGATAAATATCAAATGTTTTTTTTTTTAAATTATTTTATTATTATTTTATTATACCCTAAAAAAATTAATAACATCAATCCAAACTTACTTTCGAAGTTTTTTTACTCTAACGGTGTATGTTATAATTATACATAAAAAATTAATGTGTAAATAATACAGATTTTTAGGCATATCTAAAAATATCCAAAATTTAGGTATCAAATAATTAACTTAATTATAGTAACAAACTTTTCATAAATCATAATAAAATTATAGTTGGCCGATTTTATCCTAAAAAATTATTATATGAATAAAAATATAATTTTTTTTGAATAGATTTGTGTAAATACCTTTTAAGAAATTACAACGTAAATTTTTAAAATTTAACTGTTTTTTTAAGAAAAAAACAATTTATAAAATATTTTTACACTCATAATAATATATATATAAAAAATATTTACCCATAAATATGATATAAATCCTTTTAAATATTTATCTATAAATATACTTACTACTTAGGTCATTTTTAAATTCTAAATTAATTAGTTTAATGTCGATTGGTATGAGTGTTCTTGTTAATATAGGACAACGTAGGTTCAAGTGTGCTGAAACATATTATTCTCTTATTTATGAGTTTGAGAGAGACTATAAGTAATTCTATATATTATATCATAAAAACAGATATAATCAAAAGTTATACTAAAATTATTTTAAAAAAATTAATTAGTTTAACCATGGGAAGACAAAAACTTTAAAAAGGAAAAACTTAGAAGAAAGGTGAGATTCTTTGAAACCATAATAATACTTAGAAGAAAGGCGAGATTCTTTGAAACCATAATAATACTAAAAATTGCCAGCCTAAGTAAAGAAATCTCATTGGCAGCATGGCTGCACACACAAGCCAAGTGTTAGGGGTTTAGGTCCATTTTTCCTAACTCAAACAGTTAAAATTTAACCCAACCCCACCAAACCCCTCTCCCTTTTTTAACCCCATTCAATGGTTTAGTCCGTTTTTTCCTTCTTTTAAAACCTCTCCCAATTTTCTTTTCTTCTTCCACTCTACCCTCTTTTGGTAAACAACTCTTAGCCACCCCCTCCCCCCATTCACCTAAGCTCACCATCTTCCATCATTACTTATATATATACATATAGAAAGAAAAGGGTTCTTATTTATGTTAGCCCTTTTTAATATACTTAGTGGGGGGGGAAGAAAAAAAAATGAAGAGGTCACCGAGTTGTTCTTCTTCTTCTAATTCATGCTTTGCATTGCCATCACCATCATCATCATCATCATCACCGTCACCGTCTTCGTCATCATCATCATCTTCATGTGAGAACCCTCATGATCTATCAGAGAAACCCAAGGCTAAAAGGGGTAGAAAGCATCAAAACACTGATAATAATGCTTGTTTGAACAATGCTAACAACAATAGCGGTAGAAGGAGCTCTATTTACAGAGGAGTCACCAGGTTTTCTTTCTTTCTTTCTTTCTTTCTTTTTTTTATGAATTTTGATTTTGGGTCCATTTGCATTGCATGTATGAATAATTGAATCAAATTGATTGGTATTGTTTTCTAAAAAAAAAAAGGCATAGATGGACTGGGAGATTTGAGGCTCACCTTTGGGACAAGAGTTCTTGGAATAATATTCAGAACAAGAAAGGAAGACAAGGTTAATTTTTTTATTTTATTTTTAAATTTTCAGGGGAAAAAATAATCAGAAAAAGGGAAATTCAAGTAGATCTATACAGTTTTTTTCAAGTATTTTAATTCTTATGTTTTCTTTATTTGTTTGAATTTATATTCTGTGTGAACTGACTGTGTTTGTCCTTTTTTCAATATTGTAATCTCTGGTCAATCTCAACCTTTATTTACGCTTTTGTTGCCGCCTCCATAGTTTATTTAGGTAAGTCCTTCAAATCTCTACATATTTCATTCTTTTTATTTTTATTTATCTAAAATTTAAAAAAAAAAAGGGCTTGATACAGTTCGCAAAATCAAGCCTGCCTGGCTCGGTTTTGAGTCAGGTAATTGATCGGACATGCATTTATACTTGTACTTGAAAATTATACTATCTCTTAAAAAATTAAATAAATTAAGGTGTTAAATATATTAACATTGAATTTCATTTTATGGAAAACAGGGGCTTATGATAGTGAGGAGGCAGCGGCTCGAACCTATGATCTTGCGGCTCTCAAATATTGGGGGGCGGAAACGATACTGAACTTCCCGGTATTTAATTTAAATGATTAAATAATTAATTAATTAAAAAGATGGTGGATTTGTGAAAAATATTAATATTATAATATGATGATGATGCAGAAAGAAAGATATGAAAAGGAGATGGAAGAAATGAAGAAAGTGACAAAGGAAGAGTACTTGGCGACTCTACGACGTCGCAGCAGTGGGTTTTCTAGAGGAGTTTCTAAGTATCGTGGGGTAGCTAGGTAGGTAATTTTAATTGATTTTATATTTGTTTAAAATGGACCATTTTATGTGATTCAATGAAATAAAAAAAACATTAAAATCTTTATGTTGGTTGTGTTAAATCCTAAATCCCACGTGGGTTAGCTAAAATCAATTAATTTCAGTGGATCCTCTTCTACATTTTAGGGTTTAGGAATAGGAGAGGCCATTAATTAAAATCAAAATTATATGTTTGGATGGTTAATTAAAATTGAGATTATAAATTTTGATCATATTTTTCATAATTAAAAAAATAATATCTTTTAACATATTCGAATTCATGCAATTTTGTATTTGTAATAATATTTATGTTAATCATTCTAAATGGGTGGAAAAATGCTAAAATGAAACGGAAAATTATACATTTATTAATATTATAATATTATTAGGGAAGTGAAAGAAGTTGGTATTGAATTGTGTTTTGACTAATATTTATTTGGTTAATGGCAGGCATCACCACAATGGGAGGTGGGAAGCCCGAATTGGTCGAGTTTTTGGGAACAAATATCTCTATTTAGGGACCTATAGTAAGCTCTTTCTTTCTCTCTCTTAAAACTTAAAATTTTAGATAGTAAGACTAAAACTAGATGCCCCTCCCATGGCCCTAAAATTTAAAAGTTTCAATTTTGTCCTTTGATTAGATGGAAAATTTGAAATTTTAAACCTTTTTCAAAATTTAATAAGCCTTTTCAAATACAAAACCTTCAAATTTTATAATCTTTTCTTTTTCCTAAACAAAACTTCTAGTTTCACCCCAAATTCAAATATGGGCTTTCACCCAAGCCTTTATTAAACATGCTCACACTTTCTCTTTACATTTTCCGATGCAGTGTATTTAACTTACTTTTTGTCTCATGTTACAGTGTTATTATAATATTTAATCTCATCACCACCGTTATTTTTACATTAATAGCAAATAAACGAGCCGTCCATTCAAGCTCATCTTAAATTTTTTTTTTTAAGGTTTATGATTGTCTTCCCTTTTTAAAAACCCAAAACAAGTCCCTTAAAATGATATTTTTGATTTGCATCCATAATCTTGGCATTTAATATATGGTCCTAACTTTTTTAATATTAGGGTCCAATGTCATTGATCACAAGACACCATGAGCCATTTTGATATAACTGCTATGTATTCAATTGATATCTTTATTTCTAATTTGGGAAGGGCATTTCTGTGATTATAAAATTGCATGAAAAATAATGGCAGAATGGGCACGTGACCATTACTCTCCCATTAAGAGATTCTGTTTCCTTTTATATATTATATTTTGCTGACTAAGAGGCAGCAGAGATCACGTGCCTTTGTGATAAGCTTAGATTGTGGCTTCCTTTAGGTCACCTAATAGCCTATAATCCCTTTAGGTTTGCTAGCTGGCTATTAGTGATTAGTATAATTGTATGAAGATTTGCTCCAACTTGCTTAACTTGGGTTTTTATATTTTTTTAATAAAATTAGGTTAATAGATTTTCTCTTTTTAAATTTTAATAAATTATTATTTTTTTTTAAAAATTATTCGTACACATTAGATTCAAAATCCGAATCTTTCTTCTGTTTGATAAATTTTTAGATTGGTTGAGATTTTGTTCACTAATTCTTTTTTGAGTAATTATGAAATGAATTTGGACCTTTTCCCCCTTTTTTTTAATCAACTTTTCAACTACTTCAAAGCTAGGGTTGAAAGGAAGACAAGGAACCCATGCGTATCCTTTATTTTTTCCCCCCTAATGGTGTCTACATTCTCCCTATATATTAACAATGGGGAAATCTAGGTTTACTTAATTTGTACAACTTGACAACCTCATCGAGCAGTTAGGATTTAGGGTTTCATTTGATAGTACAACTGGACGTACCTCTCACCATGTTTTGAAACATGGAGTGGGGTTGATCCTGTTGATGCGGAGCGGAAGGCCTTGGCCTCCTTTGGCCCTATGTGGTCAAGTTCCCTGTATCATGCTGCCAAATGGTGGTATTAGGTCACCAACCATATCAACAAAAACGTTCATTGAGATGGTTACTTTTTCTGTAGCAAAACATGATCTTCGCACTCTCCCCTTCAATTATGCCAACATGTTGCCTCTTAAAAGTTTGTCTGGATTTGGATGATACATATTCAAACTCGAGGTTGAACATCGGATCATGTGTTGAACACGGATACTTTAGGGGTAAAAAGGAAAGGAGTGCAGACAATGTTTTCATATTTTAGTCTGGAAAAAGCTTAATACAAATTGTCAGTACAGTAACTAATTAAGATCTAATGTCAGCATGTGAATCCCTAATCTTATCTTTTCACCTGCAATACTTTAAAAGTTTGATCTACTTTATTTAATTTATTGTTAAATGGTAAAGTTTCTTTGTTCCCTCAGAATTTGTTTATTTATGCTCTGTTTTATTCATTTATTTATTGAAGATACACAAGAGGAAGCAGCAGCAGCATATGATATGGCAGCATTGGAGTATAGAGGGGCCAATGCCGTGACCAATTTCGATATTAGCCATTACATTGAACGTTTGAAGCAGAAAGGAATTTTGTTAGTAGATCGAACGGAAGAACAAATTCCCAACCCCGATGAAGCTCGACGAGTAGAATCCAAAGAAAATGGACCACAGCCGCTGCAGGAGCAGCAAGAACAGCAGGAAAAACAGGAACAAGAATTGAACCAAGAAGAGGCCGAAAAATCTCAACATTTTCAATACATGCAAATGCAGCTTCCTCTATGCATTGATAGTCCGATGACAACAATGGCCGGTATTGAGCCTACTGATAGTAATGAACTAGCATGGAGTTTCTGCATGGATTCCGGGTTGACATCGTTTTTGGTCCCGGACATCCCTCTCGATGGAACCGCTGAATTGCCAAACTTGTTTGATCATGATGCGGGATTTGAGGATAACTTCGACTTGATATTCGACGTAGGGCCGCCTAACAAAGAAGAGGCTAATCGGAAATGCATGATGGATGAAGATGTGATTGGAGTCGGTGTTTCCATGAACGTGGAAGACGATAATAGGAAGGAGAGATTGTCATCACTGTCTTCAGACTCTCCGTGTTCATCGACAACCTCGGTTTCTTGTAACTACTCTGTTTAATGGTTGATGTTTCGGGTTAAGAGTTTCGGATAATTCAGAGTTTGTTGTTGGAAATATGTTGTGGGGTGGATGGATGCCAAAGATTTAAAATATCTTTGGTTTTTGTTGTTTGTTTTTGTTGTTTTTAATGCATTTTCTTCTGTTTAATTATATTGAAAAAAGGAAAAGACAACTGTTTTTGTTTGATCCCATAATCCAATCAAATACATTTTGATACATTTGCTATGTCCTTAAACTTGTGAAGGAATTAAGCAATATATTACACAAAACGAAACTACAAGGGTTTCTTCTATTCGATTCTTATCCTGGTTATGGAGCAGTTTTAAAGCTTATGATCAGTTATCTATCTCTTTAATGGGCTTACAGAATGCGAAAAATTAATTACAAGACCTGCTTCGATGGATACCTTTAAGAAATATAATAAAAATTACAATTACAATTAATGTATTCATATAACTTATAATTAATGTACAATGTACTAATAATTAAAATATATTTGGACTATTAGTGTTGGTATATTCCAGTTGCACCACATGTTACTTAACATAATCTTTTCGCTTTTTAAATAGGATTTTCCCTGCTTAATGGATAAGCATATACCACCATTGGAGAAAATTTTTTCTCACCTTAAATTCCAAGATTGAATTTACGCTAATGGAAATCACAAATTTCATACATAACAAAATGATATGGTAGATCTATCTTTTTTAGATAGTGGGCGGACGAACTCCATTCTATTCATGACTTTGAATATGAATGTCAATCACAATAAAGATCCAAGTGTTGAACTTGTCAAGTCTCGAAAATTCGAGCATGAGGCTATTGTTCGAAATTGGACACAAATATATAGATTTTAGTGTGAATTATTTATAAAAATTAATTGGTCCAAACATCTCCAAATTATGATTTTTATTTTAAATTGATTTTCAAATTTTAAAATGTTTTAATTACATCCCCAAACTATGAATGTTATTGAAATAGTTAATTTAACTATTAAATGACACGTAAAATCTTATATGATATAATTTGAAATTAAAACTTTAAATTAACTTTTAAATTAAAAAATAAAGAAAAAATAAACTGTAAAAAGTAAAGGGAACGATAGTTTTTAAAAGCGTTGAAAACCTCTAAACCAAGATTTTTTATAACTTCCATTTTTACAAAATTCATTTTTCTTTAAATATTTTTATTTTAAATTATGTTACATAAGATTTGATGTCTCATTTAATGGTTAACGAGTTTAGTAACGGAATGATCTTATGGATATAACATCGATAGTTTGATGATATAATTAGACTATTTTAAAGTTTGAGGACTAATTTAAAGTGAAGGTCATAGTTTAGGGGTGTTTGATGCAATTAACTCTATTTATAATGCCAACTTTTAATGAAAATTGTTGGAATCATGATATTAAATGATTGGGTAATCTACCTAGTTGGTCATCCAATTTTTAGAATGCTTTTTTTTGTCACCCAAAATAAAATATTTTCAATTTCGTTACCTAATGTTTAGGGCGCTTTATTTTAGTCATCTAAGTGTTAAATCTCTAATGACGGTTGATTGTATAAGGCACATCATACTTATACTTTCATTTTTCTCACCCAACTTCACCAAAAAAGTATAAAAAAAAATGATGGGTTAACGTGAAAAGGTGGTAGAAACTAAAATAATGCATTAAAACTTTGTCAAATTATACTTGTTTATCCCATTTTCAAAAATTCTAATTATTTTTCAATATTAAAATTTTAAATTTCAAAATATCAAAATCGGTTAAATAAGTTATTGGATTTTTTTTATCTCTTAATAGTGTATGTTGATGTGTTACTATAATATTAAAATTAATTAATTTAACCTCCTTAAAATTTTAAAATTTTATTTAATATTTTCAAATTAAAATCAACCCACATAATTCATATTTAATAACTATCTACAAAACCCAAAGTATTTTTATTATATGATCTTGAATATTCCATGCTAAGCTAGAAGTAAAAAAAATTCCTTACGATTAATTTAATTAATTAATTTTTCTTCCATTCCAAATAGAGGTGTGCATGGGCCTGGCCAGGTAGCCCGAAATATGGGATGGTTTGAGCAAAAATATAGGCCCGAAAAATGGGCTTGGGCAAAAAAATAAGGCCCGTTTAAAAAATAGGCCGGGCCTCGGGTAAAGCATTTTTGGTCCAGGCCCGTCCCGAATTCACTAAATGAAAAAAAATCTATTTTTTTAATATTATTTTCTTATTATTTTCTCCCTATTTTGCTACTATTTTACTATTATGTTGCTACTATTTTGTTGTTATTATTTGGATATTGTTAAATTTTTTATTATTTTAAAGACATTTGATAATTTTGTTATTATTTTAGAGGCATTTACTTGTTAAATTGCATCTATTTTTGTGTTATTTAAGTATAAATATTTTTTAAAATTTATTTTCAATTTGTTGAGAAATATTTATTTTGATGTTTTTAGTATTTTTTATGGTTTATATATATTTTAAAATTATATAAAAAATAATATAAAAATTAATATAGGCAGGCCGGGTCGGGCTCGGGTTTTAACATTTTTATTCGGACCGGGCTTGGGAAAAATTTTAGGCCCATTTTTTGGGTCGGGCCAGGCCTGGGCCTAGTAAACGGGCCTAAATTTTTAGTTGGGCCCGGTCCGAACCCAACCTGGCCTGGCCTGGCCCATGCACACTTCTAATCCCAAACAAACTTAAGATTAAATCAATTAATTTAATTAATTTTAATATTATAGTACTATATCGGCTGACACTATTAGGGGATGACAATTTTCAATAATTTATTTAATTGATTTTGATGTTTTGAATTTTAAAATTTCAATTATATAAAAAAAAGAAATTTAGAAATTTCGGCAATGGGATAAACAAGTACAATTTGACAATTTTTTAATGCATTATTTTAATTTTTACTACTTTTTCACTTTAACCTTAATATTTTTTTACCTTGATCAATACTTAAAAAATGATATTTTTTTGGTTAACCAAAATGAAAGTGTAAACATGATGTGGTGTGCATAGTCAATCGACGTCAGAGATTTACCACTTGGATAACTAAAATGAAAAAGCCTTAAAAGTTGGATGATAAAATTGTAAAAAATTCATTTTGAGTGACCAAACTAGAAGAACCCTAAAAGTTGGGTGACCAATTAGGTAGTTTACCGTAAACAATTTTCAATGATTTTAGTGTGGATTTTTTTATAATACCAACTCTTTCTTTTAATGATTTATACATATATATATATACATATTATTCTACATGTTCGTTTTACCATCCATATTTGAAATTCATTGTCATCTCCCTCAATAATGTCCTTTCAAGGTCTGAAATTGTAATCTTTTATTGGGAATACAATATATTTTATCATTAACATTTAGAATGATCCTGAACAAATTGATGTCTAGGTTCACTAAATCTAGACATCATATTGCCTAGATTCATCTTGGACATGAAATAATTCTCATAATTTTTCATAAATTTAAAATTTTTAAAGTTTTTTGAGATTTTTTTTTATTAATACTAGCTAAATGTTATAATTTTGGATTGCCACATGTCATTGTATTATTAGTTGTCAATGCCATTATAAAAACCCGAAAGCTAGTGGTGTCGGAAATGGTGGTTTGAAACTCTATTTCCGATATTCAATTCTATAACAAGTATAAATTTTAATTAAAGTTTTGTCTTCTAATTTTGTCAATCTGATAGTTAATTAAGGTACAAGTGTTTCGACCCTAAAGTTAGTGGTGTTGGAAAATGAGATATTGGGACCTTGTTCCTGTAAACTAAGCCCGTATTAAATATTTACGGAGTTATTATATGAGTGAATTAAAGTTTGGATAGGAAATTTTGCTGAATTAATGACTAATTGAGGTATAATGACTAAATAGTAAAAATATTAAAATGACTTATATAGTAATTAAACAAGGTTTGAAGTGACAAATTAACCGGTTTACCCAATTAGTGGACGGTTTGGTGGATGGATAGAATATTATAATTTTTTTAATTAAACTAATAATATATGTATAAAACATAAATGGAAAAAGGTGGTCATCCATGCATTTTACTTTCTTCTCCACCGAAATCACCAAAATTAAAGAAGGGAGCCATTGTTTGAAGTTTTAAAGGTTCGATCCTATGCATGATAAGTGTAATTTGGTTTGTTTCTTGTAAATTTTATGTTTTTGAGATTGTAGAAGCTCGGTTTAGCTAACCCGGGCATAAGTTTCCAAAACTGTTAAAGTTTCTAAAAGTTGTCATTGATGAATACTTGATGAAATTGATGTTAAATTATTAGATTTTAAGCTTAGATATGAAAAGGATTAATTTGTAAAGTGAAAATTGTTAGTTTTGAATATAATGATTAAAATGTAAATATTTTAAAATTGACATGAAATTGCTATAATTATTGATAACAGAGGGTTGTTGAAAAATGAAATTGAAATCAGATTGTAAATCGAAGCTCAAATTTGACACCAATTACACATACTATACTTTTAATGACTTCGAATCCAAAGTTCAATCAATTTCTTATAGATGACTCTCAATATGAACAATATACATGCAAGAGTTAGCATAGAACTCACCTGATTCTCACCTATTGCAGTTTAAAGCTCTAGGTCCAAATATCCATCACGAATCAGTAGCAATCACCTAACGCGAAGTAATTACTGATCATAAAAGAACCTTAGCCTCTAGATCATCGAGGTAGGATACATTCAAATTTAAAGAAGGTTTCAGTATATACTACTTAAGGAAAAGAAAGAAGAAGAAAGAATAACCCCTCTCAAAACATATTCTCACATATAAATATGACTCATCTTACTTAGTAGAATTTAACAAGTGTCATGCGTATTATACTTGCATTCTTATTGGCTTAGAATTTTCGAGAAAAATATAAAAAAGTTCCCTTCATCAAACTTACCAGGCTAAACTATAAAATTGGTTTCTAGCCAAATTACTTAAAATCTAAATAGCGCAGTATTCCATACAATTTAGGCGTACTATACTTTTGGCGAACACTATCCCATATTTTCCTTTTATCCCGTAACATAGATGTTTCCTTAATACATGGTAAAATATTAGAAAATCAACTTCTTACTTAATTTTAGGGCGATTATTACATCCCTACACGTATACTCCAAAATAATCTTTTGGGCAGATAATGCTACGCCTGACAAACTATTTACTACTATTCATTGAAACTTTGGATTCGCTAGATCTGGGATGTTACATTAATATTGTATCGAGGTTATCAGTTCAGGCTAAACCAACAATACATATAAATTGAGAATCCATAACAAATGTTGGATATCATATAACCATGTAAATCCCTAATTATTTCCATATTTGACTCTAATGGCATGCCATACGTATCCTAATCTTTTACTAAGTTCACACAGGTATTATTACTGTAATCATTCCATTTCAATCCTTGTAATAGCATATACATGTCATACTAATCTTATAAGCATTTCATTTCCATTTCGGTACCTTGTACCTATTCATAAATACCATACCTTTTTCATACTTTGCAAGTTTAGTCAATTTGATGCCAAAAATCACCAAATTCACATTTATATAAACTAATAAACAAAATGAATACAACTCATTCATAACATGAAACAAAGTAATGAGTTCCATACGAACTTATCTATACAACAATTCCATTTAATTTATTAGTTCCAAAGATTTTATATCATCCTATTACATGAATGAATCAGTCCAATTTTATTTTCTGATGCCCCTAAAGTTTTGCATTTTATTCAATTTAGTCCCTAAAATTGAAATTATCATAACTTTCAATTTCAAGCTTTGATTTCAATATCAATCTCAATTACATCCTTCTAAGACCCTTTATTATATATTATTATATAAATTTTACATTAATTTGAAAATTTATAAACTTTTGTCCTTATGTTCAAAAACTAACAATTAAACATTACAATCTAGTCCTTTTTCACATCTAGGCTCAAAATCTATCAATTTAATATCAAAATCTTCAAGAAAACAAATATAGAAACTTTTAAAAACTTTAGAAATTTCTTAAATTGGTACATGGGCTAGCTAAATCAAGATCCCACAATATCAAAAACATAAAAATTACAAGAAAAATGACTTGAAATCACATGCCAATCAAGGCCAAATTTTGAGAAATAGCTTCCTAGATTTTATTTCATCCTTGTATGGTGGAGAAGGAAAAAATTAGAGAAGATGAGTATTTTTTTTAAAACTTATATAGCTTAATTAAAACCTTAATTAATTGAAGTTAATTAATTAAACCTTAATTAAGTATATACTAATCATAATTAACAAAATATAGTGGATGATAACATCATCACTCACTATTGAATAAAAAATGGTTTAATTACCATTTTTAGCTTTTAGCAACTTAAAAATTTATAGTGATTGGAATTTTACAATTTAGTCCTTGTACCTTAATTAACCATCAATTCGAAAAAATTACTGAACCAAATTTTAATATATTTCTATGATAGCCTCATAAATACTAAATGTTAACATTTACAGACTCAAGTTATAAAAATGGGATTCCAAGGCCATATTTTTCGATACTACTATAAATCAGGCTGTTACAATAGATTTAAAGTTTAAATAGCAATTAAGTCTAAAAAAAATTCAAGTTCTAATTAAGTACAAGCATTCAAGTTTAGGGGCAAAGCCTACATTAATTCTTCTATAAATTTTCAAATGGTGATTGATCTTTGTTTATTTCATGCCTTATAGAAGTTCAATTTGTAACAATCCAATTTTCAGTGGTGTCGGAAACAGTGGTTTGAGACAGCTAAATCCGATGAGTGAGTTTGAAATTTTATTATTTAGTGTTTATGAGTTAAATGTGATTTTAAGATGACTTTTGAAATAGTGATTTGTATTTTAGAAGAAAGTGTTAAGTTAAGTGGTTTCGAAAATGAGGTATCGAGACCTTAATTTCATAAACCGAGCCATAAATATTTTTATGAATATTACAGAGTGTCATTGAGTTAGTATTAAAGTTTTTTTAGAAAATTTTAACATTTTGATAGTTAATTAAATAAAAAGGACTAGATTGAAAAAGGTGGAAAACTTGTTAATTAAAGAAACAGTGATTTAAATAGCCAAGTGGTAAATAATGGAGGACTAAAAGGGTAAATAGACATGTTTGGAATAGCTTGGGTGGCATAAGCAGAAAAAAAACAATAAACTTAGGTGAAATAAGGGCAAAATTGTGAATTTTATGAAATTAACTTAAATAAGTTTAATTCTAAAGTTTTATAGGCTATTATTCTTCAATTTATCTGCCAAAAATGTCATAGGAAAAGATTTTAAGCTGGTTTTATTTATTTTACTTCATGTAAGTTCAATTCTTGCTCTTTTCTTGAAATTTTTATGTTTTTGAGACTTTTACAATTAGGTCCAACTATCTATTTCATTAGTTTTTGATTTTATGGGTAATTTCGAAAGTTACCATTGATGAGTGTTGGATGTTTGTGATGAATTAACATGGATTTGGAGTTTTAATTTTATTATTTGTGAAGTGAATTGAAACTAAAATATATGCTAAAGAATGAATAATTTTATATTTTAGATCAAGAGCCCGAAGATAATCGTGAAAAAGGAAAATTAGTAGAATAGTCCCTAAACTACTACAATTCCACAATTTAACTCAGATAAGTTCGTATGGTTAAACTTTAATTTTATTTGTTAAATTTGATGAATATTAATTTGTATTTATTCATATCATTTTTGAAAATAAAATTATTTTTAAAGTTATGAAATTGAATTGAATGTTCGAAACGAATGGAACGCGGATTGAGTACAATCGTTTAGTGCAAAGGAGAAACTGATAGCAAATTACCCAAGTAAACTGAGGTTCAACATTTGTTGCGAACTCTCATGTTTACTTTTCGTTTAACTCTCATGAGCTTTCGTTAACTCATATGAGTTTCAGTTTAACCATATTGGGTTTTCGTTTAGCTCTTTTAAGCTTTAGTTTAACCCTTATGGGTTTTTGTTTAGCCCTTACGAGCTTCTATTCAACCCTTACTGTTTTTCGTTAGCACTTATGTGCTTCTGTATAGCCTTCGGGCTTCTGTATACGATGTATTCATATCCGTAAGACGTTCTTTGATTTGACAAGGTTGCAAAGTGATATATGGAATTAATGTCTGAAGATTGAAAGTTATTTTGATATCGATATAAAATAAATGAATTCATCAATTGAAGTTGTGTTTGGCAGGAATAATATATTGAATGATTTACTTAAATGAATTGTAATAGTATGTTCGATAAGATTTATGTTTAAAAGTCGATGAACTTACTAAGCTTTATTAAGCTTACTTGTTTTTTTAATGTCTTTGTAGATTAACGTAAATCAGAGGATCGGATCAACATATCTGGCCACACTATCCAACTTGCTCTGGTAGATTTTGTTATATATACTATGGTTTATATGCATGTATAGGGATTGAAATGGTTGTGTAAATGTCAAAAATTACATTTTGTTTATGTTTCAAGTTAACTTATATATGAATAGTTCTATCATGTTTGGTATAGTGTTAATGTGGTTAATGGATGGATAGTTCTTAGGCTTAGTAATGAATAAATTGGTAAAAAATGTTGATATAAGTAGTTGCATGTGTGAATTGTTTCATGTTCTAATTAGAATGTTAGAATATATGTGATAGTATGACCATATTAAAGTTAGGAATTGGTTGTTTTAAAGATCTTGTTATGATTTATATGTATGAAATTTGGTGTATGTAGGTTAAAGTTAAGAATAGGTGAGAAAAGAGACCATAAAATAACCTATTTTCGTCCACACAGACAGAGACATGGGCATGTGTCTCAACCGTGTGTGACACACGGCCTAGCACATGGGCATGTGGTATGGCCCTGTGTCGCCTGCATATTAAAATTGAGAAACAGAATGCCCAGATTTTTGCACATAGCCTAGCACACGGGCGTGTGGCTTGGTTGTGTGACCCCTGCACCTTCCACACGGCCTAGGACACAGGCATGTGGCTTGGCTGTGGGACCTAAGTCAGAGAGTTACACGGGTATGGACATGGGCCGGGACCTGGCCGTGTACCTCACATTAAATGCCCACACGGCCTAAGACACGGGCGTGTCACCAATTGTTCTAGCGACGGACAAAGGTTATGGGTGTTACACAATTAGAGTGCGATTACTAAAACATATTTCATTCACTCTGGCTTGAAGATTTCAAGTTTACAATTGTTTATTTTAAAAAGACTTGTTTATGTGTTTATAAATGAATTAGGGAGAGCAAATTTTTTTATCTTTTGAGGAACTTGTATTGAGTGCAAATTGATTGCAAACAATTTGTTTTCATGTTCAGTTCATAATTAAAGTTTTAAGGAGAAAGCTTTTGAAGGAGAGTGATCTTAGTTGAAAGTTTTAAGGAGAAAGCTTTTGAAGGAGAGTGATCTTAGTTGAAGTATAAGAGTAAGGTTTGAAACTTGATGAGCAAATTGAGAATAAATTACAACCTGTACTATTGATTAACAATATATTACTCTTTAGGTAAAGCCAAAGTAAGAAAGAAATTCGAATAATGTAACTGATTTTTGTATCTATCTTTACTATTTTACTCTACTAGTTGTTACTATAGTTGTAACTTAAGTTACAATTGATAATCAACTCAACATTAACACAAACCTAGGCCATAAAAAACCCGGACATGACCTACATATGATTTGAGGAGACTTTAGAAGACTATAGACTTGATGATATCATGCACGACATTAAAACAATGCTAAAAAAACAATTAAAATAGTTGATAAGGCCTTGGCTTAATGACATGATTAAGGCTATAAGAATTTGGAGTTCTTAGAATTTAGGGTTTTTAAGTTTAAGCCTCACTTTATTTAAATGATATGTGAGTTCTTAATCTATATTTTATTATGATTTAAGTTTCACCATCCAATTGTAACTTAAAAAATAAATAATAATTTCATATAAATAAAATAGGAATGGATGACCCATTTTATTTGGTTATTAAAAATAATAAATATTTTATTTTATTTTTATATGATTCTAAATTGAATTTAAGTTATTTTTCAAGAAGGTAGACACTCGATCAATTGGCGACAATTCGAAGTTCAAATCGGTCGAGGAAGAATATGTGGAGCCCAAGTGTCCATCTTTTAACTTTGTGTATAATAAAATTTGAAAAAATAATAAAAATTTTATACACATTAATTTTTTTTACAAATAAAAAGGTGAAATAATAAATCTATTTTTCAAAAAAATAAGTTGGCCCAAAGTTGGGATACCTTCTTTGAACTGAAAAAATTTAGTTGGGCTTGAAGCCTTGCAATAAAAATTCTTCAACAGGTTTAGTTGGACCGGGCCGAATATTTTAGGCAAGTACATAGAGGAACATATTTAAGGGGGAAAGAGAAAAAAAAAGCCCGGTTTATATTCGAAGTTCAGGCAGTTTAAGCTAAGGGGAAAAAGAAAAACCAGTTCTTCAGCTTAGAACAAAAAGAAAAAAGAGGTTTGTCCGTTGGGTGGTAGGGGGCTAACCCCACAATCTGAAATTTGAAAATTTTCGCTAAATAATTGAAGATCTGCTGTGCGAATTGATAAATACTAGACAGTGATGACGGAGGTGGCGACGGCGTCGGCTGCAGCGACGGGGATAGCCATGGCGACCGAGAAGGCGGCTAAAGAACTGAGTCCCGAAGAAGAGAGGGTTTTAATTAGAGACATTGCCCTTACTGCTGAAGCTAACACCAAAGAAGGCGATTCTTTTTTCCTCATCACTCAAAAGTTAATATCCTTTAGTTTTTTTTTCCCTCGAATTTCTTCTTATGACTTCATTTTTAAGCTATTTTTACTATTTTCTTAACTTTCTCTCTCTCTCTCTTATTTTTTATTTTTGAAAAATAGATGGTGGCAACACTGGATTGATTATGTGAACCAGGACCAGCAGCCTAACAACAGCAACAACAATGAAGGAAGCTCTTCTTTGTCAGGGAACTCAGATTCAAATGGTGTGGGTATTTCAAAAAGGCCTTCTGGAATTGATAATTCTGATTTAATATCTGATGGGCCGGCGGAGGACGCGAACTCTGATGATGGTGTGGAGATTCATGATACTTTATTAGAAGGCCGTGACTATGTTTTGCTCCCTCAACAAGTTTGGAACCTACTTTTTTCATGGTTAGTTGGATAATTTGGACTATTTTGGGTTCTGTTAAGAATTATTTGCATGTAGAAAACTTATTGGTAAGTTTCTGTTGGCAAGTTGTATCAAGTTAAGAATGGAATGATACCATATTGAAATCCTTGTTAACTATTAAATTTCATGTTCCAAGTATTTAGACAGGCCCGTGGAGGTTTCAACCTCAATTGTAGGTATAGATAATGATAACATTTTTGTGAATTAAAATCGACATTGAGCTAGACAAGCTCCCTGGAATTGTGTTAAGTATATGAATCTGTTTGTGGAGTTCTTAAGCTCTAATGCTTTACAAGATAATGATCATTTTATGGATTCATATCAGCTTCAGCACTAAGCTAAGCAAATTTCTCTATGTTGGATGCCCTGGTTTTAGCAACTAAGGTGAAGCGTCAATTACCAAAAAGGTTCATTTATGCACTGGTTTTGCCCCAAGTTTGTTGTTATAGATACCAAAGACAGCTTTGGATGGTTGTCTTGGCTCTTGAGGAGTAACTGTAGCCATAATTTTCATAAAACATCATTCTTTGATGCTAAAATGTTGTGTTTTCATTTATACATTTTTATTATGAGGCACCTATGCATAAGAAAACTTCGAACTTTTCATCATTTTTGGAGTTCCAATATATTCTTTCGTACATGAGAAATTGTTAGTATACCTAGCTATACAGAGGTTCTGAACCTATGACTTAACTTCATAACCAAGGTTCAAGTTGATTAATGCATTTGTTAGACAAATTTATACATTCCTGTGTCCACTTATTCTTGTCATTTTCTATTTTCTTGTTGTGAACCAAGCAGAAACTTTTCTGGAACCCTTGATTAATTGTATGTTTTAGGTGTGTTTATTTGTGTGGATAGGTAAATGTTTTGGTACGTGGTTAAGGATTAAGCGGATACATGCAATACACCAAAATCCTCTCAACCATCATTCTTTCCATTCATCTGAATTTGGACAACTTGGATATCACAAAATGATCTGTCATTGAAACTTTTGGATTGCATATACTATTACTGTATAGTATATTTATATAGGACATAATTGTGGAAATAAATCTAAATTTCACTGTCCTTGGTATTGCTATATATATATGTATTCTAATTTATGAAAGTTGTACTGTACATTTTCTTATGTATTGAGTAATCAATTAAGCACATATGTTTTCAGGTATGGTGGTGGTCCAGCATTGTCACGAAAAGTAATTAATTCAGGTCTTTCTCAGACAGAGTTTGCTGTGGAGGTTTATCCACTGCGTTTGCAGCTTCTTGTGACACCGAAAGGCGATCGCTCTACTATAAGAATAAGTAAGAAGGTAAAATTTGAAACTTTGTTTATTTATGTCAGCTGTGCTGCTCTCTTTGTACTTTTTTATAGTAACTGATTTCTGAAGATTGAATTATCTTGGACAGGAAACCATAGGTGAGCTTCACCGAGGAGCCTGTGAGATTTTTCATCTCAACTTGGAGCAAGTAATTTCAGATGCAAGATTATTTCCTTTTCTGTTATTTGTTTTCCTCAAATTTCTCTTTTCATTTCAAGTTATTTACTGTTTCTGTTTCCTTATATTTTCAGGTTTGTATTTGGGACTATTACGGTCATCGGAAGCATGCTTTGATGAATGACATGGATAAAACTCTTGATGATGCCAACATACAGATGGATCAGGATGTGGGTCCTTTTTGTTGCAACACTTATTATGATTAGTGTGTCTGTTATAAAGAAACCAGTTCAGCGTCTGAAATTGGATCCTGTATCTGATGCTTCTGCCCATTGTACAACTGCAAAATGGATAGAAGTTTGAGTAAAAAAGTTTCATACATTTTATTAATATGTTACTTGATTAAGATTTCTGTCAACTATGCTAAAAGCAATGAGAAATTATTTCAAAATCAATGATTCTCCTGCATATTACCATCCTTTAATATGAAGGGTTTGCTGTTTGTGTTCTTTCCTGCTGTGGTGTCTGTCTACAGCCTAAGGTGGATAGCCTCTTTGATATGTTTTCTTGGTGACCACAGCATAATAACTATTATCTACTTCATATATGCGTGTCCACATGCCACCCTTTTGGTTATCATCTATTTCCTTCGGCATTATCTGTCTCAGTGACGTACAAAATTATGTGTGTATTTTATTTATTAAAAAAAGTGCCTTTTAACTTGACTGGTAAAAACATTTTCTTCTCTTTATATCCATGCACAAATAATATGTATGCTCACATTTCTTAGGGACATGAATAGCAGATACATATTGGATAGAGCTGAGAAAAAAAAAACATATTGGAAGTACAGAAATGGATGTGCATTTAGGGATTTTTCTTGTTTTAGCATTAGTTATCAATCAAATTTTGTTCTAACCTATTATTTTCTTGTCATCAATTTAAACAGATTCTGGTCGAGGTTCTTAACAATGTTAATGATACTTTAGTAACCGATGGTACAAGTATTACAGACAACGGATTTGCAGATAAGGAAGCCACTTCTGTTCTTCTAGAGCCGTCTAAATCAAGCTTATCAATTGCAGGAGGTCTGTCTGCGAACAAGATTGCATCCAAAGGCTATAGTGCAGAGCAATTGCAAAATCAAACCTTGGGTTGTCCTAATAAAGAATCGGATAACCATTTTGGGAACAGTGGTGTTAGTACTAGGGGCACTTTTGGTGGTTTAACTGGGCTGTTAAATCTTGGGAATACTTGCTTCATGAATAGTGCAATACAGTGCCTTGTTCATACACCAGAGTTTGCTAGATACTTTCGAGAAGACTATCATCAGGAGATAAATTGGCAAAACCCTTTGGGCATGGTTGTAAGTTTCTAACCCTCAAAAATAGATGTGGTTTTGAACTATCCTTTCATAGTCATGATTCCTTGGAGAAGTTCTCATTTGTGAATAGTGTAATACAGTGTTTTCCCCCTTCCTTTAATCTTTTTTTTTTTGTGCATTATTAGGTCTAGTCGTACTTGCTTGTGTAAAAGGTATATGCATCAAGCAAATTTTATATGTGGATCTTCACTTTGAAGCACACTGCTAGCTTCTAACTAAAACTTAACATGTCAAGAATTGGTGTTTTAAATAACTACGTTTTCTTTGTTCTTGTTACTTGTATGGATGAGACAAGAGAACATTCTTGCGGAAAGAACTTGTTGGTGCCATACATATTTGATGACGAGTTTAGATGTAATCATCTACATAGATTCTGCATGATCTATGGTTAATATAGTTAAATGCACACGTACTCTTTTCAGAGCTTCTATGCACATTATTAGATTGTGAGCATGTAGAGCCAAGTGCATTGTCTAGATCATAGATGTTTTTGAGTATGACACTTGTGTGTCAATGCCATAACCTATCTATAGCCCATTATTAGTAGGTATATAGCATGCATATTTTGGTTAATGTTTGTAGGTTGCTGTAACCCAATTTTCTAGCTAACATTTTTCTTATGAGGACTGTGCTTGTTCTAGATTGGATCCAATTCAGTGAAGGGCATAAGTTACAAGAATGTGTAAAAAGAGTTTGTGCTTAAGAAAGCAAGGCTCTAATTTCTAAAATGGAAAAAGAAAAGGATGTAAACACACAGATAGATACTAGTTCAAGATGTTTATATGTGTTTGTACTTGTTATATCTAATACATTTAAAATCAAATGGCCATTGAATTTTCTACTGTATAATGTATTATAAAGGTCAAGGATTATCCTAAGTCATTATTGGTCTCTAGCGCTCTCCTTCAATTTGCATATCCTCTATATGGGTATTCTTTAGTGTCCTTTTTGTAGTTTGATTGTGAAGTTCTTGGAACCACTCTTTGTTTGCTATTGAGGGGTTCTTTCTCCTTTTGAAAAGGGTAGTCCCTGAAATCTAGGGCATGCTCCTCTCTAAGGATCGCGTCGCTTCTACTGATTATTTGAGCTTACCATGCTTTTTTCCTTGTGGTTTATTCTAAAGTGGTTATTGCAGGTCGTTATGATCACTTTGTGCTGAAATGAACATGACACATATTTGTAGGCATCTAACCTAACTGCTAAAAACATTTTGTCCCGTATACTGACTACAGAGATAGTATGTAGTAGCTATTTGAAGTGTAATGTTCTAAGATTAAATATGATCGAATGCCTGCTTTATGAACTCGTTATGGGCCCCCAAAATAAGGTTGACTGTGTTATTTTATGGAATTGTCCTTTTGTATTATTCCTCTCTTTATCACACACGATAGAAAATAATTATTTAGTTAGAATTTCGGAATATAGGTGCATTCTCATTGTGCTGATATGTCTCAACTTTGATGTTAGTGGGCTATTTGTTATTTGAATCTTGTGCATTTTTTTGAGAGTTGAGCTCGGTTGTATAACTAATATGTTAAGCTGATCTCTTCTTGTGTAGGGTGAACTTGCTCTAGCATTTGGTGAGTTGCTAAGAAAGCTGTGGGCACCTGGTCGAACTCCAGTTGCCCCTCGGCCCTTTAAAGCAAAGCTTGCCCGCTTTGCCCCACAATTTAGTGGATACAATCAACATGACTCTCAGGTTTGTAATTAATATTAAAGTCTTGCTATTCCTTGCTTTGCATATAGTTCTACAGGCTTATTCATTTAAAATTATTTTTCCCCAGGAGCTTTTAGCATTTCTGCTTGATGGTCTTCATGAAGATCTGAATCGTGTCAAACACAAACCTTATGTAAACTCTAGAGATGCAGATGGCCGCCCAGATGAAGAAGTTGCTGATGAGTATTGGGCAAATCATATTGCTCGTAATGATTCGATAATTGTTGATGTGTGCCAGGTAAGAACATGTCTTCTACATTTCAATGTTGTTACGCCTAACAGTTGTGGTGGTGTCTTGCATGTGAATGGTAAATCTCATAACATGGATGTTTATCTGGAGATTTAAGACTGCACTTTCTTTAGTATTTACCGTAGCTTTGTCCTCGAAGAGGATATATGATGATGCAAGATATAATTTGTTTTGATGATGTTTTGAACTCTACTTTTAATCTCTGTTGAGAATGTTTCGTTGTAAAGTTTTTGATGCACTTAACTCATTGGATACCAAGTTTCATTAACTTAGAAGA
Source organism: Gossypium hirsutum (assembly GCF_007990345.1). Lineage (NCBI taxonomy): Eukaryota > Viridiplantae > Streptophyta > Magnoliopsida > Malvales > Malvaceae > Gossypium > Gossypium hirsutum. Next base: position 108,261,107 of record NC_053433.1, read on the forward strand.
ATTGGAGATTTGCCCCAATGATGACCAATTTACTTCAAGAATTTTAAAATGAAACATGTGAATAGTTTATGTTAGTGAGCCTTATTATTTCTCTAAAAGTTTTAGAATAACTTTATCATTTCTTGATAGATGTAAGAGTTAAGGACCTTCCAATACCCCCCACCCCCATGACCCAATCAACAACAACAAGAAATGGGAAGAATTTCTTTTTTGTGATTGTGTACTTTCAAAGTGCTGAAGTTTAGTTCTTGCATGCTGTTTCCTAAGCTTTGAAGAAATGGAATTATAAAACCATACCTTCTAGAATTGCTTTTTCTTGAATGCTTAATTATCTGTTCCTTTTATGCCATTATGCCAATTAAAAAATTGTGTATCCTTTTTCTTGTTTTTTTCTTTGTCTGGTATCAAATTATTTAGTAGTTTATATGGTTCATGACTTCATTTATAGGATATATAATTTCCATAGGCCTGGTGAAGTGTAACTTTGAAATCATTTAGAAGAACTCTTATCAAGGTTGCACTTATTGGAAGTATTCTGATTTCAAATTTATCCATGTAATGTTTTACATGCATTTCAAAGTTGTGATAATAAAGAATGGTGCAAATTACAAAAATATACATGAGTTGATGCCCAATAGCTGGGTGATTAGGGTGTGAGGTCTGTTTTTAGGGCAACTTGACGGCAAAGCAGGTAGAGAAATTCCCTGAATAATTACGGTTTAAATTGATTTGAAGCTAAGTACAGAAATCTAGGATCTAGATAGCCACTTAGGTTGCCTTTGGATGTTTCATTCTTAAGAATGATCTCATTTCCAATTAGGACTTCAAAATTTTAAAATGCAATTACCTGGTTTGACTTAAAGAATAGGAAAAATAGTAGATGTTACATTGGGTAAGAGTGTTATTTTTTCAACATGTCTTAGGGTGCCTTTGGATTCACCGCACCCTCAGTGAAGTAGAGTTTAACACAAACAATTTACTTCAATTTCAAACGCACTGAAATTTTTGTTTGGATGTATGCTTATTTTCTGCTGATCCCTGATTTTTAATTGGAGGGGAAGAGGTCCAGTTGATAACTGAACCTCCGGTGGGACTCTTGAAATTATTGTTTTAAACTTCAATTTATTTTTTTATTTTTTTCTAACTTTGAACCATTTTAATTTCATTTGTCTTTTTAAACATATCTTAAATTAATTGTGTTTAATTTTTTTCCTCTAGTTAATTTATTTTAAATTCTTTTATTTAAAAGTTTAAGGTTTATTTAAAATAATAAATAGGTTTATGATATAATTAGTTGATTAATAAAAATATTTAAATAAAATATTTTATAATTTAAATTGTTAAAAATATGTAAAAATAATGTAATGATACATCTTTTGAGTAATGTCCTGAATTGTCATTTTTTATTCTCATCTCCCAGCCACCGTTGCGTTTGAATTTAAACACATATCCCACTTCAAGTTTTAATCTTACCGTTACAAATAACTAATCTCACAGCCATCGCTGTTTTTAGTCCCACTCCCTACCCAAAGGGAGTCTTAGTATATGAGTTAGCAATTAACTAATTTCAATTGGTAATAGTTATCATTTGGTGAGGGCTCAAATTTTAAAATTTGAAAAGTACAATGACTAAAAATGACCAAATTAAAGTATAAGGACTAAATCCATAACTTTCGTAAAGTACAAGGACTAATAGAAAATTTAGCCTTTATTTTTTACAGAAGTTTCATTCATCCTTCTAATTTCAAGTTTAAGTTTGTATTAACTATTTTTTATTTTATGTTTAACTATTTTAAGACATGTATTATATAAAATTTTTTCTAGTATTATTACATTAGTAACCAAATGAAGCATAAAGCATTTGAAGTGGATGTTTTAAAGGTCTAAAGTACACGGTTGAAGTATGACCCCATGATGTCAAATTTCCCAAATGCTTCATTCTTCAAGTTAATCAACAAAGGGTTATGGTATTATGGCCAAAAAGAAAGGACTTAGGACTGCAAGAGAAAATAACATATTGCTGTGTTCTAATATCCTGATTACATTTCAAGTCTACGATCTGCTTTCATGATTGATGCTACCTTGTTTGTTCTCTATCAAGTTCTGTAATACCCAATTCTTTACAAGTCACTTTCTCTCCATTTTGTCTGGTGATGTTTCCAGCAAATCTATTTCCTGCTCCCTCTCTCTGTTTCTCTCAAGCATGACCATTCTGTTTAGCTTAATTTTGTGATCGGAAGAGTTTTGCTTTTTGGCTTGACTAAAGCTCAAGTATGGAGGCTAGAGAAAAGGATGTCAATGGAGACGATGATTTGGTGGTTGTATGATGGGCAGTGGGATGTGAGTCTGCAGTGGTGTGAGTAGTGGCTGCAATGTAGTTTGGTGTTTAGGAATTTTTCTCTATAGCTACCTCTTTTAGATGACCCCGAGATGAGAAAAATAATTAGAAGAAACATACAGGAAATTATTTTCATATCTGTGAGCTGAATTTTGAGTTACTTAATTTAAATGGATGGTAGATATAACTTCTTAATGAAAGTTGCAGAAATCTAGTAAACAGAAGAAAAAGAAATTCTAGGCTTCATAGTTTTATGTTTTCCTACGATTTACTTTTAGAAGTTTATTGCTTCACACAATTACAAGATCCATAGTGCTGGAAAATCCCCAACTAGAAGTTGTCTCGCAATAGAAATACCATAGTGATGCGGACCCCTAGTGCTAATGGTCTAGTATGAACTTCAGTAGAAAAGACTACAATTTTTATACACGTGGATGCAAATTTATCTTCTAAAAAATCTTAGGGTTTTTTCTTTTATTATTATTATTTAATTTTCTGATAAAGTAACTTTTAATCAATCATAATTGTGGTTCCGTCTGTTATTGCTTTGTTACTGATTTTATGTTACTGTTTAGCAAGAATGGGTGAATATCATAAAAGCTACGTGAATTAATTTTTAAATCAACTCTATAATTTTTTATCTTAGTCTTATGGTTATCATATGTAAAAAGACTAAGCTGAACTTGTAAAAAATGTTATGTCATATTCATTGTTACTGTCATTATTATGCATCTGATCAATGTCTATTCCATTGTGTAGGGTCAATACAAATCAACACTTGTTTGTCCAGTGTGCAATAAAGTTTCTGTAACATTTGATCCCTTCATGTACCTTTCCTTGCCTCTGCAATTTGCCACTACTCGGTCTATGACAATAACAATTTTTACTTGTGATGGAAGTGCTTTACCATCAACATGCACCATAACTGTTCCGAAGCAGGGGCGTTACAGGGACCTGATCCAAGCAGTTAGCAATGCTTGTTCCTTGAAGCAGACTGAGGAGATTAAGCTTGTTGAGGCATGTTCTGTTAAGCATTCTGATTTCCTGTTCATGGAATTACATGTGTGCTAAAATTTTGCTAAGCTGTGTGAAATTATTTCTTGCAGATACGGAATCATTTGATTCATAGGTTTTTAGATGATTCTTTTGTATCATTGTCCACAATCAAAGATGATGATCATCTTGCTGCATACAAGATTCAAAAGTCAGCAACGGGAAATGTTTTGCTTCAGTTGATACATCGCCGTCAAGAACAGTATGTAATATTTGGCTACCCTCGTACTTATCTTTACATAGCAATGTTTGGATGTAAGCATGGCACCAAAAGGTTTACCATTGGCTGCCAGTCGAACTTGAAGTGGTTTTAGTTAGTTATTTTAACTGCTAGATTGGCATCTGAAGCGGTTGACTTCAATGCTATTAAGGTTGTAGTTTTTTTCCTATTTAAATGGTTTTATAATGCTTGATTATATTTGTTATTTTAACAGTTTAATCTCTCTCTCTCTCTCTCTCTATATATATATATATAGAGAGAGAGAGAGAGAGAGAGATTTTAATTCTTGAGTAATTTCATGATGGTAACTGCCATCGCTGCTTTAATATTCTTGCTCCGAAGCTAAGAGCGTTCCTTGGCATTGAGTTGTTTCTAATGCAATACTACATTATTGTTGTATTGTTGTACAGGGAAACTAGCGATGCTCAAAGATGGAAACCTTTTGGAACTCCTCTTATTTCATCTCTCTTGTGTGATGATGTAATTAGAAGTGGTGTTATTCAGACAATTGTTCAGACAATGCTTACACCGCTGCTGAAAGAGGGTATAGAATATTCTGATGATTCAGATCCAAGCACCTCGGGGATGGCAAGGGATCCATCTGATCATGGTTCTGGTGAAGTGGATACTAACTGTGCATCGACTTCTATAAATAAAGTCTTACCAAAACTACCACTTCAGTTGGTCGATGAAAGTAAGACATGTATTGACCTGTCTGCGGGAGACGAGAAAGCTATTAATCTGTCAGCTATGTCACATGTAGTTGTGTATCTTGATTGGACATCAAAGCTTTTGGAGAAGTTCAATATAAATTATCTTGAAAACTTGCCTGAGGTCTTTAAATATGGGCCTATTACCAAGAAAGCTCGTACTGAACCTCTTTCTTTGTATACTTGCCTGGAGGCCTTTTTACGAGAGGAGCCATTGGTGCCAGAAGATATGTGGTTAGTTATTCTCTTTTTCTTGTACTGAAGTGTTTCTTCCCATTGTTTATATACATGAATATTTTGTGAACCATTGGTGTGTTGTGCTTTTTCATAATCCTTTGGTAGGTGGTATTCCTGCCTACAATAAATATGTCAACCATTGGTGTGTTTTCTTTATCCCTACTAATTTGTTTGGATGGGTTCAGGAGTGGCTATAGGCACTAGTTAAATATTATTTAACCATTTTAGGAAAGTCTTTGCAATGTCTGCAAAGCATGAGCCTGGTTTGCCTGTGCCTTGCCCCTTAGCACTAGACTGTAAAGCGCCGCAGACCCTTTTGGGCAAGGCTCATTTGATCATGTGCACACCTGGTAAACCTATGTATGCTTTTTTGAGCAATAACATAAATAAAATCGGCCTGATGAAGTTCTCTTTAATTTCTTTCTATTTTTCACTTTTTTCATTGGACATCACTTTACTAGGAAAAAGGGGATAGCTGATGCTCTATGCTTCTTATTATTTGAGTATTCAACAACAAACATGGACCATAAGGAAATTATTCACTTTGACCAATGAAAAAATTGCATGTTTTGTAGATAAACTGGCCCACGTGTTAGAGTGTATCATATTTGTTAAGCTTGCATGTATATGAAGTTCTAGTTGCCTTGACAACATTGGTCTTTGCACATAATTTATTACTTTCACCAAATTCAAGAAGGGGAAAAAAGTAATTTCTAATTTCTTATCTTAGATATCATCTTACCAGTGCCACGTCATGGGTTAGCATTTTTCTTAAGTTTAAACAATAGAAAAAAAAGTACATAAAGCAAAAACAAAACCTTTGTCCATCCTCAGTCTATCTTTTGAAGACCATCTTTGCTATTTTGGAGCAGCACTTGTGAAGATTAAAGAATGTCCCCTTCAACCAGAAGATAATTGTTGTCTTATTTTGGTTTTAACCTAGTAGTCTGTTGCGATCTCCATAAATTTAGTGGAAGACCTTTGTGAATTTGCAAAAGGAATGGCTAGATACAGTCGAAGCCAGGAATTTTGTGTTAGGAGGGGCAGGATAAAATTATAATTTTTTTAAGGGGTCAAAGCCAAAAACTTTCTGTTAAAAGGGCTCAAATTGAATTACTAATTTTGGGGTCAAAATACAATGCTCCATTTTAACAAAAGGGGCAGGGCCACTTCTTGCCCACCTTTGGATCCACCATTAACTAGACATTATAGGGAGCAGATGTCTATTATTGTTTTGTGTTTTTATAACTACGTCTTGTTCTCAACTCTGAACGCTTTGGAATGTTTTCAGGTTGCTAGATTCATACTCTCTATTTGGTAACTGTTACACCATAGTTTGAATGGCTCGAGCAAATATTTTCTGTTTGCTTGACAGTTTTAACAGTCTTTAGTGCTAAGTTGTACTTAAGGAAAAACTTGGGGTTCCATTCCTGCAATATTTTGAATTACCAGTGTTATTTGATGTAGGTACTGCCCACAATGCAAGGAACAACGACAAGCGAGTAAAAAGCTTGACCTGTGGAGGCTTCCTGAGGTTCTAGTTATTCATCTAAAAAGATTCTCATATAGCCGGTCAATGAAGCATAAAGTAGAAACTTTTGTCAACTTTCCTATTCATGATTTTGACTTAACAAATTATGTAGCTGACAAGAGGAGTTCCTGTTCTCAGCTCTACGAACTCTACGCCTTGACCAACCATTATGGTGGCATGGGCAGTGGCCACTATACCGCGCACATCAAAGTAAGTAAAGAAGCATCTATATCCTTACTGAAATGGAAGTGTGCATTATTTACTTTTATTTTCGGGGGCTGGGGACTTGGACAGGGTTGTTGCATCCATTTATGACTTTTCAGTCAAGACCATTTATTTTTCTGCTCTTTTGGTCTGGCTCTTAGCTTTCATCAGATTTGAATCCTCTTAATTAGAGTTTAGATTTATATTGAGACACAAATCTATGTTATTTAGACTGAATGTGTCATATAAGATACGTGTCCAGTTCAGGCATATTCAATATTTTCTGGGTTTTTTTTTTCATGTATTGAATTTTTCCTTGTAACCATGTCCAAATGTGCATCAAACATGAATGTCTGATACAGGTAGTTACATAAATTGGCTTCAATCGTTGTTGATGCACATGTATCTCATCATACTATTTTATGGTGATTTTGTTGTTTGCAGCTTCTAGATGAGAATAAGTGGTACAACTTTGATGACAGCCATATATCACCTATAAATGAAGAAGATGTAAAGTCAGCTGCTGCATATGTCCTGTTTTATCGAAGGGCAAAGTCCGATACCTCAGGTACCAGTTCTGCAGGGTCTCGTAGAGCTCGGGATAAAACATCTTATAAGTATTGAAGTGAAGGTACATGCCTAAACTATTTGCTGCCATGCATGTAAGTTCATGACTGTAGAGTGCTAAAGCAACAGAGAGTGTTGTGAGCTTGTCTTTGCAAAATATTGATTTAGTGATCTGTTCAATGTGCTGCTTTACTTCAATTGCTAACCTATTGCCTGGACAAAAATATTTTGTGTCAAGAGTAATATCAGATTGAAAATGAGACATACTCAGATTCGGCTTAGTCATTGTCAAGTCAAAACTCAAGCTTGAGTAGTGAGTTATTGAGCATCTTAACACCCAGCTCAAGTGGCTTGCCAACCTAATCGAGTATTTTTAATATGTATTTTTACTATTTTTAGTAATGAAAAATCTCAATTCAAATATGAATTCTTGTATTTTTATTTCTGTTATCTTGGTTTACAAGCTATTTGAGAAAAACTTGAAGTATGCTTGGTCAATGTCAAGGCAAAGGTCAAGCTTGAGTAACAAGTTATCGATGGAATATTGAGTATTTTAACACCCAGCTCAAGTGGCAGCCAACCTAATTGAGTCTTTATTATTATTATTATTATTATTATTATATATTTTATTTGAAATGATGAAAACTTTTTATTGTATCAAGAGTAACACTATATCGGAAATGAGATATCTATGTTCACAAGCTACTCGAATTTGGCTGGCTTGATTAAGGTGATACTTGAGTTTGAGTGGTGAGTTATGGAATCAGTTTTGAGTATTTAACGTCAGGTTGAAGATCTTGCTAATTTTTTAATACGTATTATTTTTATTTGGTAATGAAAAATCTCAGTTCAATCATGAAACTGTTGACTGAAAACCATAGACCCAGACCACCACCTTGATGATCAATCTACCTGGAAATAAAATGTAAATAAAGGGGAAATAAAATGTAAAATGTAAATATTATGCTATATCTCCGGTGTTGATTGGTCCAATATTGCTATATCACTTTTTGTAATAGTTTGGGGTAAAGTGGTAAATGGAATTAAACTATTGGTGTCAAATTAAGAACAAAAAAAATCATAGGTACGATGAATGAGGTATTCCATGTAATTTAGTTAGTATAAATAATATGTAATTTAGTCAAATGTTTAATTGGTAAAAATAAAATTGTTAAGTTCTAGACCAGTTGGCATCATTATTCTTACAATAACCTAAAAATTTAAATACGCTAAAGCATATGATATCTTCTACTTTGGAGATTGAAGGAGTTTAAACACGCTAAAGCATATGATATCTTCTACTTTGGAGATTGAAGGAGTTTAAACATGCTAAAGCATATGATATCTTCCACTTTGGAGATTGAAGGGTTATGTTTAGTGTAGGTATTGTATTAAAAGAAATTCATGAAAAATTATTTCTTATCTAAAATCTGATTTGAGTATAATTATTTGTAATTACTTATGTAATTATTTTAATTTTTACCCACTTCCTAAGAGTGTAATTGCAATGTTCAATCACACTCATGTAATTATTCCATTCTTGCCCACTCTTTAAGAATTCGAGTAGGGTAATCCAATTACAGTCATGAGACTTATTAACTGCAATGATTATCAAAACATGCAAACACGTATAATTACAAGTAATTACACTCAAATTCAATTATTAAGTTGCTTTCCAATTATATTCAACAAAAAAATTGAATTAACCATTTATCATGAAAGATTTAGATAAAATATTATACTTATATTTTTTTTGGTCTTAAGTCAAATTTAAATAAATAAATAAATATATTCTTATACAATGCATAAATTTGAATCAAGTTGACTCCAAGGGGAAAATTCTAATGAGCTCTTTAAAGTGAGCTGCTTATAAGCTCCAAGTAAGATATTAAGAAACATGCATTACTAGGTTATAAGTAACTTTGCAAAAGAATTATAAATTTTTTAAGAATTTCCATAGTTTTGAAAAAGAATCAATAATTTATATTGTAAAGAATTTAATATTTTTTTTTGAAATCATTACAACATTATAAAAAATTCAATAATTTTAAGTAGCTGATGTCTTTCAAAATTACTGAATCATTTACAAGATTGCCAAAAGACTTAAACAATGATTGAATCCATTATGTTTTATTATTTCCCTGTACTCCAAAGGAATTACATAAGTAATTAAGTAATCTTATAACAAAATTCAGTGTTAGATAAATAATAGAATGTTGTAAGATTTTTAACAAATTTTAAGTGATTCAATAAATTTAAAAAAGATTCATTAATCTGTTAGGGAATTCAGTAATGATTTAAGAGATTCAATAATCCTGTGAGAAATTAGATATTTTTGTAACAAGTTGAGTAATTGTGTAAGAATTTCAACAATTTTCATTAAGAAATTTAGTAATCATCAAAGAAATTATGTTAACTTATAAGAAAATTCACTAATTTACAAAGTGATAATAAATTAGGAAAGTAGTAAATTGTTGTAAGATATTTTATTGTATTTTGAGACATTTATATTACGTTTGGTTCACTGTAATGTAATTGAGTTGTAATAGAATAAAGTTATAATCAGTAATTCAACTGTTTGGAACGGAATAGAATTGTAATAGTATTCTTGTGTTTGATTGAATGACTAGAGTACCTTTAGCAAATTTTTTTAGGTAAATAGTTATTATTATTAAATTTTAATAGGATTAATAATAATAATAAATAAATAATTTAATCATATTTTAATATAATTATTATTAAATATAATCTAATAATATTTTAAATATAATTATTTTTATATTAAATTATAATAAAAAGATTTTATTTTTATATTTTCTAAGTCCATGTTTTAAAGGACTAATCTGTAAATTTTTTTTTTTTGTTATTCAATGTTGTATGAAATTGTCATTTTTTAGTTATACCAAAGAAAAGTAATAATTATTCTATTGAATGAGTATTATGTTCAACCAAACAAAAGAATGATCTACCCTTCAATGAATAAGAATAAGGGGTGGATGCTACTCCATTCCGTTACTAAAGTTTAAAAAGTTAAGTAAATTGTAAGGTGTGAACAACTATTCAAGAGATTTAGTAATTCTAAGTATATGAAAAAGTATTTGAACTTTTTCGTACTTGATAAAACATCCACTTACCTGCCTTGAGGTTAATATTCACCATATCAGGCCAATTGGTTGGACTAATAATTGATTTGTATAAATGAATTGAATCAATCTTAAAATAAACTGCAGCTAAATTGATTCAATGCATTAACTTTAGGGTTAATATATAATAAATTTATTATTTTTCCTTTATCTTTCTATTTTTATATTTTAATTAATTTTTTATTAGGACATTCTAAATAATGATAACTAATTAATTTTTGATGAAATAATATAATAAATTCATATTAAGATTAATATACAAATTTAGAATATTTAAATCTAGTTGAAGTCAAATATAGTTTTTTAATGAAAAAGCAAAATATATTTAATTTTATGGTAGGTGTAAGACCCGAATTTTGCCCGGCCCATAGGGAAACCAAAATCAAACACAAAAATTAAATGGGTTCGGTTTACAAGCCCAAAATTTTACAACGGCCCGATAGGCCCTAATTTTTAGGGTTTCAGAAACCCTAAAGTTCCCCTTTTGCGCAGCAGCCCCACGCACGCTCCACGCATGACCCTGGCTTGCGCGTTGCACACCCCACGTTCGTGTGCTCCGCTCCCACGTCTTCACAACCTGCATTTTGAGCAAGAAAACGGCAAGAAACCACTTGTATTTGGATATAAAAGCTGTCAAATTTGGATTGTAAAAGGGGGGTCTTTCTTTTTTTCAGAGAAATTGTATACAGAATACATACAAAGATCAATAGAAAATAATCAAAATATACCTCTAAGGTGATTATTTGCTGTAATTTATTTCTATTTTTTTCCCTTTTTTTCCCCTTTTCATTTGGATCTAATACAAATACGAAATATAAGAGTAAGTGGGAGAAGCACACCGGAGTTGCGTCGCGCTCTCACCACTGGAGGGCCCTACTTCGTTGGTCGCAAGCAGTTTTCGGAGAAGTTGAAGGCTTGGCATAAGCCTTTCGGCGAGGAGCAGAGGGGTGAGCAAAAGAGGGGGGGGGGTTCTCAAAATTTAGGGTTGTTTTTAAACAAAGAATAAAATGGTTTGAAAAATGGGTTAAGTAATTGGAATAAAAAAGCACCGTTGGGTGCTTGACCCACACATTTTGGCTCAAAGTGGGGGATTTGCGTATTGAGTCCTCCCCTTTTGTGCTGACTTGTAATTAAAACCTGTTTATATTTTCCTTGTTTTTTTAAAATTGTCCCCGAAACTTGTGCGTCATTTCAATTTAGCCCGCACCTGGGCACAACGTTTTGGGATTTGGACCATTTGCGCTTTCGGTCCCCGCGCATTTGCGCGTATTGCGCTTTGGCCCTTATCTTACTTTCCATGTTTTTTATTTATTAGTTGTCTCTTTAGTTTTTCTCTTATTTCAATTAAGTTTTAGTTCATATTTTATTTTATATATTTTATTTTGAATTATTTTATTAATTTTGCACTGTTCCAGTTTGCCATTTTATACTTTTTGTTTTTGTTTTTCTCTCCTAATTGTTTTATTTCACAATTTATTTATTTTAAAGTCTTTGTTTTATATTCTTATGTGTTCTAAAGATATTTTAATCCTATTGTACATACATTTACATTTTTTTAAAAAAACTTCTAAATATATATCGTTGATTCATACTGTTTTATGTAAATATTGTTCTTTTAAATGTATTTATATGTATATATATCTTCTTTTGAATTTATTTATGTATATATTATTGTCATTAAGTTATTTTATATGTGTATTCTCTATAAGAATCTATTTATATAGTTCACTTCCTATAAAAACCCTATTTTATTGTTTTTTATTATGTCAAATGCTTTTACTATTTAAACTTTTATATATATATTATTTATATTAAGTTTTTTTTCCATGTATATTATGTATTTAGATAGATATATATTATTTTGTATATCATTTGCCTTTTTTACATACATTATTCATTTAGAAATTTCATTTATACATTTCTTTTATATATATTATTATCTTTAGTTTCTTGGTCTATTTTAAACTTTCATGTAGATTACTTGTTCTAAGTTTTATGTATATTGTTTGCATATTGATAATCCTAAATTGCATTTCCTTTGTATCATTCATTTGTTTATTTGTTTTAGAAAATTTGTTATATATTATTTGTGTTAATTTACTTGATATGTCTTTAAGTTCGCTTTTAATTCATTAGATGTTAATATTGGTATATGTATAATATATGATGTGTTCACTGTTGCACGCGCCCAAATTCGTTCCTTTCAAAATTCCACATAATGGCTATGCATTTGTATAATATTTTATCCATGTATATTGACTTTCTTTTTCATATATTATCGCATTGTGGTTCAAATTTCAGCATTTTAATCATCGTCTCATTTTTATTCCAAATAAACCAAATAAAAAGCATTTTGAGTTGGTCTTATAATTTATCAATTTTAAAAAACCTCTAAAACAAAGGTAATGTTTGGCGTTTGGAAATTTTGGAAATCATGCCTTAACGTGCTGGGTTTTGATTTTTTGCTTGCCCAAAATAGTCAAATATTCCTTTTAAAATTTTATTCATGTTTTCTAAAATTTAAAATAGGGCAATGTGCTATGTTTAGAAATTCGGGAAATCGTGCCTTAACGTGCTGGGTTTCATTTTTTCGTTGGACCAAATGATTGAATACCCTTTTCGTTGCGTTTTGGAAGTCATAAGGTGATCTCAATTTTTGGAGGCTTAAAGTATCGTGTCCTAACGTGTTGGATGTGGTATTTTATTTCTTTGAAACGAGTGAATCTTAAAATCCAATTCGAGTTGATCACACATTTTTAAAGGAATCGTATGTTGGCAGTTTTTTCTTTTAAGTTTTCAACGATAGGACGTTAAATAATCAATGGGTACCAATTTTCGGCGTTACGAGGGTGTTAACCCTTCCTTGTGCGTAACCGATTCTCGAACTCATTCTCTCAATTTTCATAGACCTAAAATTATTGTTTTAATAAATCAAATATTTTATTAAAATGATCAATCTCAAGGTGATCCGATTACACCTCAAAAAGATCGGTGGCGACTCCATAATTCTTTTTTAAAGTCCATTCCTATTTTTTTCAAACTTTTAAAGATGGTTTCGACAGTAGGTAATTATAATTTGGGTAAATTACATCAACAGTCTCTCAATTTTGATGTAACTGACCAAACTATCACTCTAATTTCAATTCAGTCACTCAACTTTTGAAAAATAACAAATCAGTCATTTTAAACATTTTCCATTAAAGACCTAACGAAAAAGTGGCATTGCATCCTATTGTGTAAACGATTCAATTTAAAACCTTAGTTGGGCTGGGCAGTAAAAGACGAAGAAGAGAAAAATTCTAAAGTGGTTCAGCTACACAAAGAATAGTTTCAGTGACAAGAACGGTTGAAAGCTCTTATTCACCGTATTCGGCCAAATGCACCATCTCATCTCAGGTCATCTCCATTTTTTCTTCTTCTTCTTCTTTTATTGCTAGCCATGTCGATAGCTCGGATAGTAGAGTATTTGTACCAGATGCTTTGGATGTAGAACTTGCCATGGTTTAAGGATAAAATGATGCAGTTGTTGCTGTCACAGTTGAGTTTGAACCGATGGTCATTGTGGCATTTCCACAAACAGTTAGATTGCAATATTTGTTTCTAGTTTTGGCAATACACGGTTGGAAGTTGTGGTTTGGTGACACAACAATGACAGCCATGAGGGCATAAATTGAAAGTTGTGGTTTGGGTTTTGGCATGATAAAATTTGAATGGGGAGAAATTAGAAGGTAGAGGAGACAAAAGAGATTGATGGTAGAGTGGAGTAGATGATCATATTTGAAGACAGAGATTATTAGGATGGAGAAGAAGTATAAATATATTAAGCTATGTACGCAAAAAATAAAAATATTGGGTCATTTAGGACAAAAAAATCAGTTATTCAACTCTGCCTCGTCTTACGTGACAAGTTAACTTGCCACTAATTGGCCAAGTCAGCGGTTCCGTTAAATGTTAATAGGCGATTGATTTATTACTTTTTGATAATATTAATGATTAATTTATTATTTTTTAAAAATTGAGTAAATGAATTAAAATTAGAGGGAGCATTCCGTCAAAACTGAGTGAGCATTGATATAATATACACTCCAAAATTTCACTATCATATAAGTAAAACTAAAAAAAATAAATAAATGAAATAGGAAATAAATAAATAAATAATAACAAGGGTCTCTTTATTAAAAAAAAAAAAACTTTGAAGACTGTCCACGACACTCTTTGATTCCAACAGAAAATGTCCTTGTTTTTTGGTTCAAATCCTTAGTATTTCTTTAACTTTCCGATACTGCAGGTTTATAATGAAAACTACGAGTAATTCAATCAATTCAAACCCAGAAGCTTCTCAAAGTTTAATCAACAAAATCTACGGCGTTTTCTCAAACAATGACGCCCGATTTTCGTTCCCGATTTCGTCTTCCAGGACTACCGAAATGGAGTTGGTTCGAGGCGTTGTTCGAATGCTGCAAGGCTTCTCGAGTTCCTTGTTTTCTTGGGACGAAAAGGGGCGGCGATTTTGCGTCAGAAATGGGATTTACGTCCCCCATTTGTCTCAGTCAAGCTTGGCCGTAATCCTCAACCAATTCATGTACGCCGCTACGTGTCTTGGACTTGTGCAAATTGCGGTTTCTAAAGTGGAATCGCAGCTTAGATCTCCTCCTCCCACTTTGAGAGCTTTTGCTTCCTCGGTTTCTTCTTGGCTCAAGGTCATAATTTGCTCTTCTTTTTCTTTTATTCTTGTTTTATTGATGAAAGTTGATTTCAATTGGGTTTTCTAAGCAAATGTAACATTCGATTGTTGACCCAATACTTTTTTTTTTAAATTTATAATTTGTCTGTATATATCCAAATTTTTTGTTTGAGTTTCTGTTTAGATAGAATACATACATTATAGTTGATTAAGAAGGACTAGTGAGTATAATATGCAATACCCGTTATTAACATATATATATTTTTGATATAGAAGTAATAACCTTAACATTAGGTTTTTTTTATGTAACATTCAATTATTAATCCAAACTTTAAAAAAAAAATTATGATGTATATATCCAAATGTTTTTTTTTTGAGGTTCTGTTTGGTAATGATAGACTCTTAGTAAGAAAACACACACGCACAAATAATTGATTAAGATGGACTTGTGAGTAAAATATGTAATACCCCGTGATTAACATAGTTTCCATATATAGAGAAATAACCATAACCGTTGATTTATCTTTTTCTAAAAAGTTACTGCTACATTGTTTGATTTTGCATCTAGAAGCGTATTTAGTTAAGATGTTTTTGCCATCATATAGAAAGGTTAAATTGTCTTGTGTTGGCATGAATTCTTTGAAAGCTTAGTCAAATTGTTATGTCTAGAGCAGAGGTTGCGTGATATTGCTTTGAATGAAGAAACGAAGATCAGCAGTTCAAATGTGGGATCTACGCTGACCTTGCTGGGATTAACAAGTTCTTTATCAAGGTTGGTATGTTTTGTCTTACAAACTTTCACCTGAACAAACTCTAGGCATTTAGTTTTGTTTTTCATTATTCTCAGTTTTTTGAGTTGTTACCATTATGGTATTTGTATTGAAGAGCACCTGCGGTTTAGAATAATTTTGAGTGTTAGATATAGACATGTTTACAGATAAATTTCAACTCCATCTCCAAGATTATTTTCTTTCTTTTTGTCAATTCATTGCATTATTTGTCTTATTATATTGAAAATTTCTGATTCTTTTTCAATGATATTAGCCTTTGTTCAGGTGCTGAATATCTATTGCAAATAGTTCATGGAGCCATTCCCCAAGCATACTTTGAGCCTACTTCGAATATTTCAGCTGCTGACATTGCTACTTATATCCTTGACTATCTCTATATAAAGCTTGATGAAGCATGCCTCGTACAAGGTGGTGAGGTTGTATCTATTTTCTCATTGTTGATTACTGTTCTTGATTCTCCACATTTGTATGAACATCTGACAAATATTAACTTAGAGCTCATGCTAATTTCAGGGGGATGAATATAAGATGCTGATTCATATATTTGTTGGAAGCTTACTACCATACATTGAGGGTCTTGATTCTTGGCTTTTTGAAGGGACACTGGATGATCCTTTCGAGGAGGTAACTTTGATTCAAGCTGAAATTTATTCTAAAGCCTGAAACAATTTCTTCAATTTAACATCTCTCAGAAATTCTTTTTGGCACATGAACTCATTCTTTTTGTGAATGATTATGATAGTTTGCAATTAGAGTTCCATTTTGCATTAAATGTTAGCGGGACTCTAGTATGCTTCATGTCTCTGACATATGTACTGTTGACATAATAATACGAAGTTGCAGTATCTTTACACGAGGGGGATTAGGTGGTTTTCCATGATGCGTTTCTATTTACAGGTTCAAATGCATTTTTGCAAGTTCCTCACTGAATTCCCAGTTATTGTCTTTTGTCTCTTGTGGCAGATGTTCTTATATGCTAATAAAGCAATCTCCGTTGATGAGCCTGAGTTCTGGGAAAAGAGTTATTTACCAAGGATAATGCAAAATTACAATCTAAAAGTTGACCCCTCTGCCCCAAATTATAGCCATGATTATGTACATGGGATGAGTAACAAAAAGGAAACTACTGAAAAGGAGTTTGTTTCTACATTTGGTTCTGTGAAAGGAAAAGAACAAAACAATAGAGACCTTATAGTGTGTCCTTTATTTATTAAGGACATAGCAAAATCAATTGTTTCTGCTGGGAAATCATTGCAGCTGATCCGTCATGTTCCTATGGCATCAACAGTGCCTTCTTGCAAAAATAGTGATAAAGTAGATGATGGTTCTGGGAATTATAATGATTGTGATATAAATAAGATGAACCATTGGCAGGGCATGGCAGGGGTAACTTTAGCTGAAATCTTTTGTGTGTCTTTAGCCGGCCTTTTAGGCCATGGTGATCGTATCTCTCGATATTTCTTCGAAGGTGACCAATGCAAAGCAGAGACTATTTCTTCCTTGTCTGCATGTATGAAAGAACAGATTATGGAATCTGGTACTGATGGAGCCTTGCCACCTTCAACATTCTCAGAGAAAATCTGGTATAAGTTCTTAGTTAACTCATTGTTAAAGAAAGAGGTTTTAGATATAGAGCCTGCAGATGAGGATTCTTGTTGTTTCCCTGATATAAAAGCAGAAAATGTGATTGTAGGAATTGAAAATAAATATTTGTCCCAAAGATCTTTTTGTCCTGAAAATCCAGTCATTACTGTTTGTCAAACATTGCTCGACAAGAACAGGAATTCATGGGAGGCACTGAACTTGTCACAAAAGTTTTGCTTACCCACTTTAAATGATGAATGCTTAAGAAAAGCTGTTTTTGGAGAAAAAAGGGAGAATGTTTCTGGACCTCATGGAACCAACTATATGTTTGGTTTCCAGTTTAGTGAATCTGAACATCTTCGTGCCCAGCATGACACTAAGTTATTGGAAGTTTTGTTACCCTTTCCTACTATTCTTCCTTCTCTACAGGTATTGCTAGACTGATGTTTTTTAAACTCAATATGTGATGTAAACCCCATGCAAGCATTTTTCAAATGTAACTGAATCTGGAAACAGGATAATATCAGCATGTCAAAGCTCTTGCCTTTCCAGAAGAATAGCACCCTTTCATCAAGTGTACTTAGCTGGATTCAAACTGTTCAACCAAGAATTAGCCCACTTCCTACAGTTATAATGCAGGAATGTCTGACTGTGTACATCAAGAAGCAGGTAAATTGTTGAAATATGCCTTTGTTATTCACATTTTTTTTAGTTGAACATTTTTATAAATCTAAATGTTTGGATATAATGTCATAGGTGGATTATATTGGCGGCCTTATTCTGTCAAAGTTAATGAATGATTGGAGATTAATGGATGAGCTTGCAGTGCTGCGTGCCATATACTTGTTAGGTTCAGGTATGATATGGTTTGTTAACTTCTAATGTATATTGGTTGCCATATACTTGTTTGTGCTGCAAGCGGTATACTATATCTCTGACATTTCCTTCATACCTTCCTTTCAGGTGATTTGCTGCAACACTTTTTAACGGTGATATTTAATAAGTTAGATAGGGGAGAAACCTGGGATGATGATTTTGAGTTGAACACAATATTGCAGGTGAATACTTGGTGTAACAATTTAGTTTTTTAGAATCCTTCGTATATTTTTGGATGCCTAATTTGTTGCTTTTGTGCACATTGCAAAGTTGCCAATTGCCACCCTCGGTCATGCAATGTACAATTATCTGCTTTGCAGTTGTTCAATTTCTATATTACTTCTATTGGGATAATGTTATACATCCTTATAAACCACAGGAATCCATTAGAAACTCAGCTGATGGTTCGCTATTGAGTGCACCGGAGTCTTTGGTGGTGTCCATTTCCAAGACTCATGGTTTTGATAGTGATGAGCTAAGTAATAAAGCTACTGTTGCTTCAACTCCTCGTAAAAGTCGTTCGCAAAGCTATGGAATTGATGGCCTTGATTCTCTGAAATTCACTTACAAGGTCCATTCCTGAGACCAATAGTTTCTTCCCCAATTTTAATCCATTCTGCTTAGCAAGTGTGTAATGTCCTTTATATACATGCACTGGATGTGGCAGGTCTCTTGGCCTCTTGAACTGATAGCTAATTCAGAGGCAATTAAGAAGTATAATCAGGTACTAATCTCATTTTGGTTGTAAGGTGTTTTTATCTAGAAATATGCTTGTTCCTGAAATATTTTATGTAATGTAGGTCATGGCCTTCTTGCTGAAGGTCAAGCGGGCAAAGTTTGCACTTGATAAAGCTCGGAGATGGATGTGGAAGGTTATTTTAAATTTTTTTGAGAGTGTTCTTCTATCAAACAATCATTGTTTTCTCCATGTTAGTGCATGTTCACAAAGAACACATAAACATGTGCTTGTGAGAACCAATCATGCAGTTGTCACTATTTCTTTGATTCATGAGTCAGTCTTTGATGATTCTATTTCCAGGATAAAGGCACTGTAAGAAACAGCCGCAAGCACCATTGGTTAGTGGAGCAAAAACTCCTTCACTTCGTTGATGCTTTTCACCAATATGTGATGGACAGAGTAAGTTCTCTTTTTGAAATTGGTAGAGTAAGATATCGTTTATTTTATAACTTTTGTCTACTGTTTTTTTTCCTTAAAAGTTTTTCCCCTTTTTCTGGTTCTCTCTAATTTTTTGTGCTGATTGATTGTCCAAGAAATGTTATGGTAGATTTCCGGTAATTACACAAATGAAAAATGAAAAGAAAGGACAAGTAGCAACCATCTGGTTGAATATAGAAAGAAACATGCAGTTAAACCATGTTATTCACAAATGGCTCAAGACATAACTTGAATGCCCATAAATAAGAGATTAAGATAGCTAAGTCTGAGCCATAGTTTCCAAAGGATTCAGGTGTTAGCAACTTAGCTGATGTAGAAATTTAGAACCAAGCTATAAGCTTAAAAAGGTAGATAATTTCATTTCAAAGGCTAAATGGAGTTAGCTTTAACCTTTTTCATTGTATAAGGGAATCACTATACCAAGTATCATGTTTTAGTCACTCTTCAGATATAAATATCCTCAATATCACTTCTCAAAATTTCCTCAAATGAAATATGACCATCCATTCTTGGATGGAGTTTCGAATTAAGTATAAATTTATAAAATTATGAGCTGCAGACTTGATAAATCATTGAATGTATGGCTCCCAGAAATAACTGGAATATGTCTAACATTTCACGACATCAAGAAAACCTTGTAAGAAAAAATGAAACCTATATCTTATTGTTGCATCATATCTGTTTGTAGAATCCTCTTTGCTTATCCATATGTTGCAATTGTTTGGTGCTTTTATAGCAGGATGTGGTTTCTATAATTTGTCTGTGGGTCCTCTCTGTGATGGATGAAATGAGTTAAATCAATGTTTAGCAGACCTCTCTAACACTGGAGATCCAACTCTTTTATTTTAACACAACAAAATTGCTAGTTTTGTTGCATTTCTATTGTGTTCCATTCTTAGGAATTATACTGTTACAACATGGATAGATTATTGAGAACCTAAATGCGTGTATCTATCTTTTAGGTTTCAAATTAAGTTTCATATATCGATGACAATATTGATACCACCTCAGTTGTTTGATCAAGAGGCTTTTCATGTTGTAGCAGCTGATTTCCATATATAGATTTGTTTGAATTAATTACAAAATATAACAACTGTTCAAGGGTCATATTCTTTTTCTAGACAAATATTGTTAGCAGGCCGATTTCCAATGTATCATGATGCAGAAGTTGTAACAACTGTTATAGTAAGCTTTGCCTCAGGAGAGAAAAACTTAGTGTGGTGGAACCATAGGGTAAAACAAGTAAGAAAAATACTGGCAGCAGCTGGGTCTCTGACTAGCTTTTGGTAATCAGGTGTATCGTAGTGCATGGCGTGAACTTTGTGAAGGAATGGCAGCAGCTGGGTCTCTAGATGAGGTTATAGAAGTACATGACGCCTACTTATTATCAATTCATCGTCAATGCTTTGTGGCTCCAGATAAGCTGGTAGGATCATATATTTTTGTATTTGTAATCTTTTAAAAATCATGATTACTCTTTGTAGGTTGGAAAGGTTTGAGGAGTTACATTTGATTATTGCTTAATGATCTCGTTGATTTTCAGTGGGCTTTGATTGCAAGCCGAATCAACAGCATTCTTGCACTAGCCCTGGACTTTTACTCCCTACAACAGACTTTAAGCAGTGCTGGAGCAGTTTCTGCAATTAAGGCCAGATGTGAAATGGAAGTGGACCGGGTTGAGAAGCAGTTTGACGATTGCATTGCTTTCCTCCTTAGAGTACCCTCTAACCCTTTCCAGTTGCTTTAGCCTTTTATTTGAATTCAGGGTTTCTATAGTTTGCATCTCATTCATGTTTGCCAAGAATGCTAAATGCATTCAAAGAGACCAACATGCATCCTTACTTGTGAATACTATGTTTTTTTTTTCAGAAAGCATGAAGAAATTTTAGTTTAGGGAGCTGAAAAATATAATATCCTAAATTGGACTCTCTAATCCAAAGGCTGTCTTCAAAATGCAGGTCCTGTCTTTCAAGCTCAATGTGGGGCACTTTCCTCATTTGGCTGATCTGGTTACTAGAATTAATTACAACAATTTCTACATGTCTGATGGTGGAAATTTGATGACTGCCCCTAGCTCTGAAACTGCTGCTGCAAGACTTGGGAAGGCCTTTGCAAGTTGAACACAATACAGTTGATTCTGTTACTTATGGTGACTGATCTCCAAACCAGGTATGATCAAGGCAATTTGAATGATAAGTCTCTAAAGCTGCTCATACATATGATCTTTGAGTTTGTTATAGACAAGGTGAGTTTAAAGAAATCAATTAGTTTGGCGGTGGGGGTATAGTCTTTGCATCTAAATTTTGGAGTTGATCAACCGTCTGCCCTTGCAGTCCGATTTTGTAATTGAAATCCTGGTATAAAAAGTACCATGTTTTCGTTAGATTTCAGGTTGTTGATGTTGTGGAAATGGTATGGGGTGGTGTTTTGTTGATTTTAGGCAGTTGGCAACATGTTGATATTAGGTCCTGATTTTACTTAATTTTACATGTTCATGATAATTGTTAACGTCATCATGAATGTTCTCTTGAAGTTCACCTGAAGTCATCTTGTGAGTTATGACCATGAATGTGATATCATGTTAGGAATATATATATATATTTGTATTAAAAGAAAGCAAAGAGGAATAGTAAGTGAATATTTTTGTCTTAAATGTTGTTTGAAGTACCCATGTGATATGAATACAAGGATTTTTCGTATAGGAAAATATGAACATTCCAATTTGAGAAACCTATTATCAAATATCTTCTCAAGATAATCCATTGCATGCGGTTGACTTATGTTGGTCTTTATCCGTGCTTCACACTTGTGTTGTCCAAATATAATGCCATAATAGCTTTACAATGAATGGTTAAACCCAGATAATTTGTACCACAATAATCCGAATCCAGTGTTTCTTAAACCCAAACAGTTTGTACCCGAATGATTTAAATCTAGCACTCTAAATTAACCCAAAATATCAATCTACAAAAAATTAAGTTCAGCTTTGATTCAACTCAAATTAATTGGATTTGAAACCAATCCATATTCATATTTCATTCAAATTCTAACTTTAGATTGAATGATGAATGTATTTCAAACAAACAAATCCATTAAAATGAAAAGGAAATTTGTTTTTAAGGGTAAGGATGAAAATTATGCAAGTATTTAACTCTTGATAAATGTGTCGATTAAAGACTTAAACAAGTGTCTTTTGCATATGGTTTGAATTCGGTAAAAATAGTGAAATTTTATAAAACCTTAATTCATGATTTGATTGCTAAAGTATACTCATTTTTTTATTTTAGTACTTAAATTTTTTATCCCAATTTGATAATTAAAGTATGCTTTTGTTACATTTTTTAGTTCATTCTTAGCAGACGTTAAAAAAGTCTTATAGCCAATCATAAAATGTTACGTGGCATCTTCAAATAATTTTTTTCCTTTTATTAAATGCATGCACGTTAAAAAAAATATAAAAATAAAAATAAAAATATAAAAAGTTCAGAAAAATATATATAAAATCTAGAGAAAACATATAAATTATAATAACTTATAAAAATAAAATTTATAAAAAATATGATAATTGAAAAGAAATTAGTTGAAATTAATAATATCATTACAAAAATTGTAAATTTTTTTTAAAAGGTTTTAAAGTAAATGTTATTATAAAATTCTAAAACATATAATTATAAAATTCTAAAAAGGTATTTAAATTTCAAGTGTTTTTACAATTATTTGAAATTAAAATATCGTTTTTAATAATTATATATTATTTTAACTTTTTAAAATTTATAATGATATAATATTTATAGAAAAAAAAAAGATCACGTTCTAATAGTACCACATGATCAGTCAACACAGATGAGGTGAATGTCAAAAACTAATGATTCAATCTACTCATCAATCTATTTAGTATCAAATTAGTAACATTTGTGAAGCTTAAAATATAACTGGACAAAGCAAAAAACATAGAAAACAGGGTGAAGTTTATCTCCTGTATGGCTTAAAATGATAATCCTGAAATTCAGAACCAAAAGTTATTGATTCTTCATCAAGTTTCTTCTTTAACCTTCTCCAAGTCCTCAACATATTAGACTGTATTAAACCCTTATACAATGTCTCAAATGTTACTTTTTGAGGAAGTAAACCCTTCTCAATCATTTCCACGAACAGTTGGCATGCATCTCTCCATTTTTGCTTCTCACACAACCCATTGACCAACAATGTATAAGAATCTAAATCAGGCCCTGGTGTACTTCCTTTAACATCATTCCATATTTCCTTAACGACGTCGATTCGATCCAGCTTCATGAACATCCCTAGTAAGATATTATATGTATGTAAACTCAAATCACATAATTTGTCTTCCTTCATCTTCCTATACAAATTCAAAGCACCATTGACATCCTTTCTCCCTCTATACTCCTTAAAGAAACAATTATAAGTTGCAGCCGAAGGGCTAATCCCATTACTCACCATCTCACCAAGTACCTTCTCCGCCTCTTCGAGTCTCCCACAGGAGCAAAGACACTTGATAACTGAAGTATAAGTAACCACACTAGGGCAAATACCTTTCTCCTTCATATACTTTAACTTATCAAGCGTTAACTCAGGCTTATGTGCTCTGCTGTATACATGTAACACGATTGAAAAGCTGGTCACGTCAGGTTCGATCCCTCGTTGGCGCATTTCATCGAACAGTTTCTCGGCATTCCTTATTGTTCTATCAAACCTTTCATCCGGATGCAAACTGGCTCTTCTACAAATCCCGTTTAACATCACGTTGTAAGTGACAACATTAGGTTCCATTCCTCTTTCTATCATCTCGTTTAAAAACCTCTCTGCCTTATAGATTCTGCCTATCTTGCACCACCCGCTTATTAAAATCGTGTACATTTTCGAATCAACACGAAACCCAGATTTCCTTTTATTAAAAACCTCAACCGCCACCTTCACGTAGCCGTATTTACAGAGTGTATCGAGAAGGAAACAGAAGCAAAACGAATCGTTTTGACTATCAGTGTCGGTGCCAGCAGTAACAAAACACCCAATATCATCGTAAGCGCGAATGGCTTGACGGGTAAAGCCAGCGGCGATTAAGCGACGGATTAAAATCATGAAAGTGGAGGGATCGGGAGAAACGTCGGATTGGTCCATTTCGAGGATGAGCTGCCAAACGACGTCGAATTGGCGGACCTTGCCGAGAATGTCGATGATGAGGTTGTAGGAGGATGTGGAGAGGAGAGGAGAGGGAGAAGGAGGGAGGGATTTGGAAAAGAGGAAAAAGGAGAGGGCAATTTTGGAAGAGTGTTGGAGGCGGAGGAGAGTCTGGTGGAGAAGGAAGGGAGTAAGGTAGACGCCATGGATTTGGAGGGAAGATTCCATGAAGTGGAAAGGGTTGTGGTGGGTGAGGAGGATTTGGGAAAGGTTGTCGGCTTCATTTGAGGGTTCTAGTCTGGGAAGGTTAAGGGAAGTAGATGAGAGGAAACGGAGGGAAGTGGAAGGAAAGAAACGGTAGCTAATGGAGGAGGTGAGACTGCATTTTGTTGATAATCTAAACGCCATTTTTTATCCTCATCCTCAACAAAACACCATGTCTGGTTTTTGATGTTTGCTCTGCGAGAGGAAAAAAAGGTCAAATTCTTTACAAGGTCCCTGGTATTCTCAATTCTTAGATCAATATATTTTTTAATTTCATTAAATAATTTAATGTTACGTGATGAAAATTCATATGATATTACTTTAGCAAATTGTTTGTTTAGTTGAATATTTTCATAATCGAATCGGATTTGGACTAAATTATTTGTCGAATTGAATTAAAAAATTAATTAAATTAATTAAATTAAATAAAAAATAGATTGAATCAAATGAATCGAATTTTATAATTTTATAATATTTTTATTTTTATGTATTTTTAAATAATTTATTTGATTTAAATTAGATGGATCAGTCAGACAAAAAACTGATCCCTTAAAACGTTGCTTTAATTTGACAAATTTTCATCATTTAAAAAATACCTCAAATAAATTGTATCAAATTATTTTAATGAAGTCAACTGAAAAAGTTAAGCTAAGGGGTAAAAATATACTGTTCAGAAAGAAAAAATATAGTAAAGGTGCCAAATCCGTGAAAAATGGATAACACAAGGATCTTTTATAAATTTGACCACATTGGGCTGGTTAGCTTTCCTATGTGGCAGCATGTGAAGCACGCCACGTGGGTAAACATGAAGCGGTAGCAGATATAGTATAGCCCACAGCGCTTTGAAACTAATCAATCAAACACTGGAACTCAATCATCAATGGCGACTGCAACTTCTTCTCCTACTTGCCAATTCTTGACTCATTTTGGGTCTCCAAGACCTCATCCAATTATCTTCCCTCCCATCTCCAAACAGACCCATTTTCAACCTTACAGAATCATAGCTAATGGTTCACTCCGAAATAACTACTTCTCTCCAACTCCAACAATCTCCTCCAATTCTCCACTGCTAGTAAAAGCTCAAGCTTCCATCAACGGAGAAAGAGAACAAAGAGAACCCATGGTTCCTCCTTTCAATGTTCTTATAACTGGCTCAAGCAAAGGTTAGTGAGGATAATCTGTAGAATGAACTTAAATAAGCAAATGTAGAAGCATTTAAACTGTTCTCTCTCTCTCTCTGTGAGGAAAACTATGAAAGTAGTTTATTGGTTTCAGGAATAGGGTATGCCTTGGCGAAAAAATTTCTGATCGCAGGTGACAATGTCATAATTTGTTTAAGATCCGGTAAGACTTCTATTGCTTTATCTCATTTCTTATCAGCAAAGCCCTTATGCTGTATTGCAATATACCTATTATGTAACTGGCTAAAGTTGTATACTTTTGTTTCATGTGATTAATATATATGTAATGAAAAAGTGACATCTATGTTGCTTTGATTCTTATTAGAAAAAGTTGAATATGTTTGTGTTGGATAGCCAGAGAGAATTGAATTTGTTTTCGTGTATTTTTTTGCCTTGAACATATTGGGGGGAGCTTTATCTTCTGGTTGGAGGAACTACTAATACAATTGGTCGTTTCTCCCTTTTGTATTTTGTTTTGTCCTGTTGGTTTTCCCAGCCTTCAGTTCTATTGTTGGAAATCATCGATTAGGAATAAGAGTTGAACACAAAGTTAAATTAGAGTATAATTTTGAACGTTTGTTTAATGATATCAAATTTGATGCAGTGGAATGTTTGCTATTCTTGAATAATATTTTTATCATCTTTCCACCAGTTAATTAGCTTTGTAATACTGCTTGAAATTATGTGTTGAGTTTGCATCACTTGTACTTGATTATCACGCTATGTGATGAATCATCAGAAAGTAGAGTTATGGTCAGAAAGCTAATTGGAAATTGAAATTGAGTGAATAGTTTTGCACTGATATTTTGACAGCTGAACGGGTGGAATCTGCTGTTAACAACCTCAGAGAAGAATATGGGGAACAACGTGTGTGGGTACATCTGCTATGACATTTTCATGACTTCCAATTCTTCATCTATGCTTGTGACTTCATTTTCCATGCATAAAATTTCTCCAATTTAAGCTTGTCGCTGCTTTTAACAAATCTCTTTCACAGGGTACTCAGTGTGATGTTAGAGAGGCAGAGAGTGTGAAGAATTTAGTTTTATTTGCACAAAAGAACCTGGGGTACATCGACATATGGGTATTTATGTCTTATCTTGGTCCCTCTATATTTTGGTGGCAAATTTCTATCTGGAGAATAAGTCTGATATCTCTGGAAACTCATAGTCTAGCTTGTTACATGACGATTTATGAGATCTGTTAGATGTTCTTGATGAATAGGATTCAACAAGAAGCTGCTTGGGAAAATTGTGTTGAAAATGCTTACTTATCTGGTCTTTCACTTTTTAACAAAATTTTTTGAGTTTAATTTTAAGAATAGATCATATTATCAGCGAACAATAATAAAGTTTGTAATCAAGGAATGAATATTAAAAAAAATCATGACTATGAGTTGATGATGGATTCTTTTAGTTCTGCCACTGGAAACAGCCTTGAAAATTAATGTCTACTGTGTCACAACATGCAAATATTTGTTTGTTTGGTTTAAGCCACAGAACCTTCCATTGTTGTTTGATGCAATAAAACATGATGCTTTTAAGATCAAAAGTCCGCTGCTAGGACATTTTCCATTCGAACTTGTACTGAAACATTAACGGTTGCTGCTGCACATGTTTTTCATTTACCTCAAAGCTGGGTTTTATTTCATGGCACTTATTTGTGTGACATGTCTTTATCAATCCCCAAAAAGATTTCCCTTTTTCATTTGTTGCTTTAATTGATTTTGAGGTCTTATGCTCTTTTCTGTACAAAGCTTTGCATATTACTCTGGCAATGCTTCTCTTCCTTTGTTATAATCTTACTCTATGTTGAGAATGATGCAGATTAATAATGCAGGATCCAATGCCTATAGTTATAAACCATTGGCAGAAGCATCAGATGAAGATCTTATGTGAGCTTACATATACAATCTTTTTTTTTTCTCCTCTTTGTTCTGTATTCTTTTTTTGGTATGTTGTTCCATTGATTTATAATATGGGTTGTCCTTATGCAGTGAAGTTGTTTCTACAAACACCCTTGGGTTGATGATTTGCTGCCGAGAGGTAAAAACATATTCTCATTTTTCTTGCTTGGACTGCTTTAGTTCTGTTCTGATGCATATAGTTGTCTCTCAGGCCATCAAGATGATGTTGCAGCAGCCTCGAGGTGGTCATATTTTTAACATTGATGGAGCCGGTTCAGACGGAAGACCAACCCCAAGGTACTGTAGCCCAGAAATATTGGGAGCTGTTTTGTTTAATTTCTAGTGAATTCTTCTTGGATAAAGTGCAAACAATTTTCTGGAAGTTGTTTTATGGCTTTATCTATCAAATACAGTTGCATTTACTTGTTAAAGGGTGCTTTCCAAATGGGAAATTTCTACTATCATAGTTGATGTCCTGATTACTTGTTCTTGTTGAGAATAAATACTGCTGGTAACGATTTTATGGTCATCAACATCAGAGGAAGCGGTGTGAATGAGTATTCTGCTCTTGCTTGATCCTTTATCTCCTGAATTTCTTTTGGGCGAATTCCTACCTGAATTTTTTTTCCCTTTCCCGAGCTTGTGTTTGTTGTTGCCTAGAATTTATGCGACTCTGCATTATTGCTGCCAAAATGAGTCTAAAATTTGTGCTGTTTCTTCCAGTAGTTCATGAATACATTGATAGTTACTGTGTGAAGTTCTTCATCAGCCTATTCAACTTGTTCATTAAGAGTTTAATTTGATTAAACCAGGTGAAAAATGTGAGGGCTTTCATCCTTCATTTTCTTTATGTTCTGATGGAAAAACCAATCTTGGATCTTCATTGATGCTTTATATGGATAATTCAGTTCTATTTTTCTTTTGGTTATGGTTAGTAAGGTGACCTTAAATGTGGTAAAGGTAAGAGGGAGGATGCTCAAAGGATGGAAAGTTTTCCCTTTAAAAGATAAGCAAATGAATATATCTATATCTTGCATGTGCAGTGCCATAACATTGTCTCAGCTTCATACCTTCTGGTATTCCAACCCAGTTTTCGTGGTAATTTTAAATTACCTGCACTGCACTCTACTTTCCAATTTCCATATGTCTTGCCTTTTGTTCACCATCATCTTGCTTTATCACAACCTCATAGCAGGTTTATATTGAATTTTTATGCTTCATTTAAGTGATACTCACTGTTTTTCGAGCATTACATCTTTCAAGAAGGATCATACAAGTCTTTCCTAGCATGTCGTTTTTAGGATAGGAAAATTACATTAAAGTGTTCTGTTATTTTTCTGGTTAGGCTAATAGAGTGCTCTCTCTGTCATTGCAGCTGAAGAACATTGGAGGCTGTATTAAATATCTTAACTTCCATTCTTCCATGCATATGAATTACATTGTGTATCTCAAATCATTATGTCATATTTTTGTTTGGGTTTTTACTTCTTTGATTATCTGTCTTCTTTTTACAGGTTTGCTGCATATGGAGCAACCAAACGTAGTGTTGTGCATTTGACAAAATCGCTGCAGGTAATGTTCAACTTGCCTTGCATAGTGTCTTGCAGTCTATAACTTCTTGGGAGGAAACTAATCCAATTGTTTTCGTTTTTGTTCATGTTTTCAATTGGGTGTATTGTCTATTTTCCTTTTTGAAACATCCCAAGATTCCTTTTCTTTATGGCATATTATCCGGCGGTATAAAAAGCTTACCATAAAAAATCAGGGTGTGATAGTTTAAATAAGTACCTTAAGTCACAAATCCAATTTTGTCTGGTTATTTGCTTCTTTTGGACATGAAACCATAACCATTCGAGTTTTAAGGAGTATTTTGTTTTCCTTTTTACAAGTTATTATGCAGAGGCTCAAAGTTCACCATCCTCATTGTCAGAATTTATAATATTTGAGGGTGTGTAAATGCACCTATTATGCATGCATGTAGTAGAAGTCTAGATAAGGAAATAAAGTAGGATCCAAGTTGTAATTTATGCATGTAGGATAAGGACAAATCATATACCATTTGTACTTGTTATGTAGAGGCTGGCAGAAAATTGAGCCTCAAGCTGACATAATGTCTTCGGTTAAAAAGATTTCCTTGCATCTTTCTCCCCCAAAATGATTGTATGAGTACAGTTTGGAATCTTGGGAGTTGCTCTCTTCTAATGATTTGAAATAGGAATAGTTTAGTTTTTGACAAAATGAGCACGATAGGCATCATAGTGACACATTTGAGGATATATATGCATTGGGACCTTGTCAACAGTTTATTATTCTCTTTTATTTTTCCTTATTAATATATTGTATGCGGTCATTAAAAAAAAATAATGTAAACAATACTCTTAATGACTATAATGTTTATTTATCTTTTCTGGCAAGGACATTTCCTATGGAAGTTCATTTGTAATGCTGGTTTTCTTACCTATTCACAGGCTGAACTGCAGATGCAAGATGTTAAAAATGTCGTAGTACATAATTTATCGGTATGTTTTTATGTTAAAAAAAATCATCTAATTTTCATCTCTTAATGTTAAGCCTGCCATACTGAATGGTGCTTGTATATTTCTCTTCTCTACTTATCTTGTTTTTAATCTTAAATCTACCTGATGCATTTGTGCTTTAGGTTAAATTTGTTGCTTTCGTATTAGTTCCTCACAGGAATTCCTCCAGATAAATTATGCACACGCAAAAATGCTTAAAACAGAAAATCAAGGAAGCTAAACAGTATTGGAGTTTTTTACACAAACCG
Source organism: Gossypium hirsutum (assembly GCF_007990345.1). NCBI lineage: Eukaryota > Viridiplantae > Streptophyta > Magnoliopsida > Malvales > Malvaceae > Gossypium > Gossypium hirsutum. Next base: position 108,291,497 of record NC_053433.1, read on the forward strand.
TATTTTCTAAATTTCCATCTCAATATGTGCCTCAAAAATTTAGACATACTCTCCGGTTACTCTCTTTCAGTCGGAAGGACCTTAGTTTTGGAGAATTAAATTGCAAATATAATCCAAGGGTTTAGGTTCAAGGTATGAAGCTGATCAACAAGATCAGAGGATGATTAACCTTTCCATTCAATAGGAATCACTGGAACTGACTTGGAGCAAAATGTTATATCAATCACAACATTCATCAAATCATGACATCTAGAAGTTTTAGATAGTCCCAAGACATAGTTTAAGGTTCATGTGGCAAAGGAAAAAAACCACTGTTTTATTTCTTAGCCTATGCAACAAAGCTAGCAAGTACGACAGTAATACACAGGCCCTTTAATATCATTCTTCAGTGAAGGTCTAATAGTAGCTAACCTAAGTTAATGTTGTGGGCTTATCTCTTCCAAAATCACAATCTAACCATCTGCATACATTTTTCTAGCTAAAACTTCTACCGAAATGACTGTTGTTCATTGTCCTTGAATATGGCCTTCAGTCCTCAGAAGGTCACGGTTATATATGTACTCATTGTATAGCAGAAGTATTCTACATGAGCCAAAATGCCTTGGTGGTTAGTTTAAATGTGACTACTGGCGAGATAAAAATATGGGTTATACTGATTAAGACATTAAGTATAAATTAGGCTTACTTCTTTAGACCTTTCAAGAGGAACTACTGTTCAGAGAATAAGTAGCTCCATTTGGATTTGTATGCTTGTGGGAATCTTGTTAACAATCTTCCTTTCAAGACCAATTTTAGCTTAGTTCAATCTTCATTTTTAATCCCAGTTTTGGTCAAGCAGTGACCAGATAAGGATTTGATTTTTGCTTTAGCAAAGACTGTTTTCATGCAATTCATGAAGGTGACAATACATGCATTTCTTATTAGGGCAGGCACCTATGCATCATAAAATTGTTAACAGTTTATTGTGAAGTTAGCATATCCCTTGAAGTGGGAGAGAAAAATGCGCACTCTCTCACTGCTGTTAGGTAAATGGTGTGCCTCGATTGAAAAGATGCTCGGGTGAAAAGGAATGTACATAATATTTTTAAGCTTTATCTCATAATTTGGTTTACTGTGCTAACCTAAAGTATACCTTTACTCTCCTTTCATTCTGCATTGTTAAATCCACGCATTTTAGCTAGTTGCCCCCTTCAGTTTTGTTTCCTTTGTAAGTTTTAGAAAAGAATTTATGGACCTCATGTGGGGTTCCAGAAGTGAGATGTCATCTGAGTGCTTGTTGTAATTGATTATTTGAAATGCCTCCTCTTTCTATGAAATATATTATTCCAACTCTTCATTTTTCATGAAGGATCTATATCTCAAGCACTCGTGAACACATATCCAGCAGTAGCTATGAGGATATGCCCTCCTAGGACCCTTCAAATACATGAAAATCTTTTTTAAAAAATTAAACAAACCCATATTGTATATATACAGGTGTCTAACACCCATCTGTCCGTAAATGCTATCTGTATCTGTTATATTTTTTAACTATTTTCATACTGTCATTTTTCTTTTCCTTTTCAGCCTGGAATGGTTACAACTGATCTTCTCATGTCTGGTGCAACCACAAAGCAGGTTGACCACACATCATATCCTTCTCCTGTTAGTTCAGTTTTTAAAAGAAAATTTCTAATTTTTTGTCATTTTCAGGCCAAGTTTTTCATCAATGTTTTAGCAGAACCCGCTGAAGTGGTAAGACTTAGGGTAGTAATCTACAAGCTTAATCTATGGTTCTTTATTTATAGCTTTTCAGTTTTAACATGTCGAGATTACACCTGATCAAATTAAAGAAAATATATGGGCTCGAAGTCTCTGTCTAAATATGGTGAAGACCTGAGCTGAAATAAGATTGCAGTATCTTAATATAATAAATTTATTGAAATCTGGTCACTTACGGAATAGTTTTGCATGGATAGTGTGTTACTTGGTAAACTTGATCAAATTAGTAATTGTTATCTAAGGGGTCAACAATTTTGTTCCTTATTTTTCCTCGTTATTCACTGTTTTGCGGGTGGGGTTCATAGGTTGCAGACTACCTTGTGCCGAATATCAGGTCGATCCCAGCAAGTGGATCATGGAAGCCAACGTATATTCGGTTCCTCACTGGATTGAAAGCTTACTCTCAAATATTTTCAGTTAAGAAATGCAGCAGTTTCTCGTATTTTTTTCATCATTCCTGAACTTACTGGCATCAAATATTTAACCTGTAGTGTAGCAAAATAGATGTTCACTTATTTTATGTGTTTTTGGGCTGCCCTCATGATGCAGAGACTAGCATTCGGTGCAAGACGAAACCGATACGTGCTTGAAGATTGAAGAACATCATCCAATATGTAAAGTTCCTAAATCTTTAAGATCCCACCCCCATTTTTCTATGCCAAAATTGGTGTGTAACATCCGCAGAATTCATGTACATATTGTTTTTTGTTTAGCAAGAATTCCATCCCTAATGCTTTTTAATGCTTCACTCTTTTATTTTCTTTAATTTTCTATGCCAGAATTGGTTGTTTTAATATTAAAATGGGCTTTAGGGTTAATCTGACCCAACTTGGTCTTGGAAAGAAAATAAAAAGAATTTCAAGAATGGACAACAAAAAGTGTAATCAAACTGTATCATTTCATTTTCATTAAATAATTTACATGAAATAATGTTATAAGATATGTAACAACATAAACACCAACTTAAGGTGTACTAATTCTATCCTTCGGATAGCAAACAATCATGTGATGACCATATCCATGTGCAAATATGAGCCGGACACATATGTCACGATTGCTTCAAGAAATATGAAGAGTCGAAGCAGCGACCGCAACGGAGAATAATGCTCTGCAAAGCCTAAAGAACATGATGGAAAGAGGGGTGAAGAACAAAATCATCCTTTTCATCTCCTAGGAACCTCCAAGATTGAATTCATTTCTATTTCTACAGCTCCAGATTCACACAGAGTCCGAAACTTCTCCGCTTCCCTTGTGATCTGAACATCGCATGGTGCGTACAACTGATAAAGAGCTTTGACAACAAAATGAGGAATTAGTGCGGCTACGATGATTGCAAGCAAACACAACCAAAACAATCCGGTCTTCGCGATTTCAAAGATGGCCCTGTCAAAGCATATCAGTTGGTAAGGGTCAAAACATATCATACAATTGACATTGCAAAATATCAATGAAGCATTTACTTTGGAGTACCAATATATTGCAAATCATTAGCAGCATAGAATCAACTAAGTAAATCTTTTACCATGAATAATTATTTCCATTTTGCTAAGGTCAAAAGATCGGTAATTGAGAATTTGAGATGTTCTAGTCTAGAGATGGCTGCTAAGTACATAGATCTCTAAACTCGAGGATGATCATGCTGACATACATACATACATACATACATACATACATACATACATACATACATACATACATACATACATACATACATACATACATACATACATACATACATACATACATACATACATACATACATACATACATACATACATACATACATACATACATACATATGCACGTTCAAGAGAGCACACACACGTGCACATGCATACATGCATATCTATTTGATATATAGAAGGGAAACTCATAGAAATCTGAACATAAAATGACTCAAATTCAAAGTTGATCCTATATTTACCATCTCTATATGTACTATGTACTTGTAGAACATAGGCCTTTGTGTTAGCAGGAAAGGAAAAAACCTAATGTTTTAAGGTATTTCATGGGGAAACTGTTGAAAATATTTCTCAATTCGCTCGATTAAAGTAAATTAAACTAACTGAAATATGTATATTATATGATGATAAAAGAGGCTTACCAGTAACCGACTAAAAATGGTAAAGCATCAATAACGATAACGCAAATGAAAGTTGCAATTATAGATCCCCAAATAGCAGCATGAGTTAACCAATTCCACCGGTTAACATCCATGGCCAAATGTAAATTAACCAATATGACAACCGCAAGAGTCCAAAGATCTCCTATGCTCGATGCATCAATGGTGCTCTCCCAGTATGCAAGAAGAGGAATAAAGAAGGTGACTGTGCTCTGCCAGAAAGTATCGATCATTGTAATCCAGAAAAGCTTTTTGTTGTAGCATTCTTGTTTTTGACCGGCCCTATACAGCTGAGGGTACTTTAAAAGAGTCCTTCGGCTCAGATCCTTGTCAAGAATACCAACCACAATCGTAGGCAATGCTGTGTAGATTACAGAATACAACACACTGCTCCACTCTGTGATTGCAGTGGTCAATGTGAAACTAGTAAAGAGCACATACCTGCAAATAAACATAGAGAAGTTTAAAAAGTAATCTACAAAAGAATTTCATTTTGTTTAACCAAAATGTGATTCAACTTCTATTTCTGAACCCAACATACGTAAATGATTTTGAACCAACGGCGATCAAAATTCAGTAATCTTAATCCAAGTGAGCACCGGAAGAATTATACTTTTTCTTTGTTCAGTGGGGAGGTAAGGTAGTCCAAATCCCTAATACAAGTGGGGTGTACAAGTAAAAGATCAATATTTGCATGCAGCTATTGATTGAAATGCCCTAGTAAAGTGGTAGGAATAGATTTAGATATAGTTGGCATGCCAACGAAACCTTACTGGTACCATTAAAGTATACGGGGTATGGGAGAGTACGGGATTGATGTCTATATATTTGTATTATTGCACTATGTGCATCTGGTGTGATGGAGGCTATTTGATACAATTTTTTTTATACTATCGGTGTGATGGAGGACTATGCAGTGAATCTAAGGTGAAAACAATGTTGGTTTAGACCACCAACATGCTCAAACACCTAATGTAGGTTGAATATATGCATTTACTAAAAATTGTAACTCACCAAAATAAAACAAGGACAAATACTGCATTCCTGTAAAAATTGTAAAGTATCATGTAGCCCATCCTCTGGTAATTCCAATGGCCATGGACCAACAAAAGAGGGACTAAGAATCTGAACTGCCCCATCGCGAAGTCAGATGCCATTACAGCTTGCCTACCCTCTTGGCCACTGATGCCAACTCCGACATCCGCCATTTGGATCATTGAAACATCATTGGCACCTGTCAAGCATTCGGCAGTGTGAAATAATTTAGCCCAAATCACCAATAAGAAAGCAGCTAATTTTTTGCTATATTCTAGATCATAAGATGAAGATGATGATTAGAAAATAAATTGATTGATGATTACCATCCCCAATGGCAAGTGTCATGTCTGCAGTCCTCTTCTTTACAAGGGAAACAATTCCGGCTTTCTGTAATGGGGCAACCCGACAACACAAAACCACAGAACAATTACAGGATAACTGGAAGAGCTGCAAGAAAAGATGAAAAACTAAGTCAGACCAGCATGCAGAACATCATAAGTGAAAAAAAAAAAAAAAAAACAACAACCACCAAAAAGAAACATGAGTTTATGACTCCGTACCCTTTCTTCCAGTTCACTGTCAAGAATATATACAAGACTAGTGCCATCAATAATCAAGGCTATAGGAGTTGAACCAGCTCCTGACGTTCCTCCGGTGTTATTTGTAGTGCCTGATATAGCCGATGTAGTTGTGAGTTTCTTAGACATAATGATGGCATCTTCTAAACTCTTTCTACACGACTCCATAGATTTGCTGTTAATTATGATTTGTGTCATTTTACTAGTCAAGAGCTTTGAGGAATACCCAATTGATATGGCAGTTTCCTGCTTGTCCCCAGTCAACACCCATACTTTTATCCCCGCTGTTCTAAGAGATTCAATGGCTTCTGGCACTCCTTGTTGCAGTTTATCTTCAATACCAGAGGCACCTAGTATATGGAGATTGTTCTCAATATTGTTCGCAACCTTCCGAAGTAAACTGGCTCTACCCATTAGAGCAGTACTTGCTGCTTCAAATGTGGAGTGCCATTGCTTGAATTCTGAAGTACTCAGTTCTCTCATCCCAACAACAAGTGTTCTCAAACCTAAAGAGGAGTAAGAGTGAAGATGGGCTTCAGTAGTACGTATTACCTTCATATCCATGGACCTATCTATGACACTAAACATTGATGTGTCAGCGCCTTTTACAAACACTTTTACATATCTGTCGGGGAACCCCAGTATAACAGACATCCTCTTCCGATCACTATCAAACTCGTGCAAACCAAAAACATTGAACCTGCATGGCCCAAAATATTTTTATTCATCAACAGAAGAAAAATATAATTAAAATCCAGGAGTACAACACTAGCAAAACTAGCAGCACATCTCCCTTTTTTTTTCTCCCAAACCATGAAAATTTCAATGTCAATTCTTAACCTTACGTTTTGTCAATGTCTCAAATTTTCAACAATAAAAGGAAAAGGAAAGTGACAGCAAAAATAAGACAGGTTTTCACAGACTTTTCACCTACCTTAGTACTAGGTAAATATGAAAAGAATAAGTAACATAAATAATGATAATAACCTCAACTACTATAAAAACTATATTTGAACCATGAAAGATACAGGTCATTCCACTTGTACAGGTTAAGAGTTTAGTTCAAAATCATGATATTCGTGCAAAATTAGTTGAGGAAAATTCCAAAGACTCATATGTATGTATGTACGTGCGTATGTATGTATGGTGAAAATAAATTCAACAAGATAGAAGTCAGCAATTTGGATTACCTTTGCCTTTCTCCTTGAATATCAATCACAATATGGCCAGAGGTTCGTTCTATCAGCATAAATCCATATGATGCAGCAGCATAAACCAATGCTTGTTCATCTGGAGACTCTCCTTGGTAATCTATCAACTTTACGGTAGGATCAGGCGTATCTACAATTAGAGGCACAATTGTATTGCAAGCTGCCAATGCAAGGAAGAAATCATATACATGACTGCCTTCTTGTGTCTCTTTTCCGTTCCTTGCGAATTGTAGAAGCTCCGGATCAGTCTTAACCTTCATCTTAGGCCTCAAAACCTTTCCATCCACTGATTAGAAAGAAGGAAACAAAGTCAGAAAATGCTAAAGAGATCTCAAAAACATTCCTTTCTATGACAAAAGGTATTAGAAATATATCTGTTGTTTACCTTTGACAAAGTAACCATCATTCTGATCCAGTGAAATGGCATTTCCACCACTGTAATCTACCCCCCAAATGCTTGCACACTGAAATTCCATCTTGTTCTCAGTAAGTGTACCAGTTTTGTCAGAGAAAACATATTTTATTTGTCCTAGATCCTCATTTATATTCAAAGCCCTGCACTGAAATCTCGACTTTGAAGACTCATCGTACATCCGGGTATCTCGAATCATGAAGTAAGCTTGACCAACCCGGACTAGCTCCATGGAAATATACAATGAGATGGGAATCATGATCTGGAACACAATTACTGACATTAGGAATGTGAAACATATTTCCAATCCCCATCCATAATAATTATAGTTCTCTTCTTCTCCATCAGAGAATTCCTTTCTTCTATAGAAAGGCAAGTAATCCAACTCCTTCCTGTGGTGCCTCAACCAAGCAGCGGCACAAATAGAGACAACTGTACACAAAGCAATAAGAAACAATGATAGGAAGATGATCTCCAAGTTCATATGAGTCTCAAGCCGGCTCCTTTTAGATGGGGCTCCTGAGCTGTTAAGCATAGCTTTAGTCTCACGACCAGCATAGACAGCAACCCCAACAGCCCAAGCAGTATTTTTTAGCTCACACCCACGAAGAATAATATTGGAGGGACCAAGTGACAGTTGTTTCCCATCCACTTCCATGTTCGCCTGAAATCCATATATGTTCCTGTTGGGTTTCTCACACTTGATCAACCCAATAACCTCATCATTTTCTGGAATCTTCATAAGGGTCTCTTGTTTCGCATAGCGTGTCTTCAAATTGGATTCTCCATCCAAATTAATAGTCTGCACATATGCAACCCCAGTTGGATCACTAGTTGAGAGCAGAACCATATCACAAGGAATGGTTTCATTTGCATAAATCTTGATTATCTCACCAACCTGAATGTTCTTCCATTTCTTTTCTTGAAATTGATCATCTACCAAAACTGATGCTAGCCTGTTATTCTCAATCCGGTCCGACCTATGGCGCCTATAGTCCTCATATGCATCTTTAACTGCTGTAACCAAAAGGACAAATGCCAATGGTAGAATGGAAGCTCCACGACCAAATACTGCAAGCTGAGGCAGCTGATTAAGCACAGCAATGAGAAGGAAGTATATATAGGCAACTCTATGAAACTGCTCAAACAAGTTCCTAGGCAAAAATGTTAGGATCGAGTACTTCCCAGTCCGAATCGAATTCCCAGAAAACTCGAACCTCTCATTTGTCTGGACAGGATCATTTATATGTACCAACCTAGCATCTTCATCATTGATCTCTTTTTGTGACATGCTAATGCTATACGTCTCTGAATCAGCACCATGAGATCCATATCTCACAGGCTTAGTTCCCAAATCACCAAAATTCACTTCCCTAATCGAATTCCCACCCGAAGCTTTGGACTGAACAGAAAAATTGCTCCTTCTTGATGAGGAACTGAAGGCAGATTCAATACTATAAAAATCCTCAAATGAGGTTCTTGAATCCATCCCAAAAACAAATGCAGGATCCCCTCCAACTTTCTTCTTCTAGATCAGAGGACTATACTACAAAAACCACTATCTATGGATCAAATACATCTCTAACAGCTCAAAGTCAACAAACCAACAAAAATCATGAAAAAAAAAGGCATAGATTATGGTTTCAACCAAATTTGCTGGTTTAATGCTCAGCAAGAGATCTCAAAACTGGGGTTTTAAAATCCATCCCAGAAACAAATGCAGGATCCCAGATCAGAGGAATATAATTCCCAGCTTACGGTTTGCTAGAAAACCAAACTTCAGCAACAGATAATAAGAAACAGAAAACAACCCAGAATTCCAATCAGCCGAATAAAGCCAAAGCTACTCTCCCAGTTCAAAACAAATTCAACTTACACTAGTACAAAGCAGAAAGGAAGGAAGAAAGAAGTAAGAACCTTTCAGTTTATGATCCTTTGGTAATATAACTTGAAAAGCGAGTACGTTCAAGAACAAGACAATGGAATATGAGTCATAATGATGGTAGATGCGCCACTCATTATGAAGCTTGGGATTTCGAGGTTTTCGATTCTGTTGTTGTTTTCTTTTAGCTACTGAGAGATGAAAATGTCCAGAAGTCAAAACGCATTGCAATGGAAAACCAATGAGAAAGAGAGAGCGGGTTTTTCAAGAAAAAATTTTGTACTAACAAAACAATCAATGAAAAAGTTGAAATCAAGTCTTTTTCATTTCACCGGAAAATTTCAATCCCGAATTTTTATTTGACCATTAAAAATAAATAAAAATTCTTTACATGGTGAGAGAAGAAGGCTCTTGGATTCTGATTAAAAAACAAACATTTTTAATTCCTGTTTCTAGAAGCTCTGGACTGTCGTTTACTCGTTTAATCGTTCATTACAACTCATCACTTTCGTATTCGTATGCTGTTCGATCTTCATACAGTAATTGGAATAATAATAATAAATTAAATTAATTATTGAATAAATTTATTTTTATCTGTGTTTGAGTTCGATATGAACTTTTGATATAATAAATTACAACTTCAAAAAAATCCAAAATCATCTTGACTAAAATTTTATTTGAAAAATTAAATTAACTGAAAATTATGTTTTGTTCTCTTATTCCAGATAAAACTTCGTTAACATATCAACAAATTGGACAGATTATCATATACAACAGATAATCCATAATAAAGAATTATCACTTAATATACAAAAATTTCGAATTCTTTTAATATTATCTTTTAAATATTTTATATATAAAATTTACATTTATCAAATAATCTTATCATATTTCCTACTTACTTTTGAATATATACTTAAATAAATTTAATATTATTTTTTCAGTTTATGACACTAACATTTAATTTTACAATTCTCTATCTTTTTATAAATATTGATTGAAATTTGAGTTTAATTGTTGAAGCCAATGTCCATTCATTCATCAATATAATCAAAGATGAAGCTAAGGCAGGGACCAGTCCCCTAAATAATTTTGAGGTAAATTATTAAATGGCCATTCTCATTAATATGTGGAGTCAGGGAAATGAGATCACACAATTTGAATTTATATTAAATGAATGTTTAGTGGCAGTTTTAATTATTGTTCCGTATAAGTTAAAAGATAATGTTATTTTATTATTATTAAGTAATTCTTTAAGTTATTTAATTATAAAAAAATATAATTAATTAAGTCTTAGTTCAATTGATATTAGTATTATTGTCAACGTAGGAAGATATAGGTTCGTTGAAGTTTATTATCTTTCTGTTAACTTTTAATGTTTTAGTTACTTGACCGATGATATGGCATGTTAATTTAAGGATTAATTTTTAATTTCATATTTGAATTATGGATAAAATATTAATTTAGTACTTTTAGATTTTTTTAATAATAATTTCAAAATTATTTTTAAAAATCTAAAAGAATGTTTAAAGGTTAAAAAAAAATGACAACATCAATCCATTATCACAACCCAAACCCACACAGTAATGCTTTTCTTTTTCTCTCTAATTTTTCATTTTTTTCATATTATTTAGGATCATGTATATATATATATGCAAAGATTATTGAAATTATTTAAGGTTTGTTCTAAAAGTTCAAAGACATGCCCTTACAATTTCTTTTTTTTTAATATTTTAAAAAAATAAAAAAAAAGTGAGAAGTTAACATATGACTTTTTACTGCTATTATATGAATAATATAATAAGAAGGAACACAAATATTAAAATTGCGACAAGTAGCATTTTTTTTTGTATTTAGATAAATATTAATTAAATAAATTATCTATTTAGTTTAAATTAAATATTTATTTTATTATCCATATTCTTATACATTTTAAATTTTGATTTCAATATAAAAATTAAAAAAATAATTATCACATTTTAAAAAAAAAGGATATTCTTTTTAATTTACGTAATTTATCCATTCCTTAGGTTTTATCATTATTTTCAAATAACTTGTTATATTATCTTAAATATTTAATTAGATGATCAGAATTTTAAAAATTAATTAGATAATTTATTTGTCTAATTTAACTTAAATATTTATTATCTATTATCTATTTATTTTAAAACTATTTATTTTAAAATTTCGGTTTTAACTGATTAATTATCACATTTTAAAAAGTATTTTTTAAATTAGATAATTTATCTATTCCTCAGGTTTTATCATTATTTCCAAATAACTTTAAAATAAGTATTAGATATTTATATTATCTTAAATATTTAATTAGATAATAAAAAATAAATATTTAATTAAATAAAAATAGATAATTTTGTCCATATGATTTAACTTAAATATTTATTTATTATCAATTGTTAACTTTGATTTTAACATAAAATTTTTTTTAATATTAATTATCACATTTTTATTAGATTTTACTTGTAATAGAATAATTTAAATTTATTTACAATATCAATCATAAAATTATATTTATACATAATTTTAATATATTTTTATTGATATATACATGTTTAAGTTTCTCTAACTCAAATAAATTCTCTACCAAATTTGAGAAATTCCTTCTTAATTGTGGGCACATAAATTTGGTAGGTGAAGAACAACGCCCGATAAACACAACTGCTAATTTTACCCCTTTGGCCAACAACATCAACTTTCTACCTATTCAACTCATATTTGGACTTAAATATTGCATATGATTTTCTGATATATAATAAAAAAAACTTTAAAAGAAAAATCATATCACCATATTCGAAATTTTATTTTTTATTTTTGTGAAATAAATAAGATTATTATTGCTATATGAAAAAACTGAAATTCTATAATAATAAAAATATAACTTCACCAAAACATTGTAGATTTGTCAACAATAAAAACATCATTAAATTGGAAAAATTATGTATTTTAGTTTCTTTCAAAATTATAAGGTTTTTCTATAGTTTTATGATTTTTTTTTGCATAACTATATTTTAGAAATATTTTTTATAATTTTAGAAAATAAATTATGAACTTTTAGATTTTTGTTATGCTTTGTATAGTGGATCTTACAGCTTATCATAATTAGTTTGCGAACCTCAACTTGGTGAGCTATGCACCTCCTCGCTTATGATTAGTCCACAAACCTCAACCTGACAAATTATACATTTTTGTTAAGGCTATATGAGGATCACATGAAAATCTAGAGTAGTTAATTGTTAGCCACTTTAACATGTCTCATCTTAGGACATTACATCATCATCACTATCAATGGCATCAAATCAGACTTTCACGTCAACAATATTAAGGTATGTAGTCAAATTTGTTTTTTCCTATAAAATAGCCATGCAAATAGCTCACAAACTCAAGTAGACAACCCACCAAATCCCTTTCTCTCGCAAGAGAATTGAAACTTCCTCCTAACCTCTATTTCTTCATTCTTCGCCAAACCTTCATCTTCTTCCCTTTGTTCACCTCAGTAGAAAGATAAGGTGCATCCACACACTAATGATCCTTCTAGTATTGAGTTTGACCCAACCAATTATCAAGTTATAGACTCTATTGGTCATAACATTGGAGTAAATATGGAGTAGACTAAGAAAATGAACCAGGACCCATTGCATGTTGGTCAACAATATCCCCTACAAAATCAAAATCTACAAAATTCAAGCTACCGGTTTTACCAATATCCCCCATGGTATTATAACCCCTAAAACCAGCACCAAGTCAGAGCATCATCGACGGTTCAAAGCTCCTAGCGTCATCAGTCTGGTAATCAACAGTATCTTAACATGCAAGAGAAAATAAAAGTTACAAAAGGACAAAAGTCCTTTTAACAAAAGAGATATGAGGAACAACAAAAATTTATCCAGGAGTAGATGGAAAGGTAGTGACAGACGGGTGAGAGAAATGAAAAAAAAACTCATTAAGGAGTTTAAAGCAGATATGATGAATTAGGAAAAAAAAACCCACGAGTAGAAAGTAAGAATCTATTCATTCTGAGTAAGATCAATAACGTGCAAACCAAGGTAATGAAAATTTAGTAGATGAGGACGTCGATATCGATGATAGAGATTATAGCTATGATGAGGATTATGATGACAGTTATAGTTATACTAGTCAAAACACTGAAAAAGTAGAGAAGTTAGGAAAACATTTACAGGATTTTCAAAAAATGAGGTCCTTGTGAAGAAATATAAAAATGAGCCCTTAGCTAAGAAGATATTGCGACATCATGTTTCCCTACATTTAAATTTCTTATGTATGATGGTTGAGGAGACCCTCAAGATCATTTAGCACATTAATTGAATCATATGAATTTAAAATTTTTAATTGAGACTCCTTAGGATTAGATTGATACTTTACACACACATACACGTACTCTATATTGTAGCACAAATCTTGATTATTTGTAGTGAGATAAAGAAGGCTACCAATCATACTACAATAATTATTAAGATTAGTTGCAACTCCCTCAACATCTGAGCTTGATTATTTTAAAACTCTCGTAAATATCTTAATTACCATTGATCCCTTCAAATTAAACTTCTTAACTAAGTCGCAAGCATACTTTTTTGGAGATAGAAAGATTCCATCTTAATCTAAAAACTTGAGAAGTAGGATAAATCTTCTACCATCCTTATCTCAAACTCTAGCTACATCATTCTAGCAAAAGCTTTTTTTTTTGGCTTGCTGAGATATTAATTAAAAAATTATATCATCCATATATACATGTGCAACTATCATCTCACATTTCTTTTTCTTTATAAACAAATTTTATATACATTGCCCTCCATTTAACTTTATTCAAGCTTGAATTTTGAAAGATTCTCATAACATACCATAAGGCTTGCTTTAAACCATACAAGTCTTGGGTAAGTTTATAATCATGGTTGGGATGTCTTGGATCTTTAAAACCTTTAGACTACACACAAAGATCTCTTCATTGATAAGTCCATTTGATTATTAAACTTTTAATAAATATATTATTATATAATTTTTTTACTCACGTTATAAGCGTACCATAATTATATATATATATGACATGTTAATATAATTTAATATATTTACTAAAAATATAAAAGAAGGATTGTACAATATTACAAGGGACTAAAATGAATGTTTTTTAAAGTGAAATAGGATGGAGTAAAACAAGAACTTAACCAAAATTGCCTCTCCATTACACAAATCCACTTTAAAAAAGAACTTCTCATTCGAAGTGAATCAATACAAAACATATTGATAGCTTGATTTTTTATTATTAGTGCAGAATGATGTAGGTTTGAGTGTACTGAAATGCATTATCTTCTTGTTTAAAGGTTAGAAAAGAACTATAGAGGTTGGGGAGGGACTATTTCTAGACACATTATCAAAAAGAATAGATATGATAAATAACTTGTAATAAGATTAATAAAAAAAAAGTGTTTCGATACTACATTCAAAGACAAAATTTTACATATTCAAAAAAAGTAAAAAATTTAACACTATTTTTTTATTTGATACCTTATATTAAATTTTAGTTAATATAATTTTTTAACAAAAGATGCTAAATGCTAATTTAGAAAATATTAAATCAATTATTTCAAATTTATGAAAAAAGTATAGCTGTTATATTAAACTTTCAAAATAAAAAATATTATATTAAAAATATTAAAAATATTAAATAAATAATTTTCAAGTTTTACCGTAATAAAAAGATAATAATATTGTCGATTAAGTCTTAGTTCGATTAGTAGAGGTATTGTTACCAACATAGGAATATGTGAGTTCGAGTGTACTGAAACGCATTATTCTCCTATTTATGAGTTAGAGTAGGACAATAGATATGACTGGTACTAGAAGTGCTCATGGGCTGGATTGAGTTCAACTAAAATTTTAAGCTCATTTGTTAGGCTCGGGCTCGTTAAAAAAATTGGCCTAAAATTCTGCATGTAAAATTTTAAAAAAAATATGTATACTTAAATAACACTAAGAGAGATGCAACTTAACAAGCAAATGCCGGGGCCAAAAAAGCCTTACCCGATGCCCGACCCATTTTCTAAATGGACATTTTTTTTGCCCAAACCTATTTTTTGGTTTATATTTTTACCCAAAACCTCTTACTTTTCGGACAGTCCGAGCAAGTCTAATTAGTACCTATAATGAGATTATTTAAAAAAAAATTAATACTCAATTTTTTTTCCTAATATATCAAATAATCTTTTCATATAAATTTACTAACTATCTTAGTTTTTTAATTTATCAAACATAAAATAATATACAAAATAATAAACGAAATGAATATTATATAAATAAATTTTTAAAATAAAAAAGATTGCCTTTCTTTTTCATTTAAAAAATTACTACTAGACTTTAAAAAAAATAGTATTAGTTTTGTTTAAAAAAACAATTTATTGCTCAAAAAAACAAATTACTATCATTTTTATAATTGTTTTATTTTTTGACCCACTTTTGTTGCCTCCCATAATCTAGTTATAGTTTAAACCCTCGGTTTATCGGTTATCAAACTAGCTTTTGTTGCACGCAGCCTCAACCTCAGCACTCTGCCCCCATTCTTCCGCTATTCTTTTTCTTCATAGCCCATCTCCGCCACCGTTATCTTCTCATCTTCACCGCACCACCGCTGTCTACGGGCGACAACCCTGCAATTAAGGATTCTTGATACAATAAAGCAATCTACGCATTGGTATGTTTGGTAACCTATCAGTGTAGAGTTCTTTTACTTTTCCGCTTATGGTTGCAGTTCTAAGTATCAAAGCTAACCATATGGAGTTTTTTTTTCCTCCAGTGGCAGTTTTCTTGGTGAAGGACGAAAGGCGGTAAAAGGAGATCATGGATGATAAGCTTATAAACTCCGTACGCTCTACTGTTTTCAAAGACTCAGATTCCCTTGAAGGGACTTGCACTAGAATTGAAGGTTATGATTTCAATCAGGGTGTAAACTACTGCAGACTTCTCAAATCTATGCTTTCCACTGGATTTCAAGCTTCCAATTTTGGAGAAGCTATTGAAATTGTCAATGAGATGGTTGGTTTCGTTTTTTTAGATTTTTTTTACCTTTTAGATAGTTTTTGGGAACTTAGAATTCAAAAAGATAGATTTGGATTTCAAATGTACTTAGAAATGTAATATTTATGATTATTTCTCAAAATAATAGATATATTGGGTGCATGGTTAGTAGTGAATTTGAAATTCTTATAGATATTTGTGAATTTGAACTTCATGCCCTTTAAATAAATTATATAATCGTATTGGATCTCTACTAGTTTATACCTAATATATACTATTCATTCTTACAATTTATATGTTAAATGAAATCCAAATCCGAATCTTTCTGATTTATGTTCCCAAACGTAGCATTGTTTGCTTAATTCATAAAGGTATTCTTGATCAATGAAGTTAGATTGGAGGCTTTCTGATGAGCCTATAGCTGAGGACAGCAGTGAAGAGGAGAAGGATCCTACCCACAGAGAATCTGTGAGATCCAAGGTGTTTTTGGGGTTCACATCAAATCTTATTTCATCTGGTGTTCGAGACACTGTTCGATATCTTACTGAGCATCACATGGTGAGTTCCAAATCAGACTTTCTTTTGTGTAGAATTGGTTTTTTTGGAATACATATTTAGTCTTTGGCTTCATTTAAAAATATGTCATGTTTTGATGCTCTAGTGCCTCTGGATTTTGAGTAGTGTTACTTTTGAAATGAGTTTAGGTAGATGTAATAGTTACTACAACTGGTGGCATAGAAGAAGATCTTATAAAATGTCTTGCTCCAACGTATAAGGGTGATTTTTCGCTACCTGGTGCTCAGTTACGTTCAAGAGGATTGAATCGCATTGGTAACTTGTTGGTTCCTAATGACAATTACTGCAAATTTGAGGATTGGATCATTCCAATTTTTGATCAGATGTTGAAGGAACAGCATGAAGAGGTACTTTCACACAAATACACACACCGATTCTGTTATGTCATACAAGATGTTGCTCCACTTTATTTTTGAAGTATTGGCATTCAGCATCCATGTCAATTACATATCTAGATATGAGTATGAGGAATGACCCTCCAAGGACTTTCCGAATAAATGGAAAAGTTTTAGATAAAAAAAAATTGAACAAATTCAAGTCAGATTCACACATATCTGGTACATCTGAGTTTGAGTTACATAGGTCATGCCCTCTAGTTAGTCTGATATTTTTGAATTGTCACAATGATTTTGGGACCTTTTAGTTTTCCATAAATGTTGAAAGGATGATTGATTTCTTGAGTCTAATTATTGTGTATGGTAGAATAGCTCAGCTGTCATTTGTAGTCTTTTCCAGTGATTTCAGTTACCATCAGTAGATGTTTCTCCTGTGTCTGGTGGTTTCTGTTATTTCTGTTAATTTCCTCGTACCTCATGCTTTTGGTCTGTACAGAATGTATTGTGGACTCCATCAAAGTTAATTGCACGTTTGGGACGAGAAATAAATAATGGAAATTCATACCTCTACTGGGCATACAAGGCAAGTATCATTACCAGTTTAGCCTAATGCTATGAGAATGTAACTACTTTTTCGCCTCTGCTTTTTTGTTGGTGTCCATGATGATCTGTACAGCTATCCATTCGTTAACTATGCTCATTTTTGTTATTTATTTGTATTTTCCAGAACAATATTCCTGTTTTCTGTCCTGGATTAACAGATGGTTCTTTAGGGGATATGTTGTATTTTCATTCTTTTCGCAGCCCAGGTCTGATAATTGATGTAGTGCAAGGTAGGTGTTCTATGTTCCATCTTCATTGCTTGTTGACTGCTCCTGCTCAAGAACTGGGGACGTGAATATCTAACTTGATTACTTTTGAGCAGATATTAGGGCCATGAATGGTGAAGCAGTCCATGCAAGTCCTAGGAAAACAGGAATGATTATTCTAGGAGGGGGATTGCCGAAGCATCATATCTGTAATGCTAATATGATGCGTAATGGTGCCGATTATGCTGTTTACATAAATACTGCTCAAGAGTATGATGGGAGCGATTCCGGAGCCCGTCCAGACGAAGCTGTTTCATGGGGGAAAATACGAGGCTCTGCTAAAACAGTTAAGGTATGCCTTTTGTCTACCCTATTGCTTTTCATCTTCCATTGTTATACACTCTTTTCAACTTCAATAAGTTTGCTTACCCTATTTCTTTTTCCTCAAATAAACAAATATATCATCTTAGTTCCTGACTCCTTTCATGATTTGTATGGAATCAGGTACATTGTGATGCAACTATTGCTTTCCCTCTTCTGGTAGCTGAAACATTTGCTTCAAGGTCGAAAAATTTTGCGGCCTAGTACCAGTTTTTTCAACCGCACAGATTCATCTAATTATCTTATTATTTATCTCTGTGGTGGCATCCTAATGAAGACAGATGATTTCTCATGATATTATTTATCAGTTAACTTGTACTTTGCCATGGTAACCAAACCATGCTGAGAGTTGTCGAAATTTGTTTTAAAGGGAGAATTTATTATAGTGTAGAAGAGTCAGACGAATCTGTTATCACTCATTCTAGCTCGTTGTATAAGAATTTTGGTTGTAGTGTAGATGCTATTGATGAAATTGCTTTCCTTTTATGGCAATATGTCACCATTGTCGAAACCGTTTTTTTTGAAAACGGGAAATTGACTTTTGATAATGAAAAGTTGGGAGTCGCTACCAATCGTTTTTAATAGGGTGTGATTGGATTATCTCAAAATACGGTCGTTTTTAAGAAATAAAATTTTTTTCCAAAACGACGATTTTGGTTTGCGAAAATAGAAAACCGGTTCGGGAGTCAGTTATGTACGAGGAAGGACTAGCACCATCGACACGCCCAAAATTGGTACTTAATTGATTATTTAGTGTCTTAATGTCGAAAATTAAAGATTTGGACAGAGTTTAAAACGCGATCCTCCTTTTATTGGCTTTTAAAATATTTAGATAAGTCAAATGTGTATTAAAAACCATCTCACCTCAAGGTAAAACATTACATCCAGTACGTTAGGACACAATATTTTTTACCCTCAATTGTGAGCTTACCTTTTAAACGTGCGTTTTAGCCTTAAGAGGATATTCGAATATTCAATACAAACAAAGAAAGCGAAACCCAGTACGTTAGGGCACGATTCTTCGAATTCTTTAAATACCGACTATTGCCTTTATTTTGAAAATTTTTTAGAGTGAACTGGTAAGAGGATATCCGAATATTCAAGACAAAGAAAGAAA
Source organism: Gossypium hirsutum (assembly GCF_007990345.1). Classification (NCBI taxonomy): domain Eukaryota; kingdom Viridiplantae; phylum Streptophyta; class Magnoliopsida; order Malvales; family Malvaceae; genus Gossypium; species Gossypium hirsutum. The sequence continues at coordinate 108,310,760 of NC_053433.1, forward strand.
GCGAAACCCGGTACGTTAAGGTAGGATTCTTCGAAGTCTTTAAATACCGAACATTGCCATTATTTTAAAAACAATTGAGAATAAATCTGTGAATAAATTAATTTGGGCAATTAAAATTAAAAAAACGAAAATAATAATATGTCACATGTAAATAACATTACCATAATAAGCTGAACGATGTATATTAACAATAAAACATAGTGACAAAAAAAAGATTTAATGACATAATAAAATGGTAGTGGTAACATGTTAATAATGGTACAAACAAAAGAAATAAAAACAATTATATAAATATATAAAACAGAAGAAAATAGGAAAAAGGATTCCTATAATACACATATTAATAATAAGAAAATAGTCAAAATAGACAGAGTATAGTTTTAAAACGGGATCTTCAAAAGAAATAAATTGTATATATGAAAATATAATATATATATATATATACATAGATAAAGAAAGGATCTATACATAAAAATAATAATGTGAAAACAATAACATATATACATATGGAGGGATAAAACAAATATAAAAAGAAAATATATAGGGTAATGAAAATGTAGAATTAATTAACTATAATAATAGAATAATGCTACAATAACCATAAACATAGTAATAACGATTAAAATAATAATAACAACAACAAAATAGAATACAATAATAATATATTAATAAAAATAATAATATAAAAATAATAAAAATAAAAATATGTTTCTAATAATAATAAATCAATAATGATAATAAATATATAAAAATAATAATAATAATATTATTATTATTAAAAATAACACTCTCCCCCTCCCTTCTAAATCCGGCCATCGGTTCGGCCTTGCTCCGGTCACCGGACCCCCACGGGCCGCCGTCGGCGCCATCGTGCACGGCAGCCGGACCTCAAAAAAAACCATTTTTCGGTAATTCTAAAATGGGTAAGCTTCTTCCTTTTATTTTTACTTTCGTATAAGAAAATAAAATAAAATTGAAAGGAAAACAATAAACAAACAAAGAACTTAAAACGAGAATAGACAAAGAAAACCTCTTTTGCTTTGATATTTGATTAATCTCCAAAAAAGAACCCCCCTTTTACAATAGTTTTGAATGGCTTTTATAGCCAACTTTTACAACTGATTGCCCTTTCTTTTTGTAGGCAAGTGGGGTGATGGAGTTAGTGGCAAGTGGGGTAATGGAGTTAGTAGGATGGTTTAGTGGGGTGATAGAGTTAGTGGGGTGATTTAGTGGGGTGATTTAGTAGGGTGTGGGGGTGATGGAGGTAGTGGATGGTTTCTTGTATTGGGTCATGGCATAAATTAGTTGGGCTGTGTAGTGTATTTGGGTTTGGGTTTGTGAGCTTTGGGCCCGGGCATAAATTTGGTCCTACAGCTGCCCCTCTTTGCTCATTGTCGTGTAACGAGAATAGAGCAAAGATTTTAGAAGGGCCAAATTTGCCTGGGCTGGCTGAGTCTTGTCTTCTTTGTCGCAACCCACCGCACCTTATTGCTTCAAAACGCTCCGTTGCTGCTTCACAGATATGTGATCTGCTGTAATTTGATCTGCTTTACTCCTTCTCAGTAAAGATAAGATTTGGTATGTTTAGCCTGCTCCACTCCTGCTCAGTGAAGATAAGGCTGATGATTGGAATCTGGTCCATTGTCGATACATGGAGATAAGATTCATCAAAATTTGATCTGCTCCGCTCCTGCTCAGCGAAGATAAGATCTAGTATTTAGCCTGCTCCACTCCTGCTCAGTGAAGATAAGGCTGGTGGCTGAAATCTACTCCATTGCCGTTACATGGAGATAAGACTTGCCAAAATTTGATCTGCTTCACTCCTGCTCAGTAAAGATAAGATCTGTCGAAATTTAAATCTGTTCCACTCCAGCCAGTGGCATGAGATCTGCAATTTTAGCTTGTTACCCTACTGCTTAGGGGATTAAGGCGAGTCTTCGACCTACTCCACCACTGCTCGGCGAGCCCAAATCTGTAAACTTTAGCCTGTTACCCTACTGCTTAGGGGGTTAAGGCGAGTCTTCGACCTGCTCCACCACTGCTCGGCGAGCCCAGATCTGTAAATTTTAGCCTGTTACCCTACTGCTTAGGGGGTTAAGGCGAGTCTTCGACCTGCTCCACCACTACTCGGTGAGCCCAGATCTGTAAATTTTAGCCTGTTACCTACTGCTTAGGGGGTTAAGGCGAGTCTTCGACCTGCTCCAGCACCGCTCGGTGAGCCCAGATCTGTAAATTTTAGCCTGTTACCCTACTACTTAGGGGGTTAAGGCGAGTCTTCGACCTGCTCCACCACTGCTCGGTGAGCCCAGATCTGTAAATTTTAGCCTGTTACCCTACTGCTTAGGGGGTTAAGGCGAGTCTTCGACCTGCTCTACCACTGCTCGGCGAGCCCAGATCTGTAAATTTTAGCCTGTTACCCTACTGCTTAGGGGGTTAAGGCGAGTCTTCGACCTGTTCCACCACTGCTCGGCGAGCCCAGATCTGTAAATTTTAGCCTGTTACCCTACTGCTTAGGGGGTTAAGGCGAGTCTTCGACTTGCTCCACCACTGCTCGGTGAGCCCAGATCTGTAAATTTTAGCCTGTTACCCTACTGCTTAGGGGGTTAAGGCGAGTCTTCGACCTGCTCCACCACTGCTCGGCGAGCCCAGATCTGTAAATTTTAGCTTACCCTACTGCTTAAGGGGTTAAGGCGTGTGGATTCACTGATTCCACTGCACTATCCTCTAAGGAACATAATCTGTAAAATCAGTTTCACGTATCTATGCTTATGCCAGATAATTAGGATGCAATGATTGAAATGAATCAAATACTCCTAACTAAATGTGATGCTTATGTCAAATGGTCGAAATGAATCAAATGCTCCTAACTAGATGTGTTATTATATGAATGTAGAAATGTCATGAGCTTTTTTTTTAAATGCTTAAGATATCATCGCTTGTTGTTCATCAGGACATTATCACTGATGTATTACGCTGCCATCTTGTTCGGTTGGTATTCTTGACAGAAAAGTCAAAGAAACAATCACATTTTGCTCAACAAGCTTGCCCCGCTGTAATTTCAGAGTCCCTTCCTCTGTACCTTCTGAGACATAAAGTTTGTGCCTCCCACTGTAATTTCAGAGGAATAACATTTGGTTTCTTCCATCTATTTTGCTGCAACTCAAAGGTATAAGATTTGTATCATCTTCAATCAGTTTTATCTGTTACACTATTCTCTGGGTGTAATGACCAGATGTATATGCCTAATATTTGCATAAATGCAGAGTATCATTTTTTTTTCCGAAGGTGACCCTTTTTTACACTTGGGTTGCCATTGCTCGTTATTTTTCGAGATTGTATCACTGATGAAATGTCTTGTCTTTTGGTTCAACCAATAAAGAGTCCAAAGAGATAATCATCTTTTCTTCAATATTTCCAACCCTTAGGCTTGGTGAGTTCTAAACAATAGTCCTGTTTCATGTTCTTGTATTATTTAGAAACTTCCAGAGTAATATGTAAAACTTCTTTTTTGAAAGTGTTATTAGTCCACTAATCATTATTTCAATACAAAATAATTGAAAAAGATCATAACAACGGACCAAAAATATAGCTCGAAGCAAGTAAGTTAACCAATGATAGCAAAATGCAAAGAAAAAATTTATTAAGATGTATCTTGAAAAGAATAAGATAATCAAAGATATCAAATCCAAAAATGGGTAAAATGGAAAGCTAGGTATCCTAGATATCGCAGCTTGAACTTCTCTGTACCCACTTCTTGAGGACCACTTTGAGCTCAATCTGTGTTTAAGGGATCCTAAACACCTTGTCAATGCCCCCAGACGTAGTATACTTCTTCATTGTTAGTTTAGGCATAGCAAGACTACTATATGCCCTATTTTGATCCAAATTTGAGTCGCTCTTTTCGGGTTTTCAACTCAAATCCCCTTTGGTCTCAAGGTGCCCTTTGGGGGTTTTCGCCTTGGCCTCTCGTGTTTCTTTTTCTTTTTTTTGTGTTTTTCCTTTTTTTTGAAACTTCTAATAGTGACTAAATCTGAATTCACCAAACTAGGCAAGTTCTTGCCATCCGCCTCAGTCAATATCATGCTCCTCTAGGAAAGGCTTTCCTTACTACATAAGGTCCTTCTCAGTTCGGCAATCACTTTTCTCTGAAGTCCTTTTGTATAGGAAGGATCTTCTTCAATATCAAGTTCCCCTTGTAGAATTCTCGAGGATAGACCTCTTTATCGTAAGCTCGCATCAGTCATTTTCGGTGCATTATACCTCGACAGGGTTTAGGGTTTAGGGTTTTAGGGTTTAGGGTTTTAAGGTTTAGGCTTTCGACCCTCTCTCTTCAAATTCAATTGATCCTATCAGGATTGGATCCATTCTGTCTTCAGCTCTGACAAGACTCGGAGAAAATGAATCTCATCTTCAAAACTGATTCTATCCCATAAACCAATGAGCAATGTGTTGCCCCAGCTAAAGTCTTGGCCGACGTTCGATAAGGATAAAGGGTAAAAAGGTCACTTCCTTATGCCAACCTTTACAAGTCTCAGTTATCTTCCACGATTTTTTTTGCTACCTTTGCTGCACTGTGATATAGCGTTTGATCTTCGAACAAACTACAAACTTTAGACATTGTGCAGCTAGATATAATCTTTTTGGCATCTTTTCTTCTTTTTTTATTTTTTTCCTTTTGTTTTTTTTTTGAATTTGATGACCGTGGACTTAGTAATATTGGCCATATGAACTGACTTTCACCCTTTTCACGAAGTAATCGACAACCTCAAAGATGAATTAGTATCGATTAGAAGCTTTTGACAAGATCAACCTCATAATATCCATGTTTCACATATAGAAAATCTGTGAAGAAATGGATGAGGCACATAAGTCTTGTCTTCCTCCATTTAGCATTTATGGCATAACTGATACAATTCTCTTCTATGGTGGGCCAGCAGAACTTGAATCCCATGATTAGCCTGGCCATCATAAAACCATTAGCATATATTGTTCAAACACCTTACAGCATCCTCACGTCATAATAACCCAGGCATATCTTGATGCGATCATGTGAAAACATCTTTGAATTGGGAATAACTCAATGACGTCTCGCTTTGTTTTGTGGTGATGCTGGTTTCGATCTTTGCCTCTTGCTTATAATGTCCACCGACCATTTGTAGAGTATGATCTGTTCTTTATCTTGTTCTACTATTCTTAACAAATCAAGAAATAAACTACAATCTCTGTCGTCTTCAAAGTCCTGAGATCTGCTTAAACACATATCTCACCCCAAAAGGGAGTCAGTTACATCATTGCTCCTATCGTTGATATCTGGGGAGCTATTGTAGGTACAAAGGCATATTTCCAAAGAATAAATGATTCTAAGGATGATTATTTGTATGTCATGATTATGAATGAAATAAAAGAATAAAAGAATATTTGCTCAGAATGAGATACAAAAGTGGATTTTTTATTGAAAATAAATATGTTTGAACATGAGCCTATTTCACAAAAGATTCTTGTTGCTTCTAGGCTTAAAATAACAAGTGTGTTTTGAATATTACTCTAGATTAGCTCTAAAAATGAGGGGATCTCTTCCATAGTCCCATTGTTCAAAACACTCCCAAGTATGCAAAAGTTTGGAGACTTTTATTCCTCAGCTCCCTCTTCGGATATATCATTCAGATTCCCCGATATGATTCTGATACAATTCCTTATATGACATCGGGATAGGCGTAAACTTTGGCCTCAAGTTGAATTCCTACCTTGAAGAGCCTTGATAACTAGTGATTACAGCCCTTGACTGGTCTATGTTGACCAATTTGGATGGCATGCTCATGATATTCACTTCATTCTCTTTATTTATCTGAGTTTTAATGCTTTCTGCCATATCTATCCTCCTACTTCTTACCGTATTTTCAATCATCTCACCGGGCATTATTATATCTGAAAAACTCAGAGCAGTGCTTCCCAACATATAATCAATGAACGGGGCTTTCAGGGTATAGATAAAAAGCATTGAGGTCTCCTTTTCCAAGAGAGGTGGTTGGACTTGTGTTGCTATCTCTCTCCATCTTTGGGCGTACTGCCTGAAACTCTCATTCAATTTCTTTTTCATGCTCTGTAAAGTGATCCTATCAGGAGTCAGATCCGTCACATGACTATACTGTTTCATGAAAGCTTGTGCTAGATTTTTCTATGTATTGATCTGGGTACGGCTCAATTGGTTGTACCATTTAGATGCTGCCCCAACCAAACTTTCTTGGAAACAGTGAATCAATAATTGGTCATTATTGACATAGCCTGCCATTCGTCTGCAGAACATGGTGATGTGAGCTTTGGGACAGCTAGTCCCGTCGTCCCTTACAAACTCTGGAGTTTTGAATTTAGGGGGAAGCACTAAATCTGGAACTAAGCTCAAATCCTTAGCATCAATTCCACAGTAATAGTCAACACTTTCCATTGTTTTAAAGTTTTCCTCTAACCACTTGCATCGGTATTCTAATTGTTTCGAGAGCTCCACCCTTGTCTTTTCTGTTTCTTCATCAAGATCGGAGATAATGGGATTAATTAACTTATTCTTCGGATTAGCGCCTGAACTGTTTTGGTAATTCAGAGACGCTGAATCATCGACTTGAAACTGTTGGGGCCTAATTGTAATAGACAGCCTTCGTTTATACACCTCAGGTGGTGTTTGATCATTTGCCGGGGTATAACCCGCAGGGTAGAGAGGCTTCTCATTGTCCTCTCCAGCATTAATCATGGAGCTTTTCCTTTTTCCTAGCCCCTTAGTCAGCAGTTGGGACAACTGATTCATCATATTCCTTTGAAACTATAGCACTTGGTCTCTCATATCTTGCCGTACCCTCGCCAGTTGCTCTTGCATTTGCCTTTGTAACTGGACTTGCATCTCTCTTTGAAGTTGTTTAAGTCTTTCCAATCTTTGGTCCATGGCTTTTTTCTTTCTTCGAGTGTAATAGCGATGTTCCAGGGTAACTAGAAATAACCTTTAGTTAATAGGGTTCATTTTTGAATTAATGCACATGATGTGATGTAATGCAAATGCATGAGATGAATGCAAAAGAAGACGTCGACTCTGGTTCAATTCCATTTAGAAAACTTTACTAGAAAACAAAATCTTTTACATAAAGTGGATTACATATACGGCTTGGCGCTAAATTCTATTACCGAGTTACGGCTACGATGCTGGTGTAGTGCCTTCTCCAACTCTACCTCCCTTTTCTGATTGTGTGCTCTCTAACCATTTCCGGATAACCACATTATCCTCCACTTTATCAAGGAATTCGCTCTCCATGGCAAAACTTTCTATTAGTAACCGAACCGTGAATCGACACCTCCTTTTTATGATGAAAATGCTATGCAATGTGATGCAAACATAAACAAAATGAAACACGTTAGTACAGGAGAAATAAACAACCTAGAACACCTATCTGAGTAACCACTAAGGTTTGGCGTAGCCCTAACTAGGGTAGGCTCCTAGGGTTTACTATATGTGGTTCAGTTCTAAAGAAAGGGGTACCTGAACCAGCAGATTCCTCAATCCTTACCTATTATAGACTCATATGGACCAAGTTTGGTTTAGGGGGATACATTTCCCTATGGCCATACGGAGGTGAAAACCTCACGAAGACATAGGTACGGATGTATCCCGGAAGCGATCCCCTAGCCCATGCGGAGGTGAAAACCTCACGAAGACATAGTTCCTCACTCCCACTTAAAAGGTGTGACCACAACGGTCATGCAATATGATGCAAGAATATATTGAAAGACTCGACAAATAAAGTAAAACCTACATGATAAAAACCGACAAAGACACAGAAAACGCAATGAGAGGATCGTAGATTTAAAAACCAAATTTCCAATTTTTGACAATAAGACAGAAAACAATCAATTTACAGCTCGACTCTCTGATTCATCAGTGGAGTCGCCAAGCTGTCGAAACCGTTTTTTTTTAAAGCGGGAAATCGACTTTTGAAAATGAAAAGTTGGGAGTCGCCACCAATCGTTTTTAATAGGGTGTGATTGGATCACCTCAAAACATGGTCGTTTTTAAGAAATTAATAAATTTTCCAAAACGACGATTTTGGTCTGCGAAAATAGAAAACCGATTCGGGAGTCAGTTACGTACGAGGAAGGACTAGCACCATCGACACGCCCAAAATTGGTACTTGATTGATTATTTAGTGTCTTAATGTCGAAAATTAAAGATTTGGACAGAATTCAAGACGCGATCCTCCTTTTATTGGCTTTTAAAACATTTAGGTAAGTCAAATGTGTATTAAAGACCATCTCACCTCAAGGTAAAACATTACATCCTGTACGTTAGGACACAAGATTTTTTACCCTCAATTGTGAGCTTGCCTTTTAAAAGTACGTTTTAGCCTTAAGAGGATATTCGAATATTCAAAACAAACAAAGAAAGTGAAACCCAGTACGTTAGGGCACGATTCTTCGAATTCTTTAAATACCGACTATTGCCTTTATTTTGAAAATTTTTTAGAGTGAACTGGTAAGAGGATATCCGAATATTCAAGACAAATAAAGAAAGCGAAACCCAGTACGTTAGGGCACGATTCTTCGAAGTCTTTAAATACCGAACATTGCCATTATTTTAAAAACAATTGAGAATAAATCGTGAATAAATTAATTTGGGCAATTAAAATTTAAAAAAACGAAAATAATGGTATGTCACATGCAAATAACATTACCATAATAAGCTGAACGATGCATGTTAACAATAAAACATAGTGGCAAAAAAAAAAGATTTAATGACAAATAATAAAATGGTAGTGGTAACATGTTAATAATGGTACAAACAAAAGAAATAAAAACAATTATATAAATATATAAAACAGAAGAAAATAGGAAAAAGGATTCCTATAATACACATATTAATAATAAGAAAATAGTTAAAATAGACAGAGTATAGTTTTAAAACGGGCTTCAAAAGAAATAAATTGTATATATGAAAATATAATATATATATATAGATAAAGAAAGGATCTATACATAAAAATAATAATGTGAAAACAATAATATATATACATATGGAAGGATAAAACAAATATAAAAAGAAAATATATAGGGTAATGAAAATGTAGAATTAATTAACTATAATAATAGAATAATGCTACAATAACCATAAACATAGTAATAACGATTAAAATAATAATAACAACAACAAAATAGAAGACAATAATAATATATTAATAAAAATAATAAAAATAAAAATATGTTTCTAATAATAATAATAAATCAATAATGATAATAAATATATACAAAATAATAGTAACAGTAATAAAATAAGTATAATATAATAATAATAATAATAATAATAACACTCTCCCCCTCCTTTCTAAATCTGGCCATCGGTTCGGCCTTGCTCCGGTCACCGGACCCCTACGGGCCGCCGTTGGCGTCACCGTGCACGGCAGCCGGACCTCAAAAAAACCATTTTTCGATAATTCTAAAATGGGTAAGCTTCTTCCTTTTATTTTTACTTTCGTATAAGAAAATAAAATAAAATTGAAAAGAAAACAATAAACAAACAAAGAACTTAAAACGAGAATAGACAAAGAAAACCTCTTTTGCTTTGATATTTGATTAATCTCCAAAAAAGAACCCCCCATTTTACAATAGTTTTGAATGGCTTTTATAGCCAACTTTTACAACTGATTGCCCTTTCTTTTTGTAGGCAAGTGGAGTGATGGAGTTAGTGGCAAATGGGGTAATGGAGTTAGTGGGATGGTTTACTAGGGTGATGGAGTTAGTGGGGTGATTTAGTGGGGTGATTTAGTAGGGTGTGGGGGTGATGGAGGTAGTGGATGGTTTCTTGTATTGGGTCATGGCTTAAATTAGTTGGACTGTGTAGTGTATTTGGGTTTGGGTTTGTGAGCTTTGGGCCCGGGCATAAATTTGGTCCTACAACCATTATCCTCTCCTAATGCACCCATCTGATGGTTGAAGAATTTGCAGCAATTTGCTTGTTTAAATGCACAGGGAGAGTTACTAATGCACCATTCATTGTTAAGTTTTGAGTCAAACTCGAACTATTTTGAGATATTAAGCATTCATAAACTCTGCAACCTCTTTAAAAGCTTCACCTTGGTGCATGACGGTGAAAATTACAAATATTGTTTATTAAAAAAATAATATAAAATCAGTGTTTACATTTTTTACGAGTACTTACTATTTTTCTAATATTATTAGTTAGGAAATTGAGTAAAACTCAAACAGAGAAAACAGATGCCCTCAGCCCAGTGAGCCATGGGTGGCCCACATCAATGGTTTTCAGCGAAATTGAATAGTTATATGTGGAAAAAATAAAACCCTCCTGCGGGTTGCAGACTATCCATACTTCCACTGCGTCACTCTATTTTGTGACATTTAACTGTCATAGATAATACTATTTAAAGGCAATATTTTGTAACTTAAATACTGTTCAATATAACACGAGAGTGTCTCCTCTTTTTTAACACCGTGCTGACCCCCGAAAAATAAGAAAGTTTAGAGAAAATATAATGTCTGAAAAATAAATTAAATGAAATTTAAGATTCATATTTTATATAGGTTGTATTTTGGCAAGGGTGAAGCTAGAAAATTTTTTTAAGAGGGCCGGATGAAATTTTAATTTTTTATAGTTTATATATTTATAATTTGTAAATGATTAAATCGAATTTTTATAATTTTAGGGGCCAAAGTGCTAATTTAAAAATTTTTAAAAAATTTAAGTGCCTAAAAAATAATTTTACATTTTAGGGAGGGCTGGGGCCCATGCCAGCCCCCTTTTTACATTCTTTTGGCTTGAGTCTGATCCGGTTCAAATATATATTATGTTATAAAAAGATATTATATTAATTATAAATGTTAAATAATAATTATATATATTTATATTTATATTTATATTAAATCACTATTTCAATGATAATTAATTTCATTATCCAAAACCTAAAAAAAGAAAATTACTCAACTCAAAATATAAAATTATAAAATTTATATTTAATATAATAAAATATTTATTATATTTATGGTAGTGTTTTTTGATATAATAAAATATTTATTATATTTATGGTAGTGTTTTTTAATATAAATATTATTTAATGTACTTTTAATGTGTTAAAAATATTTTATTTTAACGTGTGACCTATTAGACACAGTATTAGCATGTTGCACGGCTTGACCACATGACTGTATGACCCCTGTTTTGCCTTTTTATCTATCTTTTTGTAAAAGTTTCAAATTAGTCCTGAATTCTTTTCGAGTTAGTTCAAGAGCTTTGCAAGCTTGATTGAGGCTCAGTTTTGGTTGTAATTCATATTATACTTGAATTATAAAATGTTTTGTTGATTTATTGAATATTAACGTCAAAAATTTATGTGAACTATTCTGTTAACTGTTGTAACATCTTGTAACTTGGGTTCGACAACCGAACTGGGTAAAAGGTGTTATATCGGTTATTACTTAACTTGTTACTTATCAACTACTTTTAAGTCAACACGAACCATCACGAGAGTAATATATACTTTGTTGTACTTCTAACATAAACTTTAGAAGAGGTTGACATGATTCAGTTTCATATGTCACATTGGTTATGAGTTTTAAATAGATTAAAATGTTTTATATTATTTTAAACATATATGTTTTGTCGAGATCTAAACATATTTTGTTCGATGAATTGATTTCAAGAAAGGTTTTATTCATAATTTAGTCTTTGAATTATACCGGTTTTTCTATTTTAGTACCTAAATTTTTTGTCTCATTTTAGTACTTGAAACTTTATATCGTTACCCATTTTAGTACTTAAATGCTAATGTTTTTAAAAAAGAACTTGACCAATCAGAACATGACATGTCATCGATGACAAGGTAGATTGATTGGTTAAGTGGTATGTTAATTGGCATTGCAAGTTGACTAGTGATATGTGTCGAAACCATTTTTTTTTTGGAAAAACGGGGTCGGCTTTGGTTTTGAAAACGAAAAACAGGGAGTCGCCACCAATCCTTTTTGCTAAGGTGTGATCGAGTCACCTCAAATTAATCATTTTAAAAAAAGTTAAGATGTACTAAAATGATACTTTTTGGTCTACGAAAATCAGAGAATGAGTTCGGGAGTCGGTTACGCACGAGGAAGGATTAGGACCCTCGATATGCCCAAAGATTGGTACCTAGATGATTAATTAGTGTCTTAGTGTCGAAAATTGAAAACTTGAAAGACTTTGAAATACGATCCCTCTTTTGTGAAAAACACTCAAATGTTAAAGACTTTCTCGTCTCAAAGTGATAAAATGTCACATCCAGTAAGTTGAGACACGACACCTCGAACTTTTGAGAATGAACTTGCCTTTTAAAATTCGTGTATTTTAACCCCTTTTTTAAAAGGGTATTCGATTATTTAGAGTAAACAAGGAAAAATCAAAACCCAGTAAGTTAGGGCACGATATCTCGAACTTTCAAATGCCGAATATTGCCTTTGTTTGCAAAAATCTTATCTCGAGGCAACAAGATGTCATATCCAGTAAGTTAGGACACAACACCTCGTATCTCCGAGAATAAATATTTTATTCAAAACTCGTGTTGCGAAAAAAGAATATGCCGTTATTTAGGTTAAACGAGAAAAATTGAAATCCAGTAAGTTAGGGCATGATTTTCTCAAAGTCCCAAATACAGGGTATCACTTTTTATAAGAAAGTTATTTTCATCGGGTAAAGGTTAATACAACATAAGTTTGTAATAATAAGGTAAAGAATGCATAAACGAATATAAATTTCGGTATTGACAGGCATAACAGAATAAACATAAATGCGAGTGTGAACGATAACGATAAAAGCAAAAATAAAATAAAACGAATAAGCTAAAATAAGAGAGAAATAATGAATAAGCTAAAAATATTTGAAAATAAAAAAACTAGTTGTGAATGACTAAGGATTATGTGAAACCATTAAAAAGGGATAGTAATATTGATGACAAAAATAATGAAATGAAAAATATAACAAAGTGAAATAATGATATTAATACATAAATATAAATATAGATATAATACTTAAAATATAATAGCGAAAATATAAATAGGTAGAAATATAAATAGATAAGTAGTAAGAAAATCTATATGGATGAAAATATAATAATAATAATAATACGATAGTAATAACGATAATAAAAATTAGCAACAACAATAATATGTTAAATAAAAGAGTGATAGTGACAATAATTTAATAATAATAATAATAATAACAATAATATGTTGATAATAAATAATAAAAGGAATAAAAATAATAGTAACGAGAATATTAACAATAGTAATAATAACGATAATATAAATACTAATATATACATTAAAAATAATAATAATAGTAATCGTAATAATGATAATAATAATACATTAATGATAATAATATATGTTAATAACGATGATAATAAAAAAAATAAGAAATAATGATACGCTAACAAGAATAGTAATAAGTTACTAGAAGATAGTAGTAGTAGTAATAATAATAATAATAATAATACATTAAGTTACAATAGTAAAGTAATAACAGTGATAATGATAATATATTAGATAATAATAGTAAAATAATAAGTAATAATAATAGATTAAATTGATTAATTTAATTAAAATATTGAAAATAACAAAAAAGGACTAATTTGAATCTAAAATGAAAGTTCGGAGCCAATTCGAAATAAAAAACAAAGAAAATGACCAATTTGGGCGCGCAGATAACAAGGGAGGACCAAAATAGGCAATATCCCATCTACCCAAAACGCGCAACACCAAGAGGGACCCAAATGAAATAAAAACTAAATTTCTGAACAAAATTGAAAATAACGAAAGATTTAATTATAAAGCTAAAAAAACGGAAGGGGCAAATGCACAAACAACCCCTTTATCGAAAACACGGGGATCCTCTGAGGGGGATCGGGTTGGCACGCGGGTCTTATCAAAACGATGTCGTTTTGGGGCTTATGGACGCCGACCAAAACGACATCGTTTTATGGAGCCTATATAAGTTAAAATTTTTAGGAAAAAAAATCATTTTCCCTTTCCTTTAAAAAAAAACCCAAGCTCTCCCTTTTCTCTCCAGCGAAACCAAGCAGACCAGAACTTCGATCGGCCACCGTAGCGCCGTCCACCGATCGCCGGAGGCCGGAGGTCGAAAAACTCCCCTTTTTCAGGCAAATCGAAAAAATAGGTAAACTTTTCTTCTTTTTTAATGTTTTTCTTTGATAAATATTTACAAAACAAATTCGAAAAAAAAGGAAATAAAAATACCCTTATGCGTTTTGAGCTTTGTTTTCTTTCTTGCTTGCTGTTCTTTGTTGATTTTTTGAACTTTTCTTTTTTATTGATTGTAAAAAAAAAAAGGGAACCCCGTACAATGATTTTTGCTTGGCTTATATAGCCTTTTTACAAGATTAGTTTATTATTGTTGTCACTTCTGTCTTTATTTCTTGCAGGTGGATGAACGGTGCTGACATGGGCGGTGGAGTAGATGGCTGATGTGACGTCGGTGGTGGTGCCAGGGCTAGGGGCTAGAGGCGACTAGCAAGTGGGATTAGGGTTAGTTGAGAAAAAGTTTAGGTTGTGGGCTAGGTTTTTTTTTTGTTTTGGGCTTGGTTTGTATTGGACATTGGGTTAAAATTGGGTTTGTTTTTGTTTGGGTTAGGGTAGGGCTAAATTGAGCTCGTACAATATGACACATTGACCAAGTTGATTGGATGTTGACCAATCGTTGACTCATGTTGATTGGTCATTGACCTATATTGATCGATGTTGACAAATCGTTTACCAAAAAATCATTAAAAATTGTAAAAGTTAAAAAAAATATGAAAATTAACAAAAAAAATTATTTAGAAAATTTTAAAATTTATTTAAAAATATAAGAATTATTTAAAGACACTAAAAAGTTGTTAAAAAAATATAGAAATTGTAATTTATTTAAAAATGTAAAAACTTGTAAAAATCATTGATTTCTTTAAAAATGATTTAAAATTGCAAATATTATTTAAAAGTTGTGAATATCATAAAAATATAATTTTTTTTTACAATTTTTCTTAAATATAGCTTCCAATATTCAAATTCAATTTTATAATTCAAAGTTTAATTCATTCGCTAAAATTTTCTTAATTTTTTATTGGAAAATTTCAATTAAACAGTAAGGCCTAATTAGCTTAGTAATACATGAATAACTCATGTGTATAGGGATGAATATGCAAGCTCTTTATTTCAACAATATTGCTCTCTTTGTTATAATAAATTTTAATTTTTTAAAATAATTCTTGTAAATTTTAATATTTTTAATGATATTCATAATTTTTAAATTTTTTTACATTTAAAAAAATACAATTTAATAATTTTT
Source organism: Gossypium hirsutum (assembly GCF_007990345.1). NCBI lineage: Eukaryota > Viridiplantae > Streptophyta > Magnoliopsida > Malvales > Malvaceae > Gossypium > Gossypium hirsutum. The sequence continues at coordinate 108,326,112 of NC_053433.1, forward strand.
TAACAATTGTTTACAACTTGTTAAAGAATTTTTGTAACACCCCCTACCCGTATTCCGAGCCTAGAATAGGGTACGAGGCATTACAGAACTTAATATGATCAATCATGTAAAAATCAGCCATAAAATTTCTTCTAAATTAAAAACTTTCATACATATATTTAACGTCCCTTATATGGGCCTACGGGGCCCAAAACATACATTCGGGGTGGTTCGGGACCAAACCGTAAGCATATGAAACTTTTGCAATACTTAGAAAATTTTCACACTTTGGAGAGTCACAAGCTCGTGTTTTCAACCCGTGTAACTCTCTGTTTATAACTTCATCACCCTTGTCAGTCGTACACTTCATATAAATAACAAGAAACATGTATGGGCTCAATTCTCATTAAATTTCTCATATATATATACAAAATTTCACGTTAAGTAATCATACAACATATATCAGCCATATCTTTGTAATCTAAATATATTTTCATAACAACTTATCTTGATTTCATACTATTTCATATTTAAGCTTAAATAACCAAAGTATTTGAAATATCATCTTTATGCAAATAGTACACATGAGGTATATAATTCCATAATTATGAATGAACACATTTATCAAACATTTTCCATATTCATAAATCAATGTCTCATGTCTCCATATATCAATAATCGTCATTTTCATGAATTTCGAGTTCAATTTCATAATTATTTGTCTCGTGTTCAATTTATTCCATGTCGGAACTTTATTCATTAAAACATTTGAATTATCAACACATATGGACAGTACATTCAAGATGAATAATTATATAATCACAAATGAATTCATTTATCAACCAACTTCTATATTCATATATTATCAACTCGTACTTCCTTGTATCACATAATTCCATGTAACACTTGCCAAACTTTGTCAAATTAGTGAACGTCTTATGGAATTGGTCTACATCGATATGCACTGAATTTCACTGATAATCACTGATGCCATAGCAGAGCTATGGTCTTTTCACTAGAATGTTATAGCTCAGTTATGGTCTTACCTCTTCACTTTCATTATGCCATGGTGAAACCATGGACTTATCCGTCAATTCATCACTTTTTACTAAAATGCCATAACCCAGCTATGGTCTTACATCTTATACACATATCACACCGATGCCATATCCCAGATATGGTCTTACACAAATGCACTTATCACTCCGATGCCATATCCCAGATATGATTTTACATGGAAATCACTTGTCACTTGTAGCCGAAGCTACCACTATTCACTGATCAGGTAGCCGAAGCTACCATTTTTCACTAATCAGGTAGCCGAAGCTACCACTTTTCACTGATCAGGTAGCCAAAGCTACCACTTTCACTGATCAGGTAGCCAAAGCTACCACTTTTCACTTATCATTTGTCCTTGATCAGATAAGTGTAGCCGAAGCTATCACTTATCACTTTCACTTGTCATTTGTCCTTGATCAGATAAGTGTAGCCGAAGCTATCACTTATCACTTTCACTTGTTCATCAGTTAAGTGTAGCCGGAGCTATCACTTATCACTTTCACTTGTTCTTGATCAGATAAATGTAGCTGAAGCTATCACTTATCACTTGTTGCCATGGTCCAACCATGGTCTTTTCCGTCAATTCATATTATTAGTGAACTAAAGTGCTCAAATCGATCATTTATTCAATTTTCATATTTTTACATTATTCACGATTTTATCATCAATACATATGAAATAACACATCATGAAATTCATAAAATTAACAAATGATCACTAAAATTTAGCCATATAAACTCACAAGTTCAATTTTTATATTAAAACGATAATCATAATTTCATAATAAATGTTCCAAATAAAACATTATATCATTTCTAATTCAACATTTATCGATTATAATCGGGCATGTGATCAATTTATACATGATTCATTCATATATTTTTCCTCCTCCTCCTCTCCATCCACATCCTTAGCATAAATAACACACTTGTAAGTAACATTATCTATAATTTTTACTATTTACTTATATGAATATTCAAGCTGTCTATCTGTATCATAGTCGCTAAATTATTTTCATCTTGAGTTATAGAACTCTAAATTAAGATCCGATAATTTTTCCTGAAACTAGACTCACGTATCTTCTTACCATAAAATTTTCAGAATTTTTGGTTTAACCAATAAGTACAGTTTATTCTTTAAAGTCACCCCTGTTTTGTTGTCTTATAGTTCCGGCCCTTCTTCACTAATAATTAATTATCTCATCGTACAGAATTCGAATGATGTTCTCGTTTATTTCTCTTGAAAATAGACTCATTAAGGATTCTAAACATATAAATTTAAGCCCCTAATTATTTTTCTCCAATTTTTTATTATTTTATAAATTAAAAATAGGGGAAACCAAAATCATTCTGACCTTGTCTTAAAAAAATTATTATATCTCATAATTTACAAATTCCATTGCTTACATCGTTTCTTCTATAAGAAAATAGACTCAATAATATTTAATTTAATATTTTATTCATCATCTAATTCAATTTATACAATTTTTGGTGATTTTTCAAAGTTAGACTACTGCCGCTGTCCAAAATAGTTTTAGTGCAAGATGTTGATTTTCATTTTGCCCCAAATTCCACAGTTCATACAATTCAGTCCTTGCTCAATTAACCCTCAATTGAGCTAATTTTTCTCAATTAATACTTTATTATATCATTTTAAACTACTTCATAACCCTTTAAAATTATAATTTTAGCACTAGACCTTATTTCCAAACTCTTTTATAATTAGGTCCTAAAATCAATTTCCATCAATTGTACTTAATAAAATCATCATATATCAAAATTAAAGCTTCAATTATATGTTTATTAATCATATACTTCCAGCACTCATCCATAAAAACTTTAAAAATTAGCCATGAAATCAAAAACTAATGAAATAGTAAGTTGGACCCAATTGTAAAAGTCCAAAAACATAAAAATTTCAAGGAGAAAGCAAGAATTAAACTTACATGAAGCTAGAGTATGAAAACCAGCTTGAACCCTCCTCCATGGCTGTTTTTTAGCTGATGAATATGAAGAGAAATAAAGAGAATTCTAGATATTCCAATTTAGTCCTATTTTTATTTAATTTTGGCAATTTTCTAATTTTGCCCTTATTTCACACATTTCCTGATTTTTCTCGGCTATTGCCACCCAAAATATCTCCTTTGGGCTTATTTTCACTTTAGGTCCTTCCTCATTTGACAATTGAGCTATTTAATCCTTTTGCAACTTTTACATATTTTCTAACTTTTTATTTAATTAATCATCCAAACGTCAAAATTTTCTAATGAAATTTTGATACTACTTTATTGACACTTCTTAAATATTCATAAAAATATTTATGGCTCGGTTTGTAACACCGAGATCTTGATACCTCTTTTTCTCAATTTCTTGGTCAAATAAATATTTATAAAACACAATTTACTATTTCAAAATCTTTTAAGAACCACATTTGGCTCGTAAATATTAAATAATATAATCTACAAGTTCATTTGTCAAATTTGATGGTCTTGAACCACTATTTTTGACATTGCTGAAATTCGGGCTATTACAAAATTTTTTACAACTTTTTAATATTTTTAAAAAACTATATATTTTTATATAAAATTAAAAATTTTCTAAATAATTGTTTGGTAATTTTTATAATTTTTACAAGTTTATTCATTTTAAAATAATTTTCTATAATTTTAATGATTTCTTGTCGATGAACATCGGTCAATGATTGGTCAAAGTCGATCAACTTGCCACTTCACCAGTCAACTTGCCATGGCACCAATGATGTGGTATTGTAGCGACGTAAAAATTGGTTTCGGGGTCGCTAATTGTGGCGATCTAATGAAAAAATTTGAAAACTGAAGTTCGATTTTGAAATAAAAGGGGAGTCGCCACCGATCCTTTTTATAGGTGTGATCGGACACCTTATAAATTTATTTTTGAAATGAAAAGAAATGAATTTAAGTCATCGTTAAAATCCAAAGAAAAAATAGGGTTCGGGAGTCAGTTACGCGCGAGGAAGGTATTAGCACCCTCGCGACGCCCAAAATTGGTATCTCATAAACACGTGTTGTCTTGATTTTTAAAAATACGAGTTCAATATTAAAATTTAGTCGTGATCCAATTAAAAGAAGACGAGAGATTTTAGTTTATTCCAGTTTTTTGAGAAGGGTATATCGCTTTAACACGAGTCAATTGACGTTCACCCAACATAGCGATGAACTCGATGACTTAATGTTAAGTCGGTATATTGCCTAGATTGTTGAAATTAATTAGAAGGACATGGATAAGGTTCTTGAAGTAATGCAAAACAAAATTGAGATGAAATAAAAATAAATAAATGGAAAAATTAAAAATATGCTGAAGTAAATAACATATAGGGCAATAATGCAAAAATATTGAAAATATATAATATATATAACACATAGATGATATATGCATATACATTAGAAATAACAACAATATAAAAATGAACCTACTAACATACTACGTAGACATATACATTCATAGATATAAATAATAAGGATATTAGAAATACTAAGTATATAATGCTGGACTAAATACATAATATAAAAATTTGTAGAATGTAGTATTAAAATATGTGCACGATATATATACTTATTTAAAAATAATAATAAAACTGTTGATAATATTTCTCAAATATATATATACTAAAAATATACATAACGATATATAAAGTACAATATATTAAAAACGTATGTAAAGCATATAAAACGAAAATACATATGTTAAATAATATTAAAATATTTACATAATGCATACATATAGGGAACAAACAGCTAATAATACATGGATATGTACATAGGCATATTAAATATATACATATAATCGATATAGAAATATTAGAATAAAGTAATTAAAAAGTAATGCTATGCACAAATAGATATATACATATATAACAAAATATATACTATGGTTAATGATAATAACAATGACGATATAAAGATGTATACATACAACAACACATTCACTACATTAACAATCATAATAGTAATGGCATTAAAATACGAAGAACAACAATGTAACACAAAAATACTATATATATAAATCTATACACATAAATAAAATATACACTATTGTAATAAAGATAATAATATATTATTAAAATATATAAAAGCAAGCATAACATTTAAATGTTAAAATAAAGTAGCTAAAATACTAAACATAAATACATATATGTATATGCATATAATAAAAATATATAATAATATATAATAATAATAATAATAATAATATGAAAATACAAGAAAATTTAGATAAGAATTAAAGATAAATGAAAAAAGGACCAAAATTGGATTAAAATCGAAGTTTTGGGGTCAAATCTAAAATAAAAATAGCCACGGGGTCGTATTGCAACACGCGCGAAACATGGGGACGGAATCAGTAATATTCCCATTCTATCAAAGCGCAGCGCATCAACAGGGAGTAGATTGCAAGTCAGATTAAATTTTAGGGCCAGATTATAAACAAAAATAAACCTGATTTAAAACACTGAAAATGCGGAAGGATCTAATGCGCAAATATACCATTGAATTAAAAAACACGCGGATCTGACCTGGTGCAGGTCGGGTCGACCCGACCCTCGTCCAAAACGGCGTCGTTTTTAGTCTAAACAGAGGGGGTCCAAAACGGTGCGTTTGGGACCCCTATATTAGTCAAAAATTTTCTAAAAAAAATTCATTTTGTACCGTGGAGAGAAAAAAACGGAGAGAAGGGGAGAGGTAAGAAAGAAGAGAGGGGAGAAGAGGGAGCTCCGGCCACGGGCCGGTCACCGGAGTCTCGCCGACGCCGGCGCCGGCCACCGTGCACGGTGGCCGGAAATTCGAAAAGGTCAATTTTTTTCTTTTTATTTTTTGTATTATATTATTATTTTTATATATTTTAGTATATATATATGGGAAAATAAAACAGAAGACAAAACAAGAATAGATTCACAATCACCTTAGGTTTCCGGTTCTGATTTTTGACTTGTTGATTCATTGATTTTGGGTGTTCGAATCTCTGCCTTTTGATGTTAAGATCGTAGTATTTCGGATATCAATTGTTTGCTTTTTTGTTAAGAAATCTAAAGAGAGAAGAAAAAAAAGGGTCCCATTTCAGTTTTTTTTTCGGCTTTTATAGTCTATTTTGTTATATACTTTGTTATTATTTTTTTCTATTCTTGCTTCTGCTTTGCTTGTCTGTTGTTTTTGCAGGGCATGGCCGGTGTTGGTGTTGGGAGTGTCAGACGGTATGGGCAGTGCCAGGTCTCGGGCAGAGGAGGAAGTGGTCTGGCAGCTCGCGTGAGGGCTGAGTGATCGCGCACATGGGGCAACGGCGAGTGGTTCGGCTGATTAGGGTTTTGGGGTTTTGGGCTATGAATGTAATGTATCTGGGTTTAATTTGTAATGGGTTCAGGTTAGTTGGGCTGACGGGTTATTGGGTTGTTTGGTTTAGTGGGTTGTTTGGTTTAGGGCCCAAAATTGGCCTGTACAGCTGCCCCTCTTTGCTCATTTTCGTGTAACGAAAATAGAGCAAAGACAAAATGAAAGACCAATTTTGTCCCGTCTTGTTGAGTCTTGACTTCATTGGTGCTCTTCTTATGCAAATAGTCTTCTTCCAGTCCATCGTATCTTGTAGCTTGGTCCATTGCATCTTCTGATATATGCCTTGTAGCTTCAACCTATTTCAATGTAACTTCAAAGATATGAGATATGTAGCTTTGATCTGCTTCCATGCAGCTTCAGAAAGATGAGGTCTACAGCTTTAATCTGCTCTTCTATCGCTTCAGTGAGATAAGGTTTGTGGTCTTCTCTTCTGTAACTCTAAAAAGGCAAGCTTTGATATCTTCGATCAGCTCCACTGCAACTTTAGGGGGACGAGACTTGCAACTTTGACCTATTTTACTACAACTTCAAGGAGGCCAAATGGTGTATTTCATCAACTTCAATCTTTATTCTTTCTCTGCATGTGATCTTGAGCTCAAATCATTTCTCGCAATATGAATTGACTCTTTAAAAATAGATATTAAAAGGCTCAACGCAACATAAATTGAAAACAAAAATTGAAAATACCTCAGCATGTGACCTGAGACTCAACTTACCTCTCGCAATATGAGTTGAGTTTTTTTTTGAAACTTAATTTGAAAAGAAGATTTTGAAAATACCTTAATGAGTCTTGAGGCTCAACTCATTTCTCGCAATATGAGTTGAATTTTGAAAACAGAAATTGAAATTACCTCATCGTATCCTGAGGCTCAACTCACCTCTAGCAATATGAGTTGATTTTGAAAAAGTAGGAATTAAAAGGTTCAACCCACCTCTCGCAATATGAGTTGATTCTTGACAGACAGAAATTGAAATTACCTCATCGTATCCTGAGGCTCAACTCACCTCTAGCAATATGAGTTGATTTTGAAAAAGTAGGAATTAAAAGGTTCAACCCACCTCTCGCAATATGAGTTGATTCTTGACAGACAGAAATTGAAATTACCTCATCGTATCCTGAGACTCAACTCACCTCTAGCAATATGAGTTGATTTTGAAAAAGTAGGAATTAAAAGGTTCAACCCACCTCTCGCAATATGAGTTGATTCTTGACAAACAGAAATTGAAATTACCTCATCGTATCCTGAGGCTCAACTCACCTCTAGCAATATGAGTTGATTTTGAAAAACAGGAATTAAAAGGTTCAACCCACCTCTCGCAATATGAGTTGATTCTTGACAGACATAAATTGAAATTACCTCATCGTATCCTGAGGCTCAACTCACCTCTAGCAATATGAGTTGATTTTGAAAAATTAGGAATTAAAAGGTTCAACCCACCTCTCGCAATATGAGTTGATTCTTGACAAACAGAAATTGAAATTACCTCATCGTATCCTGAGGCTCAACTCACCTCTAGCAATATGAGTTGATTTTGAAAAAGTAGGAATTAAAAGGTTCAACCCACCTCTCGCAATATGAGTTGATTCTTGACAAACAGAAATTGAAATTACCTCATCGTATCCTGAGGCTCAACTCACCTCTAGCAATATGAGTTGATTTTGAAAAACAAAAATGAAAAGGCTTAACTCACCTCTCGCAATATGAGTCAATTTAAAACTAGAAATACCTCAGCATGCCCCGAGGCTCAACTCACTTATCGCAATATGAGTTGATTTTGAAAACAAAAATTAAAAATACCTTAAAGCGTCTTGAGGCTCAACTCATTTCTCGCAATATGAGTTGATTTTCCTTGAAAAACATGAATTAAAAACATCCCAAAATACCAAAAACTGTCCTTTGGTAGAACTCGTGTGTCTTTTCCTTTGACTTAGTGCGACTCACATTCAAGATTTCTTGCTCTGTTGGAGTACCTGTATATGCCATGTATCATGATATGCACATGTTTGTCTTAAATGCTTTTATGCCTACATGATTATGCGGTGCTCCTTAAGCATGTTTGTCGTATGTTCATTTAGCCACGATTGTTGAGGATCCGTGTTCATTGCTTTGACTCTCGACTTTCTCTTTAGGCCTTATGCATGTCTTCAAGCTGCACGAGTAATCGACGTTTCTCAGATATCACTCTTCTGCCCCCGATTGAACTTTGTTCTTACTTTTAGACTCTTGTGCTTATCAAATTTTCATCCAGGTAATGCTTAACATTTCTTTTGTTTAGAGTATGTCATTTCACCATTTATCATGTAAACAAACACCTAATGATATGCACGAACAATGGTTATGTAGAGACAAAACTGGTATCTTATATTCCTTTATTTCAAATGTGGCAAACAAAGCAAGTTGAATAATGAGAGTAAAAAATGTCAAAAAGAAAGAAAGGATCGTATTCAACGGATACAAATGCTCTAGAATCTTTTAGAGTCTGGCTCCTTGCGTAGAAGATTTCGAGCTTTCAGAAATACTTCAATTACTGTAGCCTCACTACTTGACCTATCGTTCGACCGCCAGGTTTGTTTCATTAGGACGCCCTCTCGGGTTTTCATCCTAATCTTTTTGTATTAATCAAGACGCCCTTTTCGGGTTTTCGCCCTGATCCCTTTTTTATTTTATTTTATTATTAAGATGCCCTTTTCGGGTTTTCATCTTAAGCATAATATTTCTTCACTGCATCTGAGTTCACTGGATTCGGTAGTTCCTTCCCATCCATCTCGGTAAGGATCAAAGCTCCGCCTGAGAATGCCTTTTTTACAACGTATGGTCCTTCCCAATTTGGTGCCCATTTTCCTCGCAGGTCTTTTTGTATTGGGAGAATCTTTCTCAGAACGAGTTCTCCTTCATGGAATTCTCTTGGTCGTACCTTCTTGTCATGGGCTGCGATCATTCTCTTTTGGTACATTTGCCCATGACAAATTGCCCTTAGACGTTTTTCTTCAATGAGGTTCAACTGATCATATCGAGCTCAAACTCATTCTGCTTCTTCTAACTTTGATTCCATCAATACTCGCAGAGAGGGGATCTCAACCTCGATAGGTAGCACAGCTTTCATTCCATAGACTAGAGAGAAAGGAGTTGCTCCCGTAGATGTTCGCACAGATGTGCGATATGCAAACAAAGCAAATGGAAGTTTCTCGTGCCAATCTTTATATGTCTCAGTCATTTTCCCAATGATCCTCTTAATGTTCTTGTTAGCTGCTTCAACAGCCCCGTTCATCTTTGGGCGATAGGGCGAGGAATTATGATGCTTTATTTGGAACTGCTCGCACACTTCTTTCATCATCTTATTGTTCAGATTCGTGGCATTATCTGAAATGATTCTTTCAGGCAAACCATACCGGCAAATGATTTTCTTTTTCAAAAACTTGCAAACTGCAGTCCTCATCACATTGGCAAACGAAGCAGCTTCTATCCATTTAGTGAAGTAATCGATAACCACAAAAATGAATCGATGTCCATTTGATGCTTTTGGGGAAATTGGCCCTATAACATCCATGCCCCACATAGAAAAAGGCCACGAAGAAGTCATGACATGAAGGGGCGAAGGGGCTACATGAATTTTGTCGCCGTAGATTTGACATTTGTGGCATTTTCTTGCAAAATTGACGCAGTCACTTTCCATCGTCAACCAATAATAACCGAGTCTCATGATCTTTCTGGCCATATTGAGACCATTGGCATGCGTTCCGCAAATTCCCTCATGGACTTTCTCAAGTATTTTCCTAACTTCAACATCATCCACACATCTCAAGAGCAACTGATCTTTCCCTCTCTTGTATAGGATATCCCCATCAAGAACAAATCCCGTTGCCATTCTTCTGATTGTTCTTTTGTCGTTCTCATTTGCTTGTTCGGGATATCTTTGATTCTTGATATATTCTAAGATATCATGGAACCATGGACGTCCGTTTGCTTCTTTTTCAATGCTACAGCAGTGTGCAGGGACCTCGTATATGCTCATTTTGAGGGGCATTATTTCTGCTTCTTTACTTGCTTTGAACATTGAAGCCAAAGTGGCCAGGAGGATAAAAATCGTGACAAAATGCATCTTCATTGATATTCATTTAAATGATAAAGAGCGAATGCAAGCTCTTACAAAAGAATTCTATTATATCTAAGGACACAATAGAAGGTTAATGTTTAGCATTACTCTGAAGACTTATAAACTACAAGAAGCTTCTCAGCAGTCCAATTGTTCAACATGAAACCAGGAGGGCAAGGGCATATCCTCGAGACATCTTTACTTGCACCAGCTTCTTTGCCAATGAAATTTATACTGACATTCTGAAAATCCCTTTCAATTAATCCCAGCATGTTTCGTGGATCATCTTGTCCAGGGTACATCATTCCCGCAGATGTAAATATTTTTGACAAAGGAGGGTACTCTATTGGTTCCCATTCTGGTTCTCGGCCCAAAGTTCTTGCAATTCTTCTCTCTTGATCCTTCTTCCACTGTCTTCTTCTTTGGTGCATGTCAGGCTGGAACCCCAAACCGTATCAGGCCTTGTGGTGCACTGGCTTTAAAGCCCTAACTATTCCTTGTAGATGTCTCCCTAAACCTCTTCTCGCACGAGCTCCCCTTCCTACGGTCAACTTGACACCCATTCTAGTATTTCTCGATAGTTTTGGCATCGAAATTCTATTTCCCTCAGCCACGAAAGTGGCATCGACGAATTCAAGGGATAGAAAGGAACATTCCACTGCGTCCTTGCTTACTTCCAGGTATGGCGCATCAACAGAGATAGATGCGACAATGTCTTCTTCGCCTTCGACTGTGACCAAACAGCCATCCATGATAAATTTCAACTTTTGATGGAGGGATGATGGGACTGCTCCAGCAGAATGGATCCAAGGTCTTCCCAAAAGGCAGTTATAAGAGGGTGTAATGTCCATGACTTGGAATTCGACCTCATAGATGTAAGGGCCCACTTCCAAAGGGATTTCGATCTTTTCCATGACTTCGTGCCTCGTCCCGTCGAATGCCCTTACCATGGAATGATAGGGCTTTAAGTAGGACAAATCCATCAGTATTCTGCAAAGCGTAGCCAATGGCATAACATTTAACGCTGACCCATTATCGATGAGTACGTTCGGTATTATGTAGCCCTTGCAGCGGGTCGTGATATGCAGAGCTCTCACCGAACCTCTACCATTTAGCGGTATCTCATCATCACTAAAAGAGATAAAGTTGTCCATATTTAGATTGTTTACCCACCTATCAAGCTTTTCGACAGATATATTGTTGGCCACGTAAGCTTGATTTAACACCTTCAATAAAGCATTCCGGTGTGGCTCTGAATTTAACAGTAGAGATAGAATTGAGATTCGTGCTGGCTGCTTGCTCAATTGTTCCACCACACTATATTCGCTGTGCTTAATAAATTTCAAGAATTCTTGAGCTTCTTCCTCATTCACAGGCTTTTTAGTTTCTTGCACGGGTGGAATTTCTTGCTCGACTTCGACTTCGTGCATCACTGCTTTCCCTTTTTGCTTCGAGTCGCTACTTTTCTTTACCGGTTCAACTTCTTTAGAATAGCATCGTCCACTTCGAGTAAAATGACCTACCTCCCCAACATCTTCAGTTATGGCTTTGGACTTTTCAACTTCCGGTGTAACGATATTAACATCATATCTCCATGGTACTGTTTTGTTGTCCTTATACGGGAAAGGAGATGGTACTTCAATTACCATCTGTGGTTTCAATGGCTCTCTCATCGCGTCGTAATAAATTACCAACGGTCGATCAGCACTATAAGGGGCCTTGATGATTGGCTATCAGAGACGCATACTTCTCTTTCGTTGGCATCTTCCCTCTTGTTAAGGGCCTTGATCTCCTTATTATCCATCCGGTCTTGAAGTAACCTTTTAAAGTCCTCACACGACTGAATGTCATGCCCAACAATCCCATGAAAATTGTAAAAACTTTGACCTTCTTCTCCAAAAATTCTATCAGAGTGACAGAGCAATCCTTTCTTAACCAATACTTCCCAGATTTTCTGCAGAGGCGTCCTTATTTCTGCAACACATCTTCTGACCTTCCATTCATCCTCTTTCCCCACTGTGCTCACATTCCCTTCGGTATGGTTAGGGAACGGGTTCCCTGTGGCGTTACTAGCACTATCGAATCGTAGGATACCCACGTCAATGAGTCCTTAAACTCTCCTTTTGAAAGCGAGACAGTTCTCAGTAAAGTGCCCTTGGTTCCCTGCGTGGTATGCACAACTAGCGTTTGGATCGTACCACTTTGGGTATGGAGGTTTAAGGGGTGCCATGTAATGGGGAGAAATTAGCTGTTTTTCTAAAAGTTTTGGGTACAATTCCCCATACGACACAGGGATAGGGGTAAATTGCGGTCTCTCGGGATTATGCCTTGCTGGTCTTGGTTCGTTTCTGGGTTGGTTTTGGGCGAGTACCGTGTTTTGTGGGAAAGTGGTGACGGGTCTTTGGTTGTTCGTGGCGTATACGGGGTAGGACGGATGTGGTGCTTGGTAGTAAGGGGTTTGAGGGGGATAATAGAAATTCGGGGGTGGATAATTTCGAGGTCGGGGTTGGTTAGGATACGAATTGGGAATGTAACGACTCCCAGTTCCCACCATGTGGGCTTCTGGCTCTTTCTTCCTTAAGGGTACTGCTTTTCTTGAGCCTTCTGATCCTTCCATTCTACCGCTCTTGACGGCATTCTCTATGAGTTCACCGGATATTACAATATCCGCGAAATCTTTCGTGGCACTTCCCACTAATTTGTCATAAAACGGTGCCTTTAAAGTATTGATAAAGAGAACGGTTATCTCCGTTTTTGTTAGTGGGGGTTCCACTTGAGCTGAGACGTCTCTCCATCTCTGCGCATACTGTCTAAAAGTCTCTGATGGCTTTTTCTCCATCATTTGCAAGGTCATACGGTCTGGCACCATATCCGATACATGCTTGTACTGATCGCAAAATGCTGACGCCAAGTCCTTCCAGGATCGAATCTTTTCTCTACTAAGTTGATTGTACCACCGAAGAGCTGACCCTGTTAGACTATCTTGAAAGCAATGTATGAGTAGTTTATCTTCGTTCACATAACCGGTCATTTTCCGACAGAACATAATAAGATGTGCTTTTGGGCACCTTGTCCCATCATACTTCTCAAAATCAGGCACTTTGAACTTCGGGGGCAAAATTAGATCAGGTACCAAACTGAGTTCCTTGGCACCTAGTGCGGAGAAGACTTCAGTGCCTTCTATTGCTTTGAGTCTTTCCTCTAGACTCCTATATTTTGCGTCATGGTTATCCAATTTCAACTTGGCTACCTCTGTTGGGTCATCTAGATCTGGAACTAGTGGATCAGCAGGACTAGCCCCTGGGTTCGACGCTAATATTTCTTGCCCCAAATTAGTGGGTGGAGCAGGTGGCATAGGTCGATGTTCCAAGCCAGTGGGTTCCTCTTGAGTATACCCTCTTTGTGTTGTATATGCGGGCGGTGGAGTGAATCCCGAGGGATAGAGTGGATCCTGATCGTGGTGAATTCTTGATTGAGGTTCCATAACATCGGGGTTCTGCATTTTTCCTTTGACCAAAGTTGCATCATCTCCATCATTTTAGCCATCTGATCTCTTTGCTCGAGTGATTCCTCTCGAGATCTCACCATTAGGTCTCTCGTCTCTTGTTACGATTTGGCCAGTTGCTCTTGTAATTCCTTTTGAGCTCTTTCCATCCTTTCAATTCTCTCATTGAATTCAGCTTCCATTACTCTAGCTTGTCGGCGCGTTTTATAGGAATGGCGTGGTTCCAGATTTGAAATCTTGCAACTGCGGATTATACGGTTCTTTAGTTTCGGTGGATGATTATGGTGATATGTACACACGATGAATGAATGACTGAGTATATGAATGGATGAATGTCCAAAGAATAAATGATGCTTAAATGTTAGTTATGAGTAAACATGCAAGAATTTGGTGTTGATTTCAAGATAGCCCCATATTTAGGCATTTCATTTATCAACATAGTCTATTACACAAAGTTCTCATTTTTCCAACGATTACACAAATTTCCTAGTCACATTGGCTTGTTTCTTCACTTGCTCTAAAAACTCTGATATGCTCGATCTTTGGCTCGGAGGGAATTGGCAACTGAGAACTTCGGCTTCATCTGATAATTGAACAACTTCCATAGTCGCTTTGCGAATTTCATTGATCAAGAAGTCAAGTTGCATTTCTTTTTCTTTGAGAGTTCCTTCATACGCGTGAATGTCCCTATCGTACTGTTCACTCTTTTCTTCTAAAGCCTTTAAGAGGTTATCTAATTGTTGTTGACGAGATTGCAGCATATTTTCTAGATCTCGTGTTTTCCTTTTTAATTCTTGATGTTCAGACTGACTATTCGCCAATTCTGCAGTCACTATTTCATACTCGGCGTTCTTCCTTCTTAACTCTATCACAGCGCGCGCAGCCTTTTCCTCCTCTTTCTTTGCTTTTCCCTTCCAAAACTCCATTCCTCCCTTGATATTGCTAATTTATTCCTTCCATTCTGCTGTCGACTTGCCCAACCCGCTATTCTTTATAGTGTTTCTTAATTTCTTGTTTTCCAAATGAAGGTCCCTTAAGTCGTTTCTCACAATCTCGGCTTCTCTTTGTACTTTTTCAGTTCTGGACCTTTCAACCTGAACTTCAATCTTCAGTTGATAGTTTTCTTCTTGAAGGGCACTAAGGTCCCGAGACATCTTGGCCTTTTCTCGTTCGAATTCTTGTCTTGCCATTTCTAGCTCAGGCGGCGTTTCCTCCGAGAAAGGATTCTGGATGGTGTAGTTTGTTGATGAGATTTGCTGACTATTTACCCGTTGCTTCCTCCATATGTCGTAATCTTGGGTAAGGGTATCAGCATACAAAGCTAATTCCATGAAATGAATTTCCTTCCAATACTTTGCAGTGTCTCGGACTCTCTTCATATATCTTTCACCCGCGAAAGCGAACTCGAACTGTGCTAATCCTCCAGTTGCGGGGAGGAATTGTCGCGAAGAAAATTGCCTTTGGACTAATAGCGGAGCATATCCAACTCCTCCCCATAACCCGAGTAAAGGTACCCAATCTTGGCTTCCACATTTGTATAGCAGAACTGAAGGACGGATCCAGGGTGCTCTCCATGTTATATTCTCGGCGCGAAGATTCTGAAAAACTGATACCCAATGTTGCTCGGTGACTTTCTTCGACCATTCTTTCTTGAGGTAAGCTTCTAGTGGGGAGAATGTTTTAGAAAACATATGGAACGGAGTGCGCTCTACCTTCCAGAAGTGACTCAAAATCCAAACATTGAGCAACTGTGCGCATCCGATAAATCGTCCCTCCCCTTTTATTCGACAACTACTCAGGGACCTGAAGGTCTCGGCTAGGATGGTCGGGACAGGGTTGATTCATTGTTTTAACATTTCGAAGAAATCAACTACTGCAACTTCGAGATGTCCGAGAACTTTTGGGAAAATGACCAAACCATAAATGGCCAAAGCGAATAGATTTACCCTTTTCAGCATGTCGGGATGGTTCAGAGCTAAATCTCGTAGGGAGGACCATGGAATGCAAATGGTTTCATTCTTCTTCTTTATCTGTTTTTCGGCCCATGCATCAGTCATGTCTGTCAGTCTCACTAACTTTTTCTTGAAGGTCATCGGCTTAGGCTCCTTCACATATATTTTACCGAATTGTACATTGTCGATGCGGAGTAAAGCAGCATACTCTTCTATGGTTGGAGTCATGTCTTCTTGATTGAAAGTGAAACACTGATAAGCTGGGTCCCAGAACCGAACCATGGCTTGAATCAACTGTTCGTCTACACGGATGGTGATCAGGTGAGCTATATCTCCATACCTCTCAGTGAAAATGTCTCTAGTGTCTGAATCCCACTGATTCCAAATTCGAACCAAATCCTCAAAGTTATTTTGGCGAACATTTACAGTTATATGTTTGGGAAAATTGGCGAAACACTCTTCCACTAGACTATCCCTCTTTTCTCTTTGAATTTTTAGAGACCAGTCCCGAACCACGGCATTCTTCTCGGTTATTTGTGTAATTGACTCCTCCATCAGAAACCCGTTTTTTGGCAACCAACTTTTAATCAACAACTTCCTAATATGATGCCTATGATGCATGATGAAAATAAAAACAAAAACAAACAAACTTGGTTAGTAAACACAACAAATATAATTTGAAAAACAAATTAAACTACCCAATCCAATTATTTTGCATAAACAGTGTAAATGAAAGGCAAAAGGCATTTTTCCCGTGTGCTTATTTTGGTGACTATAAGCGGACAGAGGTTCGGTATGGCTCTAATTGGATAGCTCGTATGGTTCGTTATATGCAGTCTCGGTTCTAGACAGGTACTCGAATTGCTCGTACTATCATCTGCTAAGATCAGCACGAAGCCTCGGTCATAACCTATCATAGGCTCACGAGTTCAATTCGAGGGATTACATTTACTTATGCCTATGCGGAGGGACAAGTTAACTCACGAAAGCATAAGTCATATGTAACCCGAAAGTATTCACTAGCCTGTGCAGAGGGACGAGTTAACTCACGAAGGCATAGCGTTTACTTTCACTTAAACGGACGGAGCCCGGGTAGAGAGCTCATGTTATGCGAAAATGCAAGTACACGGTGTGTGGGGAACAACTCATAAACCTTTACGTTTCACTTAAAGAAACTAAACCAAAATTAAAACCATAAAAATTGAAAACTGAAAAACAACCAAATAAGCAAGTTAGAAGAAATATTTACAGCACGATACAAATGCATGAATTTTGAAAACGAGATTTTCGGATCACGACCAAATATTTACTTTGAACAAGGAAATTTGAAAATTTTGACAAAACGTGTTTAATTCCAGACACGACTCTCAACAAAGCGGTCCCCAGTGGAGTCGCCAGCTGTAGCGACGTAAAAATTAGTTTCGGGGTCGCTAATTGTGGCGATCTAATGAAAAAGTTTAGAAACTGAAGTTCAATTTTGAAATAAAAGGGGAGTCGCCACCGATCCTTTTTATAGGTGTGATCGGACACCTTATAAATTTATTTTTGAAATGAAAAGAAATGAATTTAAGTCCACGTTAAAATCCAGAGAAAAAATAGGGTTCGGGAGTCAGTTACGCGCGAGGAAGGTATTAGCACCCTCGCGACGCCCAAAATTGGTATCTCATAAACACGTGTTGTCTTGATTTTTAAAAATACGAGTTCAATATTAAAATTTAGTCGTGAT
Source organism: Gossypium hirsutum (assembly GCF_007990345.1). Classification (NCBI taxonomy): domain Eukaryota; kingdom Viridiplantae; phylum Streptophyta; class Magnoliopsida; order Malvales; family Malvaceae; genus Gossypium; species Gossypium hirsutum. Next base: position 108,343,787 of record NC_053433.1, read on the forward strand.
CCAATTAAAAGAAGACGAGAGATTTTAGTTTATTCTGGTTTTTTGAGAAGGGTATATCGCTTTAACACGAGTCAATTGACGTTCATCCAACATAGCGATGAACTCGATGACTTAATGTTAAGTCGGTATATTGCCTAGATTGTTGAAATTAATTAGAAGGACATGGATAAGATTCTTGAAGTAATGCAAAACAAAATTGAGATGAAATAAAAATAAATAAATGGAAAAATTAAAAATATGCTGAAGTAAATAACATATAGGGCAATAATGCAAAAATATTGAAAATATATAATATATATAACACATAGATGATATATGCATATACATTAGAAATAACAACAATATAAAAGTGGACCTACTAACATACTACGTAGACATATACATTCATAGATATAAATAATAAGGATATTAGAAATACTAAGTATATAATGCTGGACTAAATACATAATATAAAAATTTGTAGAATGTAGTATTAAAATATGTGCACGATATATATACTTATTTAAAAATAATAATAAAACTGTTGATAATATTTCTCAAATATATATATACTAAAAATATACATAACGATATATAAAGTACAATATATTAAAAACGTATGTAAAGCATATAAAACGAAAATACATATGTTAAATAATATTAAAATATTTACATAATGCATACATATAGGGAACAAACAGCTAATAATACATGGATATGTACATAGGCATATTAAATATATACATATAATCGATATAGAAATATTAGAATAAAGTAATTAAAAAGTAATGCTATGCACCAATAGATATATACATATATAACAAAATATATACTATGGTTAATGATAATAACAATGACGATATAAAGATGTATACATACAACAACACATTCACTACATTAACAATCATAATAGTAATGGCATTAAAATACGAAGAACAACAATGTAACACAAAAATACTATATATATAAATCTATACACATAAATAAAAATATACACTATTGTAATAAAGATAATAATATATTATTAAAATATATAAAAGCAAGCATAACATTTAAATGTTAAAATAAAGTAGCTAAAATACTAAACATAAATACATATATGTATATGCATATAATAAAAATATATAATAAAAATATATAATAATAATAATAATAATATGAAAATACAAGAAAATTTAGATAAGAATTAAAGATAAATGAAAAAAGGACCAAAATTGGATTAAAATCGAAGTTTTGGGGTCAAATCTAAAATAAAAATAGCCACGGGGTCGTATTGCAACACAAGCGAAACATGGGGGACGGAATCAGTAATATTCCCATTCTATCAAAGCGCAGCGCATCAACAGGGAGTAGATTGCAAGTCAGATTAAATTTTAGGGCCAGATTATAAACAAAAATAAACCTGATTTAAAACACTGAAAATGCGGAAGGATCTAATGCGCAAATATACCATTGAATTAAAAAACACGCGGATCTGACCTGGTGACCCGACCCGCGTCCAAAACGGCGTAGTTTTTAGTCTAAACAGAGGGGGTCCAAAACGGTGCGTTTTGGACCCCTATATAAGTCAAAATTTTTCTAAAAAAAATTCATTTTGTACCGTGGAGAGAAAAAAAAGGAGAGAAGGGGAGAGGGAAGAAAGAAGAGAGGGGAGAAGAGGGAGCTCCGGCCATGGGCCGGTCACCGGTCCGGTCACCGGAGTCTCGTCGGTGCCGGCGCCGGCCACCGTGCACGGTGGCCGGAAATTCGAAAAGGTCAATTTTTTTCTTTTTCTTTTTATTGTTTGTATTATATTATTATTTTTATATATTTTAGTATATATATATGGGAAAATAGAACAGAAGACAAAACAAGAATAGATTCACAATCACCTTAGGTTTCCGGTTCTGATTTTTGACTTGTTAATTCACTGATTTTGGGTGTTCGAATCTCTGCCTTTTGATGTTAAGATCGTAGTATTTCGGATATCAATTGTTTGCTTTTTTGTTAAGAAATCGAAAGAGAGAAGAAAAAAAGGGTCCCATTTCAGTTTTTTTTCGGCTTTTATAGCCTATTTTGTTACATACTTTGTTATTATTTTTTTCTATTCTTGCTTCTGCTTTGCTTGTCTGTTGTTTTTGCAGGGCATGGCCGGTGTTGGTGGTGGGAGTGTCCAACGATATGGGCAGTGCCAGGTCTCGGGCAGAGGAGGAAGTGGTCTGGCAGCTCGCGTGGGGGCTGAGTGATCGCGCACATGGGGCAACGGCGAGTGGTTCGACTGATTAGGGTTTTGGGGTTTTGGGCTATGAATGTAATGTATCTGGGTTTAATTTGTAATGGGTTCAGGTTAGTTGGGCTGACGGGTTATTGGGTTGTTTGGTTTAGGGCCCAAAATTGGCCTGTACAGGTATATTATTCTCCTATTTAAAAGTTGGGAAAGCTTTATATCAAAAAGAGCAAATATGATAACTACTTATAATGAGATTAATATTTAAAAAAGAAAAAAATTAAACCAAAATTTATTTTATTTTATTATTTTGAATTTATTTCATTTCATATTTGGAGTCGCTAATTTTTTCCCCCCAAATCCTATATAGAATTTTATTTTATTTAAAAAGAATCAGTCTCAAACATGCAAATAACTTTTCCCTTCAAATTTCGAGCATCAGATCTATTCTAAATGTTCGACCTTATTCCACCGGTTGAGAATCCAACGATTTCCGATTTCTGATGGCGTAGCACCGTATGTGATGGCCGAACAGGTTTTTATTTTCTTTCTTAAACAAAAAAAAAAAATAGAATTTAAGAAAAAGTATAGATGATGTTGAATTTATGTTCCAAATTTACTTCACCTCTGCAATAATAGCACTTGGACTCCAAATGTAATTGTTGCTAGAAATAATGTTAGTATTTTGATTCAACTTGCGGAATAAATACATATATTTAATTTCATATTGAATTAATATAATTATTTATTTATTCAATATATCAATGTAAAATTATTTTGATTTAACTTGCATATTTAAATGAATAAATACATATATTTAATTTTATATTGAATTAATATAATTATTTATTTATTCAATATATCAATGTAAAATTATGCTAAGTCGACAATAGTGTTAGTTTTTTTTTGTAAAAATCGAATTAAATAAAAATTTCATGTATAAAATCACACAAAATAAAAGTTCATATATAACATTGCGCATCAGACCAAAGTTTACATATAATTTCAATATTTATCCATTTATATTGAATATATTTTATATTTATCTTGAATTTAAAATAAATTTTATGTTTTAAATTTGAAATAAAACAAAAAATGAATGCATTAAATTTTAAAAGGGAAATTATCTAGTCCACTGTTAGTGGAGTTAAAAATACAACACCCAAAAATATAGAGGGTTAGATGAAATAAATAACTAAAAAATAATCTCAATTTTTTTTCTTTTTAATTTCAACAAACTAGAATGAAAAATACCCTTAAAATAAATATTAAATGAATTAAAAAAATAAACAAGTTTAGGCAGTAACCTAATTAGTTAAGCATTCTCCCTTCCCCCTTGTTTTCCAAGTTCAAGTCATGCTAATCTTCCCCGTTGGTTTCAAGGGGGTGCTTTATCCAATTGGGTTGTTGCTCACACTTGTTTATTTTTTACTCCATTTAATATTATATTGATTTTGTTTATAATGTAACTCACACTGAACTTCATAACTTACACTGAATTATTAGGTATATTTTTATAATTTTTGTTATTTTAAAATTGTAGTATTTTATCTAATTTGTGGCGTGAGACTTAAGATTTCATTTTCTTTTAGTATGCATGCCATTTAAATTGATTTTAGGATATTAACATGAGTATTAATTAGTTATACATGAACTTTGTTTTTTATTAAAAATATAAATTATTATCACTTTTCCGTTGCTAGAGTATAAGTAAAATTCTGAATAATAAATAAAATAGAAATTAACTAAAATTTCAAAAATAGTCACCGTTACCAAAAAAAATATTAAAATTAATTGGTTTTTGTTAACTCTTAGGTTTTTCTATAATAGACTAAGTTTTCTTTTAAAATAAACAAATTTTCTAAAATAACCGTTTTATAAAACTCCGATCATACTAGGTCATCTCGGTAACCGATGTAATTTTTCGAATTCAGGTCTAATGTCTAGGCCGGATTGGGGAGGTTAAAAAAACTCCACTAGTGGAAGTGAAATGATGTCATGTGTCTTTTTAAGGAATATTAAAAAATTAAAATAAATTAAAATAAACACGTGTCATGTACTAAACATTGTTTGTGGAATTAAAGAACTCCATTGACAGTGGACAGAATCAACCCATTTTAAATTTAATAATTAATACATTGTCATTGGAATTTTTTAGATTCCACAAATGGATTGAAAGTATCATAAGTGTCATATTATTTATGTAATTAATTTTTTTTACTAGACCCTATAATATATTTACCAAACCTGCTCGTAGAATTTAAAAACTCCAATTGATTAATAATTTTCTTTTTAAATTTTGGTATGTGATACCAATCCTCATATCATTTTAAAATTAATAGGGTGTATTATAATTTAAATATTTTAATTTATCTATTATAATTTTAAATTATCTTTATATCTTTAAAAAAAAAGCTCATGTAATATAAGATTTTAGAAGATTCACCATGTGAAAAGATTTAGTTTTTATTACGCAATTTGCCTTTGTTTTGTTTTTCAAATCATTATGGGTTTTTTTTAATTAGTTTTATAATTAATTTAGCTCATCAATATCTACATATTTTATTAAATTGATCTTAAATATAAAATATTTTAGAAAAATTCAATTTTAGAAAATTTAATAAATTCAGCCCTCAAAATTTATAAAAATTATCAATTTAGTTCTAATTTAATGAATTTAATGAAATGGCCAATTCCTAATGATAGTAATTCAAAGATTATATTTAATGACTTTTTTCTTAAATTTGAGGCCTTAATTATTAAAATTTTTAGAATTCAAATTAAAACGATAAAACTTGTAAATATTGAGAGTTAAATTTGTTGATTATTTTATATTTAGGATTAAATTAATAGAATATATAAATATTAATGTATTAAATTTATTATTTAACTAATAAAAAAACTCACATCAGCTTCCGCTTTCGAAATGTTTAATGACTAAATTGAAAAAAGTTAATAATTCAGTGATTAAAATAAAATGAAGGTAATAATTTAGTCACCGTTTTTATAGTTTACCCTTGTTATTGGAACCACTTTGATTGCCTCCCATAATCTAGTTATAGTTTAAACCATCGGTGTATCGGTTATCAAACTAGCACCACTGCCCCGCCAATTAGCATTCTTGATACAGGAAACCAATCTACGCATTGGTATGTTGAGTAACCTTTCAGTGACAGTGTAGTGTTCTTTTTCATTTCCGCTTATGGTTGCATTTCTAAGTATTAAAGCTAATCATATGGAGTTTCTTCTTCCTCCGGTGACAGTTTTCTTGGCGAAGGACGAAAGGCGGTAAAAGGAGATCATGGATGATAAGCTTATAAAGTCTGCACACTCAGCAGTTTTCAAAGGCTCAGATTCCCTTGAAGGAATTTGTACTAGAATCGAAGGTTATGATTTCAATCAAGGTGTAAACTACTCCAGACTTCTTAAATCCATGCTTTCCTCTGTATTTCAAGCTTCCAATTTTGGAGAAGCTATTGAAATTGTCAATGAGATGGTTGGTTTCCTTTCTTTTTAGTTTTTTTTTTTCACTTGGAAATGTAATATTTATGATTATTTCTCAAAATTACATAAGCGTATTAAATCTCATAATCTATATGTTCCCAAACGTAGCATTAATGTTTTGGATGTTGGGTTGTTAGCTAAATTCATTAAAATTATTCTTGATCAATAAGTTAAATTGGAGACTTTCTGATGAGCCTATAGCTGAGGACAGCAGTGAAGAGGAGAAGGATCCTACCTACAGAGAATCTGTGAGATCCAAGGTGTTTTTGGGGTTCACATCAAATCTTATTTCATCTGGTGTTCGAGACACTGTTCGATATCTTACCGAGCACCACATGGTGAGTTCCAAATCAGACTTTCTTTTGTGTAGAACTGGTATTTCGGGATACATATTTTATTCATAATCCTTCGTCGTGTGTTTCTGGATTGTAGGTAGATGTCATAGTTACAACAACTGTTGGCATAGAAGAAGATCTTATAAAGTGTCTTGCTCCAACATATAAGGGTGATTTTTCGCTACCTGGTGCTCAGTTACGTTCAAGAGGATTGAATCGCATTGGTAACTTGTTGGTTCCTAATGACAATTACTGCAAATTTGAGGATTGGATCATTCCAATTCTTGATCAGATGTTGAAGGAACAACTTGAAGAGGTAATTTCACACACACGTAGATTCTGTTATGTTATACCACATGTTGCTGCACTTTTTTTTGAAGTACTTGCATCCAGCATCCATGTTCTATCCATATCTAGATATGGATATCCTCCTACCTCTTGTTTTCGATTTTACAGAATGTATTGTGGACTCCATCAAAGTTAATTGCACGTTTGGGACGAGAAATAAACAACGGAAGTTCATACCTCTACTGGGCATACAAGGCAAGTTTTATTGCCAATTTAGCCTCCATTCGTTAACTATGCCCCCATTGAAGTCGTATATGTGTAACCTATTATGAAATATTGCATTGTGAAGATATTGTGTTACTGATTGAACTACTTGCATTGGGAAGATATGATGATCTGCGCAGTTATCCATTCCTTAACTATGCTCATTTTTGTTATTTATTTGTATTTTCCAGAACAATATTCCTGTTTTCTGTCCTGGATTAACAGATGGCTCTTTAGGGGATATGTTATATTTTCATTGTTTCCGCAGCCCGGGTCTGATAATCGATGTAGTGCAAGGTAGGTGTTTCATTGCTTGTTGACTGCTCCTGCTCGAGGATTGGGGATATGCATATCTAACTTGATTACTTTTTGAGCAGATATTAGGGCCATGAATGGTGAAGCAGTCCGTGCAAGTCCTAGGAAAACAGGAATGATAATCTTAGGAGGCGGATTGCCGAAGCATCATATCTGTAATGCTAATATGATGCGTAATGGTGCCGATTATGCTGTTTACATAAATACAGCTCAAGAGTATGATGGGAGTGATTCCGGGGCTCGCCCAGACGAAGCTGTTTCATGGGGGAAAATACGAGGCTCTGCTAAAACAGTTAAGGTATGCTTTTCCATCTTCCAGTGTTAGATACTCGCTTTTCAACTTCAATAAGTTCTTGACTCCTTCCATGATTATATGGAATCAGGTACATTGTGATGCAACTATTGCTTTCCCTCTGCTGGTAGCAGAAACATTTGCTTCAAAGTCCAAAAATTTGGCATAATTATTAAAATTTTATATTCATAAATCATGCGCGTGGTGAGCCCATAACCCACAGCTATGATAAGCTTGTATTGTTTCTTTTTTATGTGGCTGTGCAAATGTCTAAATGATAATATATGATGACTGTTGATTACATGTTTCTTTGTTGATTGTGTTCATATTCTTTTTTTATTTAAATGCATTTTAATTTTGAGTTTTTTAAAATTATTGCAACAACAACCATCCAATTAAAGCAAAGCCAATGATTATATAAAATATTATGATAATATAATGTAAGATAATATTAAAAATCTACCTATCATAATTTTTTTATTATAATATTAGAAGAGGGGTTCACAAGTTATTTAGTTGCATGGTGAAAACTCTAATCACTTTTCATTACTAGTATAGTAAAAATAAGATTTAATGGTGTAAACAACTTTAAACTTTTTCAAAAAAAAATAAAAAATTAAGCCTCTATATTTTTCTGCACTCGATTAGATACTTGAACTTTTAAAATATATAAAAAAGACCCTCAATTTTTTTTCAAATAAAGCAATTAAGCCTTTTTTTTGCACTTAATTGTGTATTTAAATTGTCAAAATACATCAAAAAAGCCCTTTAACTATTAATTTATAATAAAAAATATTTATAATTATTTATTAAAAATTAGAAAAAAAAATTATGAAAATTTTAAAAAGAAAATAAAAAAACTGTAAGATTTTATAAAAATCATAAAAAAATTATAAAATGCATAAAAAAAGGCCCTCTAACCATTAACTTTAACTGTTGACCATTAAAGTTAACTATCCTAATTTTTTTTAGTTAAAGCCATCCTGTGTAGTAACAGAGTGTGACATGTGGCGAAAAATGATAAAAATAAAAATTATTAAAAGTTATAGAAAAAATTATAACATGATTCTTTTGATACGATAATTTTTATAATTTTTTTACGAATTTTATATTTATTTACATTTATTTATAATTTCTTATGACTTTAATAAATTTGTTATATTTCTATCGATTTCATAATTTTTACCATATTTATAATTTTTCTATTTTTTTCCTAATTATTATTATTAAAACTTAATAATTTTTAATTTTTATTATTTTTTGCCACATATCACATCGTGGTTGTGACACGTGATGACTTTAACTAAAAAGAATTAGAGGCAATTAATTTTAACTGTCAACTGTTAAAGTTAACGGTCAAAATGTTTTTTTGGATGTATTTTAGCGGTTCAAATACCCAATTGAGTGAAAAAAAGGAGTCCTAATTATTTTTTATTTAAAAAAGTTTAAGGACTTTTTATACCCTTAAGCCTAAAAATAATACTAGAATATACTCTCTCTACGCTTAAATTAAAGTTTAATATAATATTAGTTCCAATAATATTTTTTTGTAATCTTTTTAATTTTTTTCATTAAATAATGTAATTCTTAATTGAATGAAATTTATGTTAAAATTGAATATTTAATCAATATAATAATTTAAACAAAAATATGAGATGAACTAAGACACAAACACATACAAAAATTAATTACAATTATATTAAATATATTAATTTTTTTTGTTATTAGTGTTATAATTATGATCACTTAGTTAGATTTTGTATCAATATTAAATTACACTTGTTATTTTAAATTAATTATCATTTAATTGTTGATTGAGTCTTAACTCGATTGACATGAGTATTGTTGTCAATGTAAGAGGATATGAGTTCGAGTGCACTGAAACACATTATCTTCTTATTTATGAGTTGAAGAGGAGTTATTACTAGTTATAGAACTTATAATGAGAATTGTTGAATATATATCACTTAATTAAATATTACAATTATATTTTAAATTGATTTTTTAGTCAAATTATTTTTAATAATTTAGTGTTTAAATTTTAGAAAACCAAAATTAAAGTTGTGATGTGGATAACACTTCTTTTTAATTTCTTTTGTATCTTTTAGCATATTTATGAGACTTTTCTTTTGTTTAAGTTTGATAAATTAAATTTATCTTTTATTTTTTATTTAAATTTAATAAATTAAAATGATATTTTTTACTTTATTTAATTACCTAATATTTAACATATCCTTTTCTTCTTATATTTATCATTATTTCCCGATTATTTTTAAAAATTTAGCCAACTGAATCTAAATAAGTTATTATTTACACGCTCCGTAAATCGAATTAAATTTTAAAGTATGATATGTATGATATATATATCATCAAAACTGAATTTCACATGAACATATCATGTCATAAACAAATTTAGGTCTGATTGTTAATACTGTTAAGATTCTTCTGTTAAATTTTATTTGTGTGACATTCTAACATTAAAAAAAAATAGCCACTTGATAATCATGTCACAAAAAATGACAATACAATGGATTTGAATTTAACAAAAAAATTGACAATGTTAACAATTCTTTAATCTACGTTATAAACGTTGAGGTACCACATTATATAAAAATTCAATTATAAAAATCAAAATTTAAATTTTAACATAATATAGCGATTAGAATTGAAATTTGACTATTTTTATATAGTTAAAAAGTAGAGAAACCAAAATTGCAACTTAACCATTATTGTTAAAAATATAAAAGAAAATAACCAGGACTTAGGGGCTTAGGGCCTTCAGTATAGATAAAAAGTAGAGGGGCTAAAATTGAAAATCAATCATTATTGTTAAGAATATAAGAAAAATAGGTTAATATCTAAACAGGTACTTGAACTTAATAATTTATATCTATTTGGTATATAAAATTACTTTTTGGACTTAAAAACTACGTGATTGATGGCGGTTAATTTTTTTTATCCAATCCAATCATATCATGCCACATATATTAGTGAACCAATAATATTGTGCCATGTGTATTAAAAGGAAAAATGATTTAAATTAAATTCATTTAAATTCATTTTCAATTTCTATTTATTTTATTAATTAAAAATATTTTTTAATTAATTAACCATACAAAATTTTTTAATTACTTTATTCTCCATTGCTTTTTTTTTCGGTCCTTACTTCTCTCCATCTTTTCTTCCCATCCCCGACACCATTGCCTATGCTTGATCAACATATTTGACCACCGAAACGAAACTCTCTTCGCCGCTTTCAACTTCAATTGTAAGGGCCCAAATCCGTCTGGCCCAATAAATAAAACAACAAAACAAACAAAATAATAACTGAAGTCCAAATTACGAGCCCAATTTACGCTAACCCAAATCTGCTAACTTAAAAACCTTAAAAGCCCAAAACCTAAAAACTAAACAAGAAAGCCTAGCCACCTCTAAGCCTCCGGCTGTTGCCGCTCCTCTGCCTTGGCCACATCAGTAGGAGCGTCGCCCGAGGCCTGCCTCTCTCTTTCACCAAAATGACAAGGCACGGCTCCTCAGCGCCGTTGACCTTGCCACAAATGCTTGCAAAGAAAAACTAAACAAGAAAGATGATAGAAATAGTAGAAATAGCGAAAAAGAAAAGAAAAAAATATGTAATCGGCTATAAAAGCCATAACAACAAGGTTGTATTTTTTGACACAAGAGTTGAAATAGAAAGAACAAAGAAAACAAAAAAAAGGTAGTTTATTTAAAAAAACATAATAAATAAAAAATAAAAGTTCCTTTTTTACCTGTCGTTTCGCCTTCTGCCGCCGTCGGGGACTATCTTCGACCCCCAAATACCTCAAAGCCCACTAAGGTTCTGCCGAGGGTTCAACGAATGTGGTAAGGCTGAGAGTTTTTTATTTTCCCTTCTTTTTTTGAGGTTAGAAGGCATTAGCCTTCGGATCTGGGCTTTGGGAGTCAAAAGGGCTAAAAAAATAATTTTTTTTACAACTCCGGCTACCGGAGGCAACGGTCGCTGTCGTTGATGACCGATGGCCGCAGCGGAGGTGCGACGACCCTTGGCCAGACGGAGAGTGAGTTGAGAGAAAAAAAGAAAAGGGAAAGTTTTTTTTAACACAGAAGAGAAATGATTTTTTTTTAGGTTTCTTAGCTTATATAAGGGGACAATACGACGTCGTTTTGGGGTGTAGCATAAATGTCTAAAATGGCGTTGTTTTAACGCATAACCCAATGACCCGACCTGAACTCCTTTAGATCTGCGTGTTTTGAATGAATGGGTTATTTGTCATTTTGGCCCTTTCGCTTTTTAGCATGTTTTTAAATTAGTCCTGCACATTGTTTATTTTATTTCATTTTTTATCCCGTTATTTTGATTCCCTTGCAATTTGGTCCTTTGACCTACTGTCAACCTAAGGGAATGACACAAATTGGATTAATTGCTCTCTGAGCCCCAAACTTTTATATTCCATTTTAATTTAATCTTTTATGTTTTTTATTCTTATAATTTAGGCACTAGATTTTGTTATGTTTTCAATTTAGTCTTTTATTTCCCATTTCTTCATTTATTTCTCAATTCATGCTTTAAGTTTTGTTTAAATTTCAATTTAATCCCTCATTTATTTAATTTTTCCACTTGATTTACTATTTCTTTTAACACTTGAAATTTATGTTATTTATATTTCTTTTTTTTTTACTATGCATTCTTATTTTTATCCTTGTTATTATTATTACTATATTTATTTTTCTTTTATTATTTATATTAGTATTAGGGTAGTAATTATGACATGATTATTGGTACTATTACTATGAATTGATGTTATTTTTACTATTTTTTATTTTTATTTTTTTATTATTCTAATATCATCGTTTCATTTTTTACACATTACAATTTTTTTTATTTTGCTACCATCATGCCGCATATTATGTTTAAATATATTTATTCATTTTTATACTATGCCCAAATAAATCAAATGTACATCGCTTTAAATGTTATTTTCATTTTACTCGACGCATAGGAAATAATTAAAATCAAGGCAACGTTCATTATTTTTGGAATTTGGGGAGTCATGCTCCTAGCTTACGGAGTATCGCCTCTTTCTAAAACCGAAGTAATTGATTATCCTATTTAAAAAAAACGAGATTTAAGTAATGGTCAAATGGTGATTTTTCTTGTTTTCGAGAATTCAAAGCATCGTGTCCTAACTTACAGGGCATGATCTTTTCTTCTCGATTAACTTGAAATAATGTATTTTCGTAAAATTTAATTTAGTGAAGTGATATTTTAATAAAAAAATCATGCAAAGAGAGATCGTATTTTAAATTCTCTTTGAATTTTTAATTTTCGAAATCAAAACATCAAGTAACCAACTAGGTACCAATTTTGGGCGTTATGAGGGTGCTAATCCTTCCTCATATGTAACCGACTCCCGAACTCATATTCTTGGATTTTGTAGGGTAAAAATTATTGTTCTAGTAAAATCTAATCTTTTATTAAGATGATTAAATTTCGAAGAAGATACCTCGAAACCATCCAAGGCTAGAGACCCGAAATATTTCAATATGGGTTCTTTTTTATTTTTTCTTTTGAATGATGACTTCTCTCTTTTTTTCTTTTTCTTTTCTGTTGTAGGTTGTTGGACTTGGTTGGGAAGTCTTCTTCCTTGTCTGCCGGTTTTCTTTTTGTTATTGCTTGCTGGTATGATGGTTGTTGTGTGATAATGGTACGTGGGTGAAGTGTCAATGTTGGCGAGTGTAGGGTGTGCAAATTTCGGGTAAAATCAATTTAACCGACCGAACCGAATTAATTCGGTTAATTGGTTGATTAATTGAATTATTTCGATTTGGGTTGGTTAATAATTTTTTAGAAGTTTGGTTGACGGATAATTCGGTTCGAAATCGGTTAATTAACTGAATTAACTAAAAAATTATATTTTTATATACATTTTACATATATTAAATTCGGTTAAATTGGTTAATTTTTTATATGTTTTATACTTGTTTTAACAAAAAAAATACATATAAATTTTAGTTAATTTGGTTAACCGACCGAATTAATTGAAAATTTTAAATTTGATTAATTATTTTTGAAAAAATTTCAATTCGGTTAATAGTTAAGGGTTTAAAAAGTTCGATTAATTCAATTAATACTAGCTTAAATTGGTTAAGTGATTGAAGTCCCCTAGTTGAGTGGGATAAGTGGAGAGCTAGTGGTAGGGGCTTATGTGTTGAAAATTTATTATTTGTTTAACTTATAAAAAAATGTTAAAATTATACTAAATTACTTTATATTTAAGTTATTATTTTTCATTAACCACAAAAATAAAAAAAATGATTTTTAGGATCTGATTAACATATAATTTGGTCTGATTTAGGATAATACTGTCTGGTATATTAATGACACTTAAATACACTGTTTTATAATTAATCTAAATCTTATATTATTTTTATAAAAAACTCACGTATTTACATAAAATGTTCTCGTATTGAATCAAGACTGATGGGCAGCTATCTAATAAAGTTAAGTTATAGATTATGGATAGAAAAATCTCACCCACTTATATAATTAGATAATTGTCATTTTCATAATACTTTGGACTATTGAAGTGATCCATCAAAGAAGAAAAATGTTCTGCCAATTTGGACTTTTCATCCCATTTAAGTGTCCCACAATAATTGCATCAACGCTATGTACATGTATTGTTTCCATTTGAGCAAACTGGTTGAGGTGTAACTATTTTTTTAATATAATTAATTGTCATTTAATATTATAACCAAAATTTATATAAAAAATTTTAGGTACAACTCAGAATTTCAACTTCACATTAATAATTCATATCTTTTATATTTTGAGTAGTTTATGTGTTTATATATCATTTTTGGTTTCTGCTATATTTTAGCTTTTTTATGTGTTTATATTGTCACTCAATCCATTTGCATCTTTTAAGATTTGGTTTGAATTCATTGTATTATATTAAATAATTTATTTTAGTAGAATGAATATTTTAATCCTTGAACATTTAAAAAATTAATATTTTATTTCTTATATGTTAACTTTATTGTTAATTAAATGCATTGTTTAACGGTGATTAACATGATATTAAATGAAATATCAAATCAAATTAAAAATTTATTGATCTTAAAAACAAATGGAATACTATGTCTTAATGATGATTGATGTGGATCAAACTACAAATAATTTAAACATAACAATTATGTACAAAAAAAAAATAATTGAAAACAATTTGGGGTAAAATCAAAAGCAATTTCTTACCTCTACTCCTTCTAAATTGTTGGTTAATTTTTTAATTTGATTTAATGTTACATCAATCACGATTAAATATCCTCATTCCGTTAATATTAACGTTAACGCGTAGTGATTAAAATATTCCTTTTAATAATAGAAGGATTGAGCTAAATTTAATGACACAATATTGTGACTTATAATAAACTTTAACGTGACTAAGAACACCATTGATGGGTGGTGAGGCCCTATATTGACTATCATAAGGTCATTTTATGTAGCTGATAGATTCATAAGTTTTTTCTTAATTCATTCTTACATAAATTGTTGAAAATGAAAATAAGTACATTAAAATGAAAATATAATACAGACAAGTGAGACTCCATCTTCAATTGACTTATGCTCAATTTGGGTTTACATATTTGAGAGGCCAAATCAGAATTTTAGTCTTCTTAATTCAGCTTATGCTTTAGTTTTATGCTATATATGTATAGAAATACATTTCAAAGTATTTTAACTGGTAAATTAATTTTGATTTCTTGCTCATAGGATTCCATACTCAGCAGGATAATAATTTTGGAAGGAAAGATTCTTTTGAGATCACCAACAGAAGTAAAGAAGTTGAAAGAAAATGGCCAACTTAGTTACTAATGTTGGTGGATTAGGATTTTCTAAGCAACCTAAGAAAGAGCTTCAATGGGATGCCAAGGCAATGGACAATAAACAATCTGAGCTACAAGAGTCTTCAAATTCTCCTTCATGGATAGCTTTGTATTTGCAAAGTACTTGTGATTTGGCAGCTATTCCCCCTTTGTGAAAATCATTGAAAATTCTTTAAAATTGTAAAGATTATTTAAAATTTGTGAAAATCAAAAGAATATTTCTTAAAACTAGCTTCCAATATTCGAATTTGATTCTTGTTTTCTAATTCAAAGTTTAGTTCATTTGCTAAAATTTTCCCAACTTTTTATTGAAAATTTTTCATTAAACAATAACGCCCAATTAACCTAATAATGCATGAAATTTGTGAATGCCAACCCATGGGGCACAGGGATGAATCTGCAAGCTCTTTATTTGATCAATATTGCTCTCTTTATTATAATAATTTTTAATTTTTTAAAAAATTCTTATAAATTTTAATGATTTCCACAATTTTTTAAATGTTTTTTTTTACATTTTAAAAAGTTACATTTCGGTGATCATAGAAATATCAAAATTTTATTTTTTACAAAATAAAATTTTTAAGCTCACTAGATTTAAATAGGAGAAAAATATGTATTCATGCGTGGTTAAATTTATGTTCTTCTAATAGTTATAATAATAATACTTCCAATACAATGATACCAAAATATTGATGAAACTTTTCAATTACAAAACAATTATTTCTCATTTTTTTTGCTTGAATTATTTTAAAGGGAAAAAAAATCACATCTATATATATTGCTTAAAGGAAATTAAAGTCGCCTATTGAAATATTCATTACTTTTTTTTTAGTTTAACGTAAGCTTGATATGTTTTTCTTTATTTTAAGTTAGATGAGGTAAAAAAATAATATTGAATTGCTGATTGAGTATTAACTCGATTGACATGAATATTGTTGTTAATGCAGGAGGATATGGCTTCGAGTACGCTAAAACGCATTATCTTCCTATTTATGAGTTAGGGAGGGTTGTTCTAGATATTGTGTCAAAAATACACTCTAAAAAACATAATACAGGTCGTATACGATAAAATTTAAATTATCAATAAGTGTGAACTCTAGCCAAATATGTCTAAAGAAAGACCATTGCAAAAAGCTTTTGATACAATAAATGTTATTGTAAGTAAGCTCACTAGTGTAGTGATAAAGGATTTACGTTGTTTTTTAAATTCTAATTGATAGTAAACCTTGGTTTAAACCGATGGCATATTTAAGGGGTTGGCAAGGGCCTCGACCCCTCCTAAAATATAAATTATCTATTTAGGCCTTTTAAAAATTTTAAAATTTTAAATTAGTAAAGATAAAATTATACTTTACCCTTCTTAAAAATAATAAAAATTTAATTTAATCCTTTAAAAATTATAAAAATATAAACTATTAAAAATTAAAATTTAATTTCTACCCTAGTTTAATCTTGGACAACCCTTGCACTTTTATCTTTATTAAAAGCAATGGCCAACAACATATATAAATAGGAAACAAAACAATTTAAAAGGTTAGTCAATCGTCAACATCAACTTATGACCAACATAAAACAAAAAGAGTTTGTATAAATTATCCAATACATGTTTAATATGTTAATTTTTACAAATACTTTATTAATGACTTAGAATTCTTGAATCATTATATTATAATATTTAAATTATCAAAATAATTGTTTTAATTATTCTTATTATTATTTTTATGATATTAATTATATAAATTAATTTATTTAAATATAAAAAATTATATGTAATACATGTGACATTATAAATTAGAGAACTCAATTGTTATATTAATTGACAGCTGTAAAAATAGTACTTACACCTCACGAGATTTAAGTCAAAATAAATGTGAATAGAATCCACCTATGATTTGTTCAAAATAGGTCTCGAAATTGGGCTCCCCACGTCCCACATTCTTAACCTTACCAAAACTTTAGAAATGAGTCGTTATACTAACTGACAACTACAAAACAATACTCATATATGACCACAACATTATTAATTCAATAATTAATTTTAACTAATTAATTAATCTAAATAAATTTGAAAGAGAACTCGTAAATTTGTGAGATTCAAACTTAAGACCTCAAAGCGTGCTATTCAACCTGTTCTTAATTTAATATCCCAAAGTTTTTAAAGCAAAATCTTTAATATTATCTACATTTTAAAATTTTTACTTATAATTTCTATTTTTCTACTTTTGTTTTTGGTAAAATTACAAAAAATAGTCACTTTTGTTTGCCTCAGATTACGTTTTAGTTACTTATGTTTGAAATGTTACGTTTTAGTCACTTACGTTATCGTTTTGTTACGAAGTGGTCACTCTACCGTTAAACTTCGTTATCTCCTTAATGACAGTCTTATGTGGCAGTCCAAATGAGTTTTAAATGCCAACTTAGATATCCAGTTGCTGGGGTAAAAAATAGGTCTTGAACTAAATAAATTTAATGTGGATTGCCACTAGGGGTGAAGCCAGAACAATTTTGTAGGGGAGCCGGATGAAATTTTAATTTTTTATAGTCTATATCTTTATAATTTTTAAAGGATTAAATTGAATTTTTATAATTTTAGGGTGGCCAAAGTGCAATTTTATCTTTACTAATTTAAAACTTTTAAAAACTCTCAAGGGCCTAATAGCAATTTTACATTTTAGGGGGGTCAGGGCCCCTGCCAGCCCTTCTAGATTTGCCCCTGATTGCCACATAGGACATCCAAGTTGGCATTTAAAACCCATTTGGATTGTCACGTAGGATCGTCATTAGGGAGGTAACGGAGCTTAATGATAGAGTGACCATTTCATAAGAAAACGATAACGTAAGTGACTAAAAAGTAACATTTCAAATATAAGTGACAAAAATATAATCTGAGACAAATAAAAGTGATTATCTTTTTCGGTTAACCTTTAGTTTTCAACGATTATTATGTTAGAATCTTGAAACTTAAACATTATTTCAAAAAGCTTCCTCGAAATTTCCCTCAAGAAGTAGACAAAAATAGGTTTTAAAAAATTTGATAAATAGATCATATGACAACGACATATTTAGGACTATTTAGAAATTCCCCCCACTTCATATAAAACAATTTTTTTTTCTTTTTTATGTCTAAAACCATTGACTTGAGCCAATTTGGACATTACATGCCCTCTTTTTAAGTCTCTTAGAATACCTGTGAGGAATTGTTCCCACTTCAACAAACCTTTTGAGGTAATTGTTTCCTACTTCTCTCACTTCCCCAAATCTCTTGTTTTGAATTGTTTGGTTTTTTTTTTCGTATTTTACTTTAATTGTTCATCTCATGTTATGTTTATGTTCTATCTCAGTTCATTCTATATTTTGTATAGTTTATTAGGTGATTTAATTTAGAATATATAATATATTTGTGTGATATTCCAATTAATTTCATATTTTGCATAATTTATTTTGATTTAATTAAAAAAGAGTATTTATATGTAATGATCCAATTATGTTCCGTAGGCTTTATCCAGTTAGCGGTCAAGTTACTGTTTATAATTGTACTAATACAAAGAAAAATTGTTCTTATATATCACTTATCTAAAGTTTAAACGGGTTCACTCTAAGTAGATTTGATCATGAGATTTGTCTAAAAAGTAATAGGGTTTGAGTAAAAGTATTGATTCGAAAAATGAGTTTGGGTTAAAAAAGAGGCCTGTTTAGTCTCGGGTAAGCTTATTTTGGCTTTGTAAAAAAAGAAAAGAAAAAGAAAAAGAACTTGTTGCTTTTTGTTGCTGATTTCACTATTTTTACTGTTATTTTATAACTGTTTTGGTGTTGTTTCACTATTATATTACTGCTATTTTATTGTTATTATTTAGATATTGTATAAATCTTATTTTATTGTTACTTTTACGACTATTTTAGAGACATTTGCTTGTTAAGTTGCACGTATCTTAATGTTATTTAAGTATAAAGACTTTGTTTAATTTATTTTCAATTTGTTGGGAAACATTTATTTTAACGTTTTTAGTGTATTTGATGTATTATATTTTTTAAATATGTTTTTATATAAAAATGATAATATAAAGAAATTTTAATACGGACGGGCTTAAATATGTTTTTAAATATGTACCAATGTTTCCGAATATGTATAATATTTAAGTAATATATAAAACATGTAATTTCCTTTTAAACAACAAATATATATATAATTATAAGTATGCTAGCAAATTCAAAAACATTTAAATGTATGTAGTAATTTAATGTTAATAATATTCATGAAATAAAACTAATTTTATTATAAGGTATATATATACATGTATAACAATGTATAAAACATTACATAAAATAGTATACAACATGTGAAAATACAATTACCCAAATTACAACAAATAAGTAAACCATTAATACAAATGATACAATTAATATAAACATTACAAATAATATAAATGATATGATAAAAATAAATTAAAAAAATAATTAATAAAGTAACTCAAAATATACGAGTAAATAAGCCCGAATTTAAAACTATAAAATGAATCCAAACAAATTACCTAATTGAAATCAAAGTAAAATAAAAAAGGGATAATTTACAACTAAAATAAACTACTAATAATAAAATAAGGATCCATGTATAACACGCGTGAATTCACAGGGACTAAGATTGAAATTATCCCTGATCCTGAAACATTGCGTTGAGACATGGACTAAAATGCAACGTCATACCAACTTTAGGGAAGATTTTTAAGAAAACAAAACAAATCAGGCGCAAATGGGAGCTCTCATAATGCGGCGCGAATGGGAAGGGCCTGCTGCACAAATAATCCATTTTAGGCGCAAAAGCGCAGATTCGGGTCTCCAAGCGGGTTGACACACGGACCCCCCTTCCTTAAACGGTGCCGTTTTTTATTTTGATGCTAAATCCCTATTTTCATTTGTTTTCCTTTCAAAACGCAGATGAAAGACAAAACCCTTGCTCTGTGAGGGCTTATCTCATCGCGCAGCCACTAACCTCCATCAATTTGATGGCCAATGGCGCGGATAATGGCCGGATCATGCCAACGGAGGCCACGACCTTGGAAATCTGGTAACCTCGATCCCTTTTTCTCTTTAAAAAAAAAAAAGAAACGTGAATCTTATGCTATTCTTTCAAAAAATGAAAATAAATTTTGAAGATTTAAACAAAACTTTAACACCGCTCGACCCTCGCCCACATCTATGCATATTTGAGATGTTTGAGCTTTCATCGGCGTCGATTTGGGTTCCCCTTCATGTGTTCGTGCTAAATTTGCAAACCAATCAAAGGAAATAAAAAAATAGACTTGGAAATCACCTTTCAAACTTTTGGCTTGATTTTTAATATCTGGTGTGCGTAAGATGCGTAGGTACATTCGATGGCTTTTTATAGCCGGATTTACAAAGTAAATAAAAATAAAATTACATTTAATCGCTGTAAATTCTGTTAGCCTCTTTCTCGTGTATTTCCTTCTCACAGGTTCCGTTGACGTGGATGTACGGAGGTGCACCTGGGATGTACGGAGACAGTCGTGCATGAGAATCCCTGTGGGAAGTCGACCCTCTGGTACTATTCTAGTTTATTCCAGAAGTTTCTGGCATTCTCAGGCTATTGAGATTCTTTTTAGGTGTATTGGGCCTCAAGTTTGGGCTATTGGAATTGGATTTTAGGGTTTATTCAATTGGGTCATAGGTTATTTTAGTTTAATGGACTTTTATTGTATTGTTTTTTATTTTTTCATTTTAGGTTTGGGCTTTGTAAATGGACTTTGGCCCT
Organism: Gossypium hirsutum; assembly: GCF_007990345.1. NCBI lineage: Eukaryota > Viridiplantae > Streptophyta > Magnoliopsida > Malvales > Malvaceae > Gossypium > Gossypium hirsutum. Next base: position 108,364,624 of record NC_053433.1, read on the forward strand.
ATAAACAATTTGGTCTGTTATTTATTTTTGTTTGGTTTTATAAATATATTTTTATTTTTGATTTTTTTTGTTTTTTATTGCACGGGCGAAATGGGCTTATTTCAGTTGCCCCTCTTTGCTCATTGTCATGTAATGATAATAGAGCAAAGACTTTAAAAGGACCAATTTTGCCCGGTTTTGCTAAATCTTGACTTCTTTAGTGAAATATGACTGGTTTAAATCTGCTCCATTGCCTATACATAGAGCTAAGATTTGCCCTCTTCGATCTGCTGCAACTTCAGGGAAATAAGATCTTCAATCTTCAGTCTGCTCCCTTGTTACCTCAGGAAGATAAGACTCATTCTTCAACCTGTTCTCTTGCTACCTTAGAAAGATAAGGCTGGTGGTAAAATCTGCTCCATTGCCGATACATGGAGATAAGATTCACCATTTTCGATCTGCTCCACTGCAACTTCAGGGAGATAAGATCTTCAATCTTCAATCGTTTTTCTTGCTACCTCAGAAAGATAAGACTCATTCTTCAACCTGCTCTCTTGCTACCTCAGAGAGATGAGGTGGGTGGTAAAATCTACTCCATTGTCGATACATGGAGATGAGATTCACCATTTTCGATCTGCTCCACTGCAACTTCAGGGAGATAAGATCTTCAATCTTCAGTTTGCTTTCTTGCTACCTCAGAAAGATAAGACTTATTCTTCAACCTGCTCTCTTGCTACTTCAGAGAGATGAGGCTGGTGGTAAAATCTACTCCATTGCTGATACATGAAGATAAGATTCACCATTTTTGATCTGCTTCACTGCAACTTCAGGGAGATATGATCTTCAATCTTCAGTCTGCTTTCTTGCTACCTCAGAAAGATAAGACTTATTCTTCAACCTGCTCTCTTGCTACCTCAAAGAGATGAGGCTGGTGGTAAAATCTGCTCCATTGCGGATACATGGAGATAAGATTCACCATTTTTTATCTGCTCCATTGCAACTTCAGGGAGATAAGATCTTCAATCTTCAGTCTGTTTTCTTGCTACCTCAGAAAGATAAGACTTATTCTTCAACCTGCTTTCTTGCTACCTCAGAGAGATGAGGCTAGTGGTAAAATTTGCTCCATTGTCGATACATGGGGATAAGATTCACCATTTTCGATCTACTCCACTACAACTTCAGGGAGATAAAATCTTCAATCTTTACTAATGTCGCTACACTGTCTTCTGGGGAACCTGTCCTCTGGGGATCCTGTCCTGTAGACTCTATTTTATATGCACATGCTTATGCAAAATAATTAGGATGCTATGATTGAAATGAATCCAATACTCCTAACTAAAATGTGTTATGAATGATATATGCAGAAATGTGAATAATTCCATTTTAAAATTTAGGGTATCATCACTCGTTGTTTATTAGTACTGTTATTGACGCATTTCCTCAACCATCATCTTGACAGAGTATCCTAAAGAAACAATCATATCTTGTCTGGCGAGCTTGCCCCACTGTAATTCTAACATCCCTTCTACTACTCTTTTTGAGACAAAACATTGCAACTTATGGTTGAATTTTCCTCTGTTCAATTTGCTACCCCCCTCCTTAGGTGTTATAGCCAAATGCATATTTTGATATTTGTATGTATACAAAATATCATTTCCCCTTTCTTGAGAATAATTCTTTTTTTTTAATCATTTCTTCAACATTGTATCACCAGCGCCATATCTTGCCTTTTTGTTCAATCATCATTGGGACAGAGATCTCAAAAAGGCGATTTATTCAAATATATCCTTAAATTTAGGTGTATTCTAAACAATAATCCTGTTTTAGATTCTTGTATTATCTAGAAACTCCCAGAGTAATATGCAAAACTTCTTATTGTGAAAACATTACTAGTTTATTCATCATTATATCAATGCAACATGCTTGCAATCAAATTAATAATGGATAAGAATGGAATTGAACTTGAGCTCAAAATAAATCATCAAAAAAGTAACAATGACCATTAATTTGGGACTGCATATCTTCAAAAATGAAGAATAATTCAAAGATAACCAATTTGTTGGAAATAAAATGAAGACTAGGTACCCTTAATATCGAAAATTGAGCTTCTCTGTACGAACTTCTTGAAGACCAATTCAAACTTGGCATGTGTTTAAGAGATCAAAAGTACTTTGTCAATACCCTAAGATGCCACATACCCACTTCATTGTTAATTCAGGTATAGCAAGATCACCACCTTCTCACTTTGGATCCACATTTGAGCCGCCCTTTTCGGGTTTTCAACTCAAATCCCCTTTGGTCTCAAGGCGCCCTTTGCGGGTTTTCATCTTGGCCTCTCCTTTTTCTCTTTTTCTTCTTTTCTATTCTTATTGAGTCTCAAAGCGCCTTTTGTGGGTTTTCAATTTGGCTTCCTTCCCTTGTTAAGTGTAATACTTCTTGACTGAATCCGAGTTTACTGGATTAGACAAGTTCTTTCCATCCATTTCAGCTAGGATTAATGCTCCTCTGGAGAAAGCTTTCTTTACCACATAAGGACCCTTCCAATTTGACATCCATTTCCCTCTGAAATCTTTTTGTATAGGAAGAATCTTTTTCAGAACCAAATCTCCTTCATGAAATTCTCTTGGGAGAACCTTTTTGTCGTAAGCCCACATCATTCTCTTCTGATACATCTGACCATGCTGAATAGCCTTCAGCCTTTTTTCCTTAAACAAATTCAACTGATCATATCGAGACTGTATCCATTCTGCTTCATCTAATTTCAATTCTGACAAAATTTGAAGAGAAGGTATCTCCACCTCAATGGGTAAAACAGCTTCCATTCTATCGACTAACGAGAAAGGTATTGCCCTAGTAGAAGTTCTAATAGATGTTCGATAAGCATAGAGAGCAAATGACAACTTCTCATGCCAATCTGTGTAAGTTTCGGTCATGTTTCCCACAATCTTCTTGATATTTTTATTGGCTGCTTCCACTGCCCCATTCATTTTTGGGCGATACTGTGATGAATTATGGTGTCTAATCTTGAACTGATTGCAAACCTCTGCTATTGTGCTATTGTTCAAATTCAATGCATTATCAGATATGATCCTCTCAGGCATCCCGTATCAACATATAATTTTCTTCTTTAAAAATCTGCTGACTGCTGATTTAGTTACATTAGCATATGAAAGCAGCCTCCACCCACTTAGTAAAGTAATCAATGACCATAAAGATGAAACAATGTCCATTTGAAGCATTCGGTGAAATTGGCCCTATGACATCCATGCCCCACATGGAAAATGGCCATGGAGAAGTCATAACATGCAAATGAGAGGGAGGTACATGAATCTTATCACTATAAATTTGACATTTGTGACATTTCTTGGCATAATTGATGCAATCTCCTTCCATGGTTGACTAATAATATCCAAACCTCATAATTTGTCTAGCCATTGTGAACCCATTGGCATGCGTTCCACAAACCCCTTCGTGCATTTCCTCCAAGATTTTCTTGGACTCCACGACATCCACACATCTCAAAAGCACCTAATCCTTCCTTCTTTTGTACAAGATCTCCCCATCTAAAACATAATCACAAGCTAGCCTTCTCAATGTCCTTTTGTCATTTTTTGTGGCTTGATCTGGATATTCACGATTTTTTACATATCGTAATATATCCTGATACCAAGGATGGTCATCTCTTTCTTCTTCCTCTATATTATAACAATAAGATGGGGCCTCCTAAATACTCATCTGAATAGGCTTCACATCTTCTTATCTACTTACTTTAATCAGGGAAGCCAAAGTAGCCAAAGCATCTGCCATCTGTTTTCCATCGCGCGGGAGATAATTGAAAGTAATATCATCAAACTCTTCAACTAACCCTAACACCAGCCTTCTGTAGTTGATTAGTTTGGTGTCTCTTGTCTCCCATTCACCCTGAAGTTGGTAAATTACAAGCGCAGAATCTCCATATACTTCCAATGCCTTGATCTTGCGCTCTATAGCTGCCCTAAGCCTCATGATACATGTTCTGCCATATTATTCGTACAATCAAAATCCAATTTACATGTGAATGGATAATGATCTCTACCTAGGGATACCAGAACTGCTCCAACACCATTACCCACAGCATTTAAGTCTCCGTCAAAATTCAATTTCCAAGAATGACCCTCTATAGTGTCCCCCTCAGTAGCTGTCACACACACTATTTCCTCATTGGGGAAGTCAAAATTCAAGGGCTCATAATCTTCTAAAGCTCGACTGGCCAGAAAATCTGCTATTGCACTCCCCTTCACAGCTTTTTGACTTACGTAGATTATGTCAAATTCAGAAAGCAAAATTTGCCACCTAGCCATCCTACCATTTAAGGCATTTGACTCCATCATATACTTTAGAGGATCCAGCTTTGAAATTAACCAAGTCGTATGGTATAACATGTACTGCCTCAACCTCCGAGTTGTCCAAACCAAAGCACAACACAATTTTTCAATTAGCGAATATCTCAATTCACATTCAGTAAATTTCTTACTAAAGTAATATATCATCCTTTCCCTTCTTCTTGATTCATCATGTTGACCAAGCACACATCCCATAGAATTACCAAACACAGCTAGATACAATATCAACGGCCGGTCCGAGCTTGGAGGTGACAACACTGGAGGACTCGACTAATATTTTTTGACTTTATCAAAAGCTTTCTGGCATTCATCATCCCATTCTCCTGGGTTATGCTTTTTAAGAAGACCAAATATGGGGTTGCATTTCTCTGTTAATTGAGAAATAAACCGAGCAATGTAATTTAGTCTTCCCAGGAAGCCTCAAACTTCTTTTTGGGTGCGAGGTGAAGACAACTCCTATATAGCCCGGACTTTGTCTGAATCAATCTCAATTCCCTTCTCACTGACCACAAAGCCCAATAACTTTCTGGATCTAGCCCCAAAAGTACACTTTGTTGGATTAAGCTTTAACTGAAACTTCCTCAATCTCATGAACAATTTTCTTAGCACTTGGATGTGCTCCTTTTTAGTTCGAGATTTGGATATCATATCATCAACATACACTTCAATCTCCTTATGCATCATATCATGGAATAAAGTTACCATAGCTCTTTGATACGTTGCTCCAGCATTCTTTAATCCGAATGGCATCACCTTGTAACAGAACGTGCCTCACAAGGTTATGAAAGTAATCTTTCTCATGTCCTCATGATGTATTTTGATCTGATTATACCCCGAGAAGCCATCCATAAAGGAAAACAATGAGTAACCAGCCGTATTGTCTACTAGTGTATCAGTATAAGGTAAGGGGAAGTTGTCCTTTGGGCTAGCCTTATTTAAATCTCTGCAATCTACACACATTCAAACATTGCCATCTTTCTTGGGAACAGACACAACATTGGCTACCCATTTTGAGTACTTGATCACCTGAAGTAATCCGGCATCAAATTGCTTTTTGACTTCCTTTTTTATCTTTAGGACAATATCTGGCCTCATTCGCCGAAGTTTCTGCTGTACTGGCTTGAAATTTGTTCTTATGGGAAGGCAATGTACCGCAATATCAGGGCTTAAACCGGGCATATCCTGGTATGACCATGCAAAAAAATATTTTAATTCCTGAAGCAACCCAACAAGGTCCCGCTTTGTTTCTTCAGCTATGCATGTTCCAATTTTTACAACTTTCCCCTCTTCCAAAGTCACCATGTCTACAGTTTCTTTATGAGACAAAATTTGCTTTTCCTCTTGTTCTACCATCCCTAACAAGTCCGGAGATAAATTACAGTCTCTATCATATTCAAAGTCCTAAGATCCCTCTAAACACATGTCTTACTCAAATAGTAATTCTGAGTCAGTAACAGCGTCACTCATGATATTGATATCCCGAGACCTATTATAGGTACAAAAAATATACAAAGAATGAATGAATTTGATAATTATTATTTTATATGGTATGTTTACGAATGAAATGAAAGGATAATTGAAGAAACAATCAGAATAATTATTTAAATAGAAAGAATAACACAATTGCTTGTGAAAAAAATAATATTTGCTCAAAATGATAGCAAAAGATGTACTTCATTGAAATAATAATGTTTGAACATGAGCCTATTTCACAAAGAAATCTTTATTGTCTTTAGGCTTAAAACAACAAGTTTTTTTCGAACATTAATCTGAGTAAGCTCTAAAAACTACAGGAAGATTTTCTGCAGTCCAATTGTCTAGAACACTCCTAGGCTCATACGGACGAATATCTGACAAAATCCCTTCTTCAATTGTCTCTTCAAAAATGGCATTGATGTACATATTTCCCAATGCTTCTCCTATGCTTTCTTTCTCTGGTACCCCTCGTTCAGGATAAATAATGCCCCCTGATACAAAAGACTTGGAGATATGAGGAATTATCATGGACTCCTACTTGATTTCCCCACCACTCACTCGTGCTTTTCTTCTTTCTTGCCTTCTTTCTAATTCCTTTTTCCTTTGTCTTGTATCTGGCTTAAACCCTAAACCAAAGCGATCATGCTTGCCTTTCAGCATTAGCACTTTAATTCTTCTTTGGAGGCATCTTCCGAGTCCCTTTCCTGGTATAGCTCCCTGGCCTACCATCAACTGTAAACCCATCATCGTAGTTTTGGATATTTTCGACTCTAAAATTCTACTTCCCTCAGTGATAAATGTTGCATTCACAAACTCCAAAGACCGAAAAGAACACTCAATGGCTTCCTCATCTGTCTCTACATACGGCGCATCACTGCTTACGGTCGCGATAATATCTTCTTCAACATTCATCGTTACCAACCGCCCTTCTGATACCAGCTTTAGCTTTTGATGGAATGATGAAGGCACTGCCCCTGCCGAATGTATCCAAGGTCTTCCCAACAAGTAGTTGTAAGAGGGCTTAATATCCATTACTAGAAAATCTACCTCATACGTGGTTGGGCCAATCAACAAGGGTACTTCTATCCTCCCCATGACTCTCCTCTCTATGCCATCAAATGCTCGTACTATGTTTTGACATCCTTTCATGTGAGAACTATCCATAGGTAACCTGTTTAGTGTGGACAAAGGCAACACATTCGGTGTTGAACCATTATCTACCAAGACCTCTGGCAACGTGTATCCTTTACATCTGGTAGTTATATGCAAAGCTTTGGTAGATCACATTCCTCCTGGTGGTATCTCATCATCATTGAAAAAGATGAAGTTGTCTGCACTTATGTTATCAACCAATCGATCCAAAGATGAAGTTGTCTGCACTTATGTTGTCAGCCAATCGATCCAACTTATTAACGATAATGTCATTGGTCACATATGTCTCGTTTAGCACCTTCATCAACGCACTCTGATGCACCTCTAAACTCAAGAGTAAAGCCAATATGGATATGCGGGCTGGCTGTTTATGCAACTGTTCCACCACACTGTACTCGCTATGTTTCAGAAATTTCAGGAATTCCTTAGCTTCTTCTTCTTTCACCGGTTCAATAACAGGCACCTCAAGTTCAACTGCTTTTCCCCCTTTCTGTTCAATCTTCAAATCTTTTCCTTTTATAGGCTAAGTTCGAGCACTTGTCAAATCATATTGCCTTCCACTGGGTGTGTGAGAACCTATATGTTGGTCCTCCTTTAACGGGCAGACTGAACTCTCTTTTCCCAGAATTGTCACATTACAATCGTAGTTCCAGGGGACCCTTTTACTATCATTGTAAGAAAAAATCGCTGGCTTCTGAATTATGATCTTTGGCGTCACCTGAACTCCTGCTTCATTCTTAACACGCGAAATAATAACCACAGGATAATTGACTTTTGGGACACTTGATACAGATTCTGACGCGCATATATACTCTTCCTCCGTAACTTCTTCATAAAACTCTATTTCTTTACTGTCCATCAGGCCCTGAATAACAACTCTGAACCCTTCACAATCCTGAATTCTGTGTCCCTCTTTATGATGAAACTCACATTAATTCTTCATCCCATCATCATTTCCTTCTGTGTTTGAAGTAACTAACCCCCTTCTTGCCATCTCTTTCCAAACTCGTCTCAAAGGAGTTTTTACTTCTGAAACATCCAACTTGGTCCTTTTTCCAATACCTCTATCTATTGCATTTACCCCGTTATCAGTATGATTAGGTAGCAGATTTTTAGTACTGGGCGCATTATCGAATTTCACAATGCCCATCTATATAAATCTCTCAATTAACTTCTTAAAAGTGGTGCAATTTTCTATTGAATGACCCACAATTCCTGCGTGATACTCAAATTGAGCATTAGCATCGTACCATTTAGGGAACGGAGGCTGTAATGGCTTTAAGTAAAAAAGGTGCCACTACATGTGCATCGAACAAACTTTGATATAACTCTTTGTATGCTATGGGAATTGGTGTAAATTGAATTTTCTCATTATTCTGCCTGGTTCTCGACTCTTGCCTTGATGAACTCTGACCGGTGGTTACCACTTTTGGTTGACTTACAGTAACATACTTTGAATATCCCATGTTCGCATTGTTCACCTCATTCTCTTTTTCCCGTGGCACAGACCTTTTAGCACTTTCTCCTGCATCTATCCTTCCATTTCTTATGGCATTCTCAATCATTTCTCCTGTCATGACCACATCCGCAAAGCTCCTCGTGGCACTTCCTGGCATATGAGTTATAAATGAAGCCTTTAAGGTGTTAATAAAGAGCATCGTAGTTTCTTTCTCCAAGAGCGGTGGTTGAACTTGAATAGCCATTTCCCTCCACCTCTGCGCATATTGCTTAAAACTTTCATTTGATTTCTTCTCCATGTTCTGCAGAGTAAACCTATCAGGAGTTATATTTCTCACATGGCTGTATTTCTTCATGAACGCCTGTGCTAAATCTCTCCATGAACTAATTCTGTTTTGACTCAACTGATTGTACCATTTAGCAGCTACTCCTACCAAACTGTCTTGGAAGCAATGAATCCACAATTGATCATTATGAACATACCCCGTCATTCTTCTGCAAAACATAGTGATATGAGCTTCAAGACAGCTGGTTCCATTATATTTCTCAAATTCTGGCATCCTGAACTTGTATGGAAGTACTAAGTCAGGGACCAAACTTAGATCTTTTGCATCAATTTCCGGGTGTCTATCAACACCTTCCATTGCTCTGACCTTTTCCTTCAGCCATTTACACCATTCTTCTAACTGCTTCTGTGACTCTGCCTTTGCTCTTTCCTCTTTCACAACTTCATCCAAATCAGAGACCATTGGATTATTTGAGTTGTTACCAGGATTATAACCTGAACCAGCTTGAAAATTCATTGGCATTGAAACTCCGGCCTAAAATTGTTGAGGCCTGATCGTAACAGATGGTTTCTGCAAATTAATCTTTAGCTGTATCTGCACATGTGTAGGAGTGAAGCCAGGAGGATATTGAGGGTCTTCATTATTTTCTCCAACATTGTCCATAGGACCTTTTCCCTTATCTACTTTTCCCATCAACAATTGGGACAATTGACTCATCATCTCTCTTTGGGACTCCATCATCTGTTTTTTCATCTCTTGCTAAATCTTAACCAGCTGCTCTTGCATCTGTGACTGCATTTGCTCTTGCATATCTTTTTGCATTTGTTCTAACTTTTCCAGTCTTTTGTCCATTGACTTAGTCTTTTTCCTCGTACCGTAGGGATGCGTATTTGGTGTGTTTTTGTTGGTTTCCAGATTACCGAAATAATTTTTAATTAATTAGAATCTTGTTATGATCTTTAATGCATATGATGTAATGCAATGCAAATGCATGAATGCAAAGGAGGCATCAATTCTGATTCAATTCCCTTTAGAAAACTTTACTAGAAAATAAAATTCTTTACATAAAACTAAGTTACAAATGCGACTTCGCCCTAACACTCAGGGCTTTAATTTTCCTAAGCAAAGAAGCTAGTTCTTGTCCCTTATCTGACTCCAACTCGTACTTCACACTTAATACGTCTGCTTGTACCGCCAAAGACTGCAAGTAATCAGCTACTTCTCGAATTTGTGTTACAGCTTCTCCCATGATGTAATCCCTACTTCTAACTTGGTATTGAGAGTGATGAAGTTGACCCTTCCATTGCTCATCATTTTCCAGCAAGAGCCCAATCCTCATTTCGCAACTTTTCAATGCCATCTCTAACTCTTCTATTTTCCCTTTCATCTCCTTAATCTTACTTAAGCTTGCTTTCAACTCCATCACAGAATTGCGATTCCGGTATAAACATAGAGATCTCTCAAGTTCCGCTACTCTGGCTCTTAATTCATCTTTTTCATTCTTACTCTTTGATAGATTTTTCTCCAAGGCTTCATTTCGAGCTTGAGCTTCCTAGAATCTCTTTTCCCACTGATATGCTCTAGCCCTTTCTTCTCGAACTTCCTGACGCCACTGCTCTGAAGTTTTACCTAGCCCAGCAGTCCTCATTGACAGGCATAGCTTCTTATAATCCATCTTCAAGCTTTCTAAATCTTCCTCAACTTCATTCTTCCTTTTCTGTAACTTTTCTGCCTCTGACTTCTGAATCTCCATATCTAATTTTAGGTGCATCTTTTCTTCTTCCAACTGCTCAATCTTTTTCCCAAACTCAGAACTCTTCTTCTCAAAGTCTTGCTTTATAATTTCCAACTCTGACGGGGCAATTTTTAACTGTTCCTCCATTAGTCGAGCGCTTTCTAAACTTGGTCTAGGAATATTATCATTGATCCTTTTCCTAAACCATCCATTATATTCAGGTGTTACCATGGAACCAACAGCCAACCTCTTCATCCAGCGTGTTGCCTCCAAGCATCAAATAATTCCCGAACCTTCTTCTTATAGTGGTCTCCTTTATATGGGAATTCACACTGAGACAGCCCATAAGTCGTAGGTATGAACTGCTTCGATTTATATTGCCTTAATGCAAGCAAAGGAGTATATCCAGTAGCTCCCCAAATTCCTAACAATGGCACCCAATTATAGCTCCCACATCGATACAAGATTTCATCAGGAACCATCCAAAAAGCTCTCTACTCTATGTCCTCCTCCTTAAGGTTTTGAAGAATTTTCATCCACTTTCGTCTGAAATATCATCTCTTCTTTGGATAACTGTCTCTTCTTTTAATAGGAATAGCTTTCAGAGAAGACCCGATAAGAAACCTTATTCACTTTCCAAAAATGCCCATGAAACCATACTATCAACAACTGTGCACATCCAATAAATCGATCCTCACCTGTCCTTCGACACATGCTCAAGGATCTAAATGTCTCGGCTAACATTACAGGTACAGTGTGATTCCTTTCTCAAGACGCTCGAACAGGTCAGTGACTGCTTCATCCACATGCCTTAAAGCTTTAGGAAAAATCACCAGCCCATAGATGCTTAAAGCAAAGATATCAATCCTTTTCTTTTCACCCGGATGTGTCAAAACCAAATCTCTCAAATTCTCTCAAGGAATACATTTATGTTGAATTCGAGCAATGACCCAAGACTCGCTCATCCCTGAAATATTCACCAACTTCTTCGCAAAAGTTTGACCATTAAAAACCTTAGAATAAGTTTTTCTGACTTTAGCTTTTGGACTCCTCAACAAAGTAGTATATTCTTCCAAGGTAGGCACCAAATCCACTTCCCCAAAAGTAAAACAATTATAGGCGGAATTCCAAAATTGAGCCATACCTAGGAACAAACGCTTATCCACGTTAACATTGAGCAAGTATGGTATATCACCATAACTCTGGTAGAACAATTGTTTAGTGCCCTCATCCCAACGAGTCCATATATCCTTCAACTCTTGCAGCTCATTCTGTGTTACATTGATGTGAGTAAAGTTCTGCAACTCTGATGTATATCCCTCTGCCAGGCTATCCCCTTTCTCTGATTGTAACTTCTCTAATCATGCGCGGACGGCCGCATTATCCTTAACTTTATTAAGAAATTCATTCTCCATGTTAAACTTTCTAACTTAGTCATCGAATACGAACCAACACCTCTTTTAGTATGGAATGTCATGCAAAACACAATCAAAACAAAACACAAGTTAGTATCAAATATAAGTGATAAAATACAAGTACAACAAAGATAATCACAACACACATATGGGCAATGACTAAGACTTGACGCGGCTCTACCTAAGGATAGCTCTTAAGGTTCACTATATGTAGTTCGGCTCTAGAGTAAAGGTACCTGAACCAGCAGATTCCTCAATCCTCACCCATTACAGGCTCATACGAGTAGAGTTTGGTTCAGGGGAATACATTTCCCTATGACCATGCAGAGATGAAAATCTCACGAAATCATAGGTACGGATGTATCCTGGAACAATCCACTAGCCCATACGGAGGTGAAAACCTCACGAAGGCATAGTTTCTCACTCCCACTTAACAGGTATAGCCACAGCGGTCATGCAATGTAACCACAGCGGTCATGCAATGTAATATAGTACTATTCTACAAGACCACAACAATCATACAAACAAATGCAATCAAAAGAATCATAATTTCCAAAACCAATTTACAAAAGGACAGCAAATAATCAATTTTATGGCCTGACTCTCTTGTTCAATCCCCAGTGGAGTCACCAAGCTGTCGAAACCATTTTTCTATTTGAAAGAAAAAACCGAAATCGACTTTTAAAAATTAAATGTGGAGTCGCCACCAATCTCTCGGTTTAGGTGTGATTGGACCACTTACTAAAACGTTTTGCTCCATTAAAGACAATTTTGGTTCACGTAAAATCAAAAAAATGGGTTCGGGAGTCTGTTATGCATGAGGAAGGGTGAGCATCCTCATTACGCCCAAAAAATTGGTACCAAACTGATTCGATGCTATCCTTATATCAAAGGGTTTTTTAAAAACATCTTTCGAAGTATAATTCTTTTTAAAATGTTTGACTAGTTCAAATTAGAGGTCAAAATTATCTCGTTTCAAAGATATGCAGCATCATATCCAGCACGATTGGACATGATCCTTTATACCTTCAAAAATACAATTAATTTTTTATCCTCAAAAACTCGTAAAATTATAAAAGGATATCCAAATATTTAGTTCACCGAAAAATCATACCCAGCACGGTAGGGCACGATTTCCTGAATTCCCAAATATTAATATTGCCTTATTTCAAAATTTTTGAATAATAATGAAAATTGGAAATTAGCTTAAAACACGTTTACTCATTTTTAAAAGAAATAAGATAGAATACTTAATTTATCACAAAGAAATATTTGTATAGAAAAGGATAAACCATTTTAAAACCAAATACAACTAAATACAACTATTCTAGGCAAATGTAACCAAATTCTTAATCATGAATGGAGAACAATCGATATAACAAATAAAACCATGAATAAATAATATACAATAACAATATACATAATCTAATATAGCACAATCAATACAAGATATACAAAATAAAATGAAAATTAAAAAAAAAACAATATGATAGAAGACAAGTTTAAAATAATAATGATCACACAATATATATGAATTGAGGAATTAATGATTTTGAAATTACTTGTGAAAGCAAAATAGAGATATACATGTAGTCATTAAAATATGTATAATGGGACGAAGATTTTTAAACCAAGAAATATTCAAAGGTCTAAAAAAATATTTATTAAAATATATAAAGGAAAATTTAAATAATGTATGAGATATAAAACACTACAGGAAAATAGGGCTTTAGCGGCGTTTTTAGTGGCGTTTGGAGAAAAAAACGCCGCAAATATTATACATTAGCGGCGTTTGCAATAAAACGCCGCAAAAAACTGAGCAATAGCGGCGCTTTTGATCCAAACGCCGCTAAAAATAGAGTAATAGTGGCGTTTTTAGTAAAAACGCAGCTAAAATCTGAACAATAGCGGCGCTTTTGAAAAAACGCCGCCATAGGTCGAGCTTTTAGCGACGCTTTTTGAAAAACGCCGCTATTGCTCAATTTTTAGCAGCGCTTTTGGAAAAATGCCACTATAGATCGAGGTTTTAGCGGCGCTTTTAATGCCGCTATAGATCGAGGTTTTATAGGCGCTTTTGAAAAAATGCCGCTATAGATCTAGGTTTTAGTGGCGCTTTTGGGAAAACGCCGCAAAAAATTAATTTAGTTTATGAGTTATGGGTTAGTGTTTAGGGCCTAGAGTTTGGGGTTTAGAGGTAAATATGGTAAACTACTTAACTTGTGTATCTTAGATTTTTTTTATAATATAAATCTAAGTAAGATGAATATAAATTATTATTTTAAAAATATATATATATATCAAAATGGGTAAAATCCCAAAAGTATACATGAACAATGGTTTAGTGTGCAATGGGTTAAATCCCAAAAGCATAAATTATGAACACAATTATTGATATAACATCATTTTATATGACTAATTATTTTTTAATTTATATGTTAAATATTTTCTTATATAATTGTAAAAGAGATAGTATTAATTTTAAAATATTGAATTAATTATCATTATAGTTTAGGGTTTATGGTATATGGTTAAGGGTTTAATGTTTATGAGTTACTATTTTAAGCTTTATAGATTATGGGTTTAGGGATTATGGTTTATGGGTTAAGGGTTAGGGTTTAAGTTTTAGAGGGGTTGGGGTTTAAGGTTTATGGGTTAAAGGTTAAGGGTTTATGTTTTATGATTTAAGGTTTAGGGGTCAGAGGTTAGGGATTTAAGGTTTAGATTAATTAGTATTTTTTTAATTTATATATTAAATAATTTATTATATAATTGTAAAAAAGATAATATTAATTTTAATATATTAAAATTATGATTATAGTTTAAATTATTTAAGAGATAATAGATAAACTTTATATATATTAAATGGTTTAGGATTTAAGGTTTACTTAAGATTTGTTAAATGATAAAATTTTTTACAATCAATTAATACTTTTATATATAAAAATATTTAATCTAAACCATTTGATATATTTAAATATTAGATTTAAAAAAATTGATAAATAAATAAAAAAAGTAACAGATTGATATGAATAGGTAACTATCTATTTTGGATAGGACTAGATTATAACAAATAAAAATGAAATACAAAAACTAAAATCATTCCACATCAAATTCTAGCAAAATAGTTATATTTAAGTTAGGAAGAAATATCTCTAATGAAATGAAGATTAGATCGGAAAAGAATAATATAAAATCATGATTAACGTCTCAATCTTTAATAGAAATTTGATATGTGAGAGATTGATTGCTTAGATTGGATAATTTTAACTTAATAATTAATTACAACCATTTAATTATTTGTTTTCGTATTAAAATACACTATATTTATTTTCAAAGTACTTGATTTTTTTTATTTATAAAAACTAATTTATAAAAAATAGTAATAATAAATATTTTATAAAATTATTTAACTAATATTTTTAGCGAATAAAATAAAAAACCTTTTAATAGAGCAAAACGACGTCTTTTTATTTAAAATGAAATAATTTGTGGTGGCGGTTTTACTAAAAACGCCATAAAAAATTAACAATAACAATTTTTTTAAATAAAAACGCCACAAAAAAATCATTTCACTTAAAACAAAAAGCGCGATTTTATCCCCAAATTTCCCCCTCTGAAACCCGTAAATTTTCACTTAAAACATTTTTCGTTAGACAGAAGTGAGGAGAGACTGTGTGTGGAAATATAGAGTCGGAGAGGCATGGAGACTGCCATACGTGGTAGATTATCTCTCTCACCAAACACCGTCTTTAATCCTAAACCAGGTTCTTCCTTCTCTCCACTTTCTTCTTTTTTGGGTTTTCAATTTTGGGTTATACGTGAAGTTTGTAATTTTTCTTGATTTATTACTGAATAAACCATAAAACACATCTGGGTATCGCAGCCACTTCGTTTAGCTGACTATTATTGCTTATGTTCTGCTTAGTTCCTCCGAATTATTCATCCAATAATCCAAGCTATAGATGCAGAAGTGCTTTTATTAACGATTCGGATTAAAAAGGATGGAGCTTTATGCGGATTCATTTTCTAGGATGGCTACTCTTTTTCAGAGAGTTTTTATTACGTTGAGATTGTGGTTTGTGAAGAATGCTTAGGAATAAGAAATATATACGAACATACATATTTTAATTACAAAATTCCTTTTGCTGGTATTATTTGACATTGTACTTTTTTAGAGGGCTAGAGCTTTGCAGGGACTTGCTGGTTTAGGAATGAAGATGGCAACTGTTATAAAATAACTCACTTTCATTCATGCTATTGAGGATGTTTCCTTTTTCCTAAAAGGGCAACATTATTGATGTATGGTCTGCTTAGTTTTTTTGCTAGCTATTGGTGGGAAAGAGATCTAGATTCTCAGCCTTTTAGCTCACTCATCATTAGCCGGAGACATTTTTCTTGTTGTTGTATAAAAAGGTTGCAATGGCTATACAATTTATTTTGTAGTTTAACTTTGTTAATTTCTATTTCTGTTAAGGGCGCTTGCGTGTTGAAAGCAGTCAATTGTTCACTTTCATGTCTGGTTGTTGAAAGTATGAAGTAGATGAATCGAGAGATTTATCTTCATACTGGTACGTCTGGGTTTTTCATATGCTATCATTTGTTGGCTTATAATTATTTTTCATTGAGACGTTTGACATAAATGAGAACCAAAACTATTAAGATATTCTCAGAGTACAAATGGGGGTAAAGCAAGGGACGGGAAGGAACACTTGCTTCTTTTGATGTCTGGTCTTATGAGGTCTAATTATGCTTTTAGTCGCTTTATTCTTTGTTTATTTTAAATTTGATCCCTTCTTTTTTATTTAAAATTAAAATTCCATTAATAACACCACTAGAGAACATCTGTTAAATCAGATTAGGTGGATTTGTTAAATCGGATTAGGTGGCATTTAAAAAAATAAATTTGATAACCTGACCAATTTGAAGCTTTGCGGAAACAATGAAAATAAATAAAGCTGCTGCTGTCATGATTGGTCTATGAATGGTAAAATATATGACTAGTAAAATAAAAAATAAAAAAAAAGTATCGGTTTTCACTTTTTGCTTTTCTAGAATGAATTGAGAATGATAGGACGTGAAATGAACTATGTGATTATATTGCAAATCAGTTACTCCATTAAATGTAAACTTCAATTTAACTAATCCAAAAATGGTCTTTGCCAGTACAAGTGAGTGGTTTTTTCCGTCTTCCTTTGTCAATCTCCAGAATGATGATATATAAGTGTTTGTCATGCTTTTCCTTGTTGGCTGTAGGCTTTCAGCTGCTTCTAACAAAGCAATCAATAAATGTGCTTTTAAGCTATATGAGAATGCCTAACAAATTTTGTCTTTCTCTCAAATTGCTATATTTTATCACTGTGATAATTTTTTTCCAGGTTTTCTTCCTAGTTCATTCTCTATGTATGCTATGAGCCTCTTATCAAGGTTATTTCTACTTGAGAAACCTGCATGGGCTGTTGCTGTTGCAGCTGTGGGTGTAATCCTAGGTTGGCCATTTTCAATCTTGGCATTTCTTCCACTGACCTTCTACTCTTTAGCTAAACAATTCAAACAAGCATTTCTTTCTGGTGCTGTCACCTCAATAGCTCTTCTTGTAAGTAAATTTAATCATTCCATTTGGTTATTATATCTGGATATATTGTTTTGATATCTTAACTTAGAGTTTGACATTAACATATTTGTAATTGGTTTATATTTAGTTTTTCAATTTGTTGTTTAATTGTTAATAATTGAAGTTTGTTCTCCAAGCACTCTCCATACTCGTTGATCACTGCTACTACCAATGCTGGACATCATCTGTTTTTAATCTCTTAGTATATAATGTATTAGGAGGTGGCGAGAGCCATTTGTATGGGACAGAGGGGCCACTTTTTTATATAAGGAATGGGTTTAACAACTTCAACTTCTGTTTCATCCTTGCTTTGCTTTTCCTGGGAATTCTGCCAAATTGCAAGGAAAAAGTATGCCCCTGACTTGCTTATTGTAATCTCTCCTCTTTATATATGGCTGGCATTTATGTCTCTGCAGCCGCACAAAGAAGAAAGGTACAATTAATCTTTATCCTAAATGTCTTTAGAAAATTTTGTTTATATTTTGTTTCCTGCTTTTCCCTGACATAAAATAGATAAATTAATAAAGAACATTCCAATATATGACTTTTAGAAGTTTCAAGGAGGGTTCAGAAATTGTTTTGGTCCAAAACTTTGGGCTAATTTGAATGGCATGTTTTGCAAGGGAACAAAACAGAGCACATTTGTCATTGTCTCTTTACGTGTCCTGAACAATTTTTAATATCGGTCTTGCCTGCTTCGATCTGTAACAGTCCATTATATTTAATTGTCATGTAGATTCCTTTATCCCATATACCCTCTTGTTTGTGTTACTGCTTCTGCTGTCATTGAGAGTTTTCCTGATCTTTTCTGAGACAAATATAATCCCTACGATAATTCTATTATAGTTATGGTGGGCATCTTCTACACCAATTTAATTCTGTATGCCTACAGCACTAAGCTCTCATTCAAATGGTATTGGCATTTTTACGCAGATGGCCAAATTTCTTAGACCTGTGGCCCTGAGCCTCATATTATGTGCCTCACATTCACGTACATTCTCATTGATCAATGGCTATGCTGCTCCAATGGAGGTTTACAAGATCTTGGAGCACCATGATGATGCAGGAACTGGTAATGGATAATCTCTTATATGATGCATTGTCCCTTGTTTCATTTTGTTATTAGTGAACCTACAAAGAAAAATGAATTTTCTTTTTGACAGCAATGTAGCGTTGACATATTTTTATGCATAACATGTTTTATTTATATGACTCACGATTTGGAGCCATCATTTGTTGCAATTGTCATGTTAGATAGATAGAACCTAGACTATCTTACCATGCTCTTATTATTTCCTACTCAGGATAAATCCTCTACAGAAAGTTTAAAGGTTAACTTCCAAAAGGAAGTCAGACTAGAAATACAAAGCAAACATTTTTGTTGTTTGAAAATCTTAAATCGATGTATCTTTTAAAAATTTCATGCTTCAATAAATTATGAATATTCTCAATGGTTATATAGGTTAGAATGAGTAAAGACCTAGAAGAATAGAAAATGATATGTCTATAATCAATGACAGGAATTGTAGGAAAATATGGTTTCATTTATGGACTTATGTCTGAATTGTGTTCCAGTGCTTGAAAATTAAGTGCAAGTTGATGTGAATGACAATGTCCTGGAGATCATATGGGAAGATAATAATTAAAACATGGAGGTTACAGGGATGATAAGGAGAAGGAAGAGTTGGACTTTAAGGGTAAAAATGTGTCAAATCTAGTGAGGTTCGTCATGACATCTCCTTTAACCTTCATTTGACCCTTTGTCTTTTTCATATATGCTACTTATTTTCTTTTTGAGGCCTTTACAAGTCCATCAACATGAAACTGGACTTATGCCTGTCACTTATTTATAGCGACAGTAGAATTTACGATTAGCCTAGCATCAGTTTTTTTATTGTGGGTTTACTTTTTACTGATTTCACTTTCATTACAGTAGATGGTATAGCTAATTTCCTTGTTTTGCTCAGTCAGGTGACCGAGATTCCGTTTAACAATTTTCTTTATTGCTGGAACAAGTCTTAACAAAGATCAAGATCAAAGTACTTCACTAAGTTATATATGCAGGCATTGCAATGAGAGGTGATGATGATTTGGCATTATATTCTCACCAGGATGAATTTTGTTTTAGAAATTGTAATACTTTGTGTGTCTCTGTGTGTGTGTGTTTTTTTATGTATTAAATTACATATTGAATCAATGTTTATGTATTAAATTTAAATTCATTAATTTTTATATTTAGTTTTGAAGTTTAAATTTTAATGGAAAATTTAATTTAATTAATATTTTTTTATTTATCCTTAAAAGTATATAGTTTAAAGTTCAAATTTCAAAAATTAAACATAATATAATATTTAACATAAAAATAAATATTATTTAATTAAAATAAAATAATTTTTTTAAAGTTCATGATTTTTAGCGGCGTTTGTGAGAAAAGTGCCGCTAAAGGTCATGGTCTTTAGCGGCGTTTTTTTAAATAAACGCCACAATTTTTTGCGGCGCCTGCTATAGAGGCGTTTTATGCGGCGTTTGTGAAAACGCCGCTAATAGTTCTACGGCGCTTAAAAACGCCGCTAAAGGCGAAAAAAAACGCCGCTAACAGTCTGTTTTCCTGTAGTGAAAGGATAACAAAAATATAAAATATAATCTTTAGAAATACATACAATAGGTTCACAAAAATATACATATACCTAAATAACTTTAGAAATAATTACTTGTAAAAAATATGCTCTTAATAATGCCTTTAAGATTTAATTAATTTTATTATAAATTATATATATAATAAACTTGAAAATATACTTATATGTACCAAGAAGACTATATGCATAAAATGTATGGATAATGTATATAGATTATATTCATGTACCAATGTTTTCGTATATGTATAATATTTAAGTAATATATAAAACATGTAATTTCCTTTTAAACAAGAAATATATATATATATGTTAGCAAATTCAAAAACATTTAAATGTATGTAGTAATTTAATGTTAATAATATTAATGAAATAAAGCTAATTTTATTATAAGGTATATATATACACATATAATAATGTATAAAACATTACATAAAATAGTATACAACATGTTGAAATACAATTACCCAAATTACAAAAAATAAGTAAACCAATAATACAAATGATACAATTAATATAAACATTACAAATAATATAAATGATATGATAAAAATAAATTTAAAAATAATAATTAATAAAGTAACTCAAAATATACGAGTAAATAAGCCCGAATTTAAAACTATAAAATGAATCCAAACAAATTACCTAATTGAAATCAAAGTAAAATAAAAAAAGGGATAATTTACAACTAAAATAAACTACTAATAATAAAATAAGGATCCATGTATAACACACGTGAATTCACAGGGACTAAGATTGAAATTATCCCTGATCCTGAAACACTGTGTTGAGACATGGGCTAAAATGCAATGTCATATAAACTTTAGGGAAGTTTTTTAAGAAAACAAAACAAATCAGGCGCAATGGGAGCTAATCATAATGCGGCGCGAATGGGAAGGGCCTGCTGCACAAATAATCCATTTTAGGCGCAAAAGCGCATATTCGGGTCTCCAAGCGGGTTAAGGCACGGACCCTCTCCCTTAAACGATGCCGTTTTTGATTTTGATGCTAAAATCCCTATTTTCATTTGTTTTCTTTTCAAAACGCAGATGAAAGACAGAACCCTTGCTCTGTGAGGGCTTATTTCATCGCGCAGCCACTAACCTCCATCAATTTGATGGCCAATGGTGCTGATAATGGCCAGATCATGCCAACGGAGGCCACAACCCTGGAAATCTGGTAACCTCACTCCCTTTTTCTCTTTTTTTTTTAAAAAAAAAAACGTGAATCTTATGCTATTCTTTCAAAAAACGAAAATAAATTTTGAAGATTTAAACAAAACTTTAACACCGCTCGACCCTCGCCCACATCTATGCATATCTGAGATGTTTGAGCTTTCATCGACGTCGATTTGGGTTCCCATTCATGTGTTCGTGCTAAATTTGCAAACCAATCAAAGGAAATAAAAAAATAGATTTGGAAATCACCTTTCAAACTTTTGGCTTGATTTTTAATATCTGGTGTGCATAAGATGCGTAGGTACATTCGATGGCTTTTTATAGCCGGATTTACAGAGTAAATAAAAAATAAAATTACATTTAATCACTGTAAATTCTGTTTGTAACACCCTGAAAATTTCTACAGTAAGATATTATCCTTAATATAGTAAAATAAGGAAATAAAGTGACAAGAAGAGGAAAAATTGAGTTGTGTCACTGGGAAGTATATTATGACATATTGATTCAAGAAAGGACTAAATTGTAAAAGTGAGAAAAGTTTTAGGGCCCAAGAGTAAATACTCAAAATTTGAGGGATTAAAGTGTAAATATGAAAATTTGAAGGACTAATAGTGCAAATATTTTAAGGGTGGAATGATCTAGAAACCAAGGAAAATTGATGAATTAGGACCAAATTGAATAGGTGAAGAATTATGAGGGACTAAATTGCAATTTTACCAAATTAAGTGATGACTCAAGAATGGAATTTTAAAATATCACTAAGGGCAAAATGGTCAATTGGAAGAGAGAGAAATCTAGAGACAGTGATGATGTTGGAGATATTTTAGATAAATTAAATAAATAAATATTAGTTTATTAATACTTTAAATTGATTTTTAAATAATATTTTATTATTTTATTATTATTTTATTTAGTATATATATATATAAGGAAAGAAAGATGAAGAATCATCATATTTTCTTTCCCATGCAAACCAACGTGAGAGAGGAAGAAGAAAATAAGTTTTCTTTCTTTACAATTTAGTCCTTCCACCAAAAACTCATTGTTTTCACCTAAAAATTGAAAGAATTTCCATAGCCATCAAGAGAGAAAGATAGCAAGGAGATGATGGGGAGCAAGAATATCAAGTTGGATTCAAGAAATAGAAGCTAGAGGAGAGAGAAAAATCAAGTTAAAGATTGAAGTCAATAAGAAAAGGTAAGAACATCAAGATTTCAATATATTTTTAAGTTTAATATTGTTGAAAAAGCATGGAATTGATGTTGATTTAGAGTTTTCTTATATATGGTCTTATGTTCTTGTCATGTTAGTGAAGAGAAAATAAGAGAAAATAATGAAAAATAGTGTAGAGAAAGAAAATAAGGGTGTTATAAACATGATAAATAATACCTTGCACTAAAACAGTTTTAGACAGCAATAATAGTCTAAATTTGAAAAATCACCAAAAATTGTGGGAATTGAATTAGAGGTTAAATAAAAAATTAAATTAAAGCTTATTGAGTCTAGTTTCTTATAAAAGAAACGGTGTAAGAAATGAAATTGTAAATTGTGAGATATAGTAAATTTTGTGAGATAAGGTTAGAATGATTTCGGGTTCCTCTGTTCTGACTTTGTAAAATAATCAAAAATTGGAGAAAAATAATTATGGGCTTAAATCATATGATTAGAATTCTGAATGAGTCTATTTTCAGAAATAAACGGGAACATCATTTGAATTCTGTACAATGAGATAATTAATTTTTAGTTAAGAAGGGTTGGAATTGTTAGACAACAGAATAAGGGTGATTTTAAAGAATAAACTGTACTTATTGGGTAAACCAAAAATTCTGAAAATTTTATGATAAGAAAATACATAAGTCTAGTTTCATGTAAAATTAGCGGATCTTAATTTCGAGTTCTATAGCTCAAGATATAAATAATTTAGTGACTATGACGCAAATGGACAGTTTTGAATATACATATAAGTAAATAGTGAAATTATTGATATTGTTATTTGTAGCATATTATATAAATTAAGGATGTGGAACGGAGAGGAGGAGGAGGAAAATATGTATGAATACTCATCTAGCATGGCTAATTTGCATGTTTTAGGCTCAGGGACTAAATTGAATAAAATTAAAACTTTATGGGTAATTTTTTAAAAATGTTAGAAATGACCAATTTGCATGAAATGAATTATTTTATCATTTAAAATTACAAAATTGAATGAAATTATTAATTTAGCTCAAGATCGGGGAAAAACATGTTTTAAGGATTAAATTGAAAATTGTTGAAATTATGAAAAATTTTGATATTTTATAGAATTCATGGGTTGTTATCAATTTGTTTGAGAATAACAGCTGGAAATAAGGATTAAATTGCAAGAATTTTATTTTTTTAGCCTAAGGATGAAATCGTCATTAATTAAAAAGTTTAGAGGTAAAATGGTAATTTTGTTTAGAGTATCAATTGAATGTATTAGAACATGAAATAAATGAAAACGACGATCAAATTTCTTTGTAAAGATCCGGATGACTCGAATACGAGACTTGAACGTAGAAAAGAAAAGATATCGAATTAATGAAATTATAAACATGAACAAGTAACGAGGTAAATTAGTGTAACTTGAATTGTATTTTTAAATGCATGAAATATCGATATAATGAATTACCTGATTTATGTTTACGAAGAAATGGCAAAAGAATAATATTTATCATGACATGTAAATAGGTGATTATCTTTGATACGTTGATATAAGGAAATTAATTAAATTGAGACGAGTAATAAATTCAAGTACAACATATCGAGAAAAATAAGTATGTTAAGGGACAATATGTTTGATTTTAATTGGTTCCAAATATGAATGTTAGATGAAATGAAATATATGATAAATAAATCGGTAACTCCAGTAATGCTCTGTAACTCTATTCCGGTGGCGGATTCGGGTTAGGGACGTTACACTGTTAGCCTCTTTCTCGTGCATTCCATTGCTGTTTATTTTTCTTTCTTGCAGGTTCTGTCAACGTGGATGTACGGAGGTGCACCTGGGATGTACGGAGGTAGTCATGCGTGAGAATCCCTCGTGGGAAGCCGACCCTCTTATACTATTCTAGTTTATTCCATAAGTTTCTGGCATTCTCAGGCTGTTGAGATTCTTTTTGGGTGTATTGGGCCTCGAGTTTGGGCTATTGGAATTGGATTTTAGGGTTTATTCAATTGGGTCATGGGTTATTTTAGTTTAATGGACTTTTATTGTATTGATTTTTATTTTTTCATTTTAGGTTTGGGTTTTGTAAATGGAATTTGGCCCTATAAACCATTTGGTATGTTATTTATTTTTGTTTGGTTTTATAAATATATTTTTATTTTTGGTTTTTTTATGGGCCTGGGCGAACAATTTATACTTGAGAAAACAGCCCCAATAGAGTCTTGAGTAGTCATCAATTAAAAGGATGAAATACCTACTGCCATTCAAAGATTCAGTCTTCATAGGGCCACACATATAAGTGTGGACCAATTGCAATTTTTTAGAGGCCCTCCAGGCTTTATTAGCAGGAAATGGTAGTCTAACTTGCTTTCCTACCTAACATACTTCACAAGCATCATGTTTTTCAATTTTTTTTTGTGAAATTTTCAACCAAGTCTTCTTTAGAAAACTGAAATAGAGACTTATAGTTGACGTGGCCAAACCTTTTGTGCCACAACTTGGATTCATCTAATGCAGTTGTGTTGGCATAAATTGAATTCTTATTCTAATCAACAACAAAGCTTTTGTCAGTCATGATTGCTGACATGAGCTTGGATCCACTTGGACCACTAATCAGATACTTTTTGCCTTTGAATACTATAGAGTATGCCTTTTCAAGCAACTGGACAATACTTTGTAGACTTCTATCAATTTCAGGTATAAACAGAACATTAGAAACAAGTTTGGTACCTGAAGGAGTGTCAATCAACAGATCTCCCTTGCCTTCTGCTTTAATGTATTGTCCATTGCCCACTTTTACTCCTGTTTTGAAGCTTCTATCAATGCTTTTGAAAATAGCAGCATCAGGTGTCATGTGGTTTGTGCAACCACTATAAATCAGCCACCCTTTTGTGATTTTTCTTTTGAAAGTTGAGCAGGAGACAACAAATACTTGTTCTTCCTGATCACAACCTTCTTCTGCCACTTGAGCTTCTGTTCTAGGCTGTTGAGGTTGGTTTTGCTTATACTTGCCTTTTTTTCTACAAACCTTCTCAACATGGCCCATCTGTTTACAAACATTGTACTGCACATCAGGTCTGAACTAGAAGTTAGCTTCAGGATGGCTAACTATTTTGCAATGTGAGCAAGGTGGATACCTTCTTCTTGTTCCATCTCTTCTTGATTTGTCTGGCCAAGTTTTCTTCCCTTTATAGCCAGAGGAGCTCAAGGTTGGTTTACTCTTAGCTTGAAAAGCACCTTCTTGATGCTCCTCCTGTCTGCTAGCTTTTTTTTGTTCCTAAGCATATAGGGCATTGATTAGCTCAATCAAAGAGATGCTTGAAAAATCTCTTGAATCTTCCAAAGAAGAGATTTTGGGTTCATATCTCTCAGGTAAGGTTGAAATAACCTTCTCCACTATTCTGGCTTCACTAAATTGTTTCCCAAGCAGTTTGATGCTATTCACAACAACCATGATTCTATCTGAATATTGCTTAACTGTCTCTAACTCCTTCATATTAAGGTTTTCAAAATCCTTTCTTAAGTTTAAAAGTTGTTACTGTCTTTTTTTTAGTGCCTTAAAACTCTTCTTTAAGCTTGTCCCAAGCCTGTTTTGGAGTCTCACAGGCCATGATCCTTGTGAAAATCAAGTCTGACACACTGTTTTAGATGCATGATGTAATGACCCAAAATTCACGGGCATCGAAAAAGTACAATATCGGGCCTTCGTTTTAGTGAAATGAGTTTGTAAATAATTATTAGAAACATTTATGAAACTAGTGGTGTGCCTAATTAGGTTCTATTTAGGTGAATTTAGCTTCATTAAGAGTAATTAGGAAAAAAAGGATTAAATTGAATTAAGAGTAAAAGTTTAATTATAGATTAATAAAAAGAAAGGGGGATCACAATGACAAATAAACCATTTCTCAATGGTTGAGGCGGCAAGTAGATTTAATTATTATTATTAGTAGTATTATTATAACTATATTATAATTATTATTATTGTTAAATAAATTAAAATGAAGCCAAATGTGTGATAATAATGATATACATGTGCAATTAAAAAAAAGCATACAATTGTAAATTATAGATGTAATTTGCTTATTAATTAAGCATAAGATATTTATTATTTATTACTTATCATTAGTAAATTAAAAGATATTTTTTAGATAAATAATTAAATTATGAGATTTTTGTATAATAAACAAATTGAATAATGACAATTATAATAAAAATATTGGTACATTTGTAATAAATAGATATATGTACACTTGTTATAAAATAATTTTTTTACTTAATATTAAAGTAATAGATAATTAGTATAGAAGGCCCAAAATTGCCTGGTCCAAATTAAAACTACCCAAACCCAAAATTAAAAAAAAACCTAGCCCAAACCTAATGAGCCAAAAATTCTAAAAAAAAAAAATCAGAAAAATAAACCTAAAAAAACCTTAGCCGCAGCCCCTAGGGCCAACTGCCCTCTGCCACCACCTGCTCCACCGCCCGTGTCAGCACCGCTCAACCACCTGCAAGGAAAAAAAGGAGAAAAGACAGCAAATGGGAGAAAAGGCTTGTACAATGGCTATAAAAGTCGATTTAAGACTTTGTAAACGGGATTGACAACTTTTACAATAAAAAATATACTAGATTTCAACCACAATATTAAAAAGCAGATTCAACATCAAGAACAGAGACTAAAAATATCAACAAATCGCAAGAAGCAAAAAAAAAAGCCCAAAGAAGAAATCAAAAATAAAAAATCGAGAGGTGTTTTAAATTTTCGAATCTGTTTCTTTTTTTACTTTTCTTTTCCTGTCTACATGGACATGCATATATGCTATTAAAATAAAGAAAAAAATAAAAAATACACCTTTCTCACGCGGTGGCCGGCGACGGACCACGGTGGCGATTGGCCGAGCTCCTCACCGGAGAAGGTACCTGCAGAGAGAAATAGGAGAAGAAAGAAAATTTTTTGAAGAATAAAATGAAAAGTGAATTTTTTAAAAAAAAATCTGCCTTAAATAACCGGTTAAAACGATGTCGTTTTGGCCGGCCTTCTTAATGCCAAAACGACGTCGTTTCAAGCACAGGACCCGCGCCTTGACCCGACCCGCTTCAAGGATCCGCGTGTTTTTGGGTTTCTGGGATATTTATGCGCGCGGTCCTTCCGCTTTTTTATCAATTCGCAATCAAATCCCTTTTAATTCCTAATTTTGACCCAGAAACTTACTTCGAATTTCAATTTAATCCTCCTTTTAGACGCGCGCTTTAGAGGGTGGGGTTATTTCCAGTTTTAGGCCCTCCATGTTTTTCTGAGATTTTAAATCGGTCCCTTTCTTCTTTGTTTATTTTCAAATTGGCCCCCTAACTTTTTCTCTAATTTCAATTTAGCCTTTTTGTGTTATTTTCAATATTGTAATTAAATTAACTAAGGTAATATATTACTGTTATCTCTTATTATTATTATTATTTTTTTGTTAATATTATTATTATATTTTACTTTTGGTGTTTATTTACTTACTGTTTGTGTAACGCCCTAATTTTCGGGAATTCTGTGAATGTTGGCAAAATTTCATGCTTTGATTTTGTCATTTGTGAGTGAAATTATGAAATAGGACCTATGTGAAAATGTTTGAAAATGCTATAGGCTAATTTGTAGTGGCCAAATAAATAGTAGTGCAAAATAGGAGGATTTGCATGTCAAACCTCCCATTTTACAAGAAGTGGCCGGCCATCATGTTGTTGTAGACAATATGTGCACTTGATATCCATAATTTATGGTACAAATTAATAAAAATTGATAATGGGTTAGGTAAATGTTCCATGATAATGGGTTAGGTAAATGTTCCATGATGGGCATTTCATGTCTTTTGTATTAAAGAATTAAATGGATGAAATATGAAATTTTATTAAAAGAAAAAGGGGTGAAAAGAACAAAGTTTTGTCCATCTTTGTTCATCATAGCCGAAAGTTAGAGAAGAGAAAGGAGAGGAGAAAGCTCTTGAATGTTTGGTCACTTGGGGAAGAAAATTGAAGGTAAGTTCATGGTAGTTTGCTTCTATCTTGATGTTCATGAGTTCTTCTTGATTCTACCTTAACTCTTGAAGCATATTTTGGTTTTTAGTTGTGTTGTGAGCATTTAATCATGAATTAAAATGAAGGAAATGGTTGTTGTTTCATGTTCTTTTGATGAAAAATGGAAGATAGGTGAAGTTGAGCCAAACAAATGAGCATGCATGTGCCTTAGATGCTAAAGGGAAAATCGGCTAACATGTTGTACTTTAAAATGATGAAATGGAGATTATACTTAAGTAAAATCATAGATTTGTGATGATTGATTGGTGATATACATGTTTAAATAACATGCACGCAAGGTATGTGTGAAAGAGTGATTTGGTAATAAATCTGCTTGGGACAGCAGCAGTAACGTGACTTTGGAAAATCACCATAAATTGTGGGAGATGAATTAGAAGCTGAATAAATTATGTAATTAAAGCTTATTGAGTCTAGTTTCAAATGAAATAAATAAGAACATATTTTGAATTCTGTACAATAAGAAATTTGATTCGTAATGAAGAGTGGTCAGATTAGTCAAACAGTGAAACATGGGAAACTTTGAGAAATATCTGGTATTGATTGGCTAAACAAAAAATTCTTAAAATTTTATGGATAGAAGATATATGAGTCTATTTTCATGGAAAATTAACGGAACTTGATTTGGAGTTTCGTAGCTCCAGTTATAAATGATTTAGTGACTGTTGCTCAGGAAGACAGCTTGCAGTGAAATTATGATTATGTGGTAAACACTGACAAAAATTTGTTAATGAGTTGCTTATTGATTTCTTATAAGCTTACTCTGATCTGTAGGTGTGGTTGGCCAAATATTGTAAGGGGTTAATACGTAGTTCGTATTTGAATAGTTAGATTAACGTGTTAGTAATCCAATTGTAGGCGGTTCGTGTGTGGATCTCGTCAGCATATCGTCGCAAACAGGTGTGTAACTAACACCCTCTTATAGACTAGATCGGCACAAGCCGAAAAGCCGAAATGCCGAAAAGCTGGTATTTTGAGATCTTGCGAGTGTGTGAATGCTCATGAGATTAATAGTTTGATGTATATGGTAAATTAAAGTGATAAGACTGCAGAGTGCGCGATTCTGTGCATTTCGATATTTTTGGGCTTAATGGGCCAAAAACGGGATAATGGGCCAACGGGCCCAAATTGGTAAGAAAACGCGGTAAGTGTTTCTGATCGTACGTAAATGGCTATGTTATGTATGAAAACCTTAAGAATAGTTAAATTACTTGAATACCCCTATGTATGCAAAATTACCATTATACCCCTAGGGTTACTTTTGACTGAAAAGCATGACGATCTGATTCTGTATGATGTATGCCATGATTATATATCTGTTGCATGGGGACTTGGGTTATACTATGGAGGAAGCGTCCTGGTGGCTATGCCACAATTATCTGATCTGGTGGCTCTGCCACATATATCTGTCCTGGTGGCTATGCCACAATTATCTAATCTGGTGGCTCTGCCACATATATCTATTCTGGTGGCTCTGCCACAATATCTGTATCTGGTGACTTCGTCACAATATCTGGCAGCCTCGCTGCGATTTCTGTGGTGTGTAGCGGTTGGGTGGATCGAGTAGTCTCCCCACATGGTGTAAGGCTGGTACGGGGGTGTTATGGATGAATCTGGGTTGGGATTTCTGCATTCATGTAATATCTGTTCTGATCTGTTATGGGCCTATGGGCTTTATTCTAAATTTCTATTCTGGGCTAAGGCCAACTTATTCTATTTCTGTGGTTTGAGCTGATATAGGCTATGGTTGGGTTAATTTACACACTGAGTTTCCCCAAACTCACCCATTTTATTTTCATCCACGCAGGTAATCCCCAACCATAGTGGGCTTGGAGCTGTGAGGGAATTAGGAGTGGCCACCCGTTCTGAAAGTTTGATTTTCTTTTGGTGAACTGGACATCCTTTTATTTACGTTTGAAGTTTTGAGTTTTTAAATGTAATAAGGCCGCTTAATTATTTTTGATGGTTTTAATATGTATTACTAAGATAGGTATTACTTATTTTAACTGTTGAAATTGGATAGCTTTAGGGCGCGTTTTCAAAAACAACAATTGATTTCAAAATAACATGACAACAAGCAAAGCTTCCGCAATGAAAGTATTTTCCAAAATTAATCACTTTTCCTAAAAATGACTTAATCAAATCGGTTTCCCAGAAATATCCATGACGTTAAGGTGTGGCAATGGCGGTATGCATGTCTAGGATTGGATCCGAAGGGAGCTTGGTACTTAAGCAGTCCGATGGACTCACCACCTTTTTTCCGGTTTCCTACCTGGCGCACAGTTTCCATTCACTTTAACCTATAATGAAATTATCTTTTAAAACACTAAGTAAGTTTTTCTAGATCAACAATATAAAATGTTTTGAACGCTTCGATGTGGCATGTCGGATCCGGTTATAACGTCTGGGCCGGGTTTGGGGTGTTACAGTTTGGTTATTAGTTCATTAATTTATTGTTATTAACATATTATTATTCTTAATGTATTATCATTACTATTATTTTTATTTTTATTTTTTACTATCATCATTTTTTTAATTATTATTATTATTATTATTATTATTATTTGTTGTTTAATATATTATTACTATTGTATTTTATTTATTTATTACCACTTCTATTGTTATTACTATTATTATATTTTACTACCATTATTTTTCATACGTATATACGCTACTGTTTATATTATTACTACTATAACTACTATATTTTTTTACTCCCTCTATTATGTATTACCAATATATTATTACTACCATTGTTACTGTTATTATTATTATCACTTGTTATTATACTCATCACTATTATTATACTTTATTATTGTTACTTATTATTTTACTATTATTATTATTGTATTCTTACTATTATTGTTATTATATTTCCTTTTTTTATTTACTTATGCATTATTATTTTTTTATATTAACTAATTTAATACATATATTTTAGCACACTTATTTTATTTATATGTCATTACCCTTATTATTAATATTTCATCATTTATTTTATTTATATCCTTTTAAATAATTTTAAATTTTAGATTACTTATTATTTGTATTATTGTTATTACTATTTGTATTTACCATTATTATTACTATTATTTTCACTTTTATTACTATTACTATTATCATTTCTTTATTATTTTCTATTACTATTATTATTATTAATATAAATATTGATATTCTTATTACTACTTTTATTATTATTAATATTATTGTTTTACCACCACTATTATTATCAACATTATTATTATCATCGTTTTCATCATTATTGTTAATTTCCTGTTGTCATGTTTTATATTTCTTTTATTTACTTATGTACTCGTTTATTTCATTTCCCTTATGCATTTGTTTTATGTTATTAACCTTGCCCTGAAGAAAACAATTATTTTTTCATGAAAAGCGATACTCCGTGTTTGGAATTTTGAGAAAATCGTGCCCTAACTTACTGTGTTTCGATTCTTCTCATTTTATCAAAATAACGGAATATTCTTTTAAATCACAATACGAGTTTAAAAAATGCCTATTTTCGGAGATGCAAGGTGTGGTGCCCTAACTTACCGGGTATGACATTTTGTTACCTCGAAATAAGATTTTCGCAAATGAACGCAATATTCGGTGTTCGGGAATTCGAGGAAATGTACCCTAACTTACTGGGTTTCAATTTTCCTCGTTCGCCCTAACTAACCGAATATCCTTTTTAAAAGGAGTTAAAATACATTAATTTTAAATAAAAGGCAAGCTCAGCCTCAAAGTTCGAGATGTCGTGTCCTAACTTACTGGGCATGATATTTTATTACTTCGAGATGAGAGAGTCCTTAACATCCATTTTAATTTATTCAATCATTTTTGGCATTAATACAAAGAGGGGTCGTATTTTAAATTCTTTCAAGTTTTTAAATTTTTGACACTGAGACACTAATTAATCAACTAGGTACCAATTTTGGGCGTATCGAGGGTGCTAATCCTTCCTCGTGCGTAACCGACTCCCGAACCTGTTTTCTTGATTTTCGTAGACCAAAAATTATCATTTTAGTAAATCTTAACTTTTATTAAAATGATTAATTTAAGGTGACCCGATCACACCTCACCAAAAAGGATTGGTGGTGACTCCCTCTATTCGTTTTCATTTTCAAATACAAGTCGATCCCATTTTTTTCAAAAAAATAGTTACGACAATTAGATTAAATTATATTATTGTTAATTAAATAATTAAATTATAAGATTGTTGTGTGAAAAATAAAATAAATGATGACAATTGTATGAAATTGATGGTGTACATTTGTATATATATGATTAAATACTTAATAGATATTTAGAATAAATATATTATAATATATGTTAAGTAAATAAATAAAATAAAGTGTGTACATATATATATAAGGTATAAAATAATAAAACAAAAGAAAAAGAAAGAAGAAAGAACAGAGAGCATTCGAAACAGGAGAAAAGAAAGAAAGAAAGAAAAGAAAAAGAAAAAACTAGGGATTTGAAGTTTGAAGTTTAAATTGGTAAGTCAATTAAGTCCTTTTCTTTTAATTTTGATGTTTTAGAAGTTTTAGAACAAAGTTTTGTAGAAATTAAGTTGAGATTTTGGAAGTTCTTAGGTTTTTTAGTATAGTTCATATTGAACAAATGATTTAATTAGGGATTAAATTGATAAAATTTTTAGTTAGAATTGATAAAGGGATTAAATTGTGAAGTAAGCTATAAGTTTTATGTTGTAGGGACTAAATTGAGGAAAATTCGAAATTAAGAAAATATGCTGAAAAATTAATAGTTAAATTTGAGTATGGATGAAATTTGAATAGAAATAGAGTGTGAATTAAATTAGAAAAGTAAGTAAAATTAGTTAGGATTAAATTGGGAATAAGGTAGGAATTGATTAGAAATTCAATTATTTATTATAATTAGTGCTGTAATTAATAGTATAATTATTTTAATTTTCGTAGCTAGCAAAGAACCCGAGGCATCGGCACCGAAAGGAAAAGAAAAAGTTGTCAAGGAGTAATCGAATAAATTCGGGTTTGTATTACTATAATTCAAATTATTTATTTATTCATTAAATGTTAAATTAAATTATGTATTTGGTAAGTAAATTATGAGGTAAGTTTTGTTATGAAATTGAATGATAATTGAAATGGTTGTTAAATAAATTTTAGTATTGGATTATGATTGAATTGTTGAATTGAAAGAGAATTTGGGATTTAAAGTGAAGTTGAATTGAGTGAGAAATATGTGTTAGTATTGAATTGTATTTTGAGTGGTGAATGGAAAGTGTATTTGATTTTGAAAGTGAATTTTTGAAATGAAAGTGAAATTGTGATTTTAAGTGGAATTCATATGAATATTGATTGAAACAAAGAAAGTGAATTGAATACCCTATTAACTAGTCGGGCTGAGTCGGATATAGTTGGCATGCCATAGGATTGGAAGTGTTCAGGGATACTTCGACCTCGAGTCAATGAGACACTGGGTGTCATACTGTTACTTCGGATAGATTCGATGAGGTACTGGGTACCAACTTTACTTTGGCTAGACCGATGAGACACTGGGTATCAACTTTGCTTTGAACTATCCGATGAGACACTGGGTGCCATTCTGGTGTGTTTGGTTGGATCCGTGTATCCGCCAAAGTCCGGGTTTGTTAATAGGGTGAATAACTGAAATGAGAAAATTAGATAAATTTGATTAATCGTACTATTAAAAATATGAGAAAGAAATTAAGAGTTGAACTGTGAATTGAATTGAAACATGAGATTTGAAGCATGAAATTAAGGTTCATGAAACTGTTAAATATCGAATTATCGATATTGAAATCAGTTGAATAAATGAAATGAGAAAATCGAATGAATTTGATCGATTGAACTATTGAAAGTATGAGAAAGTGAAATTATGAATTGAAATTGAGATATCGAAATAGAAAGTGAAAATAGAATGAATAGGAAATAATGAAATAGTGTATGAGTTAATTGAATATAATCATATGAATTAATTATAATTATTTTATTGAAAAATGTTGGTTCAAATAATTATTAAAAAACTAATGTTACTGAATAACTGATGATTACTGAATGATTCTATTAAGTACTGAACAACTGATTGTTATTGATTGATTATGAATAGAAATGAATATTTTCTTTAGAATAAGTTATTGAATTGAGATATAGAAATGAAATTTATGAAATGGTTATTGATGAAATGTATGAAATGGATATTAATGTAGTAAGAAGATATATAAATTAAAATGAAGAAAAGCTATTTAAAATACATATTATTAAATTAAAATTAAAGCTTACATGCATGAACGATTTATTAAGGTAAAATAGTGGTAAGATTTAATGTGTATATATATTGTTTTACCTTAAGTATTTGAATTATAGTAATACTACTGGATGTATACTCAGCGTACGGTTTATTGCCGTGTGTAGATTAGGTACAAGAATTTTTGAAGAGTTGAATTTTGAGATTGCAAGCTTCCATCTCATCACATCTTCAAGCAACAACAGGGTATGTTTTAAAATTTTGAATAGAATGGCATGTACTTAGGAAAAATATTAAGTATTTTCCAAGTGTCCGTTTTATGTTCTAATATATTAGTGATTAGCCAAGAATTACTTTAGCACAAATGTAATATTCCTATATCAGGTTCCTTGAGTCGAACATGGTATAGGGGTATTACACATGACATTGCCTTGTACCTCTTAACTCTATCATCGGAGTGATGCCTGATGGGGTTAGCTCTCAAGGGTGGTGGTTCAACATCAGCATTGATAACTTCCCACAAGTTAAATGCTTGCAGGTATAGATTTTCATCTTCAATACCCAAATGTGGTAGCCTTCACCTTTAAATACTGGTAGTGGTGCTGGAGAGAAACCTGATGAAGACATTGTTTTTTATAGTAGAAAAGAGAAGGTACTCTAAGAAATCAGCTCTCGATACCAATTTTAGGAGTTGAGACTTGAAACAAAGCAATTACAACAAAATAAGCTTTAAGTAATAGTGACTTGCTGAACAAACAAGAAACTTAGGCTAACAGAACTAGAAAAGATAGCTTAGTTTGAAGCAGAAACAAGAAGAAAATTTGATGATGAATGATTCTTAGATGATCAGAGAAATAAAACATTACATATAACAAGTAATTAACTTGTCAAAATCAGAAAGTGTTACCTAAACACACCTTACTCTACTAACAATGTCTTTAAACTTATAAAACATTGCTTGCACACTTGGTTAAGCTAATTTATCAAATCTATCAGCACCAAATTGCAACAAATTCATTACAAACTTAGTTCAATTGTAACTAAAACAAAACATCATCAAAATATCAAAATGACAGCTGCATGTGCTTCAGCTGCTAACTTCATGGCTCGATCTCAAGCGCTGCATGTAAGCCAACTTCTAACAGGCTTCAAATACATCTGTCTTCTAACAACTGTGCCATCACATCTTTTTCATTATTGATTGGCGAGAAAATATGCATTAGATAACGGGACCGAGTTTCCCAATCTGTTTCATTCTACTTTATACCTTCCCACCACTGCTCTTCTCCTTTGATTGTTTTAAGACCTTTGCTTGACAACTCCCTTTTTAATAGGATTTTTAGCTTTGGGCAATCATAGAAGCCTATTCTCTCTAATTTTGGTGCAATGGATAGGCCATTTGAAATACTGACCAGTTCAGGGAGGTAAAGAAGAAACAACCTTTTCAAACTAGGGAGTAAAGGCTTTAAATATGGTAGAGCAGGTGCATGACTTACAAGGCTGCTCACTTGGGGACAGTTCTCCACAATAATCTCCTCCAAGTTAACAAAACTCGGGAGAAAAGGTTTTAAATATGGTAGGGCAGGTACATGACAAGGGTTTTATTTGGAGAGGATTGCCCAAAATATTCCTCGCAAAGTGAGGCTTTTGGAGAAAGGCATCTATCTGAATTTTGGATGTCCTCGTTGTGGGGAAAGTGAAGATTTAGAACATGTGTTGTTAAGGGGCTGCAAAGCTGGTGAAGTGTGGAGTTTAATTGGAGTCTCAGTTCCTGATGATTCAGTTCATTATTTCATTATGTATTTGCTAAATTTATATAGGATGATACTTTGACTGGGAGGAATATGCGAATTCTTCTGGATTAATCCAGATTTTTGGACTTAGGATGGGGGGTACAAAATAAACTTATTGAGTTTTAGTTTATGGTGGCTGTTTTAATGAGTAATTATGATGATTTTTCTTTTAAGAAAAATTTCTATTGAGCCTTATTTCACTAAAAATAAAAATAAAAATTTAAGTTATTTAATTAAAAATATATATACATATTTCAATGATACTCTTTAACAAAAGAATAACATTTCAAATTATTTTTAATTATAATAATGTTGTTGCCAAACAAATTTTTAACTTAAGCCACGAATGTATTATTAATTAAATTTATAGTTTTTAGATTAAAATTATGAAAAAATATTCAAATTAATGTTTTTTACTAAATTAATTAACATTCAAATTTAGTTTTTTAAATTTATTATTAAAAAAATATTTCGAAAATTAAATTCAATAAAATTTATTAATGGGTTAAAATGTTTTGCACACAAAGTCTAAACACAAAAAAAGTATTAGTTTTTTGTCGATTGAGTCTTTAACTTAATTGGTATTGACATTGTTGCTAGCGCAAGAGGGCGTGAGTTTGACTGCATTATTCTCTTATTTAAGAGTTGGAATGGACTATGAGTAATTTTTATACATTGTATCCAAAATTAAATATTATGAATGGTAATGCTACCTTCAGATTAAAGAAAGTAAATAAAAAAAAGTAATTTTTTTTATAAAATCAATCTATTATTCAAAAATCATTTTGGGCGAAACAGGAGACACTAATTTCTCCAGCAGAAAAGGTGGGTCGACTCCTCTCATATCACTAACCTGTAGCAGCCAAATAAACAATTGCACTTGGTAAATTAGTAGTCTGATAACGTTGCAAGAACCCCTAATTAGTTAATCTAGTAATCAAAGAATAAATTATACCTCATAATTTATTGTGTAAATTAGTGCTCCATCAGTTCTGGAAGAGACACAATTAACAACATCAAGTCCTTCCTCAAGCAGTTGTTGTAGCACCTTTGAGAGGGTCAAAGCTTGAGCTCCAACACTGTCGCTGATCACAATTTCTACACCATCCAAAGATTGGCGAACTACAGCACTGCTAGGGAAGGCCTCGATACAGCTCATGCTCATCCCCTGGTGAAAACCACTCGAATTACCCCATACCTTCTTTAACTCATCTCTCTTGCCACTCAGTCCATCGATCCTCTTCTTCAGGTACTTTATGTAGCTAACTGCTCCATCCACTTCATCTGATATTGAACACTTTCCCTGAAAAAAAACCCATGAAATATGCCAAAGCCTGAAAAAAAAGAGGTTATCCATTGATTCGTGTACAGACTTTTTACCCTGATGTACTTAGGAGGGAGAAGGTTTCGAAGAGAAGCATAAAGGGTGGCTATTTCTTGCCTTCTTTGCCTCCCAATGCCCCTATGCATAGACTTTTTCTTATCATCATCGTTACTATTTTCTCTCTTGCCACTGGCCAATAATTTTTGTTGCCGGCCTCTACTCCCTGACACAACAGCGGGGCAACACTGCCAAGAATTTAAATCTAAAACCTGTTACGGTGTGTTTGGTTCAATGTAGTAGTAGTACCGCAGTATTGTTTCCGATGAGCTGTGTTTGACTCATTTTTAACTTTTTTTTAATCACTTTTTGAGCTTTGTTAGTTTATTGTTTCTCCGAGGAAGAAATTCATTTGATTTCAGTTAAAATTTGCATGTCTTCCTTGAAAATAGTGAATAAAGCGCTACGGGGAAAACAATTCTTAGGAATTAACGGGAAAAAGAATTGATTTTTGTTTTCCTGAATTTTAAAAGTAAAATTTTAAACTTTCTTTTTTTTTTGGTTGCGAGATGACTATTCATGCATTGTGCACACTTAGTGAACTCTCCAATAATGGTGAACTCTTTCGAGAGTGGCAAACTCCCAGCACAAGGCAAACACATATAGAAGACTAAACATGGCGAACCCTTCATACTTGGTGAACTATTAAAAACTGGCGAACCTTTGGCAAGATGTGAACTAGTTTTGGCGAATTAGGATGCGAACTGGGATTGCAGAAGATATGCAAGCTGGATGAAGTTGCATAGTGTATGGATTCTTGCGTGCAAGTCACGTTTTCCATATTTTTAGAAGATTTAGAATTTATTAGTATAATATATTTTTAATGTTTATTAGTATAAAATCTTTGTTATTTCTTTCCATAGTTAAAAGTTTTTTTTTTGGTTATAAATACTCTTGTTACATTGTTTAAAGATATATGCATATGAAAAAGAAAAGCTTTAGCAGACAATTTAGTTGCTAAAATTCTTTGTTTTCTTCTCCGTCATTCTTTCTTTCTTAGCATCGAATTCCAACAATTGGCATCAGAGCAACTTTCTTAAGGGTCATTGTTGTTCTTTCTGTGTTATACATGGCTTCCTTGAGTTTTTCTCCACCTTCACTGGTGTTTTCAATGGTGAAAAATATCATATTTGGTTGTTAAGATGAAGACCTACCTGTAGGCTTATTACTTGTGGGAGGTTGTGAATACAGATGTCGAGCTCGCATCATTGAGGGACAACACTACGGTCATTAAAATCAAGCACCACAGTAATGAGCGAGCTAAAATATATTAGGCGATGTCCTGTATATAGAATGAAGTCTCGGATGTTATATTCACACATATTATGGCTTGCGAGACCCCAAAAGAAGCTTGAGATAAGCTAAAGGAGGAGTTTCAAGGTTAGGTTAAGACCAAATAACAACAACTCATTAATCTTAGAAGAGATTTTGAGAAATTGAAAATGAAGGAGGCTGAAACAGTGAAACAATACGCAGACAAATTCATGATGGTAATTAATAACATTAGGTTGCTTGAGGAATAGCTTGCAAATAGCAAGGCCATTGAGAATATTATAACAACACTTTCTGAAAGGCATGAATCTAAAATTTCATCACTTGAAGACTCAAGGGACCTATTGGTGATCTCTCTTCTAGAATTGATAAATGTCCTATATGCTCAAGAGCAAATAAGAGCACTAAGGCGAGAGGACCATGCAAAAGAAGCATTGCGAGCCCTGAGTATTGATGGTGTGAACCCCTAGAAATATAATGGTAAGAAAGGTTTGACATAGAAGAACAAGAGGGTGAAGCAAGATGGTGGAAAGAAGAAATATTCACCATGTTCGCACTATAAGAAAAACACTCACCTTGAAAAATATTATTGGTTTAGACCTGATATAAAATGCAGATAATGCATGCAGTTGGGTCACATGGATAAAGTATGCAAAAACAAAGGCAAACCCCTCAACAGCATATGCAAGCTCAAGCAGTTACGGGATATCACATTCAGAAGGAGTAGATGTTCATAGCAATGTGTTCTGCATCGAAAAATAGAGTCGCAAAAGGTTAGTTGATCGATAATGGATACACCAACCATATGAACTTAGATGAAAACATCTTCAGAAAGATTGACAGAAGCTGTGATATAAAGATGCGGGATGGTAACGACAAACTCCTAGAAGCTATAGGTAAGGGCGAATTGGTGATCAATTCACCATCAGGTACTAAAGTAATTTCAGATGTCCTCTTAGTATCTGAGATAGATTAGAATCTCCTTAGATGTCCTCTTAGTATCTGAGATAGATTAGAATCTCCTTAGCATTGGTCAACTGCTTGAGAAAAATTACAATATTGTCTTTAAGAATTATGGTTGCATTACATTTGACTTATTGGGACAGGAAGTTATAACAGTCTCGATGAAAAATAGAATTTTTGTGTTAGACTGGAATCTAGTAAACCCTAAAGTCTATTCTAATTTTGTAGATGTTTTGAACCTTTAGCACAAAAGACTGAGACATACAAACTATAAGTCTATTAGTCGAATGCGTGAAGCAGGTTTGGTCAAAGAAACAATCAGTATTGATGAGCATAAAGGCATCTGCGAGGTATGCCTACTTGAGAAACATGCAAGGTTACCATTCATAGTGAAAAAAGCCTGATGAGCTCATGAAAGGTTACGTTTGGTTCACTCTGATGTGTGCAGACCAATAAAACACCCTCATTGAATGGGTGTAGAAACTTTTTCTTATTCATTGATGACTGTACCAAGTATTGTTGGATTTATTTTTTGAAATAAAAATCTGATGTAGGCAAAGCATTTTGGAAGTTTAAAGTATAGATTGAGAACCAGATCGATTGCAAACTAAAGAAGGTCAGGTATGATAATGAAAATTTTAGTACACCTTCCAAAACTATTGTAAAACAGGTGGGATCCATCACCAACTCACCAACATTTACACTCCACAGTAGAATGGAGTGTGCGCGAGGAAGAACAGAATAGTAATGGACATGGCATGGTGTCTATTGTTTGAAAGTAAGTTACCAAAGGAGTTTTGGGCTGAAGCAGTGAACACATTAGTTTATTTGCTGAACAGACTACCAACCAAAACTGTAAAAGAAAAGACTCCATTCAAAACATGGTTTGGAAATAAAAGAAAAAACTCCTTTCAAAACATGGTTTGGAAATAAACTCTATGTTTCTCACTTAAAAGTTTTTGGTTGTGTTTGTTTTACACCTGTTGAATAACCTGTCTGGAGAAAGGGTTTAAGTTTTGGCATAGCATACCTGCTACAATTCCTTATTTTTTGCAATCCCTGTGTTTATCCACACCGGTATTGGTATCAGAGCCTAAGGTTCAGTATAACTCGTCTCTAGTAATCTAGAAGACAGATAGATTTAGAGAAAATTTCTTAATCATAGAAGAAAACATGTTAACCCGACCTTCAACTTCTTCTACCCCCATCTCTTTACCTGATTTTCCTATGAAATCTCATTCTGCAAGGAAGATTTCTTCTTTGTATGAAATAGAAAACTTAAGTGAAGAAGATAAAGTACATCCTATAGATCTTCCTACAGTAAATCCTTATGCTACTTATAGAAAGTCCGCCTTTTCCCCTGTAAAATCTATTAGAACCTTAATCAAAGGCTCTACTAAACAAGTCAGGGAATATATTCAAGCCTCACGGTTTGATAGTTTCCCCATTTATGTAGCCTCTCCAGAACAATTTGTTACCCTTGAAATTCCAACAGAATTTCCAACAGAATGGAAACATGCAGGATATACACACATCCATTTTGGAGCCATACGCCTTGCTCTAAACTACCATGGTACAGCTGGAAAGCCTGTAGTTGCAAGAATTGCACTTTTGGATTCTAGATATTTGGAATACCAAAATGCATGCATTGCTACTGTTGAAGCAACATTAAACTCAGGCCTTGTTATGGTTACTCTTTTTCCAAATTTTACAATGGCATTGGTAGACCCTAATCTGACTAAAGCTTTGAAGGTTCAGATTCAAATAGCAGGAGCACCACAAGTGGCTTCAGCTATTATTGCAACTCTCCATTATCAGATCTTCTACAGAATCCAGGATCATGCCTTTAATATTTCTAGGCATAGAACAGATGACTCCTTACTTATCTCAGTAAACACAAATGACCAGCCTTATTGTGTTCATGTTCAAGACAGATTCTAAAAAGGGAACTTATCAAACTTCTCCCAGAAAAATGGATTACTAGTTATGAACGACTCCATGAGTATAGCCAACCAATCCAGTCAACCTCAAGTCAGATTATATCAAAGGGAGACAGAACAACTGAGATCTAATTTGATCATAATCATCTTCACAATCCACAGAATCTCAATATATTCCCGACCCAGTTAATGATGCAACCAATCGAAAGACTGGAACAACTCCAAGACCAAGAAGATCCAGACTGCTGTTGTCCATTATGTGAATTAGGCCCAGAAAGAAGCCTGATAGAAAGTTTTTCCGCAGAAGGAAAACCTCTATACATGTTTAAAGACCTAGAACTGGACACTGTCCTTGGGCTTTAAACTGTTCATGTGAGTTATGTACAGATGACAGAATGACTGCCTAGATTGATGGCATGAATATGTCTGCATCAAATCCAGGAAAGAAGAAGAAAAAGAAAAACTCTACCCAGGACGAGTTTTACAAAAGATGGATGGAAGGAGATCCAGACATTGGACCACTTGAAGAAGACAATGGTAAATTTGTTTACCATGTTGATTACTCATCTAAATCTTTACCAAATACACAGGTTCCATCTGAACCTTGTAAACCTCCTTCTCCTCCTCCTCTAAAATCATCTACTTTACCCCCTTCTAACATTCCCAAGAAACCAAAACCTTTTCCTCAGCCGTGTAACAAGAAAATAAACAAATGGGTCAAGAAGAACCCATATTTTCTTACTCCACAAAAACTAATTCCTGCTGTGTGTATGATGCAACCCACGACATCATATGACAAAGATTTCCCACCTTTTGAAGAATACTCTGAAAAGAGTTATACCCATGCACAAAAAATTCCTTCAAATATTCAGACTGATATTCCAGGTGCACCAGCCAAAATAAGTGCTGCAAAGGCCACCCTCAACTGGCAAACAGAAAATGCTATTGCTCAAAACCATACTTTGAAAAGAATTGATTCAAAGATCTCAACCGTTGAAGCCAAAATAGATGACAATACCAAGATGGTCAAAGATCTAATCCAACTTTTACAAATTTAGATTGGATGCAGTAGCAAAACAACGAGTAGCACCAGGGAAAGATTTCTTTTCTCATCTTGCACAACGAGAAAAAGAAATCCAAAAATTGAAAGATCAAATCAAGACTCTTCAAGATACAGAAAAAATTTCTAAGCCTACTCAGAGAGCAGAAACAATTGAATTGTTCCCCTCCATCAGACAGAAAAATCTACTCCCAGCAGAAGGAATCCAAATAACTTTTCTAGAACCTCCAAAACGTACCAAACCAAGTACGTATGAAATTTTTCTGGAAATTAAAAAACAAGAAGCTGAGAAAAAGAAGAAAAAATCCACTAAAGAAAACAAAGCAAAAAGTGAAAGTGAAGCTTATCAAATAGAGAAGAAACTTGGAAAAAGACCAGTTTTAGAAGAATCTCCACCAAGATCACCTCCTCCAAAACAAGTCTCAAAATCCTTGATGATCCAAGAAGATCATAATCCTTTGACTAATTTTTTAAAGGATTATACAGAATCTATGATTCCTAAGATCTCAACTGTACAAAATCCAGAATCAAATACTGAAATTAATTCAGGAGAAAGTTTAAGATCATCAGAAGAATCTGAATTCCCATCAGACGAACAGACAGAATCAAAAGATGAAGAATTGCAAGAATTGCAAAAAACATTTCAGACAACTAAAGTTGAAGAGCCAAGTGATGATGAAATGCAAGATATGCCAGAATCATCTTCTGCTCAACAGAAACAAATGCAAAGATCTTCCATAGGAAGAACCACTTTCACTCTAGATGATCTGCTATCGGCAAAATGGCCAGACAGAATCCAAGAATTCTATTCTTGGTTAGAAACTCGCAAGCTCACTGAAGATAGCAATTACAACATTCTTATAGAGTTTTTCTCCAGATTTACAAGAATGTTGAGAGATTGGTGGAACCCCATCGATCAACATAATCAAATACAGTTTCTAATTCTTCAAGATCTGGCTCAACCAATTAGAATCATAAATCAACATTTTGTAGGAAACCCTGAAAATTTGTTGACATTAAAAAGAAGGGAATTCTACAAAAGAAAATGTTGTTCGTATGTTAAGAAGGATTTGGAAAGGAGTTTCAAAGTAATGACCAAGTTATTTTGTGCTTTAGGCCCTAATCCAAATCTCAAGCCAGTCATCCTTTCGTCTCTCCCAAACCCAATTCAAGTTGCAGTTAATCAAGCTCTTCAAACGCAGAACAAAGACATTCTCCAAATCACAGTGGGAGAACTTCAACAAGAGGTGTTTTTTGCCTTAGAAGACATTTGCAATAGAAGAATGATATTCAAAGATTATCTCCACGGTGATAAAAGAATTGACAGAGCCTGTGATGATTCTTATTTGAAATATAAATGCCCAAAAGATCATCTGTGTGATTGCCGCACAAAAAAGATAAAACATTTCAAAAAACATTCTTCTTTCCCAACTTCAAAAAGAAAGAAAAAGATCAAGCCTCGATGGAGATATCTCAAGAAGAAGAGAAAGTTAACAAAATCTGATCATTGCTACATCTGTAATAAAA
Organism: Gossypium hirsutum; assembly: GCF_007990345.1. NCBI lineage: Eukaryota > Viridiplantae > Streptophyta > Magnoliopsida > Malvales > Malvaceae > Gossypium > Gossypium hirsutum. The sequence continues at coordinate 108,409,379 of NC_053433.1, forward strand.
AAAGGACATTTTTCAAAGAATTGTCCAAAAAACAAGAAACAAGCCAAGAAGATTGCACAGATAGTGAGACAATCAGGAGTTAAGATCTAAGAAGAAAATGATATTGAATCTGTTTGCTCTATTGAAGATGAGCCATCAGATAGAATGATCTGTGCTATTCCTGCTTGTGATTGTTCAAAATCAGAATCAGATTATTCTGATATACAGATGATACAAGCTAAAGCTTAATCTGTTGACAAAACTGTTGACACAGTCTCAGTTCCTCATATACCTGTTAAAGTCTACCTAGACAAATACAGTAAACCCGTTACTGTAATTGCCTTCATAGATACTGATGCAGTAGAAACCATCATGAATCCAGATGTTTTACCTTCAGAATGGTGGAAACCTCATATAAGGTATTTTGATTCTGCTGCTGATGTCCCTTTTGCTACCTACCTGATTAGTAAACCAATTACTATTCAATTTTTCCCAGGCTGTTGTGTAAAAACTACAGTATTGGGATCGAAACTTCCTGAAAAAGATATTGTAGTAGGTTTTGACCTCTACAAAAAAGCCCAGCACCTTAGAATACTCCCTGAAGGAGTAAGATACAAAAATTTTTTCCAACCCTTTATCAGAATTACAAAACTTTTTGTCATTCAATCTGAAAAAATCCTTCACACTATCAAGGAATTAAAAGTCCAATCATGTGCAGAATCTCATTCTGAATTCCTGAATAAATGCCCAAGTCCTTTGTGGAAAAACCCAGATTTCTTCATTAATTTGCCTTTCAAGAAAAATGAAGATATCAACCCAACAAAAGCCAGCCACCAGGAAATGAATCCAAATCATCTGCTGTTAGTAGAAAAAGAATGTAAAGAACTATAGCAACAAGATCTGATTGAGCCCTCAGATTCTCAATGGGGATGTGAAGCTTTCTATGTGAATAAAAGATCTGAACAGATCAGAGGAAAATTAAGATTGGTAATTAATTACCAACCTCTTAATCATTTCCTCCAAAATGACAAATTCCCTCTTCCAAACAAAGATTTACTCTTCTCAAGTCTAGCCAAAGCAAGAATTTTCTCTAAATTTGACCTCAAGGCAAGTTTTTGGCAATTAGGAATCCATCCTGATGACAGATCAAAAACATGATTTTGTATTCCTAATGGACATTTCCAATGGAAAATCATGCCATTTGGATTAAAGACTCGTAATATCCTGATTTTGGGCCTAGTCGGAATAGTGGTTTCGTGACCACAAAATCTGAGATAGAAATAATTATTTTATGATTATTTTGAGGTCTATGATGTGATTGCATGATTGTGTGAAAATTTCGTGAAGAAATTTTATGCATAAAGTGCTTAAATTGAAATTAGGGACTAAATCGAATAATTTGCAAAACTTGTATTCTAGAAGTTTCTAGTATGAAATAGTTTTGAAATATTAATTAGGAGGTCTTAAATAGAAATTTTACCAATTTCTAAGTCTATGGACAAAAAATTGGACATGGATGGAATTTTTGGAAAGTTTAGTAGTAAGGGCATTTTGGTCATTTAGGGGTAAAATGAATTAAAATACAAAATTAAAAGCCAATTTTGCTCATCTTCAACCCCATGGCCGAATATAGCAAGGAGAAACCATGGCTAGGGTTTTTCAAGCTTCCAAGCTCGATTAGCAAGGAAAACTAAAATTCGGGCTAAAATGGGGAAAATACCAAGTTGTGGACGAAATGGTAAAAGTAGCCATTTTCGCATACGAGGTAAGTTCATGTGTAAATGTAGTAACATAATTGTCATTTTAAGTAATTTAATGTTGTTTATATGATATGATGCTGATTATTATCATGAAATATTATGCTTTGTGGTTATTTTTTAATAATATGTAATTATGTAAATTACTTGATGAGTATGAACTATCACCGAAGTATCAATTTCGATATTCCGTGGAAGATGGCAAAGATGTGTGATCGAGGAAAACGCCCGTTTGAACCTTAGGAATAAATTAGGATACAAGTGACATGTCACTAGGATGGTTGAGCATCCGAACTCGTTGAGTTGAGTCCGAGTTCACTTATGGATGCAAATGTCCGAACTCGTTGAGTTGAGTCCGAGTTCGTGAGATGTAACTAGGCATCCGAACCCGTTGAGTTGAGTCCGAGTTCACTCATGGATGCGAACGCCTGAGCTCGTTGAGTTGAGTCCGGTTCGCTTATGGGCGGGTTACATAGTAGCTTGGCTACATATGTGGCACTTATGTGCAAACTTTCCATGTATCCGAATTATATTCCGATGTGTTCAACAGGTAAAGTTTTACTCAAATAGAGGAATACTCAAGATGAAAGGGACATATTGGTAAGTGTTGTGAAATGAATACTTTGAACAAGTATGTACTTAACCCTCGGGTTGAAAACTCAACATAACAACAATATGATAAGATGGTAAATGAAAATGTGATATGAATGTCTCGGTGATGAGTATGCAAATGATGTTTTATGTTTGCTTATATAGTTGTGTTACTTGCTATTTGCATGTGAACTTATTAAGCATTTATGCTTACTCCCTCCTTTTCATTCCTTGTAGTTTTGACAAGCTAGCTCAAAAATCGGGAACGGTCGGAGGCTCGCTCACACTATCCGTATACCATTTTGGCATAATGGCTTGTATATTTTGAGTATGGCATGTATAGAATTATAATCATTTTGCATATATGGTCTTATGATATGGTTATTGAGTGGTATGGAAATGCTTGGTAATGATTAGCCATTAGAATGGCTAATCATGATCATATTTGGTGTTATGTATGTCAAATTGCTAGCTAATCCATGGAAACCATGAAATAGGTAAAATTTACCATAAAATAGATTCAGACAGAAGTAGTGACGTGAATTTGAAAAATCACTAAAAATATTATAAATGGAATTAAATAATAAATAAGTTATGGAATCGAAGCTTGATGAGTCTATTTTCATATGAAAGAAGCGAAACAGGTATATGAGCTATATTTTATGAGATGTTTAAATTTTTGTGAAACAGGGCCAGAGCGATTTCTGGATCCCCTGTTCTGACTTTGGAAATTCACCATAAATTGTTCATAGATAATTAGAAGTCATGATTTATATGTACAGATTCCTTATTGAGTCTAGTTTTATTAGAGACAAACGTCATAGTCATTGAAGCTCTGTACAGGGAGATATCTAATTCGTAATACATAGAGGTCAGAGTAGTCGAACCCTGAAACAGGGGAGAATTTAACTAATAAACTGTACTAATTGGCCCAACCAAAAATTCTAGAAAAACAATTAGTAGATATATATATGAGTCTAGTTTCAGGAAAAATTTACGGAATTGGATTTTGAGTTTTGGAACTCGAGATATGATTTTTAAAGCGACTGTGATGCAGTTAGCCAGCTTGTCTGGAAATTTTAAAATGAATTGTATGAGCTGTTTAAGTAATGAATTAAGTCTATTAACACCTCGTGTTCGACTCCGGCAACGGTCTCGGGTACGAGGCATTACATTGCTTCTTCCTTGTTCCAAAAAGCAATGATAAAGATTTTTCATCCTTTGATGGAAAATGCTTTAGTTTACATTGATGATATCCTACTCTACAGCAATGATGAAGATTCATGCACAACTCCTTGGTGATTTCAAATCCTTTATTTTCAAATATTGGATAATGTTATCAGAAAAAAAAATGCAGATCAACAAATCGGAGATCCAGTTTCTAGGAATGGACATCAAAGAAGAAAAATATTCTCTAAGACCACATATTGCTCAAGAACTTCTCAAATTCCCATCAAAATATTTATCTGTCAAACAAGTTCAACAATTCATTGGGATTGTTAATTATCTTAGATATTTTATTCCTAAAGTTTCTAAGTATATTAACCCCCTAAAAAAGATGCTCAAAAAAGACCCTTCTCCATGGTCTTCTTTTCAGACAAAAGCTCTTCAAAGGTTGAAAGAAATTACTCAGAATTTGCCTCCACTCTAGATCCCCTCAGATAGAGAAATAATCCTACAAGCAGATGCTAGTGACAAATATTGGGGAGCAATTTTGTTTGAAAAAATAAATGGCAAGAAACAACTCTGCGGATACAAAAGTGGAAGATTTTCAGAAGTAGAAATTCATTACCACTCCACATTCAAAGAAATCCTTGCAGTCAAGAAAGGTATGGCAAAATTTAAATTTGATCTTCTGGGATACTATTTTCTGGTAGAAATGGATATGTCTTCATTTCCACAATGCTCAAGTTTAAACAGAAAACAGTTCCTCATCCACAACTCTTGAGATGGGCAGAATGGTTTTCTCAGTTTAAATTTGATGTCAGACATATATCAGGAAAGCAAAATGTTCTTGCCGATTTACTTTCCAGACCCAAAGAAAACCCAGAAGTCTTTGCTTACAAGAGAATTTTTTGGCCTAGACCAATCATAATGTACAGACCTTATTCCTTATCATCCATCTCTCCTACCCCTTACACCGTCACTCCCAACCTTCACCCTGAATATCCACCAGAATTTATACTCTTGTGGAAAAGAATTGCTTTCACCAAAAAGCTAGAGACATGATGTTCGAATACCAAATCCAAGTTTTCAAGAATTTTGGAGGACTTATTCTTAAACCTTGGGGTATCTATCCAGATTATCTTTTCATTCACCGAATAAGGTTTGAGTTTGTTGAACAACCAAATGAATTAAAATGGTTTTTATGGTATTTTACTCATCTTTACCATATTTCCATACAGTTCAATATTTTTGACCTCATTTATTACTTGAAAAAGGCCATCAGAGGAAATATTGAACCAGAACAACAAAATTTCTTTACTTTCCTTAGTTGGTTTCATCCTCTCCCACAATGGCGCAATCAAGCAAGAGGTAATTCTGGAAGTTATATGATTATAATCTTCTACAAGCCTCAATATTTTGTCAAATGTGGAAAAGCAACCCAGCTCAATTCCTTTCCTACCTCCTGGATTCACAAAACTCTTGAAAATGATATTTTCAAAGATGATGTTCAATATCGAGAGTTACAAAAGTTTCTCTACTAGCTCAATAGGATTATTCCATTTGAGATATGGCCACCTCCAGATATTGATGCACCATGGGACACCTGGCCAAGGGCATATACAGCTTATCATAAAGAGGTCCTAAAAGCTCTCCGTGAATATCATGAAGAAATTCCTGATCCGACAGAATGGTCCCAGGACTACCCGTGCCAATACAGTCAAATCAGTCTTGCTAAGATAGAGCTACATGATGAAAAAGAAAAAAATGAAGAAATGACCTGCTGCAGTGAAGATTCCATGGATAGTGCTCAACTTCCTCATTCAAATGCAAACAGCTGAAAACCACTTATCTAGAATCTTACTTTAATAATTAAAAGCATTCTGCTTTATGTCAAATAATGTCTGATATCAGTACTATTTTTACTTTATGTACTATTTACTTTATGCTTTAATGTCTGATATTTATCCAGTGTACTATTTACTATTTTGTTGTATTACATCTCCTTCAGCTATAAAAGGAAGATGTATCCTCTTTGTAAGATATTAAGAATTTCCTAAATAAAAATCTCAGTGTGTTTTCCTTACCTATAGCTTTCAAAATTCTCTCTATTTCTCTAAATCTTCTTCTTCCTAAAAAACTTTGGATAAGTTTACAAAGAATAAGAATTACAATATAGTATGCTCTGTGCTTGCCACTCAATGGATCCTGCACATCAGAAATATTGAAATTCTGATCAAAGGTAACAATATTGTTGTGGATAGCATATTACTCTTGAATTAAGGCTCTATAGCTAAAAGGCAATGCCTATTGAATAACTCGTCTGGAGAAAGGGTTTAAGTTTTGGCATAACATACCTGCTACAATTCCTTCTTTCTTGCAAATAAAATCTATGTTTCTCACTTAAAAGTTTTTGGTTGTGTTTGTTTTACTCATATGCTACAGGTGAAACGAAGCAAGTTAAAGAGAAGGTCACAACCAGGTATCTTCCTTGGGTATAGTAGCAATAGGAAGAGTTATAAAATTTATGATCTTTCCTTCAAGAAAGTTTTGGTAAACAGGGATGTTGTGTTCAACGAAGGTAGAACTTGGAACTGGGGTGCTATTGAAGCTGAGCAAGGTTGTGTGAACTGGGTTAAAAAAATCATGATGATGGTGGCAAGTTGGGGTCGCAGTCTGGCGATGGGCTAAGTGAAGAAAACTTTGACAACACTCCAATAAGGGGCACACGATCCATAGATGAGACCTATCAGTGAGCAGATGTAGCTCTACTTGAATCTATGAGCTTTGAAGAAGCTGGAACTATAGAAGGCTGGAAAGAAGCCATGCGACAGGAGATAAGTATGATTCACAAGAACCAAACTTGGGAGCTTGTTGATAAACTATCGCACAAAAAGGTCATTGGTGTTAAGTGGGTGTTCAAAACCAAACTGAATGTTGATGGTTCATTTAACAAGCTAAAGGCGAGGTTGGTTGTGAAAAGTTCTAGTTAGCAATATGGCATTGATTATTGGGAGACCTTTGCACTAGTAGCAAGGCTAGATACGATCAAACTATTATCGGCCTTGGCAGCATAGATGGGTTGGAAAATTCATCAGCTAAATGTCAAATCAACCTTCATGAATGACTACTTGCAAGAAGAAATCTATATGGAGCAACCTCCTGAGTTTGCAGTTAAAGGAAAAGAAGAAAAGGTATATAGGCTTAAAAAGGTCTTATATGGATTGAAATAGGCATCGCGAGATTGGTATGCGAGGATAGATGAGCACTTTACAAGCTTGGGATTTGAAAAGTGTCTTAACGAACCTACCTTGTATGTGAAGAAGAATGGCGAAGTCACTTCGCTGATTGTTTCATTAAATGTTGACAATTTGCTAGTGATTGAGAGTAGTGATGGTTTAGTAAATGAGTTTAAGTTACAAATAGAGAAAATGTTCAGAATGTCTGATCTTGGAGACAAAAGGATATTTCCTTAGGATGGAAGTGCGACAAGATTAAGAAGAAATTTTCATAAGTTAATAGAGTTTTGCACTAAATATTTTAAAGAGGTTTTGCATAGAGAAATGTAAACCAATCAACACACCTGCTGCACTTGGAGAAAAACTCAATAGTAGTGAAAACTTTCAGAATATTGATGAGAAGACCTATCGAAGCCTTATGGGTTGTTTTTTGTATTTAACAGCGACACAACCTAATATTATGTTCGCAATTGGCTTGTTGTCAAGATTTATGCACAGTTACGATACCTTTTATTTCAAAACTACAAAGAAGGTACTGCGATATGTCAAAGGAACAACCGATTTTGGTGTATGGTTTTCAAAGGCGTACCCCTTGAAGCTTGTTGGGTACAATGATAGTGACTGGGTTGGATCGGTGGATGATATGCAAAGTACCTCTAGATTTTTCTTTTCACTTGGATCTTGGGTACTCTCTTGGAGTTCGAAGAAACAATCAACAATTTCTCAATCCACAATTAAAGTAGAGTATGTAGCAACAGCAGTCAACCAAGCAATTTGGTTGGGAAAACTTTTGTCTGACTTGAATCTTGTGCAGGATGAAGCAACCCATTCTTTTTGCAACAACCAATCTATCATAGCAATTGCAAAAAACCCAGTCTGTCATGGAAAAATGAAGCATTTCAAGATCAAGTACTATTTTGTGAGAGAAGTCGACCAAAGCAAAGAAGTGACTCTAGTTTACTATAATACTGAAAATCAACTTGCATATGTTCTGACCAAACCACTTGAATAGTTAAGGTTTGAGAAACTGAGAAACGAAATTGGTGTTCACAGCATGAAGGCCAAGGAGGAGTGTTGCGATATGACCATTCATGAAGTGTGCACACTTGGCAAACTCTCCAAGAATAGTGAACTCTTTGAGAGTGGCAAACTAACAGCACAAGGCGAACACATATGGAAAACTGAACATGGCGAACCCTCTATGTTTGGCATACTCTTAGAAATTGGCGAACCCTCAACAAGTGGCGAACTAGTTTTGGCGAACTAGGATGTGAACTGGGATCGCAGAAAAGATGTGAGCTAGATGAAGCTACATAGTGTCTAGATTCTTGATTGCAAGTCATGTTTTCCAGGTATTTAAGAGATTTAGAATTCATTAGCATAATATATTTTTTATGTTCATTAATATAAAATCTCTGTTGTTTCTTTTCATAGTTAGAAGTTTTTTTTTTTGGTAAATACTTTTGTTCCATTGTTTAAAGATATATACCTATAGAATAACAAAAGTTGTAGACAATTTAGTTGCTAAAATTCTTTGTTTTTCTTCTTCGCCATTCCTTCTTTTTTAGCATCGAATTCCAATATATATTTATATATTTTTCTGATTTTTTTAATAAAATTTTTATGTATATATTTTTTTAAATTTTTTAAAAATCAAGAACAAATTGATAGAATATTTAAATTTGTTTTATTTTTTAGGAATAATTTTTTTTTGTGGTGGGTTGGTGATGAACCAATATAAATTACAGATTTTAAGTTTTTATTCACTCACATTTGCATTGTTTTTTTTAAGTGATTGTTAATTAATTTTAAGTCTTTTAGTTGATTTTAAAACTAGTGGTAAAATGAGTTCTAATTTATTTTTTATTGTTTTTAGGTTTTTTAGTACTTTTATACACTTTTTTATGTAATAAGACCTTAAGGGTGTGCTTAATATTGCTTTTAAGAAACACTTTTAAGGAAAAAAATATTTCTAAATACAAATTACTTTTTGAGAGAAAAAAATACTTTTCTCAAGCCTAAAATTGGTCCAAAAGCACTTTTTAGATTAGAAATAAATTTAAAGCTTCTTCTCTTTTCTTTTCTTTTCTTTTTATAGTCATAGTTATAGTAGTATTAAACTCTCAGTTTGTTTGTGGATTGAAACAAGTCTTTCAGAGATTTTATATTATTAAGTTTTTTTTAGTTTATTTAATTTTAGATTGTCATGCTTCATGTTAATATATTTTATATTGTTTTTCTATCTACAATTAGCTAAATTTTTTATATCGTTGGAAGATTCGTAAGCTAATGGTTTAGTACTAGGTATAGGATTAAAATCTGATTTAGTTAACATAGTTGCGGTTTAATTGAACTCGTAATTGAACTAAATCTTTTAATATATATTTTTTATTTTTTATGATTTTTTAATAATTTAATTAATTAAATTGAAAAACCACCTATTCGATTATGAAACCTTGAAATAAACATAACATATATTATATTTCAAAACCAATAGGAGCCAAACTGTCATTACCCTATTCACAAGTGGTGAGGAGAAACCGAGACCAAGGCTCATCTTTTCTGAACTTTTATTTTGCTCGTTGTGACTTGGATAGCTTACCAAATTCGAAAGCTGCCTTTTCGAAAACCTTCTTGTATGTTTAACCTATTTGTTACAATGAGATTTAGATCATCAAATATCAATCAATCAAACAGACAAACAAACAAAAATTGAAAATCTTTACTGCTAAAGTCGAGTACGCAATTAGTAGGAGAAAGCTAATGTTGAGTGTGGTTCATATATGCTTACATTTAACGGTGGAGTGATGGGTAAGTAAGGTCGAGTCAAGGATGAAAGAATGGGCGAGCATGGTGATGGCACGGACTTCACCATACAATCTGAAAATAATAACCAATACTTGCTGCATAAACAGGGTTAACGAATAACGATAAACTCATCAACAATACTCGTAATTAAGAAAAAAATTTACCTGCCCATTGGCCTTTCTGTTGTGCATAATTGTCAACCAATTTCCGAGTGCACAAGGCAGTATCTGCAATGTTAAAAGTAATGGAGAGTTTAATCCCAATATTTGCTAGTGAGATGAATGAGAAAAGCTTAGAACCAATACTCTGGTTATATTCCCTACCATATATCATAGGATTAAGATGTCTGTTCTCATTTCATCATTTTTTCAAAAATAAAAAAACCAGCACAACTAGTTGCTTTATAGGTGACCCAGTACTAAGTTCAAACTTATATGTTTAAAGTGATACACATTGAGGGATGATGGTCCCGTTCCGGGGAAGTTTCCGAAGTGTAATCCGTTGAAAGCCGACAGATCCCTCAATAGGTCTAGTATTATCCTTGGGAGTTTTGTCTCCCAACTGCACTAATAGAAAGGTCTACAAAATGCGTCTGCATCCTTATCAAGGTACACAGAGCGAGAGTGCTTTTCTCACCGAAGAAACTCAGGTTTGCGCTTGGTGAGAATTGAGCCCATAGCCTAGGTCATAGGTTCAAGCCTCACCATGTCTCATTAGTTTCCATAGAGGATGAGTTGCTCCTACTCTACGGACTATTTAGCATCAGACAGCATTTTGCAGATCTTTGTGTGGCAAAGTTGGGAGACAAAACCTCCCAAAAGACAATTTCAAATATATTGTGAGTCCATTAGCTCTCGGTAAACAATAATTTGAAAACTTTTCTTAATAGAATCAGAAAATTCTTCAACACATTTTACATCTATCCTTGCATTTCGTTGGCCAAATGTCATGGATACAATATCTAAAGCTAAAGAGGTTTAGGACATCATTATTAGTTAAAATGAATATAAAACTTTAAGATTTCTAAGATAAATTACCTGATTGTTGGCCTTCATTTTGAGTCAAAGCTTCAAATACATCTCTATCTTCTACCAATTGTGTCATCACATCTTTTTCAATATTGATTGGAGAAAAAATATGCATTAGATAATCTGGCATAGTTTCCCAATCTGTTTCTTTCCACTTTATACCTTCCCACCATTGGTTTTCTCCTTTAATCTTTTTTAGAGTTTTGCTTGACAGCTCCCTTTTTGATAGGATTTTAAGCATTGGGCAATTATAGAAGCCTATCATCTCTAATTTTGGTGCAATGTATTGGCCATTTGAAATGCTGACCAGTTCAGGGAGATAAAGAAGAAACAATCTTTTCAAACTTGGGAGAAAAGCATCTGACATTGCTCGGGCAGATATATGACCTACAAGGCTGGTCACTTGGGGACAGTCCTCCACTATAATCTCCTCCAAGTTGACAAAACTTTTGAGCAAAACATTTGAGAAAATGTTGATCAACTTGGGGTATGTGTGCAATGCCAAGAACTTTAACTTAGACATACAACCAGAACGAGTTGGTCCTTTCCATATACTTGTCAAATTCTTCATGTAATGAATGCTCAAATATTGTAGTGATTCGAGAATGGTTTCAACTTCAGCTCCACCAATAATTGTTTCCATCTTATTACAATCGACCAACAAGCAAAACTTCAGCTTTACCATGTTCTCATTCCCAAATTCAGATAAACTCCAAGCATTTTCATGGCGGTCCAAGAAAAACGATGAAGTAAACTTAAGTACTTTTCTTACTTGAAATGGGATGTTTTCACCATTCACAAACTTCAAACATTTGTCCCATTTTGTGAATTGGGCTTCAACTTCATGGGGTACACGAGAGATGGTTCTCCTTTTATGGTGACCAACAGTAAATCTGAAACATGATAATGAAGGATATATGAATGAAGTATAATCTAAAAGTTGGTAATTTGGTAGATACAAGCAAAGGCTCCTCAACCCCTCTAGGTTGCATACTCCTTTTACAACTTCTTCAACAGAATCATGCCACCACTTGTCCGATGGATCGACATCAATGCTTAATTCGATCAAGCAGGAGAGCTTCGATATCATCCCAGGATGAAGCACCATGTTTGATGGCAACTGCTTTCTTTTGCTGAAGTTTGTCTGTCCATAAATGCATACCTTCAAGACTCTTAACTTCACTAGTTTTCCAATACCAATGGGAATACTGATTATCTCAGTTTCATCAAGATCAAGCTCCTCAAGATTGTCGAGTTTCCCAACATGTGATAACAATTTCATGAAGAGCTTACACTTTCTTAACAAGAGTTTCTTTAGTGCAAACAAGGCGTTCGGAAGAGAATGTGGCAATGCTTTGATGTTGGTATGGGACAAATCCAACACTTGAAGTTTGTGAAAGAATAAAGGGGGAATAGCTACCAAATCACAATGACTGCAAATACATAGCAATCCATGAAGGAGAATTTGGAGGCTCTTGTAGCTCAGATTGTTTATTGTCCATTAAACTAGTCTCCTTGCTAGCCCGTTGAGTCTCTTTCTTAGGTTGTTTAGACAATCCTAATCCACCAACATTAGCTACTAAGTTCAGCATTTTCTTTGATGCTTTTTTTTACTTCTTTTGGTGACCTCAAAAGAATCTTCCTTCCAAAATTATTATGCTGCTCAGTATAATCCTACGAGCAAAAAAAAAAAAAACCATTATTACTTTAACAGTTAAAATACTTTGAAATGCATTTCTGTATAGCATAAAACTGAAGTACTAGCCAAATTAAGAGATAATTAATTTGCCTATCTTTATATTATGGAGTCCAAAAACTCCACTGGCAATATATCAAATAGTATTCCATCTTTTATTTTCACTTCTTAATATCAATTACATGACTAGATTCAAACTCCAGTTGCAATTTAATGTGCATATGACAGGCCAATTTAACTTGGCATATTTAGTTGGTATCTTTTGACCAAAATTATTGAATGCAAAGTGATCATTCATACAGTGATAAATTCAACTTGTAAAGCCACGAGTTTACTTGAAGTTGCGAGCTCAAACAAGCATGCAAGCTCTACATGTGCGAGCTCATTTGAAGTTTTGAGCTCATCAAAGTTGTGAGCTCACCCAAAGACATGAGCTCATCAAAGTTGGAGCTCAACTTAAGTTGCACACACATCAAAGTGTGAGTAGTTACATTTTTTGTGAACCCCCCAATTGAAGTGCAAGGGTTCACATATTCTGTTATTAATGTTTTGCTTAAAATTTGCTTGTTAAGGTTAACGTATTGAAACAAGCATATTTAGTATTGATTTGATGTTTTTAGGTACTGATTTACCTATTCAGTTTGTGTGTAAGTTTTAACTTTACATACTTAGTGGGATTTATTGATTATTTTTAACCACTACACCTATATATATATATTGTAATTCATGTGAAATGAGTGATGATGAGAATTTGATAGCAGCTCATCAAAATTTGCTAAGTATTTTCCTTTGTGTTTCTCTCTTTTTATGTTATCTCCAACTTCTCAAAATACCAACAATTGGTATAAAGAGCTTAAGTGTAACAGCCTAATTTTCAGTGGTGTCAAAATAGTGATTCGAGATCACTAAATTTGACAAATGAGTAGAAAATATTATTAATTTAGTGAGTATAAGTTAAATCTGAAGTTAGGAAAAATTTTGAAATAGTGAATAGTGTACTAAAAATAAATATTAAAATAATTAGAATCGAAAAAGAGGTATCGAGAACTCGGGAATTTTAAATGGAGCCATAAATATTTTTATAAATATTTATGGAGTGTTAATAAGTTAGTATTAAAGTTTCGTCAAGAAACTTTAAAGTTCTGATAGTTAATTGAACAAAAAGGACTAAATTGTATCAAATGCAAAATTATGGAAAATGATTAAATAGCTCAAATGATAAAATAAAGAGGGTTTACAAGGCAAATAGACCCAAGGTCTCTTTGGGCTGGACGGCAAGGGCATGAAATCAGCAAGAAAATAAGGAGAATTAAGGGCAAAATTGGAAAATTGCAAAATTTACTTAATAAAGCTAGGAAAGTGGAATTATCTATATTTCTCTTTATTTTTCTGCATTCTCATCAGCAAAAACACCATGGAAGAGTTCTCTTAAGCTGGTTTTTCATATTTTTACTTCAAGTAAGTTCAATTCTTGATTATTTCTTAAATTTTTTGTGTTTTTGTGACTTTTACAACTAGGTCCACTTGTTGAATTCATTAGTTTTTGATTCTATGAAAGAAATTGAAAGTTTCTATGAATATGTGCTGGAAGTATATGATTATTTGGAATGGAATTAGAGCTTTAAATTGTTTATATGCTGATTTTTATTGAAAGAATTAAATAGAAAGTGAATGTTTGGGACCTAATTGTAAAAGAGTTTGAAGTTAGAGTTTTATGTGAAAATTATGAATTTCAATAGTTATGAAATAACTTATAATGTCTAGTAAAAGTATTAATTGATAAAATTATCTTAATTGAGGGGTTAATTGAGCAAGGACTGAATTGTATGAATTGTGAAATTTGGGGCAAAATGGAAATCAACATTTTGCACTAAAACTGTTTTGGACAGTAGTAGTAGTCTAAATTTTAAAAATCACCAAAAATTTTATAAATGGAATTAGAGGATGAATAAAATATGAAATTAAAGCTTATTGAGTCTAGTTTCTTATAGAAGAAATGATGTAAGCAATGAAATTTTAAATCACGAGATATGATAAATTTTGTGAGACAAGGTCAGAATGATTTCGGGTTCCCCTGTTCTGACTTTGTAAAATCATAAAAAATTGGATAAAAATAATTAGGGGCTTAAATTTATATGTTTAGAATCCTGAATGAGTCTATTTTCAAGAGAAACAAACAGGAACATCATTCGAATCCTGTACGAGGAGATAATTAATTTTTAGTGAAGAAGGATCGGAACTATCAGACAGCAGAACAGAGGTGACTTCAATGAATAAACTGTATTAATTGGCTCAACCAAAAATTATAAAATTTTTATGTTAAAAAGATATATGAGTCTAGTTTCAAAAAAAATTAACGAATCTTAATTTGGAGTTCCGTAGCTTTAGATATAAATAATTTAGTGACTATGACACGGGTGTATAGCTGGAATATTCACATAAGTAAATAGTGAAAATTATGGATAAGGTTACTTACAAGTGTGTTATTTATACCAAGGATGTGGATGGAGAGGAGGAGGAGGAAAAATATATGAATGACTCGTGTATAAATTGATCACATGCCCGATTATAATCGATAAGTGTTGGATTAGAAATGATATAATGTTTTATTTGGAATATTTATTATGAAATTATGATTATCGTTATAATACAAAAATTGAACTTGTGAGTTTATATAGCTAAATTTTAGTGACTTTGTTAATTTTATGAATTTCATGATGTGTTATTTCATATGTATTTTGTTAATTTTATGAATTTCATGATGTGTTATTTCATATGTATTGATGATAAAATCGTGAATAATGTAAAAGCATGAAAATTGAATAAATGATCAAATTGAGCATTTCAGTTCAGTGATAAGATGAATTGAAGGAAAAGACCATGGTTGGACCATGGCAACAAGTGATAAGTGATAGCTTCGACTACACTTATCTGATCAAAGACAAGTGAAAGTGATAAGTGATAGCTTCGGCTACACTTATCTGATCAAGGACAAATGACAAATGAAAAGTGGTAGCTTCGACTACCTGATCAGTGAAAAGTGGTAGCTCCGGCTACCTGATTAGTGAAAAATGGTATCTCTGGCTACCTGATCAGTGAATAGTGGTAGCTTTGGCTACAAGTGACAAGTGATTTCCGTATAAGACCATATTTGGGATATGGCATCGGTGTGATATATGCTACTGTATAAGACCATATCTGGGATATGGCATCAGTGAGATATGTGATTCGTGTAAGACCATAGCTGGGCTATGGCATCGATATGTGATATGTGATTACGTGTAAGACCATGGTTG
This sequence comes from Gossypium hirsutum, assembly GCF_007990345.1. Lineage (NCBI taxonomy): Eukaryota > Viridiplantae > Streptophyta > Magnoliopsida > Malvales > Malvaceae > Gossypium > Gossypium hirsutum. The sequence continues at coordinate 108,424,937 of NC_053433.1, forward strand.
GGCTATGACATCGATATATGAATATGTGTAAGACCATAGCTGGGCTATGGCATCATTATGTGAAGATGTGTAAGACCATAGTTAAACTATGGCATCGAGAAAACGAACTACTCAATTCTGTAAGATGTTCACTAATTTGACAAAGTTTGGTAAGTGTTACATGGAATTATGTGATAGAAGGAAGTACGAGTTGATAAGATATGAGTATAGAACTTGGTTGATAAATAAATCCATTTGTGATTATATAATTGTTCATCTTGAATGTACTGTCCATATGTATTAGTAATTCAAATGTTTTAATGAATAAAGTTCTGACATGGAATAAATTGAACACGAGACAAATAATTATGAAATTGAACTCGGAATTCATGAAAATGACAGTTATTGATATATGAAGACATGAGACATTGATATATGAATATGGAAAATGTTTGATAAATGTGTTTATTCATAATTATGGAATTATATACCTCATGTGTACTATTTGCATAAAAATGATATTTCAAATACTTTGGTTATTTAAGCTTAAATATGAAATAGTATGAAATCAAGATAAGTTGTTATGAAAATATATTTAGATTACAGAGATATGGCTGATATATGTTGTATGATTACATAATGTGAAATTGTGTATATATATGAGAAATTTAATGAGAATTGAGCCCAATCATGTTTCTTGTTATTTATATGAAGTGTACGACTGACAAGGGTGATGAAGTTATAAACAGAAAGTTACACGGGTTGAAAACACGGGCGTGTGACTCTCCAAAGTGTGAAAATTTTCTAAGTGTTGCAAAAGTTTCATATGTTTACGATTTGGTCCCGAACCACCCTGAATGTATGTTTTGGGCCCCGTAGGCCCATATAAGGGACGTTAAACATATGTATAAAAGTTTTTAATTTAGAAGAAATTTATGGCCGATTTTTACATGATTGATCATATTAAGTTCGGTAATACCTCGTACCCTATTCTAGTCCCAAAATATGGGTAAGGGGTGTTACATTAAGTATTTTAGGGCTTTGTGTGTTTTTTTCTTGTTGAAAAGAGTGTTGATTTATATCTTGTTTGTATTGCAATGCCATTTGGAAGTTTTACACCACCTCCACCTCCTATAATATGGTAGTGAAGATAAAGACGTATCTTCAGGCATATGGCTTGTAGGAATTTGTTGATTCAGACAGCAAACCACCACCTTTGCGAGCTAATCCAACTATAGCTCAAATTAGATAGCATAGTGATGAAGCTGCTAAGTAGTATAAGGCTTTATCTTGCCTTTAAAATGGTGTGTCTAATGTTATTTTCACGAGAATCATGGCTTGTGAAACTTCCAAAAAAGCCTAGATAAGTTGAAGGAGGAGTTCTAGAGGACTGAAAAGACAATGCATCAACAACTTTTGAATTTGAGGAGAGATTTTGAAAACCTGAAGATGAAGGAGACCGAAACGATCAAGCAGTATGCAGATAGGATCATGTCCATTTCCAACAACATAAGTCTCCTTAACGATCAGTTCAATGATAGAAAGGTTGTTGAAAAAGTCATCACAACATTTCCAGAAAAGTATGAGTCCAAGATCTCATCCTTGGAGGACTTGAGAGACTTGACAACAATCTCTCTGTCAAAGCTCATAAATGCTCTATATGCACAGAAGCAAAGAAGAGCGAGCAGAGAAGAGGGGAATGCAGAATATGCTTACCAAGCAAGAAACAAGGAGAGTGCATGTTCTTCAAGAAACAAGGGCAAGAAGAAATGGAATCAAACAAAAGAGAGGACAAAAAGAGATGGTGAGAAGAAAAAGTATCCACGATGGTCAAACCACAATAAGCTGGTTCATTGCAATTCAAATGTTCAACTTGCTGATATTCTCACTAAACTTCTTGGAAAGATGAGGTTCAAGAGACTAAGACATGATATTGGATTTTGCAATATTATGGCCAATGAGGAGTGTTGCGAAATGGCCATTCATGCAGTGGCGAACTTAACCTACAAAGCCACGAGTTCACTTGAAGTTGCGAGCTCAAGCAAGTATGAGAGCTCTTGATAACTCTTGAAAAGAGTTATATTTTATGCCTTTAGACCTAGCTAATTGCTTGTACTTAAGTACATTTTGTTACATTTTAGGAGATTCTAATTAGCAATTCTAATATTGCATTAGGACTTGGACTATGTTGGAATTAAGTACTTTTAATCGCTTGTGGATGAGTTTTTTGTCTGTTGGTGTGGTAGGAACAGATTTTAGAATGAGGAAATAAAGGGCTGAAGTTTTGTTAGGGCAAAGTACAGACAATTTGCCAGCATAGAGGCTGTGGCAATGTTGAGAAGACCAAATCAACATTTTTGTGCAACAGTCTTAGTTCAAATTCAAACTTGTACCAGACAAGTCCCCCTAAATGAGGAGAAGATAATCACGAGCTGTTAGCTGACCCTAGCCTAATCTATCTATAAAAGCCGATGAAGGGGACCTCATAAATGGCGAAAAAAAAGAAAAGAAAAGGGAGATATCCTTAGGCGTGAATAAGGGTTTGGTTGCACAAAGGAAAGGAAGTTGAAGGCAGTCCTTCTTAGCCATCACGGGATGCTGTATTGCTGAAGTGTGGATTGGGCAAGTGAAAGCTGTTTCCCGAAGTTCTTCTTTTATTTCCATTAGTGGTCCTTCAAAAGATTGAATTGAAGTAGTTGAACACAATGTCGGATAATATTTTGGTTTGAAAATTTATTTCCCAGCCCATGAGCGAAATCTCATAGGGTTGGGATTTCTTTCAATGAAACATTAAATTGTTTTTATGGATGTTGTGTATATCTAATTTAATTTACTGTTTCATTTGATTGTTCTTATTTCTTAATTAAAATACAAATGATCTTTAGACATAAAAGACTGTTCGCATACTTATAAATTGATTCTAATTCCAAAAGGGTTGGATTGGTTAGATTAAAATCAAATGAAATGAGCAAGTATTCGATAGAGACTTGTAGTCGACTCTAGACATAGAGTCACAATCATACAAAAGGAGCCTATGCAAGATATCTAAAAATCCTATAGACACGGGCAAGGTAACTTGAGGTTTTGCTCTCACAAGAGGCATGCCATTTTAAAACTCTTTTGTGCTGTAAAGTAGATACAATTTTACCAATGCATTATTGACAGTAAGGGTCGATTCTAGATAATCCCAACCTTCCGAATCAACATCACTCTATCCTTATTCTTTTTCGTAGAATCTTTGCCACAGCATATTTAGTTGTTTATTTCTTTGTTTACATTCTATTCAGATAAACACTCTTGTTATTACCATTACGTTTATGCTCTCACTTTTTTCCATAGCATTTCCAGTTATTCATCAATTCCATCTATCACATACATCATCATTCCTTTGAATTATCACCACATACTTACCTTAGTTTACTATAGCATCTTATTCGTCAGTCTTGCCATAACATTAACTATATTACAATAACTTGGCCACTTTTGTGCTTTAATCTGATCCTCGTGGGAACGATACTCACTCATCACTTTATTACTTGAATCGACGTGTATACTTGCACAAATTGCATATCATTTCACACGCAACAGCTCTACATGTCGAGCTTAATTGAAGTTATGAGCTCACTCAAAGACGTAAGCTTATCAAAGCTATGAACTCAACTTAAGTTGCGAGCACATCAAAGTGTGAGTAGTTACGCTTTTGGTGAACCCCCAAATTGAAGTGCAAACAGGGTTCACATATTCTGTTATTAATGTTTTGTTTAAAATTTGTTTGTTAAGGTTAACGTATTAAAACAAGTAGAGCTAGTATTAATTTGATGTTTTTAGGTACTGATTTACCTAATCAGTTTGTGTGTAAGTTTTAACTTTGCATTTTCAAGGTGACTTAATGGGATTTGTTGATTATTTGTAACCACTACACCTATATATATTGTAATTCATTTGAAATGAGTGATGATGAGAATTTAATAGCAGTTTATCAAAATTTGCTAAGTATTTTCCTTCGTTTTCTCTCTTTTTATGTTCTTTAAACTTCTCAAAACACCAACATAACTCTTTAAATCAAATAGATTGAGGATTTTTAGCAGTATTTTACCAAGATCGAATCACATAGAATAATAAGTCAAGAAAAGATATAATGAAGAATTTTCAATGTGATCAAAATTCTCTTATATGAGGAGATTTATGAAATATGGAAACCTTGGTGTCCAGTCTTAAAGTCGATATGGTTGAAGACGACATGGATGTAGGTGTTGCTATTGAGTCCCTTGTCTTGGATGAGGATGATGGAACGCTACATGATGTGGCAATTGTTGCCTGAGATGGGTATGTGTTCGAAATTTATTAATTTGTTTTGATGTAGATGAACATTTTATTCTGGAACTGTCAAGAGTATGACCACTAAATTCTATAGATTTTTACTGGAATATCATAAAGAGCATAATTTTGATATAGTGGTATTATTTGAGACTCAGATTAGTGAAAGTCTAGTTGATGGTGTAATTAAAAAGTTGGGTTTTGACTATTCATATAGAATTGAAGCTAATGGATTTGTAGGAATCTAGATCTTTTAGGAAAAAATGTGTAGGTCAATGTTCTCCTGAATTAATGTGTGCAGTTGTTTATACTAGTCTTCAACCAATACGATAGAGATTATGGTGGAATACTTTATATTGTTTTACAGGTGATATTAATGAACCCTGGATTCTTAGTGGTGATTTCAATTCTATTCTTTCAAGCACTGAATAGAAGGGTGGGGCATTAGTTTGAAACCTTTGTTGTAGTCAATTCCAATAGTTCATCTTTAACTAAGGGTAAAAAGGCATGGGGTTTATAGGCCATAGTCTACTTGGTGTCTCGATAATTTTTATGAAAGATTAGAGAGAGCTATTTGTAATAGTTGTTGATGTATTTTGAGTATGATATTTGAAATCATATATAAGTTTTGTGTGCCAATTGTTTTAGGCCTTCAGTAGTAACTACTAGTTGTTTTAAGTTTAGTTTTTCTGCTATAAGTTTTCTTTAACTTTATGTTTTACGTTTTTTTTTACTCTAGTGTTAGGTAGTTGTATCATTTAGGTTAATTTATATATTTTTTAAAAAAATTAATAAAAAGGTTGTGTGTGTGAAGGTGAGGTGATAACCTTCTCCATTATTTTCAAAATTTGTTTTTCTTCTTCTCTTCCTCTTTTTATAACAAAAATTACACCAACAGTGGTTATCAAAGCTGCTTCTTGAGGGTTGTGAGTTTCTATTGCTATTTTTGAGTGATTTTAATGGCTTTTTCTAATGTTTTTTCAACATTTGTTCATATTTTCATAGGAACTCATTATCATGTTTGGGCAGTTAAGATAAAATTTTATTTGAGATTTCTTGGCTTGTGGAAGGTTGTAGAAATTAACGAAGATCTATCGACACTAAGACAAAATCCCACCATTGCTCAACTCAAAACTTATGATGAAGAAATCTTCAAAAAGGATAAAGCTTTAACATGTATTCACTTTAAGTTAGTAGATCACATTTTCACAAGCATTATGGATCTTGAAACATCAATAGTTGTTTGGGATAAACTCAAGGAAACTTATGAGAGATGTGATAGTGTGAAGAAAAACAAAGCTTTTAACACTAAAAAGAGAGTTTATGATGTTGCAAATGAAGGAGGATGAGTTGATTAAAGATTACTCAATCAAGCTAATGAATATTGTAAACCAAATCAGACTTTATGGTGAAGAGCTACCTGATGAAAATGTGGTTGAAAAAGTCATGATAAGTGTTCCTCAAAGATTTGAAACCAAAATTTCTATTAAGAAATCTTGTGACATGATGAGTCTAACTATTGTTGATCTTGTTAGCAAGTTAGAAGCGTAAGAACAAAGGGTTTCTATGCGAGCTCATGAGGTAAGTGAAGGTGCTTTCCTTGCTGCTCACAAAGGAGTAAAGTTCAACAACTCTTGGAAGAAATTTGATAGCTCAAACAAGGGCAAAGATCTTGTTTCTTCCACCAGTGGTCAAAATGAAAAGTTTCCACCATGTCCTATTTGTAAGAGGATAAATCATGCTAAAAAGGATTACTGATTCAAGGAAAAAGACAAGTCCAAATTCCAATGTATTTTTTGCAAAAAGTTTGGATATACTGAAAAATTTTTCTAGGCTAAGAAGAAGGAAACAAATACAACTGAAGAGAACCAAGAGCTAGGTGAGCATCTGTTTATGGTTTCTCATGTTGTTAAACCATCTCATAACTCTATTTGGCTTATGGATAGTGGGTGTATCGGTCATATGACACATGCGGTTGCATACTTTAACTCACTTGATGTGAAGTTGGGAAATGGTGTTACGATTTAGGTTCAAGGAAAAGTTCAATTTTTGTGAATACTCTACAAGGTAAAAGGACAATCTATAATGTTATTTTATTCCTGATTTAGATCAAAGTTTTTTAGTATTCCTCAAATGATTAAAAATTATTTTAGTGTTCAATTTAAGGGAAATGTTTGTAACATATTTTATGTTTGTGGTTCTAAGTTTGCTGATCTGGAAATTAAAAAAAACAATGGTTTTTATTTGAAGGTGGATGTTGATTGTAAACGTGTGTGCTTTGCTAAGGATGGTGTCAGTCCTCTTTAGCATAAAAGGATGGAGCATTTTAATCTTAGAACCTTGAAGTATATGCAGTCAAATGGTTTTGTAACAGATTTGTCTGAACTGAATGCATGTGATGATAAATGTGATAGTTGTCAACTTGGGAAGTCACATAGGCTGTCATTTTATCATGATGGTGTGAAGAGAGAAACTATGAAATTAGAGTTAATTCAAGCTAATTTGTGTAGTCCAATGCAAACTTCTTCTATGAATGGTAGCAAATATTTTGTGTTATTTATAGATGATTTGATAAGAATGTGTTGGGTGCATTTCTTGAAGTCCAAGATGAATGCATTGTCAACATTCAAAGAATTCAAGAAACTCATTGAAAATCAGTGTGATTGTAAGTTGAAGGTCTTAAGAACAAATAATGGTGGAGAGTCTATGTCCACGGAGTTCAATGATTTTTGCAGAGACTCTAGGATTCATTATCGGCTCACTGTTCCTTACACTCTTCAATAGAATGGAGTTTGTGAAAGGAGAAATAGAACTATTTTTTAGATGCCAAGATGTATGTTGTTTGGAAAAAATCTTCCAAATTTGTTTTGGGCAAAATTTGTATCAACATCTGTGTACTTGTTGAATAGGTTAACAACTAAGGCTATGATGAAAAAACTCCTCTTGAAGCCTGGTTTGGGTCTAAGCCTTCTATGAAACACCTTAAAGTGTTTGGTTCTACTTGTTTCAGCCATATACCTGCTAATATGATAACCAAGTTAGATGAAAGGGCTTGGAAATGAATCTTTGTTGGTCATTCTTCTCAATCGAAGAAGTATAGAGTCATTAATCTGAAAAGTAAGAAAATTATGGTGAGAAGAGATGTCATTTTTTATGAAGATTCTTAATGTAGTTGGGAGAAGGATGATGTGCAGAAACACGATTGTGGGTTAATGCCTAAAGAGGTTGATATAACTAATAATGTTGAACATGGTGTGACTAGTAATGAATTTGGTGTAGCTGATACAACTGATGTTGAGGTTATCAAAACTAAATCTTAGTAATGTGTATGAAAGGTGCAATTTTGTCTTTATTGAAGTAACAAGAATTGATGAAACTGCAAAGGTGCCTGAATGGATTGATGTAATGAAGGCAAAAAATTTTGCAATTGAGAAAATGATACATGGTTATTGACTAATGTGCCTAGCAGTAAACATGTTGTAAGTGTGAAAGTGTGAAGTGGGTGTATAAGACTAAGTTTAATCCTGATAGCACTGTGTTCAAGCATAAGGTTAGGTTGGTCGTAAAAGGGTATGCAAAGATAGGTGGAGTTGACTATGGTGACACTTTTGCACCAGTTGCTAGACTCGATACCATCAGATTACTTAATGTTATGGCAAGTCAAATAGTCTAGAGTGTGTTTCATTTGGATGTAAAATCAACTTTCTTGAATGGAGAGCTTGTTTCATTTGGATGTAAAATCAACTTTCTTGAATGGAGAGCTTGAAAAAGATATCTACGTTTGTAAGTCTGAAAGTTTTGTGGTTGTTGGAAAGGAACATCAAGTGTACAAGCTTAAAAAGGCTATTTATGGCCTAAAACAGGCACCAAGGGCCTGGTATTGCAGAATTTATTCTTATTTGCAAAAGTTGAGTTTTCAGAAGAGCATTAATGAAGCTACTTTGTAACTTAAGAAAGGTATAAATGCTGACTTGCTTGTTGTTTCTCTTTATGTTGATGATTTGTTGGTGATAGGAAGCAATGATGAAGCTCTCTTAGAATTCAAATTGAGTATGCAAAAAGAATTTGATGTCTGATCTTGGCTTGATGAGCTACTTTCTTGGGATAAAAATTAATCAAAGGAAGGTTGGTATCTTCATTCACAATTGAAGTATGCCTTATGTGTTCTAAGGAAATTTAAGTTGAAATTTTACAAAGGAGTTGACTCACCAATGCCACTAAACTTGAAATTGTCAAAGAATGATGGTGAGAAACTCTATGATCCTTCTATTTAGAGAAGCATAGTTGGAAGCTTACTTTCCTTGACTGCAACACAACCTGATTTAATGTTCCCTGCAACATTATATTATCAAGGTTTATGATTTCACCTAGTAATGTTCATTTCGGAGTTGCCAAGAGGGTTCTCAGGTATGTGAAGGGTGCAACAAGTGAAGGGCTGAATTATTTAAAGGTAGGAAGTATAAAGTTGATTGGGTTTTCTGACAGTGATTGGGTAGGGAGTTTGGATGACATGAAGAGTACATCTGGGTATGTTTTTAACCTTTGCTCAGGTGAAATATGTTGGAGTTCCAAAAAGCAACAAGTTGTGGCTCACTCAACTGTAGAAGCAAAATATATTGTTGCTGCTGCAAACCAAGCAATTTGGTTTAAAAATTTACTTTTTGATCTTAGTTTTGAGCAAGAAAGTGTCACTGTTCTTTTATGTGACAATAAGTCAGCTATTGCAATTGCTGAAAATCCAATTCAGCATGGTAGAACAAAGCACATCAATTTGATGTTTCATGCTATTTGTAAGGCTGAGAAAATTTTGTTGATCAAGATGAAATTTTGTTCTTCTGAGATGTAGGTTGCTAATTTAATGACAAAATCTCTTTCAAGAAATAGAATTTCTTTTCTCAAGCATGAGCTTGGTATGTCCAATATCAACTTCAAAGTTGTTGAGAACATTCCTTTGACTTGCTGAATAATAGGTCTGAAGACCAAGTCTTTAGGGATTTTTTAGTTTGTGACACGATTTTAAGAGTAAGTTAGGATGTGGCTGGATATCAGCAAAATAACTTTTCTGTTACATTTTTTAGCTATATAATCTAAATAATGCAACAGATTATTGTGTGCTTCCAATAAATTTTTCTTTCACATTTTCTGTGTTTATGTTTTTTACTAAAATAACAACAAAAGTAGAGTGTTATGTGTTTTGAGTTTGATATTGGAAACTAGATATACGTTTTGTGTGTCAATTGTTTTAGGCCTTCAGTAGTAACTAATAGTTGTTTTAAGTTTTGTTCTTTTTATGTAAGTTTTCTCTTACTTTATGTTTTAATTTTTTTTTACTCTAGTGTTAGGTAGCTAAATCATTTAGGTTAATTTGTATTTTTAAAAAACATTTTTTTAATAAAAAAGTTGTGTGTAAAGGTGAAAAGATAGCGTTCTCCATTATTTTCAAAATTTGTTTTTCTTCTTCACTTCCTCTCTTTGTAAAAAAAATTACACCAACAATAGCATGGGACATGTTTGCTCTGCACGCTTGTATCTGACATCTGCATAAGATTACCTATGATCACTGGCCATTTTTATTCTCCTAGGAAGATTCTATTACACACAAAGGTGATAGACTGTTTCAATTTCTTTCTAGTTAGTTATCACATTCGAATTTCAATGAGTTTGTTCAAAAGAATTGGCCACCAAAAGGGATTCGGTGAACAATTTGAATATTTTCGTTGATTACCTAAAGGTCTGGAACTCAGAGGTTTTTGGGAATATGTTTCCTCGGAAGAAGGAGGCTATAGCTTAGTTGAGAGGTATTTAGAAGGCTTTAGATCTTCAAGACTGATAGTTTAAGGAGAATGGAGGTAGTTGTGAGAATTGAGCTTGATGAGATACTAAATCTAGAGGAGCTCCTCTAGCAGCAGAAACCAAGGAGCAAGTGGTTAAGATATCGAGATCGTAATACCAGATATTTTCACAGCCAAACTTAGGTTAGGCAGAAAGCATTGGAACATTTTCAAATATGTATAGTGTTCTAATAAATATAAATGAATGAGTGTAATTAATCAAAAGTTATTTTATTTAATTTTTTGAAAAAGAATAATAACTATTTAAATAATATTATTTAAATAGTTATAATATTAAATGAATAAATATGTGGTTATTTTAAAGATATTATTATTCAGAAAGACACCTATTGAAAATATCTCTATCAAGAGACATAAAAATTCCTATAAATAGGAATGAGATTTCATTTGAAAAACACACCAATAAATTCTAATATTCTTTCTTTCCTTTACAGAAATCTTTTGTAGAAATTGAGTTTCTTGTTATACATTGTTCAGTGCGTTCTTGTCAATGCAAAATGTAAATAATCATTGGCTTCATTGTATCCTCGAGATTAATTTGCTTGGAACTCGTTTGCACACCGAAAATAGGTGGCGGCGAATATAACCTTAAAGATAGTGGCTTGATACACACCTTAGAGTCTTGTCCTATTTCTTCTTTTTCTGTTCGAGTTCCGTTTGTGTGTTCGAGACTTTCCTCACTGGAGATTTATACTAACAAAAAGGTAACCAAATTAATGCATTACTCTTGGAGGATGGGTCTTCGTGTTTCAATCCAGATGTTCTAAGAGATTTAGTGGTTGTTTTCTATTCGATGCTCTACCAAGAAAACTTTGTTTCACCAAAGCCTTTTCGGGTGAGAAACTGTTTCCCTCAGCTTTCAATACATGAGATTTCTGCTTTGACAACTGATATCTCTTTAGAGGAAGTTCTCCATGCTTTATTTGGCATGGAACAACTTAAGGCTCCTAGGGTGGAGGTATTCTTATTAAAACTTAGGCTTCTCCATTATTTCTAATAGTGGAGCCTTTTGGGTCCAAGTTTTAAAGAGAAAATACAATGTACAGGGATTATGTCCACGGTTAATTCGACGAAGCTCCTGCTTTCACATCCGGGGTGCCTTGTTGAATGTGTGGTCCAAGGTACTCCAAGGTGTACAGTGGTTAATCGGGAATGGTAAGTTGATGAATTTTTTGGAATATTAACTAGGTGAGAGGAGTAGGGCCTTTAAAGCAGTGGTTTGTTGGTAATGAGCCAATAAAAGAGGATATGTATGTGGTGAACATGGTGAACCAGTATGGGGAGTGGTCAAGGCAAAGCTTGGAGTCATGTCATCCTGGTAACATTGTCTAAAAAGTTGTCGGTATGCTACTATTAACAATGGAGAAAGGAGATGATGACCTTGTGTGGAGTTGGTCACAACACGGAGGATTTCTTTTTCAGAAATATACAAGGTGATTGCAAACACTAATCGAGGAGATAAAAACTCAACGTGGGATGTAATTTGGAAGGTGAGTTGCCTCAAAGAGTGAGACAATTTCTCTGGCTTGTCTTCAAGGAACATGTACTGACTAACGAAGAGAAGGTTCGAAGATACATGCATGATATAGGACAGTGTCCAAATTGTATTGCTGAGCCAAATTCATATAATCATGTGTTGACGGATTGTGGATTTGCTAAGAGTATTTGGCAAATAGTGGTGCTGGTCGGTCTACATGAGAGATTTTTTAGACGGTTGTTGCAGCAGTGGCTGTTATAGAACATAAAATGCAGGGGATTGTGTGGTTGATGGTGCAAACTGGTGTTCCTTCTTTACCATCCTAGGCTGGATGATTTGGAAGAACCGGAATGACCTAGTGTTTGGTGACGATCATGGTAGTAGCAAGGGTCTTTTGGTGTTGAGTCTCGCCTGGGCTCGCAGCTTATCCAGACGGTTACTGCAGCAGAATGTGGTTTTTCATTATGAGTTAGTAGTCCTTGAGCAACCTCTAGATGGGGTGCTGCATATTTTGTAGCTTCATAGCAGGGGGCGTTGTCAACGGGCTATAAGAAAATTATTTTTTGGGTAAATTATTCTCACCAATCTATGAAAAGTTACAAAATGTATGAATTGTAAGTTTTAAAATTAGTATAATAACAATTTTAACTCTCAAGATTTACATAGCTTAAATTTAGTTTTAATTTTAAAATTTAGTAGGTTAATTAAATGAGTGGTGAGGCCCTCTGTGTTCATTAGAGATTGTAATAACAACAACAACAATAGCAAAAACAGCTTAGTCGACCTGATGTTGAACGATGCAAGTACAAATATTATGAAACCGGTAAAGACTGAATCGACAAAGATTGAATCATTCAACCTTTAGAGTTCAATTCAATGGTGGAGAATAAGAGTATCAAGAGAAAAGAATAAAAAAAATAAAAAAAATTATTATCTTTGGTTTTGAGGTGTTTCTAATTGAAAAATCATTGAGAAAAATAAAAGTAAGAGAACAGAAAATATAAGTGAGAAACTTAAAATATAAATAATATTACAGATTTTGAAAAACTTTGGGATATTAAAAGAAGAAAAAACCAATACCTTGTGGAAATAATACTAGATTAGGACTAAAAACCAAACAAATCAAAACAAGAGATTAGATGAAGTAAGAAATACCTCAAAAGGTTTGTTGAAGTGGGAAGGATACGTTAATACCTCGTAGAGTTGAAGAGGAGAGATGGAAACTCCAAATTGGCTCAACTTCCTCTCTTTGATGGACTGCAATAATCAAAGCTAATGAACGACCCCAGTCCCAAGCATTATGATAAAGTGTTATCTTATATAAAGTGTATCAGATTTTTATATATATGCTTTGAAAATTTATATTAAAATTTAAACTTTAATTTTGTATTAATTATTTAAACATAGGATTATTATTTTATGCATACGGAATAAAATTAGATATATATAAAATAAATACCCATAAATTTGGTAATTTTTTTAATTTAGTTTTTGTCTTAAAATTTAATTATTATTTTTTCTAATTTTGATCCATGTGATAACATGACATTTTTATATTGTATCATGTCTAGGCTTGTTACTTGTCTGTGAGCTGAGCCATCTAGCCTTCTCGAAAAGTGGGAGGGTTTGGGCAAAAATATAAGCTCAAAAAATGGACTTGAGCAAAAAACTAAAACCAGTTTAGAAAATGGGCTGAGCGTCGGATAAGATTTTTTGGATCCGAACCGACTTTGCAAAAAAAAACATTGTTGTTTTCTCATTGTTTTGCTATTGTTTCACTATTTTGTTGTTATTGTTTGGATATTATATAATATTTTTATATTTTTTTATATATTATGTTTTTAATATAAAAATAAAATAAAAGATTTTAATACCAACAGGCCAAGCTCAAGTTTTAGCATTTTTATCCGGATTAGGCTGGGGCAAAAATTTAGACCCATTTTTCAAGCAAGGCCAATCCTACCAATCAGGCCTAAAATTTTATTAGGGTCCAACCCATAGACAATTCTAATCATGTTATCACTTAAAAAATATAAATTTTATAATGAATTAGATGATGACATGGACAATTCTAAGTTGGTACTCGATTGACTTTTAATCTACTAGATTATAATACACTCACGATATGGGTGAAAAAAATGTGTAAAAATTTTATATTATAACCAAGTGAAATCTTGGTTGAAATGGTTAAGTTAAAAGTTTAAAATCCATGGGTCTTAAGTTCAAATCTTATAATATTATTTTATTAAAAAACATGAATTAACAAAAACACTTTCGTATTTATATTTGTTACTTTGTATATAACTAGCATTTTAGTAATTTCTCAACTAAGTTGGTGTCACGAGTCAACTGCATTGGAAAAAATCCGGTTTGAAAATAGTTTTCTTTTACAACGAAAAATATTTTTTCTGAAAATCGAGCCGATTTGTGATATTTATAATAATAAACCCTTAACCGAATTCACACTTGTGTTTTTGGCTAGATTGATCATTGTCATTCCTAACTTTCAACCGAACAACCTTCTCCATTATTCTTGTACCATGAATTGCTTCGAGTGTGGGCTCAAACGATTCGAATCAAACACAAAACTAGAAATAATTTTATTTGTTTTAGCGTGAAAACGAAAATCTCTTCTCAATAGAAATCGACAGAATTATTATTCCGAAAAACATATTTAATACTTAGAGAATAAAAATCTCACTTTTTTGGGGCAGAGTAACAATATCTTAAAGTTGAGTATTTAACTCTACCGATGTCATCTATTTATAAGAAGAAGTAAAGCTCTTGTTGAATTGTAGGAGTTTATTTCAACTAGAAAAACGAATTTCTAGTCTAACTAGAAGCATAGGGGGCTGCAACCCTAGTTAATAATACTAGGATTTGTCGTCCCTCCCTTTAACATAAGGGGCTTTTGGGCTTTTCCCATATCAGGTTCAATTGCAAGTATTTCTTGGATTTTTAAGTATTTCTTGGACTTTTAACCCAATATTTTATAATTCAATCAGCTCGATATTTGTTTTTCTATTTATCAAAATAAACATCTCAATTAATTGCCAATTAGATAATATTCTCAACCCAATTCTAATCCCGTTAAAATCATAACGAATTTATCGTAAAAGAATCTATGAGAAAATATATTTAATATTTTTACATTCAATGGTTCACTATAACCAAATGATTTATTTCTATTTTCGAACTTCATTTAATTCGAAAAACATAAATTTATTTTCAAGTCATTTTTCATTTTTATTTTCATTTTCGATTTAGAGAAAAACACATTAATTTTCAAATGATTCATTTTCTCCTTTTTTATTTTTATTTTGGAGAAAACCATAGTCATTTCTAAATATTTCTCATTTCTTCATTTTTCACCATTTCTATTCATTTGATTCAACATACAATTCATTTCCGGTTTAACAAGCTTACGAAGGGACTAATTGAACATATGTGATTAGAGCTCAAATGATTTATAATTAAGATTCAGATTTTTGCCTATTAATTAATTATAAACCTATTTAGTCACAAAATCATCCCACTATAGTATCGTGACTGAGTTCTCCCCAACGGTATACCATTACAGAAGCAATTCAATCAGTGCTCGTCTAATGACCTTATCACAAGTGCTTTACCTCCATAGTATATCCTTAATCTTTTAGGGATAATATCCGTTTTCCCAATATGGTTCTATTTTATCTCATGGTAATCATTGTATCTTCCTTCATGAAAACTCAATTACTATTAAATAGTAATCAAGTCATTCATCACAAAGACGAATGATCTATGATCACGTTTACTTTTCATCAATCATGTAATGCTAATGAGAGGAAGTCATTTACCCATGTGTCGAGTTATGAATTCTACTGTTGTTAATGATGCTACATACTGCAGAAGTCGTATACCTGACGCACTAGCTTTTGATTTCTTATGTATTCAAAATTAGACTTTTACTTACATTAAAGTATATAAGTCACACATACATAGTCCATCATCCACTCAAGATTTAGGTATGTCACGCTATGAACATAAAAAATGAATAAATCCATAAACGGATTCAAAATCTATTCTTCTACTGTCAGTCCAGTCAGTCACATCTATATCACTATCTTCTGGGAGTCATCCGCTCTGATACTCAAGACAAAACATATCCCCAATTGAACTTGATAGACAACATATTAGTCTTTCAATCGGTTTGTTCATTTCCAATTAGGCTAAGAATATGTTTAGGTTCATATACTAATATAAGTTGTCCTTCTGTATTACGATTTTACCACGTAATACCGTTTAGTATTAGTTTAAATATTAGACAACCAATAAGCAATATTTACTACCATTTTTCTTTGCATGCAAAAACCACATGACAACATTATACAAAGTATAATAATGTAACCTATGAATTATTTTATTAATCAATTTGTTCAAAAAAATTATAAATATACATAAAAGAAAATACTACATTTAAGATATCAGGTCTAACAAACTGAACACCAACTCAGTCAAGGACGTAATATATCTATATATACAATGACAATAGCTTCAAGCAAAGATCTTCACTCTGCATTCTTCTCTTATTTTACTAAAATCTTATAATATTATCTTTTGTAGGTTTCTGTCAAAAGATCATAAATTCATCAACATCATCCTAAGTAAAACAAGTGCAAGCCGACGACTCAAACTAGCATTGCAAGACATGCAAGAACTCCTCAAAGGTGTCAAATTCATGGAATACAGGAACGAAAAATTGCTTCTAATGAAGGATGTGACTAACTGAGGAAAATGTGCTTTAAAGACATTGATTTCTTTCACCTGGCCGTAAGATTTTATTCCTTTACCTTGTACCATACAAGTTCATTTATAACAACTAATTTCTCTTCTTCTTCTTTTTTATATGCTTTAACTCATAATTTAATATTAATTTAAGATGATGAAGAAAAAAAAATAAAATGAGAAGTATGGTTAATATATTAAAAACGAACTTTTATTAAAGAAAATGCCGGATTACTTTATTCTTTAGAAAAATGTGTAGGTGTAAAGTTCCAAATCCTATCGTATCTACTTTATCTAACTTTTCCTTTTTGAAATTTTATCAAACCACTTTAAAAGCCATTATTGAGGAGAAATTTTATACATTTGCCTTTGCCACTATCGGAAAATTGGGGGAAGCTCCCTAAAATAATCTTACTCTAAGAATTCATACATTCTAACTTAAAATTAATTAATTGGACTACCCATAGCTCTTCCTAATCCATAAATAAGAGGATAATATACTTTAGCATACTCGAACCATTGTTCTCCTATATTGACAATAATACCCATGCCAATTGAGCTATGACTCAATTAGCATTTGGACTAAAACTTCTATATACAATAAAATTTAGAGACTTGCGCATATAATTGTATGCGATAAATCTCAAATTCAAGTACTCAAAATCTAAGGCTTCTACATTTATTAACTGAGCCAAAGCCTCATTAGACATAACATAATATTGTTAGTGCGTGAAAAGTGTTTGCATTTACGTAAAAATATTTAACAAAAAAATTCTTGAAATATTTTAAAAATATTAATTTGGTAACATTTAATTTCTGAAAATATAGTTGTTTATAATTAATTTTATATATTCAAAACCAAAATAAATGGGAAAAATATTTTAAAATCTTATCAATATATATATATATTACAAGTTCTTAGATCTCAGATGACATGAATGTTTAATTTATTGACACATGACATACCTATTCTATGAAATGTGATAATAGTGTTATTGACTTTCATTTTTTGTGGTATTAAAATAGAATATAAATTTAAAATTACATTTGAATAATATCAATTATTTATGAATTAGATATTTAAAATAATTAAATTACACACTTTACTATGCACAGATTTTACAAAATTGATAAAATTTTAATAATTTAAAACAATATTATATTAATAAATCAAAATATAATTTTATAAATTTATTAAATTTATTAAATAATATTATTTCAAAAATATATATATTATTTATAATTTTAAAATAATTAATTTTATTATTAATTAAAATTATGTAGTTAAAGATATCAATAAAAAATTATTATTTAAGTATAAAATTAAAACTAAGATTTAAATAATAATAATTAAAATCAAATCTCAATTAACACATATAATCATCATTACACGATTATTTTCTTAAATTAGTTGTTATATATAAATTTTTTTAATCATAAGCATTGTATTCACTTATTTAAATGAATAAAGCAGCTTCTAACATTTTTTAAAAATTAAAATAATATTTTTTTAAAAACTTCCTTCAAATTCAATTAATATAATCAATACTATGTAAAATGAACTTAATGAAACAAAATAGAGATTTATAGCTTTTATGAATGGGTAAGTTCCTTTTCAATAAATGTTTTGTTAAATTATTTGAATGTGCTCAACATTCTTAAATTATAGTTTAAATCATCATTGTTTCCAACCTTTTAAAATTTAAGAAATCCTTAATTAAAATTACAAAGTTAGACACTATCATTTTTTATTTGTTTAAAAATTACCTTTCAGTCAAAAATCAAATAAATTATTTAAGTAATTATAAATTTTAATTTGTTGAAAATATTTATCAAAGAAAAATAAATTTATTATTGTTATGTTCTGAAATATGAGTTTATAAATAAATACAATCAAAAAATATTTTTTAATTTTTTTATTACAATATCAGCAGAAAATATTATATATATTACAATTTCTTTTAAAAAAATAAACAATACACACGATAAACCTATGCATCACACAAGAAAGAAAACTAGTAATAATATATTAAGAAAAACTAGTATATTTCTTGGTTCACACTTTGCATTAGGTTAAATATTTTTGTATGTCAAATTATAGAGTAAAAATTTGAAGGTTAAAATATGCTCTAGGCCGTTATACACTTTGTACATTTATAATTTAGTCCTCCTATTTTTATTTTCAAGAATTAATTCCTCTACTTTTCAAATTTAAAATATTAGATCCAATTGTTACACCACTAAAATTCTTCTATTAAATTCTTTGGTGCAACGATTGAAATTTAAAAAAACCACCTAGTAGTCATGTAACAAAAAAAAAACATTAAAAATACTAATTAGGATTTTTGAACTCTTCAAGATAATTTTTTATGTCAGAATAGTGTTCTTCAGAAAAATTGGCATAAGCATTTTGATTGAAATAGTTAACAATATTAACTGTTTAGATTAACTAATGACATTATAAAAGTAAAGTGACCAAACTATGTTAAAAAATAAGAATAGAGATTAAATCTCAAGGTTCAGTAGAGTTTAGGGCCAAAATTAAAATTTGACTATTGTTTTATAATGTAAAAAAAACAATGCTCAATCTCTAAGAACATTTAGACATTCAATTTATATATAACCACGTAATATTTTAATTAAAAATTTAATGATATTAACTGTTTAAACTAATTACTAACATTATAAAAATATAGGGACCAAATCATGTTAGAAATTAAATCATAGAGATTAAATATCGAAATTAGTCATAATAGAGGGATCAAAACTAAAATTAATTTATTTTTCTAAAATTAAGCCATTTCTCCAAGAATGATACATTAGACTGCATCCAAGATAAATTAATTCTGAATCCGTTTTTGAATTAATTTACTTGTGATGTTCATGGTGTGATTTACCTGAATCCTGAGTTAGTCACAAATCATGCGTATGTAACTCATGTGCTTTGATATAAGTGGAGGCTTATACTCTAAAGATGATTAAGTCCATAGCTGGGGTACATGACTTGTGTATGGCATGACTTTACTAGCAACAACAAAATTCATAGCTCAACTAAAGAGTTAACGATATCATCTCATTGGTATTGTGTGGATTGATAAATACGGAACGTTGTCATGGGTTGCTTATTCTCGAACTAGCAATTTATCATAGTCATTTGTTGACGGTAATCATATTAATCATTAAGAAGACACAATGGTGATAATGAGATAAAATAATATTGTATTGAGTGAACAAATTTAACTCAAAGGAATCAAGGGTATCATATAAGAGTAAATCACACATGACGAAGTAATTGGATAAAATAATTGGATGAATTGCTTTCGTAAAGAGTATACAATAAGGAGTTTTCAATTATATTACTTCTTGTGGACTAACTCCATGATTAAGTAAATTGTGAATTATCGGAACGATACTTCTAGACATAATTGCAATTACTAGAGCCTAATGTATATGTCCAATTGGTCCCTCCATTAGCTCAACAAAAGCTCGATCAGACTGCATTTGAATCATAAAAAAATTTTACGACTTTGGAAATAATTTAATTGAGTTAATTTATTCGATTTGGAATTAAATTAGGTAGTTTTGATAATTGTTCAACTAGAGAATTTGATTAAAGAATTCTCTTAAAAAATTAATTTGGAAAATCTTAGTGATTTTTGGAAAAGTTAATTTTGATCAAGTAAAATTAAATTAATCAAATAACTTTAAATTAATATTATTTAGAAATTAATTTTCAAGTCAGACAATTGGCCCAATGGGTATTTGAACTTGAAAATTGAACCTGAGATCAAAAATTGGGCTCGAGGATTGAAAATCGAGATCGAGACCCAAAAACTAGTCGAACCGGGCTTGGTGTGTAAAATCAGGCTGACGATCCAACCGGTGGTTGGATTTGACCGGTTGGTCCATCATTAGGCCTGGACCAAACCGACAATAGTCAAACCTGCTCAGGGTGTCATAAGGGTGTTGCACTTGTGATGGCACCACCGAACACAACGGTGCTGGTGACGACGACGACATTTCGGTGGCCGGCGGGTGGTCCTTCAGCAGTTGAGCAATGGAGGAATCACAGTCCTACTGGGACTCTATCGGATAATTTGATTTCAGATTAACTATTCCAAAAATAATATTATTTTAATAATTTTCATATTTAATTTAATTTAATATTTATCTTGTATATAAGTATTCTAGTAATTTAATAGATATGTTAGAATTAAGTGACCCAAATTCTTATTTAAATAAAATATGATGGAAAATAAAATAAAAGCAAAATCCATATAGAACTAGACTTCTTTTATTTTATTTTAGAATAAGGTTTTTTAAACCTTATTAAACTCCATCTATTTTATATTGATTAGGATAAGGTGTTTCAATCCTACTAGAATATGGCTTTACAAGCCTATAAATAGACATAGTCTATTCCTTTTATATTAATTCAAATTTTCGACATAGTGAATTTTCTTCTCCTCTGCCCGTGGTTTTTTTCCCGAAAGAGTGTCCACGTAAAATTTGTGTGTTATTTTATTTTTCTTTATTTTATTTTATTTTATTTTATTTTTTTCACAAATTGGTATCAGAGCTTCCGGGTTGTTCATCTCAATCACAGTAATGGCATCTTTGAAGTATGAAATTCCGCTGTTGGATCGCAACACCAGATTTGCATTGTGGTAGATTAAGATGCAAGCAGTTCTTGCGCAGATGGATCTAGAGGATGCCCTGCTAGGGATAGATAAGATGCCTTCGATATTAACAAATGAAGAGAAGAAGCGTAAGGATCGAAAGGCGTTAACATAATTACATCTGCATTTGTCCAACGAAATTTTGCAAGATGTAATGAAAGAGAAGACTGCCGCTGCATTATGGAAGAGGCTAGAACAAATATGTATGTCGAAAACTCTAACAAGCAAGTTGCATATGAAGTAGCGTCTTTATGCTCATCGTTTGGAGGAAGGTGCGTCTGTACACGAACACTTAATAGTGTTTAAAGAAATTCTCTCAAACTTGGAGGCCATGGAGGTTCAGTATGATAAGGAAGATTTAGGGTTGATTCTACTTTGTTCGTTGCCCCCGTCTTATTCAACCTTTAGAAACACGATTTTATATAGCCGCAAGTCTCTCACAGTTGATGAGGTTTATGATTCTTTAACCTCATATGATAAGATGAAACATCTTGTGGTTAAACCCGACTCTCAGGGAGAGGGTCTCATTGTTCGTGGGAGACAAGATCGGAATGCTGATAATGATCGTGGTAGGACACAGGAACGGAATCCTCGTAGTAAATCTAAGGGTAGATCGAAGTCTTCAAAGAAGTAAAACTTGTAACTTCTGCAAGAAGAAATGACACATTAAATTTGAGTGTTATAAGCTACAAAATAAGATTAAAAGAGAGGCTGCGTATCAAAAGGGAAAACAACCAGAAAATTTCAGTGAAGCTGATGTTGTAGAAGACTACAGCGATGGTGAACTTCTAGTCGCTTCTGTCAATGATTCTAAAGTAAGTGAGGAGTGGATACTTGATTCAGGTTGCACCTTCCACATGAGTCCCAATCGGGATTGGTTTACAACTTACGAAACAGTGTCTGAAGGTGTTGTTTTGATGGGAAATAATGCTTCGTGTAAAATCGCAGGTATTGGAACAATTAAAGTTAAGATGTTTGATGGAGTTGTCAGAACACTTAGCGACATACGGCATGTTCTAGAATTGAAAAGAAATTTAATTTCGTTAAGTACTCTTGATTCAAAAGGGTACATATACACAGCTAAAAGTGGAGTTTTAAAGATTTTCAAAGGGTCTCTTGTTGTGATGAAAGGGCGGAGAAAAATTGCCAAGTTATATGTTTTGCAGGGTTCTACTGTTACTGGTGATGCAGCTGTCGCTTCCTCTTCCTTGTCAGATGATGATATTACTAAACTTTGGCATATGCGCCTAGGGCATATGAGTGAGAATGACATGGCTGAATTGAGCAAAAGAGGACTTCTTGATGGGCAAGGAATTTGCAAACTGAATTTCTGTGAGCACTGTGTTTTTGGGAAGCAAAAGAGAGTTCGATTCACTAGAGGAATCCATAACACGAAGGAAACGTTGGAGTATATTCATTCTGATCTGTGGGGGCCATCCAGAGTGCCTTCGAGAGGTGGAGCTAATTATATGCTAACCTTTATTGATGAATTTTTCAGAAAAGTTTGGGCGTTCTTCCTGAAGCAGAAAAGCGATGTGTTTTTCGCATTTAAGTCTTGAAAAATTATGATTGAAAAACAGACGGGAAAACAGATAAAATACCTCCGTACAGACAATGGCTTAGAGTTCTGTTCTGATGAGTTTAATAGATTGTGCAAGTCAGAAGGGATCATGAGACACTTGACAGTTCGTCATACTCCACAGCAAAACGGCGTTACTGAATGAATGAACAAAATGATCATGGAGAAGGTTCGATGTATGTTGTCAAATGCCAACTTACCGAAGTCATTTTGGGCAGAAGCAGCCTCTACTGCATGTTTTTTGATCAACCGATCTCCATCCGTTGCCATTGAGAAAAAGACTCCACAAGAGGTATGGTCTGGTAATCCTGCTAATTATTCTGATTTAAAGATTTTTGGGTGTCCTGCGTATGCTCATGTTGATAATGGAAAATTGGAACCGAGATCCATTAAATGCATTTTTCTTGGTTATAAAGCTGGTGTAAAATGCTATAAGTTATGGTGTCCTGAAAATAGAAAAGTTGTGATTAGCAGAGATGTTGTTTTTGATGAAACTGCTATGCTACCTAACTTATCTCTTAAAGACTTTTCCAATAAAGAAAACCAAAAGCAGGTGGAGCATCAGATTAATACAGAATCAACTCCTCAAGCCAGTACAAAAATTGAGAATAGAGTTGCTTCTTCACCGCAATACTTTATCGCCAAAAACAGAACAAGAAGAGAAATTAAACCTCCAAAGAAGTATGCCGAGGCTGATCTAGTTGCTTATGCTTTAAATGTGGCTAAAGATATAGATGCGAATCAAGAGCCATTTAATTATTCTGAGACGATTAACTGTGAAGACTCAGAAAAGTGGATGTTTGCTATGCAAGAGGAGATGGAATCACTCCACAAAAACAGAACATGGGATCTTGTAGAACTTCCTAAAGGTAAAAAGGCTGTTCGTTGTAAATGAGTGTTTAAATAAGAAAGAAGGGACTCCAGGAGTTGAAGAACCCAGATATAAAGCAAGGCTTGTTGCAAAGGGTTACAGTCAAATTCCAAGAGTGGACTTCACAGATGTGTTCTCCCCAGTTGTTAAGCATAGTTCGATTCGAGCTTTGCTTGGTATTGTGGCCATGCATGATTTGGAGCTTGAGCAGTTAGATGTAAAAACTGCATTTCTGCATGGAGAATTTGAGGAGGATATTTACATGCAACAACCAGAGGGTTTTATAGTCTCGAAAAAAGAGGACTATGTTTGCTTGCTGAAAAAGTCCTTTTACGGTTTGAAACAGTCACCAAGACAGTGGTACAAGAGGTTTGATTCCTTTATGACTTCTCATGATTTCAAAAGAAGTAGTTTTGACAGTTGTGTCTACTTTAAGAAAAACAGTGATGGTTCTTTTGTGTATCTACTTCTTTATGTTGATGACATGTTGATAGCAACAAAAGATAAAGTAGAGACAAGAAAGGTCAAAGCCCAACTAAGTGAAGAATTTGAGATGAAAGATTTAGGACCAGCAAAGAAGATACTTGGTATGGAGATTCTTAGAGATAGAAAAGCAAGTAAATTGTACCTAAGTCAGAAGGGGTACATTGAGAAAGTTCTTTGCAGGTTCAATATGCAGAGTGCTAAGCCTGTTAGTACTCCATTAGCAGCTCATTTCAGACTTTCATCAGCTTTGTCTCCACAATCAGATGATGAGATTGAGTACATGTCACATGTTCCATGCTCTAGTGCAGTAGGATCTCTCATGTATGCTATGGTTTGTTCACGTCCAAATTTATCATATGCAGTCAGTGCAGTTAGCAGATACATGGCGAATCCTGGTAAAGAACACTGGAAAGCAGTTCAGTGGATTTTAAGATACTTACGAGGTACTACTGATGTTTGCTTACAGTTTGGAAGAACTAGAGATGGAGTCATTGGGTATGTTGATGCTGATTTTGCTGGAGACCTTGATAGAAGAAGATCTCTCACAGGTTATGTCTTTACAATCGGAGGTTGTGCAATCAGTTGGAAAGCCACTTTGCAAACTACAGTCGCTTTGTCTACCACTGAAGCTGAGTACATGGCGATTACTGAGGCTTGTAAAGAAGCTGTTTGGTTTAAGGGACTCTTTAGTGAACTTAATGAAGACCTTCAAATCAGTACAGTATTTTGTGACAGTCAGAGTGCCATCTTTCTTACAAAAGATCAAATGTTTCATGAGAGAACAAAACACATTGATGTTTGGTATCATTTTGTTCGTGATATTATTGCTCGTGGTGATATTATTGTGAGCAAAATTAGTACTCATGAAAATCCTGCAGATATGATGACTAAGTCACTTCCTATAACCAAGTTTGAGCATTGCTTAGACTTGGTTGGTGTTCATTGTTGAAGTTAAACCCTTAAGGGGTTTTATGGAAGAGGTGGAGAACTTGTTTATTGAAAGTTCGCGATGAAGAACTTGTTCATTGAGAATTTGTGTCAAGGTGGACATTGTTAGAATTAAGTGACCCAAATTCTTATTTAAATAAAATACGATGGAAAATAAAATAAAAGTAAAATCCATATAGAACTAGACTTCTTTTATTTTATTTTAGAATAAGGTTTTTAAACCTTATTAAACTCCATCTATTTTATATTGATTAGGATAAGGTGTTTCAATCCTACTAGAATATGGCTTTACAAGCCTATAAATAGACATAGTCTATTCCTCTTGTATTGATTCAAATTTTCGACATAGTGAATTTTCTTCTCCTCTGCCCGTGGTTTTTTCCCCAAAAGGGTTTCCACGTAAAATTTGTGTGTTATTTTATTTTTCTTTATTTTATTTTATTTTATTTTATTCACAAGATATAATATTAAATTCAATCAAATATTTATCTTGATAAGTATTTCATTAATTTAATATTAAAGTGATTAAGTTTAATTATCGTTGAACTCTCTAAACTCTCCTTATATAAAGAGAGTCATGGGTCATTATTTTTCACACACTTGAATTCAAAAAAAAGTTGTTGAGAGAAAATTCTCTAAACAAATTATTTCAAAAAAATTCTAGTGATATTTTTCTTATTTACAACTTGATCTAGAAGTTTAGAGAAATTGCGAAATTATCTTACTAGTAGTTTTGTGGAAAATTTTTTGATTCGAAACGAGCCCACACTCGGCAGACATGAGCTTGAGGATAGCGGAGAAGACTACTCAGTTGAAGCATTCATCCTAAACGAATCGAAAAGATACAATTTTGATTAAGTGTTTATTATTTTAAATATCACAACCAAGTTCTTATTTTTGAAAAAAAAAATTAAAACTCTGGTTTTTCCCTGAACTTATTTTTCGTTGCGCTTTCTAAACCTATTTTTCTAACAATTTGATGTAACTTGTAGAAAGTGCAAAATGGTTAAAAATAAAATGAGTATTAAAACTAAAAATTCGTAGAAGAAATTCTAGTGCTCCCTAATTTTCGTGAGGCTCAAAACTATTTAGAACAAAGATAAAATTGATGTGTATAGGCTCAACAAAATAATTATCATCTTGCACTATTATTTCATCTTTAACCTTTTCCTTCGTGATTTCATCTTTTATTTTCTCTTCAACTTAATCAAAAGTCTCGAGAATTTCCTCCTTATGCTCTTTGGTTTTGGCAAATCTTTCTAAGAAAGGAGGTTCTATCACTGGGCTGATCAGATAAATCCTTGAGTGCAACCACCTCTTGTTCAACTTATTTTTTTTGAAATTCTAATCTACTCACTAAAATCATGAGTCTAATTTGATTTTCTATGTTCCGAAAATGGCTCTTCATTCGTTTTTCTAGGTTCTCAATGCTTGACTTTGTTTTTCGTAGAGATAGTTGAATGGTGCTAGAAAGAGATTCAACTATATCCTCAAGAGACTTACCTTACTTTGAAGACGATAATTGTAGGGAAGCCTACAACCTTGGTTCATAACCAAAATCTGGATAATTTATACACTCATGATTGTAAGTATTGGCATAGGGATCAAATCCCTGTTGGGAAATCCTCTAGTTTCATTGACATGCTCATAGGGAACTTCTTGGAACATGGGAAACACATCATTGTATTGCCCATAATCAGCATAAGTTTCATTCTCACAAGCTTGCACTTGTTTAGAATTTCCTACAAACAATTGTTGAACAAGAGAGGTTAGTTTATCAATTTGATTATCAATGAAATACAGATTTACCTCATTTGATCTGCATGGGTGAATATGCAACCATTAATGAAGATTAAGGATAAAAAGAAATAAAAAAAAGAGAAAGAAATAAATAAATTTATTAACACTAGTCCCCAACAACGACACTAAAATTTGTAAGGTTGTCGAAGCTGTTAAAAATAAAATCTACTTGAAAATATAAATTAGTAGAAAGTGACAAATAGGATCCAATTCATAGAGACCAACAATAACTTTATTTCTTTAATAAACAAGGAAAATAAAAATAACCTATGGGGGTTTAAAATTAAAACAAAGTAAAAAAAGAAATAGTAAAATAAAATATAGGAAAATCAATGTGATAAAACTAGAACCAAGGTAAAATCTCTATTTGATTCAAGGGTTTGATCATTGATTCAAAGATAAATTTCAATGTTTCTTAATAAATTGGTTATAGTTACTGATGGTTGCAAGTAACCTAATCTCTTCTTACCTTCTCGATAATCAAGACAATCGTCATTAATTACTTTTCTTATTAACAAATAACCCTATAACCTTAGTATGCATATTCCATGCATAGACTTAACACACATATTTAAAAGCAGTTTTAACTGCAAGTGTGACAAGACAATTGTAATTTATGTGTGTTACAAGGGAACACAAAGTATTCCAAGGATTGAACCAAAAAAAAAAATCAAGTGATAAGGTGGATGGACAACGATCAAGCATGCAATTAAAAAGTCTACCAAACTAATAGCTAAGTGCTATATTTGGACAATTCATAATTCATCAATGCTTCTTAGTACGATTTCATTGTGAATTCTTCCCCTGCAAATGCTTGGAATGTTCTAACATTCCTAATTCGTGCATTGCTCAAGTATAAAAAACTAATTAATTACTTTAATAAAGCAAGGTTGTCAAACTATAATTTATGGGAATTATATTATAAAGATAAATCAAGGAGTATTGATTTAGCAATAGGGAACACTAAAGCAGGGTTATCAGACTATAATTAATGAGAATATTATATTATAGAAGTGACCCAAGTAAGATTTCCATATAATGTGGAGTTTAATGAAATACTTGTCCTTCGCTTTTAATGAAAAAATTCCTTTGATCTCCATTGAGACAAGAAATTGAGACATCAATTTTTTTCAATACTATAAAGCAGCTCTGGGAAGCTCCAATCTGAAACAAGACACTAACAAATTAAGTATCATAAATTGAGTTCAAATGACTGTGACTAAATTTTGTTTATAATAAGTAACATTTGAAACAATCTATGCAATTATTTCAACAATTTGCAACCCATTTTGGAGCAATTTGCAAACATGTGACAGCAACAATTGGTGGGAACAACAAGTCTTGCAGCAGCTTGAGGCCAACTATGAAGGCATCAACCATTTTTAGTCTCTTTCTTGCTTCTCCCTTCCTGACCGATTGTATCAAAGAAGTCCCCCATTGGCAGCCTTAATTCACCAAATTGAAGCTGCAATTTTTTTAAGGCAGCAAACTAACTCCAAAACAAAGCAGCTAGTAGCTATTGGAATTGGTGCAGGCAGCAGCAACCAGCTGCTATTGTCGGTATAATAGCAATTCCTCAAGCAATCGGTAAAATCATTGAAGCAAGGAATGACCAAGCTACAATTTAAAACATGTAGCAGCAGAGAACGATACCAAGGAGGCAGATCCATAAACAGCATCAGTAGCTAATATTTGAAACAGAATTCAGCAACTGAAAACTAAAATTTAGTCCTTTAGCATCAAGTACTTGAACTACTAATTTCCCCTTCTTCTCTTTCTCACGAATGCGCTGTAAATGAGTCCTATTTCCTCCTCATGCTGGTTTGGCAACACTTGATTTTGCCAACATTCTTAAATTTCCACTCAATCACCTTAGTATTTGGCATGTGTCTAAACATATGCCATTTAGCAGTGTCTATACCACTTAGTATTTGGCATGTCTCATGCAATTTATAAAGCTTCTATAATTACTTTTCATCCATTATAACTTATAAGCATTATTCCATTCAATGGTTAAATAAATCCAAATGTTACTCTTTCCATTTTCCTTAAAATTTCAATTTAGTCCCATTTTTATTACTCTCCACCTTATACGCTCATGCTTAGTGAAAAATTTGTCCTCCATCAGTTTGACACCTAGCCAAATTTATCTTCACCTATGATCATGCTTCGACACCTAGACTTGCTAAGTGCCATACAAGCTTTACACTAAATCAAAATCATTATCATTTAATTGTAGAACATCACTGATTCACTCCATTGTACCTTTACTGGTTTAATTGTTATTTCTTAATTAAATCAAGTCCATTAACTTAATGGAAAAATTGCACTTCAAATCCTTCTACTTTATAATTACTGAATTTAATTTATAATATATCAATTTTTTATAGTTTTTACAAATGTTTTAATAACAATTAGAATTTTTTTTGTTAGAAATATATTTGAATTATCAAAATAATTGATAAATGTTAATTAATTATTATTTTGAATTATGTTGATTTGCCTTAATTACATGAAATTAATGAATATTAAATAGTGTTAAAGTTGTGTGTCCCTAATCCTTTTTAAAGAAAATATAGTGGTAAAACTAGGGGATTTGTGTAGAGCTTAAGGCTGAGGGCCGAAATTCCTTGTCGCACAAGTGGAATCTGTATAAAATTACACTTCGTCTATTTGACATTGATAGTCGAAATTCCTTTTATATCATTCGTTTTTCAACATTAGTAAATTTCTTCTTCTTTGCCTATGGTTTTTTCCCGAGAGGGTTTCCACGTAAAAATCTGTGTTCTATTTTTCCTTTTTTTTCCTTTATGTTTGCGATCATTCTAGTGCATTATCAACGTTAGCTTTACAAATAAGTTAAAAATATTTTTATTATTATTTAAAATTTTTATTATAATATTTGAATTTTTAAAAAAGTTAATATATGTTAATTATTTTACACTAATTACAATATTTAAAAAATCAATTAAAAAAATGAAACACTTAAAACCACACATTAGAAATTAATACCATCTAAAGTGTCCAAATTTAAGTGCCTTTATAAATGTTTTATGTTGCAATGCATGACTGCAGAATTTAGACCCTTGGAGAGGCACTTGTCATGGTTGCTTGCTTTTCCTATATCTGTTTGTTTTGTGCATAGAATAACTAGAACATAGTATTCATGACGTTGTAGCAGCAAATAAATGAAAATCGATTTTGTTAGCAAGGAATGTGCCTCAATTGTCTCATCTCTTCTTCTACAATTTGGTCTTTTTCAGTAGGGCTGACATGGACCAAGCTAATAGGGTTAGAAGTTTGCTAGATAGATTTGGCCTTTTTTTTTTTCAAGACATGGAGTCAATGCTCAAAAGACTGAGGTCTACTTCTTTTAAAACATAGATGAGAGAATGGCAAGGTCTATTTGTGCTAGATTGGGATATCTACAAGTCTCTAATCTTGGTGTATGTCTGGGAGTGCCCCCTATTTCATCAGAGGGTCACTAATGGGATTTTTGTTTTTGTTGTGGAAAAGGTGAGGTGAAAACTTAATAATTGGGATGCGAAGCTTCTTACAATAGCTGAGAAAGTGAATTTAGCCTGCTTTGTCCTTGTGTCCATATACAAATATTTTATGCAATCTACGATGATTTCGATTGCTATTTGTGATGAGATTAACAGGAAATTAAAAAAGTTGTTCGAAATTATATCTGGTGCTCTCATTATGAAGATCTTGAGAATGTGTTGTGGAGTTGCCCTATTGCTTGTCGGGCCTGGTCGAAAGTTATCCTGTCAAAGTACACTACAAGCCTTTTTTTTCCTTATCGTTCATGGACTGGTTGGTGGCAAACATTCAAAACGTGCGAAAATTGACTTTTTGGTATCATAATACAGAGGCTCTGGAAATCAAGGATGTTAGTCGCGTTCAATAAGGAGAATGCCTGCTCTGAGGAAATCATTAAATCAGTTGGTGCTGAGCGAAAGGTATTAAGGATGCCTCTGATATTTTGGAGCGTGTTGGACTAAACTAAATATTGATGGTGAAAAGAAAGGTGCGGCTGGTTGCACATCTGTAGGGGGTTTAGCCAGGGATGAACATGGTGAATGGTTGTTGGGATATTGCAGAAGCACAGGAGAAAGCAGTGGAGTTCAGGCTGAATTACGGGCCATTTATGATGATCTTTCTCCTATGGAACAAGGGTCTTCGACGCATTGTAATTGAATGCGACAGCTCAGAGGCCTTGTAAGTCATCAAGGAGTCGGAATTGCAGAGATCAAATGTGGCGTTTGCTAGAAGAATCAACGAGCCGCTGAATCGAAGCTGGGAGGTGCGACTGTGCCATGTGTATCGTGAAGCAAATGCTGCGGAGGATTTAGCTGTTCCGACCATTTTGCAGCAGGATTTATCTGGGACCGCCTCCTTAAGATGTAATTTCTTTGTTTAGCTCTCTCTTTTGTAACCAAAAAACTGAATATTCCTTTCAAGAATCCAATACCCAATGTCTCTTCCTTGTGTTTTTGCTTCTGAATGGTGGAGTTTCACTGCACGCAAAGTACATATCTCAGGTTAAAGGACAAAAACTATTATGAGTTTAAAGGAGAGAATTTGCTTGACATGGAGCCAGAGGAAAGGTCTCTTGCTGGACTCTTTATGAGTTTCTAGTCCCCTCTTGAGATTGCGGGTGTGAACCATATCGACTTTTGGCACATGGTGCGTAATGCTCGAAGGGAAAAACTTGGTGAGCCGGAGCTCGGTCCACTTGAGGTATAGATCATGAACTACCCTTTGGCCTTTGCACCTTTATCTCATATAAGAACTTGCTGTTGTCAACATATTCTTCTTGCTCTCCCTGTTGTAATCAATATCGATATTTTTCTGAAAAGGTCAAACTCTGTCATGGCTAGGCTATTTCTATACGGTTATATCTTGTAATTTAGAAGCTCATAGTTAAGGAACACACAATAATCATGCTTGTTTGTTATTGATTACAATGCTTACATCATTTTATTCATGCAGTTCTATGCTTACATATATCCTAAACTCGATCTTGTGAACATGAAGACTGACTTCCTTAACAGAAACGGCAATAGTTATGTGCATTTCCTTTATTTTGCTAATAAAAAAAACGCAAATATTGATTATTTTATTCTTAGAGTACAGCCACATCTTAAGTTGCTGGTTGTAGAGGGTGAGGAGACATTGTAAATCAGTAAAACATATGTTTTACTGCTTTGTTATAAAACATGATCATGTTGATCTTCCATGCATGTTGATTTCCTTTTCACCTTGTTTTCAAAGCTCTTTTTCCCTGTAACATGCATGATTGGTTCTTTTTGTCATCCTTTAAAGTTTTAGAAAGATGTCAACATCTGCCTTAAGTCAGTAACAAACATAAAAGTAGGCAGTAGAGATCTAGTCTGAACTGTAAACCATGTGGAGGTTGGCCCACATTCATGATTTGTTTTTTTTCCCGAGTAGTAAAATGATGCCCTAATGGATGAGTCTATGTTATCTTGATTCTTAGATTATGTACCATTAATCTTTGTGGATATTTTGGAAAAAGTATTGGATGTAGTAAGAACTTGTTCTGCTTAGCTTAACAGAGTTCCTTGCTTTTTGTCTTAACCAGATTTCTGCAATGTCGTTTGGTCTTTTTCTTTTCACTGACCATTTCTAGCTTTTTTAATAAACTATCCTATCATAAGAAATATGTCTCCATTCTTATAAGAACATGTTATAATTTGATGTTTTCAGGAAGACAGGAGATAGCTCGTTAGCCAAAGTTCTTGAGGAGAAAGGCTATACCGCAATTTCTGCTGCATAGCATACAATACTCTCTGTCAATATTATCTGTTTGATTCTAGTCAAAACTCACTTTAGCTCCGTTCTTCAGCCTCTAGTCCACATTGTTTTACTTTGTTAATTGGAAAGGAATTGATGCTCAAAAATCTCTGAAGTTAATCGATCATGGTTCCACCATTAAAGGAGCATAAAGCCTTGGCCCTAAGGTGCTTGGCTGCTAGCAATGGTGCCTAAAAGGTTATTGTTTCTTGTTTAACCTCTTGCCTTGGCATGTAAATTTGAGGTCCCCCTTTTTTTTCTCCCTCTCTGTCTCGAAATTAATTGATTGATGTGCAAGTATACACAATCGTTAATAAGTAATAAAGTAGTGAGCGAGAGTTGTCGTCTCCACTGGAATTGTTTAGGCAAATCAAGTATTGCGAAATTAATTACTCATCAAATTGTTTGGTGATAAAAATAAATTAAAATGTGATGGATTTCTAATTATATTAAACTAAGTATACTTAAAATTAAATTAAACAAAGAAAGAAATAAGTGTGCAAGTTTTAAGAGTAATCACAATTGCATGCATTAGAATAATTTTCTTTCCTAACTAAAAAATATTTAATACTAATAATGTTACGGAAAATTCCATGGCAACTCGCCTGTTTATTAATCCTGTTTTTATGAGTGCTCGGCTCCTCTTGAAGCCTTAAGCTCAACCTTTTAGTTTGCATATTTCTATGTTCATTCCTACTTAAAGGTTACATTTTCAAGTATCGTCTAAGAAATCATACTTATTAAATTATTAATTCTAGCATATGTATGTCAAACAACTTAGTATTTTTAATAAGCAAAAAACAGATCATGTGAGGTGACATTAAAATATTTCTATACTGAAATAGTTTAACTATATTAATCCTAGAGTTATGCAAGGTAATAAAGTTCTTTCGATATTATACTAATCTGACCTAATTTCATAATAAAAAGATCAAACATGCACCATTCAGATATTGTGTCAATTAATTATAATTTGGTTCTGATTTAATAATTAATTTAATTGCATCCCTACATTTATAATGCACAAATAACATGTTCGGATGAATAAGCAAGCAAGGCACATAACATCATTAACAAAAATAAATAATCTAAGCTACGGAATTTAAATCATTCTAACACTGACAAAATTAAGCAACCATGATTATATTAAAAGCAAAAAAACTCAGTTGCAATCATGTTTCTTGAATTGAACAAAAATAAAAGATTGAAGGGTAAAGAATGCAAAGTCATTTTCAGTGGTTCTCCTAAGCATAGCTCACTTCACTCCTTCTTTCTTTCCTTCTTGTTGTGACTATCAAGCTTGAGTGCTCCTAATGTGGTCGAATGAGACTGCTCTCAAAGCCTTGCAAAACTCTTTGAAGAATGCGAACATATGGAGAATGAAAAAAGAGAGAAAAGAGAGAAGAGATGATGAATGAGGGATGAACGAGGGATGAACGAAATGAGTAAATGGTTAGGGGTATTTATACTTGTGAGGAGCCCCTTGAGTTTATTAAATGTAGCATGTCAATCTTCCCTTTTTCTCTCATGCATAGCTGGCCCTTTGAGTGAAGGAAGGAAGGTTGATAACTTTGCTAAATTTAGCTAGTCAAAACTTGATTCATTGAAAAGTGAAACACCTCAAACTCGACCTAGACATTATGACCAAATGTTGTGGGATACATCATCTATACGTTTTAAAATTCAAGATTAATTCATTTAAACCATGGTACATATGTGTTTCTAGAATCGTTCGTTTACTTTCACTTGAATAGGTTTAAAACCACATTGTTAGCTTATTTATTATCCAAAAAACTTATTTTTGATTATTTGGATTTGCAACGAAAAACTCCAGAGTTGTCAATTTTTGAAAATAGTTATTTTAGTATGTGAAAATGCAAAATTTGTAGTTTAGAGAACAAATTATTAAAGTTTCACAGCTAGTCCAAAACCAAAAATATATAATGTCCAAAAAATTATCCAATAGTTCAAAAAGTTCAAAAATAATCATGAAATCAATTCAAATCGTTAAATGTAAGGATGGCCAATCCGAGCCCCAAATGCTGCCCGATCCTAAGTTTGAGGGTTACCTGAAAAGATTAATAAATTGAATGAGCTAGAAAGCCCAGTGTGGGACTTGGCCCACATACATAACAAATTACACAATTTAATCACTAATTTCAACAGAAGAAAACATATATAGAAGCATGACATGCTTTTTGATGTAAAATCAACAAACAAATCAGATATTACCTCCATCCACTATACACCATCTCCGACCCACCCAAAACACCAAATAGGGTAAATGATACTCATCCAACCCTACATACCAAATAGTGATCATATGTCATTATACAGAAATATGCAGTCATGCTGCCAAATGTTATGCGGAAGTCCACCATATTCAAATATTACTGCTATAACTATCAGGTATAGATATTGCAATTTTACCGCCAGAAATGCAGATCGTATTCTGCTAGAACTTTCTCTGTCACATTATCATATTCCACCCCAATGCACATGCAACGTCATAATACATATATCATAACATTCAGATTAAAAGTGCATATTTTAAACATTTCAGATCAGAAACATGCTAACAGTACTTTCAAATTCATAAACCAGATATACAATTTATACGTTTAACATGCTTTCAAAAAAATATGCACACACAACAGAAACATCAGATTTCATTTATCGAACTACATGTATATCATTCATTAGAGCTTACGAAATTGTTGACCTTGAATACACAATCAAAATCCGGCCCTAACTAAACTTACTCAAAATGGGCCCATACACCCTACCTGGCACAACCCGTGTGGCCCGTACGGCTGGCGCACAACCTAGCATTCACTCGTGTGGCTTACACGGCTTGACACATGATCGTGTAGCATCGACAGTTTCAATTTTTTGTACAGTTTTTTGAGTTTACAAGTTAGGGTCACACAACTGGCTATTTTTTCGAAATGCTCACACCACAGCATCAATCAAATCTTGCAAACACATCCATAATTTGAATAATTACTAACCACTTACAAAGATTCGGCTTATGCTTCCTAAAATATTCGGCCATTAACAAGAGGCATTCTACCATAAACCCAAATTAACACTATCCAGCCCACCAAAATTGGGCATCCGACACTTACCCTCAAAAATAGAAATACCCAACGCACTTATCTCGCCTGAGGAATGTACACCTAACACTCCTCACCTACAAGAACCACACAGAAGAATTATCAATATCCACAACAATAACACATTCAGTGAAACTCGACAACATCTCATTTTTCAACGAATGGACCTTACTTACAATAATAATAAAAGGAAAAAACAATTGAAAACTACAATTTGCTTACCACATGCCCGACGAATAACAAGTCCAGAAGAAAATCAACACAGCAACAAAGGGTCCAAACAGTAATAGGACAACAAATAGCAACAACAGAAGAGAAAGAAAGAAAGAATAGGATTGTTTAAATAAGAACGAAAATTGAGAGAAGAAAAAAAAAGAATAGCATAAGGAAATCGACAAAGAAATTTTCAGGAAAACAAAAAGATACAACATAAAATAGAATGAGAGAAAATGTGAAATGTAAGGAAACAATAGGTTTCAAACTTGAAATCTAATAGTAAGCTAAAACCTTACCAGTAAACCAACAAACTCATTCTTGACTTAAACTTACAAAAATTAAAAATAACCTTTACAAACCAAATCAGATATAGTATCAACATTAATAAAGAAATTTCTAAGAAATGAAATAAAACATAGGACCTCAAGTAAACATCCAAAGCACTTAACCACTGAATTATATATATTTATATTTCAGAGTTTATTTTTGGCAAGTCTTTGCGGTTTGGACTTTTAACATGGTGTAGTTTCAGTATTCTGTCCATAACTTAAGTTATATACCTCTATTTTGAGATTTGAAGTGAATTGAAAGATCTAACTAAAGTTATTTTATGACTGAAGCCCAAAAATGTCCTCAACTTTTGATGCGAAAATTACTAAAAAACCTAGAAAAAAAATCTACTTTATGTATTTAATGGGACTTCTGTATTTTCTCCATTATATTATTTTTGCCCTATAAATTGACATTATTAGGGGGGATGGGGATAACTGTTCTTAGTTTTATTTTGGTTTTGTGTTTTATTTTCTTTATGGGTTTCTAAACCTTCTTTTCTAGTTGAAATAATATTCGAAGTTTGGTTCTATAAGTTTGTGAGATCGAATTGCTTCTAATCTTTCTTTTCTCTTTAATATTTGTATGTCTCCTGGTTTAATTACATTTGTTCAATTTTGTTAAATATTTGGTTGGTATTTGGTAGCTTAGAATAATTGCTTTGTCGATTAGATAATTAGTCGATCAATTGATTTATAATATTTGTGATGACTGCATGATTATTATTATAGTATGCACATACGGTCAAACTTAAATAAACTCTGATTGTGTGTTTGTTGGTTAGAATTGGGTCTATTTTGTTTTTAAGGCTATTGATAAATTAAATTATTAAGCTATTGATCTATCGTAATTTGATATGTCAAATTAGCCTCTCTCGTATGCTTAAGGAGCTTGTTCTCAAGTAGTTTAATATCATTTTAATATTTTTTATCAATTATTAGTTGTTAGTTTCAATGCTAGCTTTTATCACTATTGAGATCTAAATTGGCAAAATTATGTCATTTGGAGTCTAATATTTGATTTAAGCTTGTTTAGGGAGATGATTAAGGTCAAATGTCAAGGAGACATTCAATTAATGTGTGTGTCATGACACTAATGCTTGTATGGTGGCATGTCGTTGAGGTTGAGACACCAAGCATTGGGTGTCACAACATTAAGCCCCAAGATCGCGGCTTAAAGTCTTTGAGGTTACAACTCCAAGCCAAATGTTTAATTAAAGGGAATCAAGTGGTTTGTTAACCAGGTCGTGACGCTAGCAAGGATGTGTCATGACACCGAGTGCTCCCATGCCCCCCTTTTGTGCAAACTACTTGCATGTCGTGACACCTAAGCCTGTGTGTCATAATACTGAAGCTTTATAGGTGAAAAACTATAGGGGCAATTTTGTGTCAAACTCAGCTCAAATCATCAACTTTTTAAGGGTGTTTTTTCAATGTTAAGGTTAGGAAATCTGATGTATTTAAGGCATCTTTATGATACAAAAGGCTAGACATCCTTTTATCATCATCTTTTATTCTTTCAACCATTTAAGATTCCTCTATTTTTCCTTTTCTAGCTTAGTCTTTATTTTTGCTGTTTTGTTCTTTATTTTACTACACTTTCATCTTTATCCCAAAAAGATAGGATGGCCTATATTGTTATTTTGATTTTTCCTTCAAAGTATTCAATAGACCTACATGTTTTTAGTTATCAATTGTGTATAGTATTAATTTGGGTTATGGATTTGTAAATATTCTTACTTGCCATCAGTTTCATCAAGGACCTATTCAAGATTCACTAAGCATTTCTCAACCCTCACATCTTTTTGGTTATTTGATGATTCATTTGAGCATGAAATTGGTTGGGCTTTGTGTTTTGATGATGAGTAGGAACTGAGCATTATAATAGCTGATTGATTGAAATATTGCATGATTAATTTTAAGGTTAGGGATTAAATCATAAAAATTGGATTAAATCAAATAAAATTCAAAACCTAGAATTGACAACTCTGGAGGAACATTTAGATAAGTAAGACCAAAAGGATATTCTATTGTGAACAAATTTGATTTTCTTAATTAAGTATAGTGAGGTCGAGAGATAAATTGGACTAAATCGTCTAATTGGGTAAAATAATGACCAAGAGGTAAAATTGGGCTAATTAGGAGTTTAAGCAATTTAGATCCCTAACCCAAGAATGAATTAGCAACATGGGTATCAATTGATCACTCTATTTCATCAAATTAATACTTTTGTAATTTTGAATTTTGTTCAATTTAGTCCTTTTAGGTATAATTTAGTTTAATCAACCTTGAATTATGAATTGTCATAATATAGCACTTAGCTATTAGTTAATTAGACTTTAATTAGACTTCCTAACTGCATGCTTGACCATTGTCCATTCACTTGATCACTCGATCTCTCTTGGGTTCGATCCTCGAAATATTCTGTGTTCCCTTGTAACACACAAATATTACAACTAACTTGTCACACTTACAGTTAAAACCGCTTTTAAATCTATATGTGTTAAATCTATGCATGGTGTATGAATACTAATGCTATGGGTTATTTATCAATAAAGGAAGTAATTAATGATGATTTTCTTAATCATTGAAAAGTAAAAAGAGATTAGGTTACTTGGCAATCGTTAGTAACTATAACCAATTTATTAAGAAACATTGAAATTTATCTTTGCACCAATAGTCAAACCCTTGAATCAAACAGAGATTTTACCTTTGGCTCTAGTTTCATCACATTGGTTTTTTTTATATTTTATTTTACTATTTCTTTTTCCTTTGTTTTAATTTTAAACCCCTTTTATGTTATTTTTATTTTACTTGTTTATTAAAGAAATAAAATTATCATTAGTCTTTATGGATTCGACTGTACTTGCTACTTTCTACTAATTTATATTTTCAAGTAGGTTTTATTTTTAGCGGCTTCGACAACCATACAAATTTAGTGTTGTTGTTAGGGACTAGTGTTTATAATTTTATTTCTTTTTATTATCCTTAATCTTCAATCATGGTTGCATATTCACCCATACAGATCAAATGAGGTAAATTTGTATTCCATTGAGAATCGAATTGATAGATTAACCTCTCTTGTTCAAAAATTGGCTATAAGAAATTCTGAACAAGTGCAAGCCTGTGAGAATGAGACTTATGTTGATTACGGTCACTATAATGATGTATCTCCCATGTTCCAATAAGTTCCCTATAAGCATGTCAGTGAAATTAGAGGATTTCCCAGTTGGCCACAGCAAAGATATGATCCCTATGCCAATACTTACAATCATGATTAGATGAATTATCCAGATTTGGTTATGAACCAAGGTTGTATGCTTCCCTACAATTCAAATCAAGGTAAGTCTCTTAAGGATATAGTTGAATCTCTTTCCAGCACCATTCAACTATCACTACGGGAAACAAACTCAAGCATTGAGAACCTAGAAAAATGAATGAAGAACCATTTTTGGAACATAAAAAATCAAATCAATCAACTCATGATTTTAGTGAGTAGATTAGAATTTTAAAAAGAAGAAGCTAAACAAGATGTGGTTGCTCTCAAGGAGTTAATTAATCATCCCAGTGATAGAACCTCCTTTCCTAGAAAGGTTTGTTGAAACCAAATAGCACAAGAAGGAAATTCTCGACACTTTTGATAAAGTTGAAGAGAAAATAGAAGATAAAATCACGAAGGAAAATGTTAAAGATGAAATAATAGTGCAAGATGACAGTTATTTTGTTGAGCCTATACACATTAATTTTATCTTTGTTCTAAATAGTTTTGAGCCTCACGAAAATTTGGGAGTCCTAGAATTTATTCTACGAATTTTTAGTTTTAATAATAGATTTATTTTTAACCATTTTGCACTTTCTATAGGTTATATCAAACAACCACCATCCCTTCAACCCAATCACGTACTTTTATTGTACCAGAATTATAACTGGGTTTGGGAATGGTTGGTTAAAGAACCAAAGGGGAATCAACACTTCAAAGTTGCCTTAACTTCAAATATGTGCCTAATGTTCAACTTTACTAAGGGCCCCTTGTTTGAAAATCGAGTTTAGAAAATGCAGCAGACAAATGTTTTAGGGAAAACAAGAGTTTATAAAATTTTTCAAAACTAGAACTTGATTGTGATATCTAAAATTATAAACACTTAATTGAAATTGTAACTTTTTGATTCGTCTAGGATGAACGATTCGACCAAGTAGTCTTCTCCCCTATCTTCAAGCTCATGTCTATTGAGTGTGGGCTTGTTTTAAATCAGAAAATTTTCCACAAAATTACTAGTGCAGCAGTTTTGCAAATTTTTTAAACTTCCGGGCCAAGTTGTAAATAAGAAAAGTATCTTTAGAAATTTTCTAAAATAATTTCTTCAATGAATTTTCTCTACAACTTTCTCTTGAATTCAAGTGTGTGTAAAATAATGACCCATGACTCTCTTTATATAGGGAGAATTTAGAGAATTCAACGATGATTAAATTTAATCACTTTGATATTAAATTAATAAAATACTTATCAAGATAAGCATTAAATTAAATTTAATATTGAATTTGTTAAAATAATATTATTTTTGGAATAGTTAATTTAAAATCAAATTATCCAGTAGAGTTCCAGTAAGAGTGAAATTCTTCCACTATTCAACCACAGAAAAACCACTCATCAGCCACCGAAATGTCGTCGTTGTTGCCGTCAGCACCCTCATGTCTGGTGGTGCCAATGCAAGTGCGGCACCCTCATGAAACCCCGAGTAGGTTCAGATGTTGTTGATTCAGTTTGAGCCTAATGATGACCCGACCGATTCGATCCAGCCACCAATTAGACCGTCGGCTCGGTTTCACACACCAAGCCCGTATTACGGCCAGATACATCTCGATCCTCTTAACGCCTAGTTGCACAAACTATTCTCCGATTCCAATTCTGAGTATAAGCTTGCATCCTATTAAAATGATGTCGTAAACAAAGCCTGACATGATGCTTTTCGAACCTACATCTAAAGTACACTCTCATTTTCCTCCAACACTCGGTCGGATGGCGTTTATTACAAAAAGCACAAATCAAAACCTAATATACACTTACGTCTACCTCAACCCGCTGAGGCCTAACTATTATGGCCCGTTTCTAGATCGTAAATTCCAGTCATCAAGTCCAAAACTCATCATATTCCACACTTATTCCTTTCTTTTTTCACGCTTTAAAAACGATTAATCTCATCCACTAACTTGGCCTCATAAGATGAATTCGCTCAGTCACAACCCCTCGACTCACAGATTGGGCACCGACAACCTTTTGTAAATCCTTAAGCATAACCTGGGACACATCAGCATCCACAACTTCCTGATTACCACCTTCAGATTCGAGCGTCTTAACAACATCTCTAATTTCTAGATTGGGCATGTTGCCGGAGAAAAGGACTTGACGTGAGCCACTTGACAGCGCCCACTATGTCCTTACATACCGCGGTCACAGATACCACGTAAAGTCATTTTTCTTATTGACAGTTCAAAATTCTTTAG
Organism: Gossypium hirsutum; assembly: GCF_007990345.1. Classification (NCBI taxonomy): domain Eukaryota; kingdom Viridiplantae; phylum Streptophyta; class Magnoliopsida; order Malvales; family Malvaceae; genus Gossypium; species Gossypium hirsutum. The sequence continues at coordinate 108,466,675 of NC_053433.1, forward strand.
CTTAGGTTGTCTTTAGATTCTAAATCTAAAGTTTAATATAATTAACTAATCTGAAGTAGAGATTGTTTAATTTCTACAGTCTCTAAAGTTTACCAATTAGCTAAAGTACTAAAGTAAATAAAGCTAAAGCAACTAAAGCAAAGAGTTTCTTACTTGGGTCGACGTCGGAGACTCGAATTCACAACCAGATATCAAAATTTTATCAAAATTCTAATTTTAGAATTAAAACAATTTCTATAAAAGAAATTGAAACCCAAAAATCATAGCCCGAATTTTGTAACCTCGCTCTAATACCACAAAATGTAACACCCCAAACCCAGCCTAGAAGTCATGATCGGATACCGAAGAATTACGATAACTTGTATAAAAGCCTTTACTTTAATCAAACTAAAAACGCATTTTAGAAATATAAAATTTGGCAAAAACTTTCACAAATGTCTAGAAAAACTTAATTTCGAAAACACTTAACTTAATCCCAAAATTTGAGTTCAAAATCATGTTTGAAAATTAGTATTTTGACAAATCATTTCTAGCTTTAAGGAAAATACTCATTGAAGTCGTTTGTTTATTTACAGAAAAACTCTTTAAGGATTACCTAATTTGCAACGGAAAATTTTCAAAGTTTTAATTTTGAAAATTGAATTTTAAATTTAACTTGTGAGGTTTTGCAGTATCACATTCGCAAATATCAATATCGACGAATTAAACAGAAACCAAAACAAAGCCCAAAAACAAACTACAGTTCCCAAATGACCAAAATAAATAATTACGAAAATAACCATTTTTTTTAATTTCACTGATTAAACCATTCGAGCTCCCGCATGCATTCCGATTCTAATTTATCGATTACCTAAAACGTTAAAAATAAAACAAAGGGGGTGAGCTATAAAGATCAGTGTATAACTAAACCCAAACAGAGATCATACATAACACAATATACAGATCAGAGTTTCACAGAGAATTTCATGACGCACAAGTAAACAAAATTAAGAATACATGATTATGCCAATGTGGAATTTCAGAAAAATAGAATGCAGATTTTTTTCCAGAAAACTTCTTACCCAACTCCGCTACACACCAAAATAGAGCTCCTCAGAACTCGTCCAACCAAATCACACTAACAAATAATTGTGGACATTCTCACCAGAGTTGCAATTAAAACTGCCAGATCAGAATATATGTGGTTGAGCCACTATATTGCAGCTAAGCTGCTAGAACAGAAATGTGGATAAACCACCAGATGAGGCAGATAATTAAACTACCAGAACTTCCTCCTTATAAAATCATCCCAAACCCATGCATGCGATATGACACACAGAACAGAATCAGAACAATAGCATGCTTAACATGTAATCAAATATGGCGATTTCAAAAATTTATCTCGTATTAAAAGATCAAATTAATAGAAATAGAACCGTGTCATAATATCACAAAACATAAGTGTCAGAATATAACATATTCCATTATCACACAACTGATCAAACAATCATACAATACAAGTTAGAGCACTTACCTTAGTTTCAGAATTGGTAAGCATATTAGTACTTTTCAATCGTCATTTAATCACTATTCAAAACATATACTAATCATAATTGATTAAAGTTTAAACATAAATAATTAATGCACAGTTTTTACTTGTTAAAAACCCACACTATTTACAGTATCATACTTAACATATATCTTATTAACATGCGTACATAATTTATATTTTATGCTAACATAATTTCAAAAATCGTGATTTATGGCCTAATTTGTATCATACGACCCTACAGGAAGCCCACATTCGACTTATACATCGAATATGGCTGTAAGGAAAAATTCTAGTTTTTAAACCCATATGTCCGTGTAGCGCCGACAGTCCCAATTTTTGGCTTTTTTTGTTCGCTATTTTCTCAAGTTTTCATTGCACACCTGGTTGTTTTTCGATGCCGATTTAACAAACATAATTCTAGCACCCTAAAACATCATCCAAAACAAATCAATGAACAATGATATACCAAATTCTAACATTAAATTCAACCTTAACACCAAACATAACAATTCCTTCAAAACATTCGATTGTTTACCACGCTTGCAGCAGCATTTCCTAAAGCCTAGTATATATTGAATAAGTAAATGCTAAAACAATCCTTACTTACAAGAGGCCATTAACGATCAAAGCAGAACTAAAGACGCACTAGAACCATCCATCTTACACAAAACCAGAAAAATAAATAACGTACTATGGGAAAAAATAAAAAGAAAAGAACTTGAATGACACTTACATAATGATGAGCCCGCTAACTCTCGTCCAAAATGCATAACACAAGGGTTAGCAGAAAAATAGAGTCTCCATAATAAGAATTGGAAACAAAATAGATAAGAGAGGGAATTTTTTTGCAGAGATCAAAATAGAGAAAAGAAGAAGGAATATTTTGGGAAAAGAAAACATTAGATTAATTTCAACAACACTAGAAAACTAACGTGAAAAACAAAATCTGGGAAAAAGTGAGGAACATGAAAAAGAAATTAAGAGATAATTCTCTTTTTTTAAAAAAAAACCACCCACTAACTCCTAATAAATCTGATTAGTTATCATTATCATAATTTGCCCAGAGTTTAAAACAAAAATAATTCCTACTTTGCATATGCAAAGTTTCGAACACAAAGCCAAAGGGTAAGTTGACACCTTACCACTGAACCAGCAGACTTATTCTTGTCATCAGTTGAGTGAAAATAATACTTAAGCGATAAGTTCAAAGATAGAAGTTAGGGCAAAAATTAAAAAAAACTCATGGAACAGGATTTGATTCCAGAACCTCGCACAAACAAGCACAACACTTAACCACTGAACCAAAATAATTTTCTTTAACATAATTTCACAATCCAATTTTTTCTAACCCGATTTTCAGGATGTGACAACATGTGAAAGATTTGAATATTCATAATCACACTCAAGTATATTTGATTCTACTACAATTTCCCCTTTATCACATTTACCCTTATTTTTCAACTTTGGGCAATTTTTCTTCTAGTATCCTTTTACTTTGACAGAAAGCACACTCATCTTTACTTAGTTTCCCTTTTGACTTAGATCACCCCTTCTGTACTATACTTCGGATGTGTGAACGACTTCGAATTACCAATACTTCTACATCTTAGATTTAATTTCCCTGCTTTTCCTTCTTTCTCATTTCTTAACTATATAAAGTTGTACATACTTCATTAAGAGATACATCAGTTTTCTTGTGAAGTAGAGTAGTTTCGGGGAACTTAAACTCCTCAAAAAATAATCCAAACAACATCAAAGTTAAATACTTATCTTTGAAGGTCTCATCCATATTCATCATATCAATGATTGATTGATTAAAACTTGCAATGTGATCATTTATAGTGGTACTCGGAACATAAGTGAAGTGAAACAACATTTTCTTCATGTGGAGCTTATTTTGATTGTTTTCTTAAAAAAAAATTCTTCTAGTGTCAACCACAGCTTATTTGCAAAATCCACCTTTAAAAAAGCATACCTCTGCTCTCGAAAAAGGCTCGACCAAATTGTACCACATGCTAAACAATTGATAGTTTTCTAATCTTCCTCTTCTGCATCATCTAGTTTCTTTTCATCAATAACAGTCTAGACCTTGTTGAAAAAGAACATCTAGAACTTCACTTTGCCACATATCAAAATGACCTATGCCATCGAAGATCTCCACTGCTAATCTTGTATTTTCCACTATCGGTCTCACCGACAAGGGCGATGTTGGAGCTGTTGATGCTGTTGATGTGGATCCTTTTGGATCGTCCACCATTTCAACCATAATCTTTCAATATGCTCAATAATCTTTTTTTATGTGGAAGATTAGTTTAAATTGCAACCATAGAACATACTTCAAATAACATTTGGCTTTGATACCACTTGTTGTGCCAATAGGGCAAAAGAGAGTAAATTACGATACTAGAAAATCATACTAGGTTTAATTCCCAGGAAAGATTGGAGGAGTTATAAATGGTCCAACTTAAAACCCAACCTCCTAAGAAGAATCTCCTTACAATTTAATTTAATAGCATAATATATCACTACAATATACGCTACAAAATATTGAAAGATAAATAAAAGCGATGAAGAACACCAGAAATTTAATAAGGTTCGGCAAATTACGCATACGTCCTCAAGCACTACCAAATATATTCCAACGCAAAAGATAGAAGCGAAATATTAGAAATAAAGAGAGAGAGAAAATTTCCTTATGAAAAATATGACAAGTTAGGGGATGATTCAAAGATGAAGAATAATAGTATAAAATCTCCACAACTATATCTAAAGTAATAAACACTTAATTGAAATTGTACCTTTTCGATTCGTCTAGGATGAATGCTTCGACCAGGTAGTCTTCTCCCCTATCCTCAAGCTTACGTCTACTCAGTGTGGGCTTGCTTTAAATCAAAAAAATTTCCACAAAATTACTAGTGCGGTAGTTTTGCAAATTTTCTAAACTTTTGAGTCAAGTCGTAAATAAGAAAAATATCTTTAGAAATTTTCTAAAATAATTTCTTCAATAAATTTTCTCTACAACTTTCTCTTGAATTCAAGTGTGTGTAAAATAATGACCCATGACTCTTTTTATATAGGGAGAATTTAGAGAATTCAACGATAATTAAACTTAATCACTCTAATAGATAATTAAACTTAATCACTCTAATATTAAATTAATAAAATATTATCAAGATAAGTATTAAATTAAATTTAATATTAAATTTGTTAAAATAATATTATTTTTGGAATAGTTAATTTGAAATCAAATTATCCAGTAGAGTTCTAGTAGGAGTGTAATTCTTCTACTACTCAACCACCGAAGAACCACCTATAGGCCACTGGAATGTCGACGTTGCCGTCGTCAGCACCGTCGTGTCTGGTGGTGCCAATGCAAGTGCAACACATTTTGTAACACCTCAAACCCGGCCTAGAAGTCTAGACCGAATTTGGAATGCTACATTGACCACCGAAGTGATCGTGGGAAAATCTTACAAAACTAGCCATTCTTAATTCGATTCCTGAAATAATTAATATCGAGTATTAAAAAAAACCAGAATAATAAAATGATTAAACCGTAAAACAGAATTATACCATAGTGTTAAAAACCTTATATTCAAAACTGAATAACCAATAAAAGTTTGAAACCACAAACTAATAACTTATTAGCCTTAAAACTATCTGAGTCCTCCACATACCAAGTCCAGCATCCAAAATCCCGAAATGTACCTGAAAGAGGAAACAAAAGAGAGGGTAAGTTATCGAGCTTAGTGTGAGATCAAACTAACTAGCTACTGAAACAGAAATAGATACAGTAAACCTGAAAATAGTTCAGCAGCAGAACACACTTACAGAGCGACTATAACAAAACAGACCATATGTAACTTTACAGTCATATGGCTCTGTTAGACACAATATCAGAAATTCTCAGAAGTCACAAACTGGCCTAATCCCTTTTTCTAGAATCAGAATCGGTTGGGGCTTAGCCCATCGCACAAGGTTTCTTTAGACACGAGTGCCTTTCAGTCAAATAGTACAATCCGACTCCTCAGTCAATCAGACAGTCAAATAATTCAGTCAGACAGTCAAATAGATATTACAGTCACAGAATCACACAGACGCATATGAGTGCAAATGAATTATAAAATAACCCACCCATCCAACCAACACACTATCTCCATCCAACCGACACATCCTGTGGGGATTTAATCAACCCACCCATCCCTGCATTCCGAGTAGGACCTCGAAAAGTCCATCCAACCTTATACTCCACAGAACGTCATCCCGGATTGCCCGGCAATGATGATCATCAATATTGTCCTTGACCCTCAAGGAATTGGGACCGACCACAACCCTCTGGGTATTAGAGCTATCAGTAAGCTGTATGATGCCCTGCGGAAGACTGCGATACAGACATGCAGTATAACTGCCAGATCAGATGTGCTACGCAGCAAGGCTAGCGTATAAGCTGTACTGTGCAATGCAGTAGACCGCGGTACAGACGTGCAGTATATCTTCCAGATCAGATAATGGTACGTAGCATAGCTAACGTACATGCAGTACAGTACAAGGTGGCAAACCGCTATACCGTTATCAGTAATGTCCACGACCCTCAAGGTATTAGGACCGCCTATGACCCTCTGGGTATTATTAAGGGCTTTCAAAATGTAGACAAACTGCCAAATCGTAAATCTCCCTTCTCTTCAACATCCCACCAAAAAGATTTATGCATATGTATGCATGTATGCAGTCAGATATACACAATTCAGAATAGATAGTCAATCAAAAGGAGACACACACATCCGGTCAATCAGTTACAGAATCAAACATGTGTACCTTCATATCTCGAATCTAATATCAACTTATCTAACAAATAATCACAAATGCGCACATATCAAGCCCAAATCAAAGTCATAATTACCCCAAATAAGGCTTAGTCGGGGGTTGGAACACACAGAGTGGCATTTGCCCTTGCATTTGACCTAAAACCCAAAGCTTGGCGAGATAGGCCCACACGCCTGTGTGCTCTAGCCGTGTGAAGCATTCCATGCCGTGTGGGGCTCCAAACGCCCGTGTGAAGGGTAGCACACGGTCGTGTGTTAGAGGCACACGCTCGTGTGGTATAGAGGCACAGTCGTGTGATCAGGCCGTGTAAGATACTGTCCTATTTCACTAAGCTTAAGTGCAGAGTAGACACAGCCGTATGTTCCAAAACACACGCCCGTGTGGAATCCCTAATTCCCAAATCAATCACACAGCCGTGTGACCCCAAATCTCAATCCCTAATTCTCAAACTCACACGCTCGTGTGGACCAAAAGACACGACCGTGTGATTTTTGACAAAAATCCCCAAAACAGTCGACCGTGTGGCCAGGTCGTGTGGTACCAAAATTGGCCGAAACCCTAATTTCCCAAATTCACAAAGCAGTGTGGCCGTCGGGGAAGCCATGAAACCACCTCAGAATAGCCCCGAAAACACCACTTTGGCTACCAAATTGTCCTCCAACTTTGGTACTATCGAAACCACATCAGAAAATGGAGTATCGCACTCCCTTTCAGCTTTCAAAGCTCTGAAACTAGAGAATCAAAGCATTCTCACCAAAAGTCGAAACAACACTTGTAAAAAAAAAGATAAGTAGATTAGTCAGAGTTAAGTCCCACACATGTTTCGATGACGAAAAAGACGACAGAGGAGCAGAAAATCAAGGTCCTTCGAGCCCACAACACCATCGATTCCAAAAAGCAAAAAGAAGAACACAAAAACAAAAACCAAGAAGAAACAAAACAAAAAATAACGTGCCAAGTAAAAACAAATAAAAATAACAATAACAATAATTAATAATAACACTAAAGACAAATAAATAAAATAATTATTTTAACTGAAATCAGAAATAACTAAAATGTTTTCTAAAATACCCACACAGGGACTCGAACTTAGAACCCTGAGACAAACTAACACACTCACAACCACTAGAACAGCAAGCCCATTCTGCCACTAAACTACACAAATTAACTTATGTGTGCAACCCTTCCACTATCCCTACACTCAAAACCCAAAACTTCTAGGCCCAAAATTTAGGGCATTACACATTTACGGCACCCCGAGCATATTCAAATGTTGTTGATTCGGTTTGAGCCTAGTGATGACCCGGTCGATTCGATCTAGCCACTGGTTAGACCGTCAGCCTGGTTTCACATACCAAGCCCGTATTACTGCCAAATACATCTCGATCCTCTTGACGCCTAGTTGCACAAACCAGTCTCCGATTCTCATTCTCAGTCAAAACTTGCATCCGATTAAGATAATGTTGTAAACAAACCTTGACATGATGCTCATCAAATCCACATCTAAAGCACACTCTCATTTTCCTCCAACACTCGTTTGGATGACGTCTATCACAGAAAGCACAAATCAAAACCTAATATACACTTACATCTACCTTAACTCGCTAAGGCCTAACTATTATAGCCCATTTCTAAATCGTAGATTCCAGTCAGCATGACCAAAACTCCTCATATTCCGCACTTATTCATTTCCTTTTTTCTCACTCTCAAAGTGATTAATCTCATCCACTAACTTGGTCTCATTTAACAAAGTTACTCAGTCACAAACCCTTGACTCACAAATTGAGCACCAACGACCTTTTATAAATCCTTAAGCATAACTTGGGACACATCAGCATCCACAACTTCCTGATTACTGCCCTCAGATTTGAGCATCTTAACAACCTCTCCAATTTTTAGATTGGGCATGTTACCCCAAAAAAAGGGCTCGGCATGAGCCATTTGACAACGCCCACCATGTCCTTGCACACCACGACCACAGATACCACGTAAACTCATTTTGCTTATTGACAGTTCAAAATTCTTTAGCTTAGGTTGTCTTTAGATTCTAAATCTAAAGTTTAACATAATTAACTAATCTAAAGCAGAGATTGTTTAATTTCTACGGTCTCTAAAGTTTACCAATTAGCTAAAGTACTAAAGTAAATAAAACTAAAGCAACTGAAGTAGAGAGTTTCTTACTTGGGTCGGCGTCGAAGACTCGGATACACATTTCAAAACCAGATATCAAAATTTTATCAAAATTCTAAATTTAGAATTAAAACATTTTCCATAAAAGAAAAGTTGAAACCCAAAAATCACAGCCCGAGTTTTATAACCTCATTCTGATACCACAAAATGTAACACCTCAAACCTAGCCTAGAAGTCATGACCGGATATTGAAGAATTATGTTAACTTGTTTAAAAGCCTTTGCTTCAATCAAACTAAAAATGCGTTTCGGAAATATAAAATTTGGCAAAAACTTTCACAAATGTCTAGAAAAACTTAATTTCAGAAACACTTAACTTAATCCCAAAATTTAAGTTTAAAATCGTGTTTGAAAATAAGTATTTTGACAAATCATTTCTAGTTTTAAGGAAAATACTCATTGAAGTCGTTTGTTTATTAACAGAAAAACTATTTAAGGATTACCTAATTTGCAACAGAAAACTTTCAAAGTTTTAATTATGAAAATCAAATTTTAAGTTTAACTTGTGAGGTTTTGCAGTATCACGTTCACAAATATCAATATCGATGAATTAAGCAGGAACCAAAATAAAGCCCAAAACAAATTACAGTTCCTAAAAGACCAAAATAAATAATTACGAAAATTACCATTTTTTAAAATTTAATTGATTAAACCATCCGAGCTCCCACATGCCTTCTGATTCTAATTTACCGATTACCTAAAACGTCAGAAATAAAACAATGGGGTGAGCTATAAAGCTCAATGTATAACTAAACCCAAACAGAGATCATACATAACACAATATACAGATTAGAGTTTCACAGAGAATTTCAAGACGCACAAGCAACAGAACTGAGAATGCATGATTATGCCAATGCTGAATTGATAGAAATCTAAAATGCATATTTTTTCCAGAAAACTTCTTACCCAACTCCGTTTCACACCAAAATAGAGTTCCCCAAAACTTGTCCAACCAAATCACACCAACAGATAATTGGGGACATTGTTACCAGAGTTGCAGATAAAACTACCATATCAGAACATATGTGGTCGATCCATTATATTACAACCAAGTTGCCAGAACAGAAATGTGGATAAACCACAAGATGAGGCAGATCATTAAACTGCCAGAACTTCCTCATTATAAAATCATCCCAAACCCATGCATGTGATATGACACACAGAACAAAATCAGAACAATGGCATGCTTAACATGCAATCAAATATGGCGATTTCAAAAATTTATCTCGTATTAAAAGATCAAATTAATAGAAATAGAATCATGTCATAATATCACAAAAATGAGTGTCAGAATATAACATATTCCATTATCACACAACCGATCAAACAATCATACAATACAAGTTAGAGCACTTACCTTAGTTTCAGAATTGGTAAGCATATTAGTACTTCTCAATCGTCATTTAATCACAATTCAAAACATTTATTAATCATAATTTATTAACGTTTAAATATAAATAATTAATGCACATTTTTTACTTATTAAAAACCCACACTACTTACAGTATCATACTTAACATACATCTTATTAACATGCGTACATAATTTATATTTTATGTTAACATGATTTTAAAAATCGTGATTTATGGCCTAATTTGTATCATAAGGACCCTACAGGAAGCCCACATTCGACTTATACATCGTATACGGCTCTAGGGAAAAATTTCAGTTTTTGGACCCACAAGCTCGTGTGGCGCCAACAGTCTCAATTTTTGGCTTTTTTATTGGTTGTTTTCTCGGGTTTTTATTACATGCCTGGTATTTTTTTTATGCCGATTTAACAAACACAATTCTAGCACCCTAAAACGTCATCCAAAAAAAAATCAATGAACAATGATATACCAAATTCAAACATTAAATTCAACCTTAACACCAAACATAATAGTCCTTTCAAAGCATTCGATTGTTTACCACGCTTGTAGTAGTATGTCCTAAAACCTAGTATACGCTGAATAAGTAAATGCTAAAATAATCCTCACCTACAAGAGGCCATTAATGATCAAAACAGAACTAAAGATGCACTAGAACCATTTATTTTACATAAAACCAGAAAAATAAATAACATACTACGGGAAAAATAAAAAGAAAAGAACATGAATGACACTTACACAATGATGAGCCCGCTAACTCTCGTCCAAAATACACAACACAAGGGTTAGCAGAAAAATAGAGTCTCTATAATAAGAATTGGAAACAAAATAGAGAATAGAAGGAATTTTTGTAGAGATCAAAATAGAGAAAAGAAGAAGGAATATTTTGGGAAAAGAACACGTTAGATTAATTTCAACAACACTAGAAAACTAACTTGAAAAACAAAATCTAGGAAAAAGTGGGGAACATGGAAAAGAAATTAAGAGATAATTCTCTTTTTTTAAAAAAAAAACCACCCACTAACTCTTACTAAATCTGATTAGTTATCCTTATAATAATTTACCTAGAGTTTAAAACAAAAATAATTCCTCCTTTGCATATGCAAAGTTTTGAACACAAGGCTAAAGGATAAGTTGACACCTTACCACTGAACTAGTAGACTCATTATTGTCATTAGTTGAGCAGAAATAATGCTTAAGCTATAAGCTCAAAGATAGAAGTTTGGGCAAAAATTAACAAAACTCATGGAACAGAATTTGAACCCAAAACCTCACAAACACAAGCACAACACTTAACCACTGAACCAAATTAATTTCCTTTAACATAATTTCACAATCCAATTCTTTTAACCCAGTTTTCAAGATGTGACAACAAGTAAGAGATCTGAATCTTCATAATCACACTCAGCTACATTTGATTCTGTTACAATTTTCCCTTTATTTTTTAACTTTGGGCAATTTTTCTTCTAGTGTCATTTTGCTTTGACAGAAAGCACACTCATCTTTACTTAGTTTCCCTTTTGACTTAGATCTCTCTTTCTGTACTATACTCCGAATGTGTGAACGACTTCGGATTACCAATGCTTCTACATCTTCGATTGAATTTCCCTGCTTTTCCTTCTTTCTCATTTCTTAACTATATAAAGTTGTACATACTTCATTAAGAGATACATCAGTTTTCCTGTGAAGTAGAGTAGTTTCAGGGAACTCAAACTCCTTAGGAAATGATCCCAACAACATCAAAGTCAAATACTCATCTTTGAAAGTCTTATCTATATCCACCAAACCAATGACTGATAGATTAAAACTGGCAGTGTGATCATTCATAGTGATACTTGGAACATAAGTGAAGCGAAACAACCTTTTCTTCATGTGGAGCTTATTCTGATTGTTTTTTTTTTAAATTCTTCTAGTGCCAACCACAGCTTATTTGCAAAATTCTTCTTTAAGAAAGCATACCTCTGCTCTCGAAAAAGGCACGATCGAATTGTACCACATGCTAAACGGTTGATAGTTTTCCAATCTTCCTCTTCCTCTTCCACATCATCTGGTTTCTTTTCATCAATAACAATGGCTAGACCTTATTGAAAGAGAACATCTAGAACCTCACTTTGCCACATATCGAAATGACCTGTGCCATCGAAGATCTCCATTGCTAATCTTGTATTTTCCACTGCCGGTCTCACCCACAAGGGCGATGTTGGAGCTGTTGATGTTGTTGATGTGGATCCTTTTGGATTGTCCACCATTTCTACCATAATCTTTTAATATGCTCAAGGATCTTTTTGGATGTAGAAGATCAGTTTAAATTGCAACCACAGAACATACTTCAAATAACCTTTGGCTTTGATACCACTTGTTGTGCTAATATGACAAAAGAGAGTAAATTACTATACTAGAAAATCATACTAGGTTTAGTTGTCAGGAAAGATTGGAGGGGTTATAAATGGTCCCACTTAAAACCCAACCTCCTAAGCAGAATCTCCCTATAATTTAATTTAATAGCATAATATATCACTACAATATACGCTACAAAATATTGAAAGATAAATAAAAGCGATAAAGAACACCAGAAATTTAATGAGGTTCGGCAAATTACGCATACCTCCTCAAACACTACCAAATATATTCCAGCGCAAAAGATATAAGCGAAATATTAGAAACAAGGAGAGAGAAAAAATTTCCTTATGAAAAATATGACAAGTTAGGGGATGATTCAAAGATGAAGAACAATAGTATAAAATCTCCACAACTTTATATTTTTTAGATGTGGGATTATGCTATTTCAACATAAAATCTATTAGCAAAATTCAATAAAACGATTTAATTGTTAATGTTAGGATCAAGATTGAAATTTTAAGCTTAATTCAAAAGTATAGAATAAATTTGACTCCATTGAAGTATAAGAACAAAGTCCATAACTTATACATGGTAAACGGACTAGTAGCAAAATTAAAGCTTTTACTAATGATTGAATTTTACCTTGCTTTAAAAACTTAAGCAACGGAGATTATTCATCACCACACCAATGATTAATTAATCGATTAAAGATAATTTTAAAATCAAGTTGTAGGTATAAAATAAAATAAATATAACATAAATATCTTAATCTAATTTTTTTATAAATACATTATATCAAGAATCTTTAAAAAGTAAAAGCATTTTTTATTGTTTGTTGTATTACTAAAAATTATTAATATTTTTAAAAATAAAAAAAACTTGCTATTCAAGGTCGAATTACATTTTATACACTCTTTTATTATAATTTAAATTGTTATAATTTTTTAAAAATACATCTTTTCTATGTGATCTAAAAATTTTAACAGAGTGATTCTAGCTTTTAATAAAATTATATAGAAACTCAAATTAAATTTATAATTGTTATGAATATTTTTTTAAGTGGATGTCTATCATGATTAAAATAAAGTTTTGGTATACTTTAAATTTTAATAGTTATTAGAATTAGATTTCTACTTTTTTTTATACTTCTTATGCCTATAAATAGAGATTATGATGAAATTGTGTAATTATCCCATTGATCAATAAAATACATTATCTATTGCTTCCCATATTTTATTTGTTCTTTAGTCTCTCTATCTCTCTTTATTTATAACAATAATAATAAAATAACTAATAAATATGTGAGTATTTTTATTTGGATGAGTATTTCGTACATTAATAGTATTTATTTATTTATTTATTTCACAACTAGTCTTAACAAATTGGCACATGTCTATATCTTTTAAATACATATTTTTAATAATTTACTATATCCTATAATGCGCTTGTCAACTCTCTAGCTCTACTTGTTGAGTTTAAAAACTCCAATGACAATGTACCAAATATTTTTCTTATTATTTTTAAGAAATTTTGACTCACTATAATAATTTATTTAAAAGAACATAGGTTGTTTGCCTCTAGAGCATAAATGTATTTTTTATTTTTTTTGAAAAATATAAAAATATAAGATTTAAATTTTAAAAATAATCTTTTTTATATTTATTTAGAATTAATTTTTTTAAAAATAAAAATATGTGAAAATTATTTTCCTTTATCTCACTAAAAATGCTTTGCAAAAATGAAAAGCTTCAAAGTAAAAACTTCTTAATCTTAGATTTGGTGGATGAATTTACCTCAAATCTATATAAATACAAATATATGTTGTTAGGCTCGAAAAAATCAAGAGGAGGTGAATTGATATTTTAAGTATTCTTACAAATATTTCTAAATGATAAGGAAATGGAAGAAAAGTTTGGATAATTCGATTTTATAGTGGTTCAACCTCAATTGTCTACTTCCACTATTTTGGTATACCTCAACCAAAGATTTTTCAATTCACTATACTTGAATTATTACATTTCAAAGGAAAAATGTATAACCTTTACAATCCCTATTTTTTTCACAAGGCTAAGATAAAACATTCTTTTTAATTTTTATGGCTTAACTAAAAGACTCTAGCTTTTGTGACTCAACTAAAAGCTTTGACAATCTACTTAAATATACTCTTTACAACAAAGAGAAGATGAGCAAACCAACACCGACCCTCTAATAGGAGTGTGCTTGCAAATTGAAGCTCTAAATACAAAGATTTGAGAGTCAGAAAAGATTGAAGCTCTAAATACAAAGATTTGAGAGTCAGAAAAGATATTACAATAAGCTCTCAACGAATATGTACAAGAGAAAATGAAGAAAATAAAGAATTGAAAGCTTTTCTTTTGATTCCTATACTTGGATGTTCGTTTCTTGTATCTTGAAGTGGTCTTGATATGTATATATGACAAGGGAAAAATTTGTGATCATTTATAGTCGTTAAGATAGTTTCTAGCTATTAGAAACATTGTAGACAGACTTGTATCGATACAACTCACAAGATATATGGTTAGAAGTGGGGTTGTATCAATAGAATTGGATTTGTATTGGTAGAAGTGCCCCTGAGTAACAGAAGAAGTCTAGAGGAATGCTTGGGATGCTTTCTGACTTGCTTCTATCGGTAGAACTTCCACCAAGTATTGCTACAACTTGTATAAAATGAGTTTAAAACACTTAAAAACATTTTGGATTGATCAAAAAATATTTAGATAAATTAAAATACATTTAAAATATGTTTTTGAGTACTTTTTCAATTCTTTGAAATGCTTTGAAAATGTTTAACAAAATTTTCAATAATTATTTTCACCAAATGACTTAGAAAATATAAATGAAAATTTATTTAAATGTTGTTATATTAAAAGCGTGAAAAATCAAAACTAACATATATATTATAATTTTTAATTATCAAATCTTTAATTTTGATTTTAACTTATATAAATGTAAATTTTTTAAAATTTTATTTCTCATATTTTTATTACGAGAAAATAGGTATGGGTAGTGCTTTTTATATTTTTATTTTTGTTGATATATTTTCATATTCATTTAATAAATCTATTTTTAAAATTTTAATTATTAAACAATAAAAATTAAAAAATTGAAAAGAAAAGAATAATTTCTCAAATCAAATGCCACGATACTTTCTTATTTTTCTAAACATTTACTTCATAGGGTTTAATGTAAAATACACTTACTCCCTATGGTTTTAAGAATGCCCATTTACCCTCAAATTTGAAGAAAATATCATAAGCCCTATAGAGATCTATTTACAAAGCAATTTTTAAATTATAAACAATTATACCATTCTTTTTGTTTATCAATGTATTTTCTATTTCATTTATTCATATTTCCAGTTTTGATTACAAAATAATTAAAATTTAATTACATATTAAAGTCATATAAAATTAAATATATTTAAAGTAGTTAGATATTAAACTTGAGATAAATTCATTAAATTATTTTATGTAGAGTTGATTAGTTACTATTATTTAGAAGGTTCTAACGAAAATGAAATTGATTAAAATATTAATTAAAAATTATTGAATATAAATATTAAATATAATGAATAATAAGTAACTAATAAAGCGCAAAAATATTATTTTTATTTAAAATTCATTTAATAAATAAATTTTAAGGTAACATTTAGTGCTTTCCTTGTTATACATCAAAAAGTATTGATTTTTTTTTGACAAAATATGAAAGAGTATCAATTGTAGAATAATATTAGTATCAGCAAGGCTAGGCTAGGCATCCAGAGTCATTTATCTAATCGAATTTGGTCAATAACCTTTGAAGGAGTTGCATAGAACATTTTAAGGCTAATGGGTAAGTTCTTCATCAATTCGACCAGAATATAAGGAGCAAAATTCACATCCCTTGGTGCTAATTACATATGTATAGTTCTTGAATTCTTAAAATCAAATCTCTATTCGACTAACCTTTGATACCTCCCTCCTTAAATCCCTTTGATGGCTAGAGCACATTTAATCTCAATGATAAATCTATTCCAAGTTAGCCCAAAGTTCTGTTTGCTCTACATTATATCTTCCAATGTTAGCTCCTATCCCCTACATCGATCTATCATACTCGTCTCTTGCTACTGTTGCAGAAAAGTATTGATTAATATATTTAAAAAGTTGTATTATTTCGTCTAATTCATTAAATACTTTCTTGAGAATATAATGATGATTTACAAATTTACCCTTATTAAATAAAAGTAATATTCATATATTTAATATTTTAAAATAACTTTATTAGTAATAAATATTTGGATATATTTTAATTGATAAAAATTAAAATTATAATTATAATTGAGTATGTGGATGAATTTAGATATGTTTTAGTTATAAAGTGAAAATTGCAAAAAGGAAAGAAAAAGTTATAAAGTGAATAATAATAAATTGAAGATATAATAATAAGACCATCAAAACCTAGACAAAAAATGGTATTTGCCTATTTGGATGAAATAAAATAATAATCTCTGGCCAAAAACCGAAGTAATTGGTTGAAAATTCTGATTTGCCCCCTTTCACAGCAAAACCAGTTTTCCCCTCATTCCACGGGCACACCCCCCATCGTTCCCCTCTCTCTCTCTCTCTACTCCCAGCTCTCTCTCTCTAACAGATTCAGTCGATCGAACGGCCGCCCATCACCGCCCATGACTCTGATGACTCCTCCACCGTTAGATGTAACCATCCAACCCTTATTCTCTCTCTTCCTATTTCACTTCAATTCAATTTCGATCCCCTAACGCCGCGTTTTTTCAACTGTCTCAATGCTTCTTCCCATCCAGCTTGGAAGAGGAAATTCATCATTTTTCTGAGTGTCCATGCTTGGACTCCTAGGGTTTTGATCAGCAGATCCAAACTGTCCCTCTCATTTTGTATCTGTTTTTGTTTTGCAGCAGGAGGACGATGAGATGTTGGTTCCCCACAATGACTTCGTCGACGGTCCTCAGCCTTTAGAAGGTGAAATTTTCATTTCTATTAATTTTTTTCTGCTTGTGTCTCATGAAACTGAGAGTAAGTTGAATTTTATTATAGAATTGAATTCTTATTTGTTCTTTTTTTTTAGTTTCAGCTGAATGAAATGTCCTATTTACATCATTTTGAATATTTATGAATATTCTTTGCTGCTGTTTTTTTTTTAATTCTTTAATTTGATCGTTTCTTATGCTTTCAATTTTTAACATTGTCTTATTTATTAAAGTGGCGAAGGAAGCTGCAAGTAAAGTGGATGCACAAGCAGTGGATGATCCACCGTCAGGAAGGTTCACATGGACAATTGAGAATTTCTCGAGGCTTAATACTAAGAAGCTCTACTCTGACATCTTCTTTGTTGGAGGCTACAAATGGTAGTTTTAGTTGATCAATTTGTGCTCTTCGGAGTTCTTGCTAAACTATTTTTGCATTGATCTATCAATAAGATTTAATTTGAGTCCTTTTGAACAGGCGGATACTTATTTTCCCCAAGGGTAACAATGTTGATCATTTGTCAATGTATCTTGATGTTGCGGATTCAGCAACTTTACCTTATGGATGGAGTAGATATGCACAGTTCAGCTTAGCTGTCTGCAACCAAATACATAATAAGTATACTATTAGAAAAGGTATATCTGGCCGTACTGCAATTCTTAATTCAATCCCTTTATGCAGCAGTTGTTTTGGCATCTTATGCTGTATGTCAACGGGTTATACACCCATGTAAAGTCAGTCAACCTTCTTTTTTCATTCATCCTTTTTTTTTTTGGCGTTTTAAGTTGTAGTCTTTTTTGTTAAACAACTCTTGTTTTTGACATTGTTTCTGTTTATGAATTCTTTACTGCTCTGAGTGATAGTTTGTACATCTATTTTATATGCTTCAAATTTTAACTTCTTCTTCTTCTTTTAGAGCTGCCTTAATATGACCATTATCTGTATCTTGCATGTTTCAAACTTTCTGTTTAAGTGTATCCAAGATTGAGCTTAATTTCCCATTGGTGATAGTCAGTATTTCTTCTTACATCTTTAATTTTTTTTTTTTGGATTCTTATGGGTGGGGATTTGAACCTTGAAGTTGAGACCTCCTTCATTGAGGAGAAGAGTAACTATCAATTAGGTTATTCTTCAGTTGCATTTTGTACCCTTCGGATGAGCTGATTTATTCTTGTGTTTTAGAGGTGGAGTTGAATGTAGCATGTTGAAGAATAATGGCTGTGGAGCTCTGTCCTCCAACGTGTAGTGACAATTCAAGAAATTTGCATTTATTTTTTCTTTTTTTGGCATAGCTGATTTATAGAATCCTTTAGTTGCTAAGTTTACCTGGTTGTGGACTTCTTGTGGTTAAATAGATAGAGCTTGAATGTGGTTCAAGTTTTGAAGAATGAGTCTGCCAATGGCATAGTTAACTACTAAAAGTTGACATATATTTAAGGTTTATCAAATGACATGCTATTTTGTTTCCTTTACTACTTTTTTATGTATGCCTCTTAAAGTTTGGGTTGGAAAAAGTAGTCTGAAGCTAAATTTGTCTGACTATGAAGAAAAATGATTGATTATGTGAATTTTGTCTTCAATCATGTCCCATGAGATCTAATAGCTGAGTTGCCATACTGCCATTTTTACTTTTGAGCAGTCTTGTGAAGACAAACTCCTAGGCATGCCTACGCTTTGCACCTTAGTGCTAGACAGCAAGAGCTCTTCAGACCGTTTTGGGTGAGGTCCATTGATGAGACATATGCTCGTGTGCCTAGGAGCCTGCTTTTTAAGGGGATAGGCATAAAAAGAGACTGTTTTATTGAAGTTCTCTTTGATTTAATTTAAACCTTTTTCATTAGCTATACCCTAAGGGATAGCATCAAGCTCTGTATTCCTTAATATTTGAATATTCTAAAAGAAGAGGGATAGCATCATGCTCTGTATTCCTTAATATTTGAGTATTCTAAAAGAAGAGGGATAGCATCATGCTCTGTATTTATAGATAAAGCTCTTTGGAATTTATTCTCATAATTATATATTAAGCTTATATACACATGTGAACATAGACTGACATATAAAACCACATACGTATTGTACCTTTTGGAACTGATCTTAAAAGATTATATTTCTTATTTTCTTGTATAATCTAGAACTTTAATTTAATTTACCGAGGCAAGTTTGAAATTAAAATTTTTAAACTGTTTTAGTAATTTTTTTTCTGATTCTAGGCCTTCTAGGATTTTCTAAAGTCTTATGTAAATTTTCCTTGACCCTGGGGTAATCTTTATGTGTTTATAAGTTAGCTTCTTCCCTGGAACCATTATTTTAGACAGTTAAGATATATTTTAATTGCATGCTTATTACTTTCTAGGATTCCTTTGGTTTTGAAATTATGAGCTTTTTTGTTGTGAAATGGTTGTCTGACTAATCCTGATATTCTCATTCTCCTTAATGTTGGTATTAAGGCCTTTTCGAATAGCCCTGAGTTTCTCACTTCATTAGACATGCCCCATTCCCTTCTCATCAACTGCAACTCATAAGGCAACATGGTTTTACAAGTAATTTTCTGACCAATTTAGCTATCTGGAAATCAGATACTTTGTACTGCCTGAAAATTCTATCTTGCAACTGGCTGAAGTCCAGATCCCTCTTGGCATTAAACTGGTCTTGGATCCAGTTAAATAAAAAAGCTCTTGTTCCATCTAAGGTTTGATGTTGTAAGTAGCTCAATATAGAGTCCTCAAGATATACTCCTTGATATCTATTAAAGGAACATTTTGGCATTAAAGCAAAGCAGTTCTCCATGTTTGTACTTTATATTCTTTTTGGTCTTCCGTTCACTATGGTAAAAGTGTGGTGAACTGCTTTTACTTTTTATCCTCGAAGTCAATGTGAAAAATTGTGGTCTGGAATGGAGACGTTATTTTTGTTCTTTCATTCTTGATAGATTTGGGTGTGATATAATGGGTGGGTTTTCCTATAAATTTTTGAAATTCAGAAGAAAGAGAGGTGTCAAAATTTCAAATGAATTTCCATAAAAATGCACTGCTTAAAGATACTGATTGTTACCTGATGTTTAGTGTGTTGAAAATTTAGGCTTCTTGAATTGTCATGGTGCCCACTTGTTTTTGCTTTATCATGCAAGCTCAAATTTTGTGCGATTGATTCTTCATTGTTCTCTGCAGACACTCAGCATCAGTTCAATGTACGTGAAAGTGATTGGGGCTTTACTTCATTCATGCCTCTTGGTGAACTATATGACCCTAGTAGAGGCTTTCTTGTGAATGACACATGTGTTGTAGAAGCTGATGTTGCTGTGCGTAAGGTTGCTGATTATTGGTCACATGACTCAAAAAAGGAGACTGGTTATGTCGGACTCAAGAATCAGGGAGCCACCTGCTATATGAACTCTCTCCTCCAAACACTCTATCATATTCCCTACTTCAGAAAGGTTAGCTTATTTATTCTTTATTACATTTCTTATGGTTAAAATTCTCAAGGAGTTAAATGTTTGAGCATGCATTGCAGGCTGTGTATCATATGCCAACAACTGAGAATGACATGCCCACAGGGAGCATTCCATTGGCTTTGCAGAGTCTATTTTATAAGCTCCAGTATAGTGACACTAGTGTGGCAACCAAGGAATTGACGAAATCTTTTGGATGGGACACTTATGATTCTTTCATGCAGCACGATGTTCAGGAACTTAATAGGGTTCTTTGTGAAAAGCTTGAAGACAAAATGAAGGTATAGGGTTTTCTTCTATTAGTATTTTGTGATTGATTGCTCCTATGTTTGTTTAAAATGTTACTAAAAATTTCTTTCTTTATTTTAAAATAACTCAGGGAACAGTTGTGGAGGGTACA
This sequence comes from Gossypium hirsutum, assembly GCF_007990345.1. Classification (NCBI taxonomy): domain Eukaryota; kingdom Viridiplantae; phylum Streptophyta; class Magnoliopsida; order Malvales; family Malvaceae; genus Gossypium; species Gossypium hirsutum. Next base: position 108,487,777 of record NC_053433.1, read on the forward strand.
ATACAACAGTTGTTTGAAGGGCATCATATGAATTATATTGAATGCATCAATGTGGACTATAAGTCAACGAGAAAGGAATCGTTTTATGGTACAGTTTTTAAGGTTACAATAATGACTAGATTGTTAAAGATTGATATTGTGGGGCTTATAATTTGACACAATTACCTGTAGATATTCAGCTTGATGTGAAAGGCTGTAAGGATGTTTATGCATCGTTTGACAAATATGTTGAAGTGGAGTGTCTTGAAGGTGACAATAGGTATCATGCTGAACAATTTGGTTTACAGGTGAGATGCCTTGGAGAAATCCATCCGTTCATCATTTTTACATTGAAACCTATAACTTAATGAACAGATTTTACATTATAAAAACTTGTGGACTTAAATAAATTTATTCAAATCTGCTTGTCTTTGGCTGGTCTGCGTTGTCTCTTCTTTCAGCCATCTTTGTTTAGATATGCTTGGGAAAGCAATCTGTTTTCTTCATGGTGTTAATTTGGAGGTTATGGTTTTCCTGACTTGGACTACTTGCTCAATGTTCTGTCCTCAGCTTAATATCTTGCTTAAATGTTCCCTATAAAGATAATGTTTAAAGAATTTCAGGGGTTTTGTGCCTTTTTCAGGATGCCAGGAAAGGAGTTCTTTTCATTGACTTTCCTCCTGTCCTTCAACTTCAGCTAAAACGTTTTGAGTATGATTTCATGCGAGATACTATGGTGAAGGTTAGTCGCTAAATAGATAACTGAATATCTTGTCTTATATTTCTGTTGCTTTAATGAATGCTATTCTTTTCTTGTTTGAATTTGGTCAAAGTTACCCTTAAGCATTTAATACAGGATCATGAATTGTAAGCATATTTTAATAACCATACTAGGATCAGGTTCTATATAATGCCGATTCTATATGATGCTTCCCTTAAATGAATGTATATGTGGCTTTCTATTTTTCTGGTTTGACTCCTTTTATGTAAATCTGGTTTGTGTAAGAGCCAGTGAGATGATCTCCTATTTGTATTTTGAAGTTCATATTTCCCTTCTGAGATTGTGTTAATCTGAATGAGTGTCTGTTAACTTTCTCTAGTTAGCCAGATATGTTTAATGTAAGAATTTACTTCTAAAAGTAGTACTGAAACTTCTTTTTAAGATCATCTTTGGAATTCCTAAGATATTTCCCCTTATTTCTAAATAAAATGAAGATACCTTATTTCTTATTTGTTGTAAGAATATACAGAAGAAAAATTTAATTTCCTGGAATATTTTTATGTTGGGATTAATATTTTCCTTAAAAGATTTAGTCCTAAGGTGTCTACCCTCAATATTATGGAATGGCACATAAATGACTTGTTTTCAAGCTATAAGTTGTGATTGTAGGCATCATGTTGTTGAACTTTAATAGGATAGATTATCTGGAGAAACACGTAAATCATTTGCAGCTGGCTCTTTTAGCATTTTCTATTTTAGTTTAGAAGTTAATGGTTAATATATCTTCTGAGGCCATTTTTCTGTTTTCGTATAAGTAAAAGATGTACTATAAATTTGCAGCCTATGCTAGATAATGTTACTTTTAACAAAAATGTGTTTTTGAGTACATGTATAGTATTTTGAAGAGTGTTGATTCCGACTTTAACATGGGTGGGTGATAATTATTCAATGATTCAGTAGTCAAAAAAATATTTTCTCTTTGCTTGTACTATACAATGACAAATTGGCAGTCAATTTGCAATTGTTTGAGAGGGCTCTTTTGGAAACAAGAAGTAAAGAACCAGAAGGGGTGTGGTCTTAAACTTTATACCTCTCCTTGAAGCTGTTCTAAAATAACCAAGATACTTCTTATATCATTAGATCCTGTAGGCTCATAAATTTTGTCTGAAAGTGTGAGAGAGATGGTGTGTGATAAAAAGGTTGCACAAATTCTGTTAGATCCTTCCTGTTCTCTTCTCTTACATGCGTGTATGTGCATGCATGTGCATTTCACTCAAATCTGTTATTTAATATTTGATATCCGTGGAAACATTTCTTTATTATTATTTTTAATCTTAACCATACTTTTTGTATAGATAAATGATCGCTATGAATTCCCCTTGCAACTTGATCTAGATAGGGAGGATGGCAAGTATTTATCACCTGCGGCTGACAGAAGTGTTCGCAACCTTTATACACTTCACAGGTATTTGCTCACTTTGTTGTGCTGGAACTGTCAATTGTTTTTTTTAGCAGCTGTGTTCCTTCTCTCACTTGATGTAAGTGACATAAGGAAGGGTTTCAAAGAAACCTAAATCTCTAAAAATTTAATCTGCTTTTGACTAATGGTATAATGTGTAATCAAAACTAATCATTTATGTAAAACAATTCGGAACTTCCCCTCTATTAGATTTTAATGATTTGTAGAAATCCAAAAAGTGCCTGCAATAACTTTGAAAAGCAAGGAAGACGAAAGGAGAATATAAGAATGCTGTAACCACAAGGTTTTGTTTGATGATCAAAGTATTCTGCTAGTTAACCTGACAAGACACCTTTTAATAATTTTTAATCAGTTCCAATTTACTAAAATCCTGCTTTAACTTGAACACTAAAAAAGCCAGACTAACCTATAGCTACCTTATGTAACAGAAAAGATAATTAGTCGAGGTGATATAAAATAACCTTTATTTGCTGCTGAAAATTGTCAATTTCTAGTAAGCATTATTTCTATTGTGATTTCTTTAGTTTTCTTCTGTTTTTGGGTCATTTATTTTTTGTTGGACTAGGCTTTCCTTTGATTATGTGTTTTATGCTATTGTTGTTGTTATCATCATCATCAAAAGCACTGCAAATATCACCTTTATTTTTTGGGGATAACTGAAGAAACAAAATCACAAAAAAGCCAACCCTAAGGGAGCCATCATTGTCTTGTGGCAATTAATTATTAGGCTTTGTTGGTTACTTGATATTTAGAAGCATTGTTGTTCGTTTGGTGAAGTTGGCTATTGCTGAAATTTATCTACTTGTATAAATTGTGCTTGTTTCAACTGAGGGATAAGCACATTTCAGTTATTTATAATGATTATTCCAGTTTGCAATAGTAATTTATGCTAATAGTTTAACTAGTTGTCAAGTTGGTCTCTATGGATGTGGTAGAGGCCAGTTCTATTATTTACTTATATTTCAAACAGAGTAGTAATGAAAATTTCAGCGTAAGGTTATATTGGTGTTTTATTAAGAGGGCAAATAGACATTACTTTCTACCTTTTTGTTACTCTTTGTGCCAGACTTTTCTCCATCCTTTTTCTCTTAATTTAACTGCTTATAAAAACTATTCAATCTGGTCTTTTATAACTCATCTTGACGGGTGTAGGGTAATAAGATCATAATTCTTTTACATTGTATGCAGTGTTTTGGTTCACAGTGGCGGGGTGCATGGTGGGCATTACTATGCTTATATCAGGCCAACCCTCTCAGATCAGTGGTACCTATCATGTTTTGTAAATTTCTCAGTTCCAGGCTTTTATGCTAATTGCCTGTCATAATGTTCTTGTTTTTACTTATGCTCACTTCAGCATTTATTGGTATTGGTCATCTAGGTTCAAGTTTGATGATGAACGGGTAACAAAAGAAGATGTCAAGAGGGCATTGGAGGAGCAGTATGGTGGTGAAGAGGAGGTATTGTTCTCTGATTGTTGTGTGTCCAAATTGATATTTCTTTTATGTGGTTGAATTTCCTTCAGTAGAGACGCTTTATCTTATGTGCATCCTTCAACAGTTACCGCAGACAAATCCTGGGTTCAACAACACTCCATTTAAATTTACTAAATATTCAAATGCATATATGCTTGTGTATATACGAGAAAGTGACAAGGATAAAATAATCTGTAATGTGGATGAGAAGGACATTGCTGAACACCTGAGAGTAAGATTGCTTCTGATTTTTGTTAATTACAAATTTAAATTTGCAATGCTGATTATGTTCACTGCAAAATGTTGCTGTGTGCTTTGAACATCACATTTCAGATAAGATTGAAGAAAGAGCAAGAAGAGAAGGAGCAAAAGAGGAAGGAAAAAGCAGAGGCACATCTGTATACTGTTATAAAGGTACAACATTCCATATTCTTGTCTCTCTCTCTCTCTATAGATTTATATGTTTCTTATCTTATTTTTGTATGTCATCAGGTTGCACGTAATGAAGACCTAGTTGAGCAGATTGGAAGGGATATATACTTTGATCTGGTGGATCATGAAAAAGTTCGTAGCTTTCGAATTCAGAAGCAGATGCCTTTTAATGTTTTCAAGGTACTTAAATATAAGGCTAGATCTTTCTTGTTTTAATCAATTGTCTGGTACCCCACTAAAAAAAGTAAAAATCGGAAAGTAATTCTGTAATGCCATTACTTTTTTTCTCAAGCTTTACTTGGAAATTTCTCCCTGCTTGTAATTTCTTTGGGTGATTTCCTGCTACTTTTGATGTATGCATGGAATTGTTCCAATCTTCTAGTATTTTGTAGTAGACAATTTTACACTTGGGGAACAAACTAATTGAATTGGATCATTTTTCATGTCAAATGTTTAAAAACTGACAATCTACTGGTAACTGACAATGCATAGATTGAAAAAAGATGTTGAGAGGTAAAGTGTACCATATTGGAGATTTTAGATCTGAGTCATCTGACTCTAGTTAAGGTAATATTTCTGCAATAACCTTGATTTTCTTTGTAAAACTAAAGATTTAGATGATTTAAAGTTCCAAATTAGGTTTCTCATTCTCTCTCCTGAAAACCTTGGGGCTTGATTAAAAGTCAAGGTGTGCTGATTTCTGTTTTTCTCTGACTGTGTGTGTGTGTGAGCTCCTACACTTTTTAGCGTAGCGTGAGATCCTACTAGGAAGTTTAAAACCGGGGACGACTCAATATGATTGAAAAGCATGGAAAAACCATTTTGGATTTCATTATTACTCGTTCTTGTGAATTTTGCATGAAGAATTTGTAAGAGCCTGCTGGTGAAGTATGTTGACAAGTGAAGTTTAATATGAAATTGGTGAAGAAGATGGTTGCATAGATTAGGATTCCGCCTGGTAAGTTTCCTGATGTTGATGTGAATTTGGCGATTATAACTTGTCTGAAGTTTTTGAAGTATCTGACAAAAAGATTCAGGGCCTATTACTTAAGCACCAACCAAGGTTAGAATCTGGTTGAGAATAGGCATGGCCGTCATGAACGTGGTGGAAGGCACTTAAGTTATGGCATTACCAATTAAGATGTGAATGTGGATGCCTTTTTTCGAAATCTTCTCTCCTTGAAATGATGCACTTTTCCTTTAGTCAAGTATCTTGAATTTGTTGTTTAACTTTCCTTACTATGTACTATTCATATATGGTTTTATACTACAGAAATTCCAATTATTAAGGAACTTTTGTTTACCTCAGTAGGAGTTGGACCTTATATAGTTCGAGGGGAGCAAGACCTTCTAACTGAAATTTGTGTCTCATTTTTGGATATAAATCAATTAAATGTGGATTTTTTCCCCTCTGCACTGCTTGTTTTTTATTTTCTGTTGTTTTAATCAAGCAGTTGAAAGAGATAAATGTAGTTTTAATTCCTTAACCTATAACTATGTGATGATTTGAACTAAAAGTTAGTGGACTTCTGCATGTGCCTCAGTGCATGGTTTATGGATGGGATGCTTTCCGGTTAGATATGTTCTTATTTGCTTTGTTTTATTTTTGTATTTTGATGATTTTATTTTTCTAGACTCCACAACAAATTCCTTTATTCTGTAAGTTTTGAAGCTAATGCCATACAATTGAAGTTTCTACTCCCAATGTCCTATTGTTTATTATTATCAGGAAGAAGTTGCTAAAGAGTTTGGTATTCCTGTGCAATATCAACGTTTTTGGTTATGGGCAAAGCGGCAGAACCATACATACCGTCCAAATCGACCATTAACTTATCAGGAGGAAGCACAATCTGTAAGTGTTTTTGGTTCTACTAATTTCAAGCTTTAACCTGAAGCATGTTATATGACCTATGGTTTGAACTCGTACCAGCACACGACGCTTGTACCCGAGTCCGAGCAACATACATTTAAACTCACGACCAGTCATTGAGTGTATTCTGTATATGAATTGAATAATGTGTAGTCTGGTTGATTGTATGATGACATTGATATTCATACTGGCAGTCATAAGTATGGATTATGTAGTAACATTTGCAGTGAACATTTCTTTTCAGGTTGCTGGCAGGTATAGGTCTAGTGGGTCCACCCACTTTATATGCTTTGTGTACTCTTGTTTGTCTTGTTCTTGTATGTTAACGTAACACAACATTTTGTGTATGATGTGATCTTTGTAATAACTTCAATTAGGTAGGACAACTTAGAGAGGTTTCAAATAAGGCAAATAATGCAGAGCTGAAGTTGTTTCTGGAAGTGGAGCTTGGACCGGTACTTATTTGATAATTTTCTTTTGAATTTTGGTTTGCTTGAAGCTCTTTGTTTTAGTGATGGTGCACTATTTCTGATATTTAGTATTATTCAGGATTTGCAGCCAGTACCTCCACCTGAGAAGGCTAAAGAAGATATTCTTCTTTTCTTTAAACTCTATGACCCATTCAAAGAAGAGCTCCGGTAATAACTACATCCTGTTTTACTTTAGAGTGGAACTATTTGCGGTTACTGATGCTTTTTCTTCTATATCAGTTATATTGGGAGGATGTTTGTGAAGGGTGCTGGCAAGCCAATGGAAATTTTGGCAAGGATCAACAAAATGCCAGGCTTTGGTCCTGATGAAGAGATTGAACTTTATGAGGTTGGTTTGGTTATTTTATTTTAGATGCATCTGGTTTCCCAATAAACGTGTCTACCACATCTCAACTATCTCTTCCATGCACAGGAAATAAAATTTGAACCCAATGTCATGTGTGAACACATTGACAAGAAGCTCACATTCCGTACCAGTCAGGTGTGATAAATCAATGCTGAATTACAATGTTTTCTTCCATAAATTGACAAGCCTTTATTATGAAATCACTTTGTCAATTATCTGTATCTCAATATTTGAATAATTTTTGCTGTTTCTCCTGATTTTATTATTATTATTATTATTATTATTTTAGAATTTGTCTTTGTGAATGCATGTTCCAAATACAGCTTGAAGATGGTGATATTATATGCCTTCAAAAATATTCTGAAGTTGCAAGTGAACAATGCCGTTATCCTGATGTTCCTTCATTTCTGGAGTATGTGCATAATCGTCAGGTATAGGAAGAATCTTCTTGTGGTAGTATTAATTTTTTGACAACTTGTTATTGTATGAAGATTGGACCATTGCTGAGGTTCTAATTTTTCTTTTCCTGGCTGCAGCAATTCTGTTGATGTTTCTGATATGGATTGAGATTTCTTGATGTTGTTGACAGCAGCAGATCTTTTCTTGCTTTTAAAATGTTTATGCTGTAGCTTGTGCTTTCTTAGGGAAAAAGCCAGAGACTTTTTTGTTTTTTGATATTTCTATCTTTTTTATTATTTGCCCTCACATTAGTAGAATTTTAGGCTTGAACCTTCGCTTTTTGCTTTTTGCTTTTTGCTTTTTGCCTTTTGTCTTCTCTTTCCTATTCATTTTGTGTTTTTCTTTTCCTGCTACATTTATCTTTTGCCTCCAAATAAAGAAATTACAAAGGCAAAGTAAAAGCATCTATTAAATGGAACCATTGAGAGGGAAGATTTTAATTTTCTATTGGTTGTACTAACTTTCTGGAATCAGTATCTATGATATCTATTCAAAATCTAGAAGTAAAGGACTTTAGTTACTGATGCTTTGCTGAGGTCTGTGATTTTAATTTTAAACCCCATTATGTTGTACATGTTCAAAATTCAGTGTAGTTGAGGATTATTATTTGCAAAAAAATTATTTATTTACATTGATGATATGTAGGTTGTACGGTTTAGATCTCTAGAAAAGCCAAAGGAGGATGAATTTTCTCTTGAGTTGTAAGTTTGTTATTACTAAATTTTACACTTTTAAGTAGATACATTCTGGAGTAAGTCTGACTAATTCTGCTTACACTGTTCATGCTCATGTAATCATTTGTCTAGGTCAAAGCTTCACAATTATGATGATGTTGTTGAAAGGGTGGCTCACCATCTTGGCTTGGATGATCCTTCCAAAATTAGGCTTACATCCCATAACTGTTATTCCCAGCAACCTAAACCTCAACCTATCAAGTACAGAGGAGTTGAACATTTGTCTGACATCCTTATTCACTACAATCAGGTTTTGTTGGTTACCTAATTGTAGTTCTTTTTGATACTATTCATTGTTTTAACGTTTTGTCAATTATAATAATTCTGATTATTGCTGAAATGGGGTATATTTCTGTTTTTGTTAGACATCTGATATTCTATATTATGAAGTGTTGGATATACCTTTGCCAGAACTCCAAGGCCTCAAAACATTGAAAGTTGCTTTCCATCATGCTACCAAAGACGAAGTGAGTGTGGATTAGAAAATTAAAAATGCTTCAGTTAATTATTTTTTTTCAGTGTATTATCAGGCTATGTTCCCCTCATGAATTATTCGTTAATTCTCAGGTAGTTATTCATACTATTAGATTGCCAAAACAGAGCACTGTAGGGGATGTTCTTGATGACCTCAAGACAAAGGTAACCATTCCAGTTTTGGTTTTTCTACTTCCTTGAGTTTTGCCTCCAAAATATTTAAAAAAAAAGAAGGTGAAACTTTACCAAAATGACTTAGTTTTAATGGTAACTTTGCAGAAAAAGCATTTGCTTTATTGTTTATAGCACTTTATTTATGTGATAGACAAGTTCTAGTTCAACTTTGCATCCGGCAATTATCTCCATATTTTTCCTTGAAGATAGGAATTCAACAAATTGCTTTGCATTTGATGTGAGCAGGTGGAGTTGTCTCATCCTGGTGCTGAACTTAGATTACTTGAGGTTTTTTATCACAAGATTTACAAGGTATGTGTTGTGTTGGATTCTATGCATAAATATGGCTGTGTGCAAGCAAGTGTACAATGTTCATGTATGTCTAGAGTTGGCAAAGCAGACCTGAACCCCCTAAAACTTGCTCAACCCATTTGAGCAGGAAAAGACAACCAGCCCAACCTAAACCTAAAATTCCCTATACCTTAAATGTAAACTAGAATGGTTCAGATTGAAATGCTCTAAAATATATTTGAATATGGAATCAAATATCCAAAAACCTGCATAGCCCCAATGTTGAACTTGAAATGACTTGATCTGCCCAATTGCTGTCCGTAATATGGGTGCACCTGTGTCTGGCTGCATGAGCATGTTGGGTTATGATTTGGATTTTTGTTTTATGTTGCTTGAATATAGTTTTGTTGACCTAATTAGTGTCGATACTAATTTTCTTCCATGTCACATTATATGGAATTATTTACTATAACGACAAATTTTTGGGAGATCTTTCACTGCCTATTTAACTGCTTCCATATAGATTGCTTGCTCATGAGCAAAGGTTATATCAACTTGGTCTCCTGTGTATCATAGCCATTGTTGTACTATACTGACAAATTTTTGGGAGATCTTTCACTGCCTATTTAACTGCTTCCATATAGATTGCTTGCTCATAAGCAAAGGTTATATCAACTTGATCTCCTGTGTATCATAGCCATTGTTTGTTGTAATTTTCCTGAATTTTCATGCATCATAGCCATACTTTGCTAAAATAATTTTAAATAAGGTTTTTTAGTTTCTGTGGAAAATCTGAAAATTGCACCATCTTTATTTCTTTGGGAGCGAAAAAATTTGCCTCCATTTTTGGGGCAGTGCTTTTTATTCAATGGCTGAGTTACCAAGACCTGTTCATTAGCTAGAGTTTTTCAATCTCTTGATACCTGGTGGACAAACGCAAGAATTCCAAAATTTGATATTTCTTTTTCTCTGTGGTTTTTTTAGGAATTCATGCAAAATATGATTGCTTTGTTAACTTTGTTGTCTTGTTTTGGTTTGGCAGATCTTCCCTCTCAGTGAAAAGATAGAGAACATAAATGATCAATATTGGACATTACGTGCAGAGGAGGTAAGGCTCTCTGTCCTCCAAACATGTCCCAATTTGTATTTATACAGTATACCAATCTTAATTCTTGTAAATCGTACATTCTAAAACCCTTTATATATAGATTGTTCCATAAATTTCTACTTAACATTACCACTCTTAAACCTTGTTATATGTTTTGCATGCATTGTAGGGCTTTTAATCTCTTTTCGAGTATGACAGTGCTGAATGCTCACTTAATAAGCCAGTTAAAGTTTTATGGTCGTTCATGGCCTACCCTGGTCATAAGCAGCAGAGTGGTTGATTGTCTCTAGTTTGGCTGGATTTTAACAATAATTTGAAAAATATTTTGCTTCCTTTCAAAGGCAACTCTACTATTAAGTATAATGGTTACAGAAAAAAAAATCAATCCATTTGGAGCCAAAACTGGATTTTGAATATGTCCAAGATTTAATAGGAGAATGGGGCAGAATTATCTTTGCTTTTGACATTTTTAATGTTTTTGTACTTCTTTTTTTAATTTTATGTTCTCAGTGTATTTTAAATTTTTTACACTGACCGAATTAATCAACAGTTCTGACTTGTCCTGATCATACAATAAAATAATTAAGGGGATATTCAAAAGTTCCTTTGCATTTTGTCAAACTATAGAGCTTCTTTTCTGTTTTCTTTAATCTGTTCCCTTCATTCTCTTGTCTGATATTGTTTTCTTATTGCCTTAGATACCGGAAGAGGAGAAAGAGCTTGGTCCCCATGATCGCTTGATTCATGTTTACCATTTCATGAAAGATGCAACACAAAACCAGGTGACAGATCATAATTGCTGTTCTTGCCCCTCTTAGAGTGGACCGATTTTGTTTCAAAATACCATTGTTTTATTGATGAATGTTAAGAAAGAACTTCATGTCATACAGGTTACTTGTTGCTTTGCTTATGTGTTAATTTCTTTGTCAACCTTAACAGCAGGTACAGAATTTTGGGGAGCCATTTTTCCTTGTTATTCATGAAACTGAAACATTAGCTGAAGTTAAAGTGCGAGTTCAGAAAAGATTACAGGTTCCAGATGAGGAATTTGCAAAGGTGTGATCTCCCCGACGCAAAAACCGAGTTATTATGTCTATTAAGATTGCATAGCTTTCCAGTTTTCTATATTATTTTCTCTTCCTTTGTTTCCCCATATGTTTTTTTTTTTTTACGGATATAAGTAAATTGAACAATTGTACAAATTCTGCCCATTATTCCAAATATTTGCTCATGGTTTTTCCTTTTCCATTTAATTCTAAACTGTCCAGTGGAAGTTTGCATTTTTATCACTGGGTCGTCCAGAGTATCTTCAGGACTCTGATGTTGTGTCTACTCGTTTTCAGGTTCTTTCTATCTCTATTATCTTCAAGTTCTGTACTTGTCACTTTTCTTGCTGCTCTTTTTGACGTTGATCTTTTACTTTGTTTTTGTAGAGAAGGGATGTATATGGTGCTTGGGATCAGTATCTTGGACTGGAACATTCTGACAATGCCCCTAAGCGGTCATATGCAGCAAATCAGGTATAATATTTCTCGATAGCTTTTATTCTTAGTTGAAGAGCGGTGAACCTGGCCAATGATCACTGAATTGTAGTGGTATGAACAGTCGTCTAGTGAAATTTGTTTGAAATTGATAGAATCTAAATTTAGGTATTCTAAATTGCTATTAATTCATCAATGCTAGTTAATTTGGCTCATTGTTGGTAGAGGAAACTGGGGTTTATTTTTATTGATTCTAGATGCATGCACATACCAAATAAGTCTGCTAACAAGAAATGAGATACTTTGTTCGTTGGTAAGATGGTTTGATTGAATTTTGCAGAACCGGCATACATTTGAGAAGCCAGTAAAAATCTACAACTAGATCAAAAACCGGATGAGCTACAACAATTGTATGAGGTGAAACGTGTAGCTGACAGTACGTCCAACTTTTGTGTAATAAGCCAAGAAGCTGGAAGGAGGCGGATTGTTTGGTAATGCAGGAACGGTTATCAAGTAAATTAGATGTGATTCATTCAGCGGTATGGGAAGATGCCATCAACCTAGAAACTCTACATGTTTTCCCAATAGATAGGGACCTGCCTAGTTCCGTGGACAAGGTGGTTTTTAGGTAAGCATTTGGTGTTAAAGTTCGGTTGTAATCTACTTACTACACGACGAGATTTTGTTTTTGGCATTTGTTGTGGGTCGAAAATTTATTTTAGCGGGCTGGTGAGTGAGTGATTGGGGATTGTGTATAGAAAATATAGACTGGTAGAGACCTAATGTTGTTTTTCATTTAATCTCCTAAATTTGTGAACTGGTTTTTGCATAGGATGTTGTCACTTGTTAATGGGGACCCTCGTCCCAGCTTTTGTGTAATAGAATGAATCATATCACCATAAACTACCCAACAACCAGCCTTTGGCTTCCAACTTACATACATATATAAAGAAACGAACACAAGTTTTGACATGTTTGTATAAAACCAAAGTAAATTGGCCTTATAGTTTACACGTCGTAAGTTGTGTGGCCGAGCATACATAAAGCGATATTATTTCATTGTGCATGTTTGTTTTGGGGCATGCTATGTTTGCGCGAAAATAAAGAGAAGTTACAGTACTGGAAGATTACTACAGAGGAGAAACTCGAGAGTATCTCCCAAGTTTGAACGGGTCAGGAAGGACTTCTACTGCAAGCCCTTTGAAATGAACTTACCGCACCTGACAATGCAGGCAATAAGTGTAATATTTGTGGCCAAGGCCCTTTTATAAATTTAATTACGGAAATAGGCTATTTATTGGGTTATTTACCGGATTAGGTTGTTTTTAACGAAAACGTGTCCACATCACGTCAGCAAAACGCCTCCCTGGGGGAGCGTTTTGCCTGTGTAACGGTCAAAAATTTGACCGTTGGCTTCCAACGGTCTAAAAAAAAAAACTATAAAAAGGCCTCCCCAAATCATTTTTTCAGACAAATCTCTCATAATTTCTATAATTCTCTCAAAATTCCGTTCTCTTCCATTTTTTTCACACAATTCTCTCATAATTCTCAACATTCTTTCAATATTTCCTTAAAAAATCTATCAAATCTCATTAAAATTTTCTCAAAATTTTATCAATTTTTTTTGTTTAAAATTTTTTGAATTTAATTTTTTTTAAATTAAAAAAATCCGATCATGTTAGCAATGGCCGGAGAATTAATCCGTCTCGATAATAAGCACATCTCCGTTGATCAAATGACAATGGTAAGTGATAATTTTAAATTTTCAATACTATTCGATATTTTTTTTAATTTATGCAAATTTAATTAAATTTGCAATACTATTTGATATTTTATTCATTTATGCAATTATAATTAAAATTTCAATACTGCTTGATTTTTTTTTCATTTATGATGTTTGCATTAATTAATTTATGCAATTTTAATTAATTTTGTTTTATAAATTTTTATAATAGTCTGTAGATCGGGTGTTGCAATGCTACATCCGTAATATGTTTGGTCCTCCATCGCCGTTGATCGAGAATTACTTGCGGGAAGCGGGATTTTGGCACGTGGCCGCGATAGGCCGGGGTTGCAAGTTGGACCCGAAACTAATTAGTGCATTGATATAGAGGTGGAGACCCGAGACACACATTTTTCATCTTCCATGCGGAGAGTGTATTATCACTCTGGAAGAAGTGCATTTGCAATTGGGATTGCCGGTGGATTGGTACGTAGTCACCGGGTCCGCATCATCTACTGATAGGGGAGCCGTATGCTACGAGCTTTTGGGTGCTATACCGGATAATATTAACGGAGGTCGGATCGAGATGGGCTGGTTACGAGACACATTCCTGGAGCCGGATAATGATTCGAATGAACTCGAAAGAATACGATATGCTCGGGCATACATTCTTGAGATGATTGAAGGTTATCTGATGCCAGACTTGTCACGAAACCTCGTACATCTGAGATGGCTGCTGAAACTCGTAGATTTTAGAGCAGCCGGCGAATTGAGTTGTGGGTCTGCCATGTTGGCAACATTGTACAAGGAAATGTGCAGGGCGACGCGATCGAACAAAGCCAAAATAGGAGGTTGCCTATCACTACTGCAATCATGGGCACAGTTTCGCTTTCCATTTTTACGTCATCGAGTAGACTACCCATATACATTTCCACTCATAACGAGGTAAATTTTAATTAGATTTTACAATTATGACGTAGATTTAGAATATAATTGTATGCTAAAAATTTATTTAATTAGATGGAACCATTCGATGAGTTATGCCAAAATACCTACCTCTCTCGAAGATATACGGCTTCTATTAGACCAATGATCGGAAGCAGAAGTAAGTATTAAATAAAATATATATACATAATAAAATAGTCGTTTCATATTTAATATTTAGTATTTAGTATTTAGTATTATGTATTATGTATATAAGTAATATTTTTATCATGTTCATATAGTTTCAATGGACACTATACGAGGATCCGGCAATTCGGGCAGTAATTCCGGATGAATTCCTTCAAAATCCAAACGTTTGGCATGTGAAGGTCCCATTGGTGAACTATGCTACCGTGGAGATGCACCAGTCAGACAGAATGTTGCGGCAATTTGGATTCCGACAATCGATTCCTGTAACACCCGAGGTGTTTGATTATGAGCACAAAGTCGACTTACGGCAACTTTATACGGATTGGCCGAGATTCTGGTTACACTATATCTAAATGTGGGAAAATCGGTATGATTATATACCTAATCGGGAACCGGTCATCGTTCCAGAGTTAGCGTGCGTACCGAAATACATGCCATGGTTTAGGATCCATGGCAAGCCATATTTATTGTCGGAAGAGGAGAGGCGACGACAAATTCGTGCCCAAAGGGAATGACGGGGCCCTTTAAATCCAAGAAGAAGGGATGACGATGCAGGCCCATCAATAGCGCCCACACAATCACCAGGCCCAACAGTTCAACCGATGACACCCATATCACAGCCTTTTCAGATTATGCCAGGTGCGTATCCTAGCCTTTATATGTATCCTAACCCTTATATGTTTCCTTTTCCTAGTCTTATGGTAGGTTGGAATCCATGGCCCGGTTCATCTCCATTCCTGATTACTCCGAGTCAACCGTAGATCTATAGGCCACCGTCGCATGAGGGATTGCACGAGGCGTCATCGGGGAGCTCTTCTTTCTACCAATCCCCATCACCTTACGGGATTCAAACATCTCTGCCGTGGGTGATGTAAACATCGCCGCAGTCATTATTTTATCAAGGTGGGTCACCCGCCCAACACCCACAACTAGATCTCCTGTCCGAGGAACCACAATCCCCGCCAGAAGCTGATCGAAGAAGGAATCCAACACGGACTAGTCGACGACCCCTATGTGGCACTGATTCCGATCGCTACGGACATTGATTTTTTTTAAATATATTTGTACAAATTTTTTTATATTGTTCCATTTAATAAAATAAAAGTTCTTTTGAATAAGACAATTTTAATACAACATAATTTCATTTAATAAAATATAAATAATACAACATAGTTTTTTACGACAACTTTCAACTATTTCGATTTGGACATGATCTACTTGTATGGCCTGGGTTCCTACACCATTTGCATAACTTCTGTTGATTGGTTGTTTCTCGGATATCCATATTGGTACTATTCTAGTCGAGCAAGGTCGACCCTTTAGTTTGCGACTCAATTCTATATTCGGTAACAGCTTAAACGAAGCAAGCGATATAGGCGGACACTTACGTTCATCTGGGACAAGTGGGAATACGTGTCTCCATACGTTGTATATGGTTTCTAGTTAGTACACTTTGTCGATGTAGCTCATGGGATCTAGACGGAGATTTTGACAAGCTGCAATTACATGAGCGCATGGATAACGAATTGCGTCAAACCTCCCACAGTCGCAAGTCTTATTTCTTAAGTGTACATGATATTGCTCGCCAATAATACCTTCGTGCAGTCTGTCAAACTCTGTCACACGAAACCATAGGTTGTCTCGATCGTGACAGACTATGTGCATGGTGTTCGCCCGTGCCTTCACCTTGTTAATTTCTTGCAATACCTTTGCACACCATACACAGCCTCCTTACATTTGGCCTTTATAACTCGCTGCTCGTTTCAAAAATAATGCTACTAAACGAAAATATGTCTCTCAAACAACTGATGTTATCGATAAATGACGTGTTCCTTTTAGAATAAAATTTATGCATTCATCTAGGTTTGAGGTCATATGACCATATCGTAGGCTGCCGTTGTATGCGTGTGTCCACTGTTCGAAAGGTATGTTACAGAGGTAGTTTGCGCCTTCTTCGTTAGCTGAACTCAAAACCACCAACATCTCATGAAAATGGTTCTTACTTATCTCATACCCTGCCAATATAAGTTGATAGCGAAAATTACATACCACTTTTCCATTTAAAATAAATTCAATATTACAAAACGAAATTATATTAATAGATATTAAATACCCATGTTGGTCACTTGTTATTTTTCATTTGTAAATCAAAATTTCCTGTAGTAGTTGGACGCAACGTGCCTTAGGCAATACCGATGGTGTGTGCAATGTCACAGGCTTCCTTGTCGATCAATTGCGACTAGTATTCTGACGCCCCGATCCGATATGACATAGATATTAGGTTAGGGGCAGACATGCCTCATTAACCTAGAAAGAAAGAACTCCCAGTCATCAGCTGACTCCCCCGGTGTTATTGCAAACGCAATTGGAAGGATTCTCCCACTGCTATCCTGTGTCGTAGCTAGCAATAGCCGATGGGTATATCTACCGTACATAAAGGTACTATCAATTTGTACCAATGGCTTGCAATATAGAAATGTGTCTCGGCATTGCTTAAAGCTCCAGAACAGATGCTTAAATACTTGGCATCCACGGAGTAATAGGTCGTTATAGTATGCAGGTCCCGTTTCAAGTCTGTTATACAACCTGGGACATATCTCTCCAGCACCTGACACCACTGCCACACTTTATTATATGAAGCGTCCCACCCACCATGAATCTTTTTCAATGCCTTCTGCTTAGCTATCTAAGCCTTACGGTAAGAGGACGTGTACCTCAACTGGCTATGAATATTGGCAATTAAGACCCGTATTGAACTTTTGGGATCCGCCTTCAACGTCAGTAGTATTAAGGTAGCTAACATATCTGAATTCATCTTAGGATGATCTTCCGAAACACCTGTCAATGAAGTACATTAAAAAATGCAACAGTACTCAATAATAGTACTATTAAAAAACTTTAAACAGTTAGTGATACTGCACCAGCAATATATGTATGTGGACCTTTGTACTTTTTTATCTTCCACAGGCCTATCTTTTTCCTAAACAAGGCCATAATTTTCTATTAACATGTACCGTCTTACACTGCACACTTTGCCTCAAACTTATCAGATTTAGATTTAACCATGTTATTAACCCTGTTCATGATGCTATGTTGTTTTAATGCACCGAGAAAACTATTTTTATTGGAAAACTCCTTACTAACTTTCAATTCACCTGAATCCAATGAGGAACTTGTACGGTCACGCCTTCTGTATGGTAGATCTGGAAACTCTAACACATCATCTTGAGATAGATCGACATTATGCATATGGGCTAGAGGCGAGTACGCCCTGAATCGCGGATCTTCTTTTTCATCATATGAACCCCTTTCAACCAACATCTTCAGGTATGGTTGGAACAGGCTCTGGTTCTGAAAATAATGCAACTTTTGCACCATCGGGGCCGCCTCTTGAGGTGGATCCGCATCGGACTCATTATCTGACCCATCATTATATGCAACGTAGAAGGTCCCCTTACCGCTGGACATCGTAGAGAGTACATCATCCCTCCTTATGGATGTTTCACAACGTCTCCAATCAGATGTGGATTGTCAACCACTAGAATTTGATGTCATTCCTCAGTACGTATTTCCGGCATCAAACATCGACCTACTGAGGTGCATGTCTCATCCACTAACGGAGTGTCGTGCAGGGGTTGGATATTCCATACTGCTACTAAACACGGGTGCTTTTGTGTTTTGCCACCCACTAAAGGAGTGTCGGGCAGGGGTCGTGTATTCCTCTCAACCAGCAGTAAATGTTGAAGCTGCAAATGCATCATTTGGCGATGAAAATTGTTCATATAACTCAAGATAAGGTGATCCACTAGCGAGATGAGTCTGCACCATTACCTCCAATCTATGAGCGCCTTTGATGTCGAATGAGTCATATGTCACAGGATCAACTCAAGCACAAAATCGATACTTAATAGACAAAACTTTCATTAGCATCGTTCCAAAGATTTTATGCCTAATTCTTTTGCGAAGTTCTGTCAAATCTATGTTCTAGTTAAAAACCAGTCTCGATGTGTTATCCAATAAAAAAACACCATTCTCGGTGTTGCAGACCTCACCATCATAGTAAATAACAGCACTAATACGTTCACTCATCTTCAATTTCTTTTCTTCTTAGCCTCTCTAATTTTTTTGCTGTAAGTTATGCAACCTGAGAATAAAATTTGGCTCATTTATAGCCTCATTTTTCTATGAACTACCGTAGCAAAAGAGCGTCCACGTGGGAGCTTTTTTCAGAAATTTTGCTGACAGTGCATCCTACTTGAAGCGTTTTCGACACTATTTGTTCAGAAACGTTTACTCAGAATTATTTTTCTATGAACTATTGTAACAAAAGAGCGTCCATGTGGGAGCTTTTTTCAGAAATTTTGCTGACAGTTTATCCTGCTTGAAGCGTTTTCGACAATATTTGTTCAGAAACGTTTATTCAGAATTATTTTTCTACGAACTACTGTAGCAAAAGAGCGTCCACGTGGGAGCTTTTTTCAGAAATTTTGCTGACAGTGCATCCTGCTTCAAGCGTTTTCGACACTATTTGTTCAGAAACGTCTACTTAAAATTATTCTTGCAGAAACCCTAAACTGCAAACCCTAAGACAAAAAAAATATTCCTTATATTTTTTTAATACCCTAAACACAAATTTAAAAAAAACTAAACCCTAATTTAATCAATTAACCATAATACCTTAAACTCTAATTTAGTATTTAAAATTAATAATTATTTTAATGAATTAACTCTAAAACCCTAAACCCTAATTCAATTAATTTTTTCTCGAAACCCTAAAACTTAGCATAGCGCCAGTATGTATATATGCTGCAATCATGTTATCTTTAGGAATTTTTTTTCGTGTATATATATTGGAAAGTAATAATTAAAAAAAATTAGAAATGAGCTTGTTACAAGGTAAAAGAAACTTAGCCGGTAGATCAAAAATAAAATGATCTAAGCCATTGATAATGAGAAAAACCTAAACGCTGAAGTAATCGAATTACCAAGTTATTGTTTACACGTTAAGAGTTATTTAAGAGTTTTTTACTAAAAGATTATAAGAAATAAAATATTAAAATAGTATGTTTAAACCATTATGTATCAATTAACCCTAAATTAATCAATTAGCCTTAAATTTAATCAATTAACCCTAATTTAATCAATCCCTAATTTAATCAATTAACCTTAATACCCTAAACTCTAATTTAGTATTTAGTATTTAAAATTAATAGTTAATTTAAACCCTAATTCAATTAATTTTTTTCCTAAGCGTTTTGTCCACGTTAGCAAAGCGTGCCCTCAAGGAAGCGTTTTCTACTGACGTGGACAAAACGCTCCCCCAGGGAAGTATTTTCCTGACACGTACTCTGGAAACGCGCTGACGTGGACACATTTTCGTAGAAAACAACCTAATCCAATAAATAATTCAATAAACGGCCCATTTTCGTAATTAAATTAAAAAAAAGGCCTTTTTAGGTAAAATGGCCAATATTTTACCCCACACAAATTGCTTCGCTTGCTTTTTGAACGTTTGCAATAACTTTTTTACTAGTCATTATAGAAATTATTTTTTTATTACACTACTTTTTGCTGTTCACATATTATTGTTAATATTTTTTTATGGTTTTATGGGATTATACGTAATAGTAATTACTATAAATCTTTGGTTAAAATTTTTTAAGTCCTTGTACCTTCAAAAATTTGAAATTTAGTCCCTATATTTTTATTTTCAAGAATTTAATCTTATTATTTTTCAAAGTTCGAATTTTAGGTCTAATTGTTAAAACTATTAAATTATTTTTGTTAAATTGATGTTTATTACAATATTGTTATTTTTAGTTACAGGCTACCAAGTGTTTTTTTTTTAAATTTTGAAATGTTATACAAACAAATTTAACAAAGAAAACAAAATTAACAATGTCAATAGTTGGACCTAAGTTTCAAACTCTGAAAGTAGAGGGATTAAATTCTACATTTTTGAAGAATACTAATTGATAATACTCTAGAATGACTAATTTTATGTGCTAATTGTACGTTTATTTTGAGTATGATCCTACTAATTTGGGCTATTTATGGTATTTTATCTTTTACGGACTAAATTGAAGGCAAAAGTAAATTTAAAGGGAAAAGCATGAATTTGGAGATAAGTGGGCCAACATGCGAAGTAGTAGAGAAGTGGTGCCGAAAATGCAAAGTGTGGAAGACTTTTGGGGCAAAAATGTAAAAGAAGATATTTTATAGCATAAGACTCTATTTAATGTTTAATTATATATGGATAATTATTAAGGATAATTATTTAGATTTAAATTTAAGATTTATTTTTATTTATCTTTAATTATCTTTAATTATCTTTATTTATTTGTGTTTATCTTTTAGAATTTAATTAGGAATAGGCTAGTTTCTTAGTACTATAAATAGGGGATGAAATGACACAAATTTTATCTATCTTTTGATGTAAACACTCTCTCCCCCATAAATTTAGTCTTTTTGTTTTTTCCATATTTTCTTTCGATAAAAATTCCCTTTCCATTATTTTTTCTTTTTCCCCAAAAATCATGAGCCACTAAATTTAATCTAGCCGAAGGTTGTCGAAATTCCCCGAAAAGGTTCATGAGACTTACAATCTGCGCTTAGCCTTCTCAACAGGGTATTCATCGCTTCTCCATATTACGGGGCTAACGCTTCCGTCCATGTCTCTTAATAGGTGATCTTTTCAACTTGTGCAAGGAACGGTCGCTTTGTACGTTTTTTGGGAAGGTTGCACAGTCGGTTCATTGGCTTTTTATGTCAGAAGTTGGCGAGTCGAAGAGATAAAATGGCGTGGTATTCGCCATTGGGAAGTGATAATCTAGCAGAAGGTAGTCCCACAAAAGCGATTATTGGCTAGAGTTAGGTTCCGCCAAATCTTAAGTCTAAATTCTTGGAGCTGGTGGTCGTAGGTGTCTTCTTCCACTATAACTAGCTTATTCTGCTTCAGAAGGGTCACTTAAAAGCCAAAGATTGAACCCAAGGCGAATCGAGACAACCGGAGGCTAGAAATCCACCATAAGAAATCTTTTTCTCAACTTTATTTTTACTTTTAATTTCTGAAATTTCAAATTAACTTTTAATTTCGTTTTTATTTTATTTCACTCTCAGATCAAAACTTTAAAAATCTATTTTTTTCAGAAACGCAGGTTTTCTTGGGCACGATTCTGCCTAGGATTTCGAGAAACAAGCATTCGTGCAATCCGGTCCCTGAGGATTCGACCCTACTTCCTCTTTATTGTTCTTGTTCACTATTTTAGGAAATAGGATTATTTTGGTGCTCTCAATGACCGCATCAAATTTTGGTGCCATTTCTGGGGACTAGAAATGTACTAATCTTGTCTTTTTGTTTCTTATGACCAAATCTGCTCTAGGTGCTCTTGCGTTTGATTTGGAGATTGAAAAGACTACAAGAGGTAATCACAAGGAAACAAAGCTAAGGAAAAAGCAGTCAGCGGTGGTTGGGACTCAAAGTAATCCACATCCAGAAATTAGAATCGACGACGAAGCAGAGTCTAGGGTTAACGAAAACCCTATTCAAATATTTGAAAGTGAAAAAGTAGAAGTCAATTCACCAGAAGAAGTGTTTAAGGCCAGGGTTAACGAAAACCCTAATTTGGCACATCAACCAATGGCTCAAACGATTCGGCAACTGGCCGAAGCTCCGATAGAACAACCGCCATTGTGCATTGCGTATCCTACTATGGATACTGATTTTGAATTGAAGTCAGGGTTAATCCAGCTTTTTCTAACTTTTCTTGGGTTGCAAAACGAAAATCCCTACAAACATATGAAATAGTTTCATATGGTTTGTCTTAGTATGAAACCTCAGGGGGTAACTGAGGATCAAATCAAATTGCATGCTTTTCCTTTCTCCCTAGCAGATTCTGCTAGGGAATGATTATTTTATTTACCTCCTGGATCTATTACAACTTGGGCTAATCTTTCTCGTTTGTTTCTCAACAAGTTTTTTCCAGCATCACGAGCAGCTAAGTTAAGAAGAAAAATTGTTGGAATAAGACAAAAAGAAATAGAGTCTCTTTACGATTATTGGGAGCAATTTAAGAAGTTGTATGCGAACTGCCCACAACATGGTATAATAGAGCAATCTCTTCTCCAATACTTTTACGAAGGCCTGAAAACCATGGAGATGAATATGGTAGACATCGCTAGTAGAGGAGCGTTGGTCAACATGACTCCTTAGCAAGCCAGAGACTTGATCTCCACGATGGCTGCAAATTCTCAGCAGTTTCGAGTCAATCCTGAACCCCTTAGAAGGGTTCACCAGCTAAATAATTCTACTGTTGAGGATAGACTTGATAGACTTACTAATATTGTGAATTCTCTTGTTGCAGAAAAAGCAAAACCAGCCCGAGTATGTGGAATATGTGCTATACCTGAACATACAACTGATGCATATCTCAGTCTGTATGATGATACTAGGGCTCATTTAGATGCTGTAAGAAATTACCCTAGGCCACCACAAAGGCGATATGACCCTTATGCTAACGCGTACAACCCAGGATGGAGGGACCACCCTAACTTAAGTTATAGAGCCAACCCATAGTATAATCAGCCATACCAAAATCAGTTTCCACAACAGCCAAGAGATTCAGGTACTTCTCTAGAAACTATAGTCAATAAATTAGCAACTAATGTCATTGATTTCCCACTAGAGGTGTGCATTGGTCGGGCTACCCGACTCGGCCCGCATGAAAAATGGAAGGGTTTAGGTAAAAATATAGGCCTGAAATATGGGTTTGGGTAAAAATAAGGCCCGTTTAAAAAATGGACCGAGCCTCGGGTAAAACTTTTTTGGCTCGAGCCAGGGCGGCCCAAATTGTATACTAAAAATATTTTTTTATTTTTAATCATATTTACATTTTATTTTCAATTTTAATATAACAACTTTTTATTATATTTTTAATTTGTGTATTGTTTTAAGAATTGTTTTAGTCTCATTTTTTATTTATTTCTTGTTTTAATATTTGTTTTTATGTTTTAAATGTATTTGATTTATTATATTTAAAAAAAAATTATTTAATGAAATAAGCTAAAAAAAATTTAAGAATTAAATTTATCATTATACCTTTTTAAAACTAATTTGAATTAAACCGTACTAAAATTCGATAATAATTTTATTTCGGGCCGGGCTTAGACAAATTTTTAGATCCATATTTCGGGTCGGGTCGGGTCGGGCCGGGCTTGGGTCTAGAAAACGGGCCTAAAATTTGTTTTGGCTGGCCCATGAACACCTCTATTTCCAACAGCAAACTCTTAATTTCCAAAAAGAAACGAAGGCATCTATAAGATAATTGACCACATCAATTGAGAAAATGAGTTCTCAAAGTAAGCTGCTGTCACAAACAGAACTGAACCTGAGACAAAACGCGAATGTTGTAACGCTGCAAAGTGGAAAGATACTGGAACCAATTTTTGGCAGAAATCTTGGCCAAGAAAACGCCCAAAAAAATCCCAAAAATGACGAACAGGTCCGAGCGAAACCTCCATTGCCGAAAATCCAACCTCTATTTCCAAGACGATTAAATCAGTGTCAAAAAGGCAAAGAAGACAAGGAGATCCTCGAAACATTCAAAAATGTCGAGATCAATTTACCACTGTTGGATGCCATCAAAGAAATTCCGCGGTATGTCAAGTTCCTTAAAGAACTCTGCACCAACAAACGAAAATTAACAGGTAATGAAAAGGTAAGTGTTGATAAAAATGTATCTGTAGTGTTACAGCGGAAAATGCCAGCGAAATGTAATGATAGGGCATATTTGCAATACCATGCAAGATAGGCCATTTGGGAATCAAGAAGGCTATGTGCGATTTAGGGGCCTCGATAAATGTAATACCTTATTCTATATATGAATCACTTAAAGCAGGTTTTTTGACAAAAATAGGAGTTATCATTGAGCTGGCAGATAGGTCCATTGTGCATCCCGAAGGAGTTCTCGAGGACGTATTGGTAAAAGTTAATGAACTTATTTTCCCTGCAGATTTTTATGTGATAAAAATGGAGGAGGATAGCGCTCTTGGATCTTCAGACCTTTTGTTAGGCCGACTTTTCCTTAGTACCACTAGCACCAAAATCGACGTTCAAAGCGGAATTCTTACGATGGAATTTGATGAGGAGATCCCGAAGTTTAATTTCTACTATGCTATTAGTCATCTAAGCTAAATATTGAGTGTAAACCGTGTCGACATAATTGATTCTTTAGTAGAGGAGACTTTTGAGTCCATTTATGAATATAAATCTGAATTTATAGTTGATGATTATGGATCTGTTAATGAGTTATTGTCTCCATCAAACACTAAACTTTTACCTTCTGTTGTGCAGGCTCTAGATTTAGAATTAAAGCCGCTTCCCGAACATATTAAGTATGCATTTTTGGGGAAAGTTAATCCCCTACCGATTATAGTTTCCAATAAACTCTTTAAGCTCGAAGAAGAAAGTTTGATCCAGGTACTACAAAATCATAAGGAGGAGACTGGCTGGACCATTGCCGATTTAAAAGGGTTAAGCCCTTTGACATGCAAACACATGATCTACTTGGAGAAAAACACTAAGCCAAGACGAGAGGCGCAATGACGGTTGAACCCGAATATGATGGAGGTAGTAAAAAAAGAGATAATCAAGCTGCTGGATACTGACATAAACTACCCATTTCAAACAACAGATGGGTAAGTCTGGTACAAGTTGTGCCCAAAAAACGGGCGCGACAGTAAAGAAAAATGTTGAAGGAAACTTGGTACCAACTCGAGTGCAAAATGGGTGGTGTGTCTGCATTGATTACAGGAAGTTGAATTCTTATACTAGAAAATATCATTTCCCTCTTCCTTATATATATCAAATGCTTGAGCGATTAGATGGTAAAACTCACTTTTGTTGTCTTGATGGATACTCAGGTTTCTTCCAAATCCCAGTTGCGCCAGAGGACCAGGAAAAGACTACTTTTACGTGCCTATTCGGCACATTTGCATACAGAAGGATGCCATTTGGACTTTGTAACACACCGACCACCTTCCGGAGATGCATGATAAGTATATTTTTCGAATATGTGGAAAAAATTATCAAAGTTTTTATGGATGATTTTACTGTGCATGAGAATTGTTTTGATGAATGCCTTAAAAATCTCACAATAATCTTAAACAAGTGTATAAAATTTAATCTTGTCTTGAATTATGAAAAGTGTCACTTTATGGTAGACAAAAATTTGATTCTAGGACACGTAGTTTCAACTAAGGGAATTGAGGTCAATAAGGTCAAAACTAACATTATAAATTTTTTGCCATATCCCTCTACTGTAAGGGAAATTCGTTCTTTCCTTCGCCATGCAAGATTTTACAGGCGTTTTATAAAGAACTTCTCGAAAGGAGCTGAACCACTGTGCAAATTATTACAAAAGGATAAGAAATTTGAGTTCAGCACAAAATGTAAGGAGGCTTTCGACGCACTCAAGCAGAAGTTGGTGTTCGTTCTTATACTGCAAGTGCCAGATTGTAAAAACCCTTTTGAAATTATGTGCGATGCAAGCAAATACAGTGTGGGGGCAGTGTTGGGGCAAAGGATTAACAAAGAGCCTCATGTCATTTACTATGCTTCAAAAACCCTAGA
The DNA here is from genome assembly GCF_007990345.1 of Gossypium hirsutum. NCBI lineage: Eukaryota > Viridiplantae > Streptophyta > Magnoliopsida > Malvales > Malvaceae > Gossypium > Gossypium hirsutum. Next base: position 108,513,775 of record NC_053433.1, read on the forward strand.
TGTTGCACAAAGCAACTACACCATCACAGAAAAAGAACTCCTAACTATTGTATTTGCTTTGGATAAATTTCGATTATATTTATTGGGTTTTAAGGTGGTTTTTTTCTGATCATGCAGCTCTCAAGTACTTGATCGCAAAGAATGAAGCAAAGCCAAGGCTCATTGGATGGATTTTGCTGCTCCAAGAATTTGACATCGAGATTTGTGACAAAAAGGGGTGCAAAAACTTGGTAGCGGACCATTTGAGTAAGTTAAGAATACCTAACGTTGACACTACTATAAAGGATGAGTTACCTGATGAGAGCTTATTTTCGACTGAGGCTCATTACCCATGGTATGCGGATATAGTAAATCTCTTAACCACAGGTTCATTGCCCACCGAGTTAGCACGTTCCGTGAAGGACAAGCTTAGACGGGAAGCTCGATATTACATTTGGGATGACCCATACTTGTGGAAACATTATTCAGATCAGATAATAAGACGATATGTTCCAGAAAGCGAGGTAACCTCTATACTTACTTTTTGTCATACAGAAGCTTGTGGAGGTCACTTTGGCCCTAAATGTACTGCTCACAAGGCATTGTAGTGTGGGCTATATTGGTCCACAATTTTTCGTGATGCATATAATTTCTATAAATCTTGCGATAAATTTTAACATACAGGTAACATCACTAAACGAAATTAAATGCCTCTATCCCCGATTCATATAGGTGAGATTTTTTATGTATGGGGTATTGATTTCATGGGCCCATTTATTTCTTCATTTAGAAACGTATATATAATTCTTGCAGTAGACTATGTTTCCAAGTGGATAGAAGCAAAGCCTACTAGTAATGATAATGCTAAAACTGTTATGGAGTTTCTAAAGCAAACTATTTTTTCTAGGTTTGGCACACCTCGAGCTTTGATCAGTGATCGTGGTACCCACTTTTGCAATAAAGTCATGGAGGCACTCATGAAAAAATATGGAGTTCATCATCGTATAGCAATAGCCTACCATCGCTAAACGAATGGTGTAGCAGAGGTTTCGAACAGAGAGACCAAGACTATTTTCGAGAAAACAGTTCGGCCCAACTGAAAGGATTGGAGTCTTCGGTTTAATGACGCACTTTGGGCTTATTGAGTGGCGTATAAATGACTAATTGGCATGGCCCCATATCAACTTGTTTTTGGTAAAGTTTTCCATCTTCCAGTAGAATTGGAACATAAATCCTATTGGGCTATTCGACAATGTAACATGGAGTTAGAACCCGTAAGGAAGGCGAGGAAATTAGACATTCAAGAATTAGAGGAAATTCGTAATGATGCCTACGAGAATGCTCGCATTTATAATGACAAGACAAAGTTATTTCATGATAAGAAAATAGCTCAAAAGCATTTTTTGGTAGGATAAAAAGTTTTTCTTTATAACTCCGTATTAAAGCTATTCCTAGGGAAACTTCGATCTCGATGGCAATGACCTTTTATTGTGACCCAAGTATTCACACATAGTGCAGTTGAAATAGAGAGTGAAGAAACAAGAAAGCAGTTAATAGTCAATGGCCAACGATTGAAGCCATTTTACGAGAATTTTCAAGCCCACCTGGTCAAGAAAATTCAGTTAGAGCCACCATAGAACCATTCACGGCATTGAGCTAACGACGTTAAACAAGCATTTGTTGGGAGGCAACCCAATGTTTATTTTTCTTTTTCTTTTATTTATTATTTATTATTTTATTTTAATTACTTATTACTTAATTATTTATTTTATTTTGGATATTAATAAAAATTCTCTTCTTCTAACTAAGTGAACCGAAATGAAAACAAAGAGAAAAAGAAGAAAAGACAAAACCTGCAGCCAAACAGCTCTTTTTCCATCCCCATTCTAGCTTGGAATAGCGCATTCCTGCCCTAAAATTCCCCAAAACTTGCAGCCAAACACCCCATTTCAGCCAAATAAAACCCCAAAACCTAAAAAATTTTACCAATCTTTTTCACAAAACGTCCATAGCCGTTGAAACCCCTTCACCATTCCTCCTATCGCCGATTCGCCACATCCATGGTGAGAACCTGTAGCCGCGCCACTGCCGAGCCGCCCTTCACCGTCAATAGTCGCCGACGCCGATTTTTGGCACCCTAAATCATTGATTTGGCTGACGGTGAGTCATCCTCGTCGTAATCTCTACCGCACAATGACGCGTCCCCCTCTCCTTCTCCACTTCATATGCCACCGGCGCACATACCTCTCTACCACGAGCTGAACCGTCTCCGTCGCCTGCTCCTATACATGCCGAACAACCCGTTCTATGCGTTCCACCACCGGTACAAATACGGGATATGGCACCCGAACCTTCACAACGCCGGTGCCTTCGACGGCCAACTCGACTGACAGCCTGACCAACGTCGCCGAGCACCGGTTCCTCATCATCTCCACCACCATCACCCCCACCCCTTGCCACACACGTGCCAACGCAACGTCAACATCGACGCCGACGATGTCCACCACACCAATCGGCCCAACCAACAGAGGCACTCATGAGTTCTTCACACGACTCCAACGTCAGCGCCACCGAACAATCCACTCGCTCCGATACCTCCGAGAGTCGCAATGACCAGCGACCACTACCAACTCGCTGCTGAGCCTACCAGTCTCGCACATCTGTTTTACCATCCGAGTGCCATTTATAGGGTAGCTTAGTCTTTGACACTCCTACCAGCCGAAACAGGTATGATCATTTACGTCATAAACAACTCGTGCCTTGCAAATGTTTGTCATTACCTGTTTTGGATGCTTTACATCTTGAAACTGCTGTTACTAATTATTTTCACAATATTGGTTGGGTTGGCAATTTTGATATTACTTACTGTGCCTATTATGAGATGGTTTTGGAATTTTATTCCACGTTTCATTTTCAGCGACACGATCCAATCTCATTGGATACACTTGGTGTTGCCAAGTTTCGGTTGCTTGGTACCATGCATAGTTTGTCCCTCACTGATTTTAATATTGCATTATCTTTTGTGACTAAGGATTATACCATGTCTACTGATTATAAAAATAGTCTATTTACTTTTCCTACAGATTTTAAGGCTGTCGAGGCCTTTGCTTTGTTAACTGATAATGTCGAATCCATGTATAGCCCAAAAACATCAAAGGATTTATGGTTTCATAACCCCATCTTATGTTACATACACCGTTATTTGGCTTAAATTTTTCAGGCTGTCGAGATGGTTGGCTACCGTTTTGATGACGAAATTATTCTTATTGTGGTGTATGTATACCGGTCGTCCGGTAAATTTGGGCTATTTGTATGCGCTTCAATTCGAACATGTTATACATGCAAAGCGTCCTCTAATTTTAGGCTCATTCATTACACAACTATTATTTTCTCTACATGGTTCTAATGCTCCTATTTCAAAATTGCATGTTGCTTGTTAGGCAGATCCTTTGGATTCTCGATGCCTCGACTTGATGGGACTGCATCTTGGCACTCCATCCTCCTTCCGTTCTGTCCCTCTAGGCGTTCGCTCTGCACCAGTTGAACGAGTCTTTCGACAGTAAAATCAGAATGAAGTACCCATTCAAGCCCAACCTTCGATGATCGTTGATCAACGCTTAGAACGCATCGAGGCTCGACTCGACACTTTTGGCTAGTAGCTAGCCAAACTCATTACCATCATGCGCAAACGACAGTAACTACACGGGGAGTTCTTCTAAACTTTTCTTCTGCCTATTTATTTATTTATTTCACATCGAGGACTATGTGTTTTAAGTAGGGGGAGGCATTCCTCATTATTTCTGTCATTTTATATGCTGATTTTTTTAATGTTGCTGCTGCTTTGGTCGTTGCTGTCCATATAATTTTTTTTAAGAATATTCTGCCTCTTTTCATGCCCAAGAATTTGACCACGACTTGCCCGCTGTTTTACCCACATGCATGATTTTATCTACTGAGTTAGTTATGATTTTGACTGTTTGATTGCATCTCCATTGTTTTATTTCTTTTAGGTTGAATAATTATGATTAATAGAGTTAACCCTAATTTGCTTTTAGTAAATTTGATTAAGTCTAAATAAAAAAAAGACACTTAATACAATTGCATGCTTAAAATATATTCATGACTATTAAGGTGGTTGCTAAAACTTGTTTTTGGCACTTGATTGTTGCTCCTAAGTCCTACAAAATTAAAATTTCATTTAAAAATAATAATGTTTCTGTGGTTATGAGTACAGCTTAAGATGTGACTAGCTGAGTAACCGGTGTAAGGTGCTTGGGTTGTCATCCGTTGTGTGACGTGTTAGGTAAAACTCCGTTAACCGGAATTAATTTTTAAGAATATGTTGGGTTGAGTAACTGGGGTGAGGTGCTTGGCTATCATCTCTCTTCGCGTCAAAAGGTTCGATATGTTCTTAAGAAAATAAAAAAAAATTAGGAGTATGTTGGTTTGAGTAACCGAGGTGGGGTGCTTGGCTGTCATCTCTCTTCGCGTCAAAAGGTTCAATATATTCTTAAGTAAAAATAAATTAAATTAAATTTAAAAAACAAAGAAAGAAAGAAAGAAAAAAAGAAAAAAAAAGATATATTAATAAAGCGTGGGGACTAAAGGTAGAAACGAATAGAGTGTCTTGATAGGTTTGGTAAATTACCTAATTTTCATGAAATAGTCCAAGTCGATCTTAATTTTTGTGTGTGTTAATTGAATACTTTATTGTTTAGATTTAAATTTTGGATTTATTTTTATTTATCTTTAATTATCTTTATTTATTTGTATTTATCTTTTAGAATTTAATTAGGAATAGACTAGGTATATTAGTACTATAAATAGGGGATGAAGTGATACAAATTTTGTCCATCTTTTGTTGTAAACACTCTCTCCTCCATATATTTAGACTTTTTGTTTTTTCCATATTTTCTTTCAATAAAAATTTCCTTTCCATTATTTTTTGTTTTTCCCTAAAAATTATAAGCCACTAAATCTAATCTAGCCGAAGGTTGTCGAAATTTCCCAAAAAGGTTCATGAGGCTTAAAATCTGCGCTTAGCCTTCTCAACAGGGTATTCATCGCTTCTTCACATTACGGGGCTAACGCTTCCGTCCATTCCCTTAATAGGTGATCTTTTCAACTTGTGCAAGGAACAGTCGCTTTGTATGTTTTGGGAAGGTTGCACAGTCGGTTTGTTGGCTTTCTGTGTCAGAGGTTGGCGTGTCCAAGAGACAAAATGGCGTGGTATTCGCCATTGGGAAGTGATGATCTATTAGAAGATAGTCCCACAAAAGCGATTATTGGCTAGAGTCAGGTTCCGCCAAATCTTAAGTTTAAATTCTTGGAGCTGGTGGTCGTAGGCGTCCTCTTTCACTATAACTGGCTTACTCTGCTTGAGAAGGGTCACTTAAAAGCCAAGGATTGAACCCAAGGCGAATCGAGACAACCAGAGGCTGGAAATCCACCATAAGAAATCTTTTTCTCAACTTTATTTTTACTTTTAATTTCTGAAATTTCAAATTAACTTTTAATTTCGTTTTTATTTTATATCACTCTCGGATCAAAACTATAAAAATCTGTTTTTTTTTTCAGGAACGCAGGTTTTCTTGGGCACGATTCTGCTCAGGATTTCGAGAAACAAGCATTCGTGCAATCTGGTCCCTGAGGATTCGACCCTACTTCCTCTTTACTGTTCTTTTTTATTATTTTAAGAAATAAGATATTTTTTGTGCTCTCAACGACCGCATCACTAATACTTATAACATATTTCAACCTAAATCTTTAATGTTTTCTTGATCCTTCTACCATTGTACTTGTTGCTGTAGGTAATTTGTGTTGATTTTTTCATGTATAAGTTTAGTTCTTTAGAGTTTTTAATACAGTCAACTCTCTATATAACCTCATTTGTCTATTAATATTTTACCTGTTATAGTACACCGATAACATGTTCTTATAAGGAGTGTAAGCTAACATATCGAGAATTTTCATTAAATAAAAATAGTGAGAATCAAATCAATAAAATTAAAATATGTAAAGTAGGTGAATGCGTTCTTGCTTTTATACATATTTTATTTTAAATTATTTCACATTATTTCACATTATTAATTACAAAGTTCATAAATCTAACAAGTTTAATTAATCTGAATGAATTATCAAATTAAATTAATTAATTAATTTACCATGAGTTAATAATCAATTTATAAGTTTATGATGTTCCAAATTCAAAGTAGAATATTTAATTAGGAAACGTAATAGTTGATTGAATTGATATCTTTAATTTCATTCATTGAAGATTATTTTATCTAATAAAATATGATTAATGGATTTTGTGTGTGAAATTTAAACGTTTTATTCTAATAATATTTTAGCTAAAATCAATTTATTTAATAAATTATAATCAATAGGTTTGCTTGTATGAAATAACTATAATTTTACTTCAAACTTTTAGGCAATATACACTATTATAGAAAACTAATTTAATAAAAATATATATTTTATAACAATGGTTGTTTCTGTTATAAATGAAAAGCTGTTATGAAATTTTAAAATAAAACATAAAAAATCCATTTTATTAGAAACTGAGTTGTGATAGCGAGAGTGTCTGTTATAAAAAATGGTTGGTTGTAATAATAATTTTTATTTTTTTTTGTCAAATCAAAATTTTAATTTTAACAAAAAAAAGAATTTTCATAAAATTATTTTATGAAATGAAAAGTTATTTAATTGATGAAATTTTTAAAAAAAAAAAATCGGTTGATTTTTAAATAGAAAACTATAATATACACTAGTTTAGGTATTAAAGTGAGGAAAAAATAGGTACCGCAGTGAATGAAAAAACCTATATTGAGGGTTTATGTTCTACCTTCAATATTCACTCTTGAGGTCCCTTCCTCAATGGATTGTTGTTTGGACTGCATCATTATGATTAACAAGTATGGTTCACCCATTGTAGAGGCCCAAATTTGCCCTGGCCCAATAAAAAAAACCAAACCAATAATATTCAAACAGCCCATCAAACCCAAACCAAACAAGGTCCAGTGGCCCAAAAATTAACCCTTGCCCACAAAACTAAACACCAAGGGAAAAGAAAAAAACCCTAGGCGCCGCACCTAAGTCTCCTCAGCCCCCTCCATGTGCGCCCTCAGCGTGCACTCCGCTCGAGGGTCGACTCCCCTGGCATGCTAGCACCGAAACGACAAAACCCTGCCCTGTTGACTCTCTAGGCTTGCAAAACAGAAACAGAAAGAGAAACATAGAAGCAAGTCGACAAAGCAGAAACCAAACAATGGCTAAATAGTACCAAACAGTAGCAAAGGCAGTGATAAAGAAAGAAATATGTATTTTTAAACAAGGAAAAATGGCTATAAAGGCCAGATGATAGTTTGTATTCGAGAGGGGGGATTTTTTATTTTTGAAATAAAAATACAAAGAAAGTCGAAACATCAAAGGTTTTTTTTTATTTTTATTTATGTTTGTTTCATTTCTCGGAATAAAAGATAGAAAGCAAAAAACTCACCTATCTCTCTCGTGTCTTGCCATCGTCAGAGGTCCCCTTTGGTCGTGAAAGCCAAGAAAACCTTTTAGGGTTTAGATCGGGCTTTGAAAAAGGAATATGGGAAGTCAAAGGGCCAAAGTCGATTTTTTCTCGCTTTCTCTTACTTTTTCTGGGATTTTGCATTGAGATTTAAGATTTTTTTAGGTTGAAAATCGATTTTGAGGTCTCCGGCCACCGTGTACGGCGGCGCTATCGCTAGTGACCGACGGCCATCACGGTGGTCCGGCGACCAATCTCAGAACGGAGGGGGAAGGTTGAGAGAGAGAAAGAGAGAGCATTCAAATTTTTTTTAAGAACTAAGAGACCAAATGAATTTTTCCAAAAAAAATAATTTTTATAAGCTTGTAAAACGGCACCGTTTTGGTGCCTTATTGCTGAAGGCTAAACGACACCGTTTAGGTGCCAGACCCATGCGACCCGACCTGCAAGCATCAGGATCCGTGTATTTTGTAGCAGAAGGGCTAATTACACTTTCAGCCCTTCCACTTTTTTATCAGTTTGCAATCAAGTTTCTTTCTTTTTTTTAATTTGTGCCCTATAATTTATTTCAGTTTTCAATTTAATCCCGCGTAGAGTGCAGCGTTTTGGAGGGCGGGGATATTTTCCCTTTGGTCCCTCCATTTCATTCGCGCATTGCAATAAAGTCCCCTATTTTATTTTATTTCGACTTTCGTCCCATTACGTTTCATTCGATTTCCATTTTAGTCCTTTTTTTTGTTTAATCATTTATTTTATTATGATTTAGACTCTAAATTTTATTTTAACCCCAACCTAATCCTTTATTTATTTAACTTCAAGCTTATTTTATATGTATGATTGTTCTGCTATTTTATTTATTTGTTTATTTATTTATCTTCCTTTAATTTTTAAGTGGTTATTATTTTCATTTTATTTGCATTCTATATTTTTTATGCTTTTATTTTTAATTATTTATTTCATATTTTTTTTCTTTTCTTCCTTCCGTTATTATTGTTATTATTATCGTATTATTTATTCATCTATTTTTATATTATATATCCCTCATATATATATTAAAGATTTTAATGCTTACTCTCTAAATATTTGTTGTTCTTATTATCTTCATTTAAATATTTGTTATTTTTATTATTCTCTCGCTACTAATATTTATTGATTTGTGTATCCATCTATTATTTGTTTCTTTTTATATATTTTCCCGGATTTCCCTTTTATTATTTTCCTTTTTATTTTACTTATTTATTATTATTATCATATTATTAAATCAATTAGCTTTGCATTATTATTACTATTACTATTACTATTATATTTCTTTTATATTTATTAGGCTCCGTTTGTTTGCCAGTAAAATGTTTTCCGAAAAATGATGTCTGGAAAATGATTTATTTTTCTGGAAATGATTTACTTTTTTGGTGTTTGGATGAATCTGTGTAAAATATTTTCTGTTGTTTGGCAAATTACCTGAAAATATTTTCTGGAAAAGCTATTTTCACATATATTGATAAATTTATATTTTAAATTAATTTTACATATATTACAATGATTTATTTATAAATAAATAAATCAAATTAAATATATAATAATACTCAATTATTAAGCTAAAATATTAACTTTCATAAATTGAAAACAACCAAAGCAATAAAATCGAGCTAATATGTCAATTATACAATAGTAATGATCAGTAGTATGTGTTAATTCATATATTTCCACATCGAGCTAATAAGTCAATTATAAAAATACAATGATCAGCAGTATGGATTAATCCTTGTATGTCTTTTATTGAGTGGAAATATTGTAGGCCTTTATCAACCCATCCAGCATTTGCACAAGCAAAAAGAACCCAACAATAACAAAGTGCCTATAGCAATATCAACCAACACCAAAATATCCAATATCCAATATCAAAATAACAAAACAGTGGCTATACCAGCACAAACTCTGTACTAATACCAACCAAATCAAATATCCAATATCAAACTAACAAAATATCAAAGCTTTTCACTTACTTCTAATTTGCAACTGATTCTTGTGTGCTTACAGGATCTCCACTAGTTTGGTGTTTCCTATTTGGTGATTTCAACTTCACTGAAGAGCTTGCAGTTGATGTCCGACCTGACTGTGTTGTATTTGATCTCAGTCTAGACTGAAAATTGTAAAATTATAGCGAGGTAAGTAGTTATAAATTAGCAGAAATTGAAATATTGCTAAACTAAAGTGAAACTCTTTAACTTGTAAGTTGTTCTTCTGTTAAAGAATGTTAAAGTGAAACTCACATATGAATAAACATCACAACCTATTATGTCTACTGGACCTAAAGTTTAGCTTGAGTCATGCAATCATGTATGCAAGTTCTGAAGTGCGAATTTCCTATATCCCCGGACAGCGGCCTCAAAAGTGTATAATATCTAAACTAAATTTCAATCATACTGACCTTATAATGATGGCAGCAGCACTAGACCTAACTCCTCTTCCAAATAATACCAAGTGGCATTCTTAAGTTTTAAATTAAGTGAATGAATTCAATCAACTAAGGTAACAACATAAAATGGCTTCCATAAATATTAGGTAATCTAAGTCAAAGCTAGTAAATACCTTGACTTATATCAACAAATGGTCTCCGTTCTTTCACCCACTGGTAGCTTTGTGGAAGCCTCCATCCTTTAGATTTCATCAAGAAAGCTACTACAATAGCTGGTGACCTGTTAGAAAGAATATAATCATCCTCACTAATTATTTGTCCCATTTAAATAAGTGTAAACACACCTGAGCATTTTTGCCTCAATGCTAGTTGATCCCCCCAACCCAATTAACAGAACAAGGAGGTATTACACACATACAAAGCAGGTAATCTCCTATTTGCAAAAACACACCTGGGTGTAAGGCATCTTATAGAGAAAGACCAAAAATTGCTAAGACAAAACCAACAACCAAAGTGCAGCAACAGCAAAACCAAAAACTGCTAAGACAAAAACAACAACCAAACCATTTACCAGATCGAAGCTAAAACGAGGCATCAGCTTTGAACAATTGGTAAAACACAAGAAAAAAGAAAGGATATTTATGAAGTAGATTCAAACCATTCTATGCCAAGGGATTACTTATAAATCTGAAACCATTTTTAAAAGTAACAAGGCTCATTGACATTCAAAGAACCCTCTCAATGGCTATGCTTTCAAAGTGTTTCTTCCATTATGTTTCTTTTTTTTCTTTTCTTACCATCAGGATTGACCTTCAGTGAACTCTCTCAATGTCTACAACGATGATGGATTTTATTGTCAAAATTATTTGATTTGCATTAATGCCTTAATTTTTTTTTTCCTTTTCAAATAATTCGATCTAGTTGATAGTATATCAATGTTGCAGCACACAATTTCGCAAGGAAGAAAACTAATTTACTGAGCATTGATATACTTGAGAATTGATCATAATTCGTAAATTAGGTAAATAATTTCCTATAATTTTCAGAATTTTCATATTTTTTTTGATCAATCCACAATTTCTCTCAACGATTTCCTAAGTCTTTATATGTTTCTCCAAATTCATAATCTTTCTTACTTGATTATTGATTTTTCCTTAGGCGTTAATAAATCATGCACTATAATGCCTAATTGATAGGATGAAATAAACAATAATTAAGAACAGAAATGAAAAAGAAAAAGAGTAAGCGTACCTTGAGAATAATATGAGGATTGAACCAAACCTCATCAACAAAAGGGAGGAGAGAATCTAGGAATGAAGGCCTGAGATAAATCAGAGTGTTGGCGGTGAAAAGACCGGTGGTGACCGGCGGCTTCCACGGCAGCCGGTAATATTCGTTGACGGCATGAAGAGCCAACAACGGCAACATTCCATGAGACACCGCCCCTCTCCTCCATCTTCCGCTGTCCATCGGCTATGGTTTTTATCTGCAGTTTTCACTTTGTGAATCAACGAAAAAAAAAAACATTCATCAATGAAAGATTAAAAGAAAGAGAATCTTTCTTGCTATATATGCTTAGCATTGCTTTTTAGGAAAATTTTCCCGTGTTTTGGAAAATGTCTTATAGAAAAAAAAAGTTAAGACATTTTCCCCAAAAGAAGACTTATTTTCTCGTGTCTTGGAAAAACTTTTACAATTGGGAGTTTATTTTCCATCAAACAAATGGTGGAAAATGATCGAAAATATTTTCCTGAAAATCAAATACAAGCAAACAAACAGAGCCTTATTTTACTTTATTTTACCATTTATTTATTTATATCATTTTTATAATTTTAAAACTTTAAATTTTGTTATTATATTATTATTTTTCTCAATCTTTACATCATCATCATCATCATCATCATCATTATTATTATTATTGTTGTTGTTGTTGTTATTATTTTTATTATTGTTGTTCGTTGTTAATTATCGTTATTGTTTCTATTATTATGTTTATTATTATCCATGCATATTAATATGTTAGTTTATTGATATCAATGTTATATATTGTATTGTATTATGTATGTTACGTCATTATTATGTCAAATTTGTCACATTACCATTATTCGTCGTCAAGTATAACCCCATTCATGTTTCAAATGATTTTTCTTTAAAACAAAATCAATTAAACGCATATCATTTTTAAATATTTCATTTTATCTAAATTCGTACAAAAAAAACAATTTGAAAATTTCCCAAAACAAAGGTGATGTTTGATGTTTGGAAATTCGAGAAATTGTACCCTAACATGTTGGGTTTCGATTTTCTGTTTGTCCAAATAATCAAACATCCCTTTAAAGATTTCGCTCGTGTTTTCTAAACTTTAAACGAGGCAATATTTCATGTTTGGAAATTTCAAGAAATCGTGCCCTATGTGCTGGGTTTACTCTCGAGGGCTTAAAGTGTTGTGTCCTAACGTGTTGGATGTGACATTTTATTACTTTGTGACAAGAAGGTCTTTAACATCTGCTTCGATTTATCTAAACATCTTTGCAAAATTAACATTAATAAAAAGAGGGATCGTATTCTAAATTCTTTTCGAGTTTTTAAATTTCGACATTAAGACATTAATTAATCAATTAGGTACCAATTTTGGGCGTTACGAGGGTGCTAATCCTTCCTCGTATGTAACCGACTCCCGAACCCTTTTTCTCGAATTTCGTAGACCAAAATTATTTTTTTAATAAAATAAAATATTTTATTAAAACAATCAAAATATTAGGTGATCCATTCACACCTAAACAAAAAGGATTGGTGGCGACTCCCTTTTTTTTCGTTTTCATTTTCAAAACCAAAGTCGACCCGTTTTTAAAAAAAATAGTTTCGACACCCATGCTTTACATTAATATTTTAGGGTTAAATTATAAAGTAAAATTTTTATGTATTTTTCATATATTCAGAAACTAGTATGAGAATTTTTTTTCGAATTTAAAAATTTAAGTCTAGTTGTTACTATAAAGATTATTTTGTTAAATTTATTAGTGTGATATTTTGAAATAAAAAAATCATTTTGATAGTCCTGTGACAAAAAATGATATTATAATGAACCTAAATTTAGCAAAGAATTTAGATGATTTAACAATTCTTAAAAATCACATTAGCATTTTAATTAGATTAAATTATTAAGACTAACTAATGATATTGTAAAAGTTAAGGTATCAAATTATGTCAAAATTAAAGTATAGAGATTAAATATCAAATTTTAGTGTAGTATAGGGATCGAATTAAAATTTTACCATTGTTATATAATCTGAAAAAAAAACATAGGATCAAAATTAAAATTTAAATAGTGTAGTGCATAGACCAAAATTAAAAATTGACCGTTGTCATATAATCTTAAATTTGAGGGTAGTATAGGGACCAAAATTAAAAGTTTACCATTCTTCTAAATAATTGTTAGAAAAAAGGCAGCAGCAACAATGAACAACAAAGAGCATAAGCTCATGAAAAATAGGAAGCAAAACAAAACAAAAGAACAAAATGAAAATCCAAAGAGAAGCAGCAAGTAACCGAATGAGAAAAGTCCCCCATCAGCTTTCATTCCATTTCCATTTCAAAATATAAAGGAGATACAAAAGCAAGTCAGTTACCTAAACGTAACTACTCCTACCAAATTTGGCAAGTTGCCAACTAAAATAATACAAGTCAAAAGCTGAAAATAAATCAGCTATTACATCCATCATTTTCAAATCTAAAAGTACTAGCTTTAAATATCAAGCAACTTGCCAACTTGTTAACATCACAAAAAAAAACAAAATTTAAACAAAAAGTTGCTTCTGATTCAATCTTCAAACAGACATGCTGCTGCTGGAAGTTTGTTGCATTGCAGGCCAATGCTCAACACTCCTCCTTGGACTGTAGGCAACAAACACCGATTGAATCCCTTAGAAATTCAAACCTGATTGTGCCAAGAGGCTTTGTCAAAATGTCAGCCAATTGATCTTGTGAGCTGCAATGTGTTAGACACACTTCTTTGGATTGAACAACTTCTCGAACAAAGTAAAACTTGAGCTTAAAATGTTTGGTTTTGCCATGAAAAACAGGATTTTTTGAGATGGCAACTGCTGACTGGTTATCCACCATAATTTCAGTAGGCTCAAGCTGTTCTTCATTCAAATCACATAGCAACTTCCTAAGCCAAATGGCTTGATTCACTGCTGCAGCTGCTGCTATGTATTCGGCTTCAGCAGTAGACTGAGCAACAGTTTGTTGCTTCTTTGAACTCCAACTGAAAACTCCCGAACCAAGTGTAAAGAAGTAGCCTGAAGTACTTCTCATATCATCAACTGATCCACCCCAGTCACTATCTGAGTAGCCAGTTAATTTCAGCTCACTTCCTTTCTTGAACATTACACCAAACTTCAAAGTACCTTTGACATACCTGAGTATTCTCTTTGCTGCTTTCAAATGAGTTGTATTGCAGCTGTGCATGAATCTGGACAGTAGACTAACTGAATGCATAAGGTCAGGTCTGGTTGCTGTCAAGTAAAGTAAACAGCCAATCAAGCTTCTATACTCCTTTTCATCTACCTTTTCTTCATTTCCAAAGCTGCTTAGTTTCTCTCCCACAGCTAATGGTGTGCTCACTGGTTTGCTATTTTCCATATGAAACTTAGTGAGAATTTTCAAGGCAAATGCATACTGGCTGATAAAAATGCCTTGATCAGACTGGTCTACTTCCATACCAAGAAAGTAAGTCATGATTCCCAAGTCTGTCATGTCAAACATGTCTTGCATATTCTTCTTGAACTCCTGAATCAAATTGACCCTGCTTCCAGTCACTAATAGATCATCCACATATATTGAGACAATCAGCAAAGTCTCATCTTTAGACTTCTTTATAAACAAAGTTGGCTCACTCAAACTTTTCTCGAAATTGAGCCTAGACAGGTAAGCATCTATCCTGTCATACCAGGCTCGAGGAGCCTATTTTAGTCCATAGAGTGCTTTCTTCAGCTTGTAAACCTTGTCCTCCTTTCCTTGGACTTTAAATCCATCAGGCTGTTCAACATAAATTTCCTCTTTAAGGAAGCCATTCAGGAAAGCTGACTTGACATCAAGCTGATGGACCTTCCACTGTTTCTGTGCAGCGAAAGCAAATAGAAGCTTTATGGTATCCAGCCTTGCCACTGGAGCAAATGTCTCCTCAAAATCAATGCCAAACTGTTGATTGTACCCTTTCACCACAAGTCTTGCCTTGTGCTTGTTCAGAGATCCATCTGCATTGAACTTGGCCCTGAAAACCCACTTGACACCTATGACCTTCTTTTGATCAGGTCTGTCTACCAGATCCCAAGTGTCATTCTTATGGATCATGTCGATTTCAGCCTCCATAGCCTTCTTCCAGCTCTTGCTTCTTGCAGCTTCTTCATAGCTTGAAGGCTCAACAATGGCCACATTGCATCTTTGGTAGATATCAGCAATAGACCTGGTCCCTCTCACAGGAGCATCATCTACATTGGCATTACTGACTTCATTTTCTGCCAATTCCAGATTGCTGTCAATCTGCTCTTCTTCAAACTGACTTGTGTTAGAGCCATCTAGACTCCAAAACCTTCCTTCATCGAATTTGACATCCCTACTTACCAAAATCTTCTTGGTTGAGGGATCAAATACTCTGTAGCCCTTCTTGCAGCTACTGTAGCCAACAAATATACCAGGAACTGACCTCTTCTCGAGCTTGGTTCTTCTTTCTGCAGGGACAAGTACAAAACACATGTAACCAAATACTTTTAAATGGGAAACAGTTGGTTTAAGATCATACCATGCTTCAAAAGGAGTTTTATCATTCACAGCATGTGTTGGCAGCCTATTGAGCAGGTACACTGAGGTGTTGACACCTTCAGCCCAAAAAATGCTTGGAAGCTTGCTTTGAAACAACAAACATCTGGTCATGTTCATCACTGTCCTGTTCTTCCTCTCAGATACTCCATTTTGCTGAGGAGTATACACTGTGGTCAATTGATGATGAATCCCAGCCTGCTCATATAGCTTCTGAAATCTTTCAGACAAGTATTCAGAACCATTGTCTGTCCTCAAGGCCTTAATCCTGCAGCCTGTTTGATTTTCTGCCAATGCCTTGAACTTTCCAAAAACTTCAAACACTTCTGACTTCTGTTTCATGAAATAAACCCGGCAAAATCTGGTCAGATCATCAATAAACAGTATAAAATACTTACTGCCATTCAGTGAAGGCGTCTTCATTGGTCCACAGACATCTGAGTGCACCAACTCAAGTCTTTCTCGAGCCCTCCATGCTTGGTTTACTGGAAAAGGCAACCTGGCCTGCTTGCCAAGCTGACACACTTCACAAACACCTTCACTTGCACTAACCTTCACCATGTCCTCTGTCATGTTCATTTTGTGCAGCAAATCAACTGATTTGAGGTTAACATGGCCAAACCTCTTGTGCCAAAGATCAGTATTGTCAACTGAGCTTGTATAGGCACTTTTCTCAAGCTGACTCACATCCAGCATAAAACATTTGTCTCCCATAGGTGCTGAGACAATCTCCCTACCATGAGCATCACTTATAACACAAGAATCATTCTTGAAAACTAGTGAAAAGCCTTTCTTGACTAGCTGGCCTACACTGAGTAAATTTTGGTCTATTTCTGGCACATAGAGCACATCAGAAATGATTTTGTTACCTGAACCAGTGTGAATCACCACATCACCTCTTCCTTTTGCTTCAATCAAGTTGCCATTGCCTATCCTGACCTTCGAGACAAAGCTCCTGTCAATGTTCTTGAAAAGGCTCTCATCTGCAGCCATGTGGTGTGAGCAGCCACTATCCACAAGCCAACTGCTCTTGCTGTTAGTTGCAAAACATGAAGCTGTAAATACATGCTCCTCCTGAGCTTGGACATCCTCGGCAGACTTGGCTTGTACTGGCTGTGCTTGTGCCTTCTCATGACTTCTACAGATTTTCTCATGATGGCCATACTTCTTACAGCTTTTGCACTGTATGTCTGGTCTGGTCCAGCAATACTTCTCCAAATGATTAGTCTTCTTGCAATGAACGCATGGTGGAAACCTCCTTCTACCGGCATCTTTCTTTGATCTTTCCCTCTTTTCAAACCAAGGCTTCTTAGCTTTCTGGCTTGAGCTGGAGCCTTCTCTGACCTTTGCTTGAAAAGCACCTTCAAGACTCTCCTCCTGCCTACTTGCTCTTCTCTGCTCAAGTGCATAGAGTGAGTTAACCAACTCAGACAAAGAAATGGTTGTGAGATCTCTCGAGTCCTCCAATGAGGAGATTTTTGACTCAAACCTTTCAGGTAATGTGGTAATAACCTTCTCAACAACCCTGCTATCACTGAAATCTTCTCCAAGGAGTCTAATATTATTGACAGTAGCCATAATCCTATCAGAATATTGCTTGATAGTTTCTGACTCCTTCATCTTCAAATTTTCAAACTCCCTTCTAAGGTTGATGACTTGTTGCTGCCTAGTCTTGTCTGATCCCATGAACTCCTCTTTTAGCTTGTCCCAAGCTTGTTTAGGTGAGTCACAGGCCATGATGCGAGTAAAAATCACATCAGACACTCCATTCTGTAGGCAGGCCATGGCTTTATGCTTCTTGGCTCGCTCCTCACCATGTTGCCTGATCTGAGTAATGGTTGGATTTGCTCTCAGTGGTGGTGGCTCGACATCATTTTCAACTGCACTCCACAGATCAAGTGCTTGGAGGTAAGTTTTCATTTTAACTACCCAAATGTGGTAGTTTTCTCCAGCAAAAATTGGTGGTGGAGGAGGTGCAAAGCTCATGTTGCTGAAACTGGTTTGACAAACACGATTTTTAAGTTTATTTTGAAACAAAAAAACTTAAACAACAGAGGTCCTCAAAGACAAGAGGCTCTGATACCATTTGTTAGAAAAAAGGCAGCAGCAACAATGAACAACAAAGAGCATAAGCTCATGAAAAACAGGAAGCAAAACAAAACAAAAGAACAAAATGAAAATCCAAAGAGAAGCAGCAAGTAACCGAATGAGAAAAGTCCCCCATCAGCTTTCATTCCATTTCCATTTCAAAATATAAAGGAGATACAAAAGCAAGTCAGTTACCTAAACGTAACTACTCCCACCAAATTTGGCAAGTTGCCAACTAAAATAATACAAGTCAAAAGCTGAAAATAAATCAGCTATTACATCCATCATTTTCAAATCTAAAAGTACTAGCTTTAAATATCAAGCAACTTGCCAACTTGTTAACATCACAAAAAAAATACAAAATTTAAACAAAAAGTTGCTTCTGATTCAATCTTCAAACAGACATGCTGCTGCTGGAAGTTTGTTGCATTGCAGGCCAATGCTCAACAATAATGCAAAAATAAAAAATAAAAAATAGGGAAGGTGACCTATTATATATAAGTGAGGATAACATGGGGACCAAAATTGGAAATTTACTATTATATATATGTAAGAAATATAACTTCTTTTTATATAGAGGTATATAGAAGTGTAGATTTGAAAAAGCGAAAACATGAGTGTTTGATAATTAGGATAGTGATGTTTATTGCCAAATTAAGAGCATTGGAATGGATGAATATTGCATCAAAGCTAATGGATGGTTGAATGGGTGATTGGCTCATCAATCTCAATTATCATGCTGCAAAATTTTAGGTCCAACTCACTGATCTTTCTTAACAACAAACATTAAAGTCGTCCATCATTGGTATGCTTCCTCTTTGAGCAAAGATACCGCACGTCTTAAACAATCCTTGAGAGTATACAATAACTCGTCAAGAACCCTCTGAGTATTTTCTAGCCAATATTCAGTTTTTGTTGAGTCGTCATCTTTCTTGCATTTGAATCATTCTACTCACATTTATAGATTTTATTTATTAGAAGGCAGTTAACAGGTAATGCCTTAGGACCTTGGGACAAATGGGTGTCACAGGAGGCACAATCGAGGGAGGGGGGTGCATTTGAGGTTGTGAAGCTGAAGGGGTAGCTCCCATATATTGGGTGAACCATTGGTTCATCATTTGTAAGAAGACACCTCTTGCTTCACTCCCAAGCCCTTGCGAAACGTGCAAACTTTAAGTGGCTCTCTATTCGAAAGTAGGAATATTACTTTCTACTTCATTTGATACAACTCGATTTGGTTCAGCCAACATGTTTTATCTATATAAGAAAACAGTCAATTTGGACCAAATTGCAAAGCTTCAAAAATTTAGAATCGACGCCGTGACGTCACCAAACAGTTTGTCATGTCGTGACCTCAGATCACTCGACGTCTTGATGTGACTTACTATTAATTGACATTGCTACGAGAAAAATTGCTCGTCGAGACGAGAACCCTGTATTTGATAAAAATAAGGCATTTTGATACCTATTTCAATTAGTCTAAACAATCATTAAATATACTCACCTACAAACATCCAAATTTCGCAACATTTAATACCAACAACTAACTTTTTCAATTGCCAATCTTAACTATGCTTTAGCAAATTAAAATTTTGACATTTCATACATATGTATGCATATTATACCATATTAGTTTAAAGGCTTTAAACTTTAACCATTTCAACTAATATATGTTTAAAACGGCTTTTTTTATTGAATTAACCAAAATAATTAATTAATCAAGAAAATAATTCCAAAAAAAATTAAATATGAAAATTACTTTGAAATTTACCGTGCTCACCGGTATCGCTTGATACATTGGCAGTACCATCCCATCATCATTAGTCAATTATCAGTTTAAAAAAAAATTAGATACCGTCACTTTGTCAGGTGATATCAGTATATATATTTCAAAATACTCGTTAAAATATGAATATTCAGGGAGGAAATTTATTTTAACGGGTATCGCTGATATATCAGAAGATTGATAAATTATTTTATCAATTAAAATAATAAAAAAAATACGAAAAAAATAAAAATTGCATGGATTGAGGTCAGGCGGCACCTCTTAAATATTTTACAAGAAAAAGCATGGAAATGAGTTGAGGTAAATGGAAGACTCCATTTAATTTTTTATATAGATTTGAATGGTGAAAGACTCATTTAATTCCTTCAAGCATAAAACTGCTATCACTATTGCTACTAACAATTACTGAAATTAGATATTTTATAGTTTTAGATAATAATTATTGAAGTGAAAATTATTGCATCTCAGAGTTTCTCTATTATGCTCCCCTCTCCTATAATCCTCACTTTCTTTACTATTTTAAAATTTGAGAAAAAAATTTATTAAGTGGTTGAGTATAATGATGAGAAACATTATAATCTCCTTATCCATTTGAACCGTCTCCCACCTCCGCCCACTGAACCTTTTTCACTTAACCATCATCCATATTCAACCTAGTTAGGCATAACTTACTTATCTACGTCCCACGTATCCTGAACTTTTCAATTAAAGCTTAGGCAATGGCTATTCCTATGGTGCTTGCTATTCTGTTTCCACCCACTTTGTTCCTCACTGGAGCATCTGTTTTAACTCTATTATCGCTGGCAATTCTTGGGGTTTTAGAAATTAGAGGGATTAACTTGAAATATTCCAAGTTCGTCAATACTGCTTCTTCTTCTTCTTCGATTAGCTTTAAAGTTCCCAGCAGAGTTGGCATGTTATTGCTCTACACACCAGCTTTCCTTGTCGGTGTTGCTTCCTTTTGGCTTTACCCAGCTGATGACTCTAGATTTCTTTTCCTCAAATCTGCTGTTACCATCCATTTCTTTAAGAGACTTTTTGAGGTATATTTACTCTTTTTTTCTCTTTTGCGGATACATTTTTTTTTGATCTTACGATGAATGTTCATAAAAGTAAATTTATTGATTAAACATTGCAGGTGATTTTCATTCATAAATACAGTGGAAAGATGTCTCTAGACACAATGTTAATTATACTTGTCAGCTATTTCTTTCTAAGCTTAAGCTTGATTTACACACAAACTTTTAATCAAGGACTCTCGGAACCGTCCATTGATTTGAAGCACCTTGGAATTGTGTTGTTTTTAATAGGTATTAGTGGCAATTTCTACCACCATTACCTTCTGTCCAAGCTAAGAACAAACGGTGACAAAGAGTACAAGATCCCCAAAGGTGGTTTGTTTGAGTTGGCGATTTGCCCTCACTATCTGTTTGAGATTTTAGAGTTCTTGGGAATTAGTTTAATTTCTCAAACATTGTACTCATTTTCAGTCACTCTAGGCTCTGCATTGTACCTTATGTGTAGGAGTTATGTCACTAGGAAATGGTACATGTCTAAGTTTGAAGACTTCCCCAAGGAAGTCAAAGCTCTAATTCCATTTGTTTTTTAATGCATGGATGAAGGCTTTCATATACACCCACCAAGTCGTTACACTTCATTAGGGAATGGAGATTTGACAATAAAATATATTCTCCAATTAACCACTTTTATGTTATGATTATAATTTTGTTTTATCATGGCTTCAATACATGTTATTAGACCATATATGTAACTATGTAAAAATAGGAAATTGCAAATGATAAGCATGTGATATTATCCTTGCATTGTTGCTTCTAAAATTCACAAAATTGTTGAGCTGGACCTAAATGAAAGGAATATGTGGTTATGAAAAGGGCTGCCGACTACTTGCTAAAAAATGTGGGTCCGAATCTACAACTGATGGGACTTTGGTAAAAAAAGGGATGTATGGAATCAATGTTCACTTCTTTTAAGCAAACTAAACTGTTAAATTATAAATTTGGTTTTCTTTTAGATTTTGGTTTGGTTTTATTTCGAGTCAGAGATAAATCTATTTTGGATTTAAATCATTAAGGTTTTTCGGATTCAAAGTTTATTTAAATTTAGATTTTTCGATCTTGAATTGAATTGTTATGTGCTTAGCTCAATATAGGTGGAGGATTTTTTTGGCTCAACCTTGTTTTGCTGCTTTAATTGGGACTTTTTGCTTATGATTTTTAAATAAATGTTTTATTAATACATAAAAAATAATAATTCAAATGTCATATTTCATAATCAATTTATATAATGAACGGAAAAGTTTGATTAAATTAAATTGTTCAACTATTTATTTGATGTAAAAAAGAAATTATTGTTAAATACATATTAGAAAGTAGTATTTTATCAATACTATAAAAATATCATATAAATGACAAATTTTACATACATAATAGTCTTGTTCATGAGTTAGGCTATCCACTCAAGTCCAAAGGTCTGTCTGAAATTTGAAAAGGTTTAGGTAAAAATATTAGGTCTGAAAAATAAGTTTGAGCAAAAAAATAGGCCCATTTAAAATATGGGCCGAGTGAGGGCTTAAACATTCAAGGCTCAAGCCCAGCTTGACTCATTTTTAAGTTTTTAATACTTTATATTCTGTTTTTTTATATAGATAATGTAATTTAGAATACATTAAAAAAATAAACTTATACTAAATATATAATACTACTTTAATGTAAACACTAAAATAATATTAAGATGACTATATAAAAATTTTTAATAAATAAAAAATATATAAAATTATTAAATATCAAAATAAAATAATATAAATATATATTTTTTAAAAATTAAAATAATATGAATGGGTCTAAAATGGACTTGGTTAGTCTTTCACAAATATAGACAGGTTTGGGTAAAACTTTAGGCCCATATTTTGGGTTGAGCTAGATTTGGACAAGCATAAAGTATGTTAATATCATACTTAGACTTGGTCCAAATCCGACTTGACCCATGAGCATCTCTAGTTAAAGCTTCATACTACTAACACGAAGGTAACAAGTTCGACTCTTGCAAATCGAATAACTTATTAATTAATTTTTTATCTAAGGTAGGGGTTGAAATAATAATTGTCTGGACGTGAGCCAACTCCCCCATATATTTCTTAATTGTGCTTCAAGCAAGTAGTTTTTAAATAATTAATATAAATGAAAGTTTTTAAATAATTATTTATAGCTCCATATTACTAACACGAAGGTAGAAGGTTCAACTCTTGCAAACTGAATAAGTTATTATTATTATTTTTATCTTAGACCGAATAAATTATTTATCATTTAACTAATGAAGAAAAGCTTCGTATATTATAATTTCTACAAATGAAATGACTAATTTACTAGCTCAATTGGTTGTAACTTCATGCTACTAACATGAAGGGTGCAAGTTCGATATCTTTGAGTTGAATAAGTTATTATTTATTATTTTATCTTTATCATTTCACCAATGAAGAAAAATTTCATATATTATAGTTTCTACAAATGGAACAATTGGCTTATTAGTGTATTAGTGTAGTTGGTTGTAGCTTTATGCTACTAGCACAATAATAGTAGGTTTGATTCTTGCAGGTTGAATAAATTATAAATAAATTTTTTTTTGTTAGGCCGAATAATTTAATATCATTTAATTAGTGAAGAAAAGTTGAAATAACTAGTTTACTAGCTTAGTTGATTGTAGCTTCATGCTACTAACATGAAGGTCGTAGGCTTACAGATTGAATAAGTTAGTATTTATATTTTTATCTTAGACCGATCGAATAGCTTATTATCGTTTAATCAATGAGGAAAAGCTTGATGTATTATAGTTTCTACAAATGAAGGTGGTAGGCTTGCGGACTGAATAAGTTCGTATTTATTTTTTTATCTTAGGCAGTGGTTAAAATAACGATTTCCATTAAAATGGACCTGGGCCTGCTCTCCTCGTATATTTCTTATTTGTGGTTTAAGCAATTAGTTTTTAAATATTATTTGTATTTTTTAAAGAAATTAAATAATTACTAGTATTGAAAGTTTAAAGTTATTTTAAGTATTAATTTTTTATTTGTAAAATAAATAATGGTTAAATGAATTTTGACATTAGATTGACATAAATAAAGTTAATATTAGCAAAAACCAACCAAATAAATATTTGGAAATTGAAATTTTGTCTTTCGAAAAAAAGTCATTAAACTTAAAAATACAATAATTTTTATTTAATTAAGGTGTTACAAAATTAAATTTAAATCATTAATATTTTAGAGGAGCTAAAATTAAAGTATTTTTTTTTAAATTCAAAAGTTAAAAATATTATCATTTAACTAATGAAGAAAAACTTCATATATTATAGTTTCTACAAATGAAACTACTGGTTTACTAGCTCAATTGGTTGTAGCTAGACCTGTTAATGGGTCTGGCTACCCATTTTAGCTCAAAGACCTATTTGAAATTTGAGAAAGTTTGACTAAAAATATTAGGCTCGAAAAATGAGTTTAGACAGAAAAATTAGGCCCATTTTAAATATAGACCGGGCTTGGACTTGAATATTCAAGACTCGATCCCAACCAATTTTTAAATTTTTAATATTTTATATTATGTTTTTTATATATTATGTAATTTAGAACACATAAAAAAAAACTTATACTAAACATATAATACTACTCTAATGTAAACATTAAAAAAATGTTAAAATGATTATATAAAAAATTCAATAAATAAAAATGTATAAAATTATTAAATATTAAAATAAAATAAAATAAATATTTTTTTAAAAATTAAAAAAAAGGGGCTTGGGTTAATCTTTCGTAAATATGGGCAGATTTAAACAAAATTTTAAGCTCATATTTCAGACTGGGTCAGACTTAAGCAAATATTAAATATATTAATATCATGGTTAGATCTGATCCGAACCTAGTCCGGCTGACTCATAAACACGTCTAATACATAATAAATATAATTATATTGATAAATTAGATATTATCAAAAAAAAAATCATGGAGTTGAGATATTCTTTTCTGATATCATTTTAATAATGATAACTCCTAATACAAAAGTTAAGATATAGTGAGATACTCGATATTTCTACAAATTTTCAATGTATTTAATAACTCATATTAAAGTTTTCCCTTCTCTGTCTTTTTTTTTTTAAATTTATTTTGATACAAAAGTTAATATATAATGAGATACTCAATCTTTTCTGATATCATTCTAATATTAAAACTCATATATATGATTTTGGTACAAAATCCAAGATATAGTGAAATACTCCATCTTTCTACAATGTATTTAATAATTCACATTAAAATTTCCCTTCTTTTTCTTTTTGGTACAAAAGTCAATATATAATGAGATAATCTTTTTTGATATCATTAAGATAAAGGATTTATTTATTTATAAAATATATATCAATAATATACAACTTGACTTTTTTCAATCCATCCCTTTCCACTTCACACACATCACTAGGGAAGAAATTATATGGGATAATATTAAAAACATGGTATTATTATACACATATGTATTTAATATATTCTCCAATTTAATTTAATTTTAATTAAATTACTTAAAATAATTATTTTTTAATATTATAAATAAATATTTTTTTCTTTTACAAACTTTAATCATTTTGGGTTTTTTTTCATAAGTTTATGTTTTTTTTTATTTTTTTGTAACTAAATTTTTAAAAAAATAGTATTTTTTGTGTAATTTTTTTCATGTAATTGACATATAATTTTAGTAATTATTTTACTCTAAACTCCGAACCCTGAACCTTAAACTTTAAACTCGATACATCGAGGTTTAGGGTTTGAATTTAGAATTTAAGATTTAAGGTTTGGATTTGGGGTTCAAGGTTATAAGTTTAGGGTTTGAGGATATGAGTTCAAGGTTCTAGGTTTAGTGTTCAGAGTTTGGTGTAAATATTTTTTTCAAAATTATATGTTAATGATATGAAAAAAATTGTTGAAATATCATAAAAAAATTGGAAAGAGACAACAAATAATGTGGTGGGAAGGATCCATAAAATAATTTATCTATAGATTATTATATAATAATTTTATGACTTTAAAATTTGATAATATGACGAAAATTTTATCTATAACTAAAGATTTTTATTTCTTGAATTATTCTATTTTTATTTTTTGAATTATTCTATTGTAAGTTATTCCACTATATATATAATCGTGCACATAAAACCATCATATTGTTAACAAAAAATACAACAAAGCTTTGACAATGGCTATTCCTATGGTGCTTGAAATTGTATTTCCACCGAGTTTGGTCCTCATTGCAGCTTCTGTTTTAAGTCTATTATCGCTGACAATTCTTGGGGTTTTAGAAACGAGAGAGATTCACTTGAAATATTCCAAGTTCTTCAATGCTTCTACTACTTCTTCTTCTTCTTCGATTAGCTTTAAAGTTCCCAGTAGAGTTGGCATGTTATTGATCTACACACCAGCTTTCCTTGTCGGTGTTGCTTCCTTTTGGCTTTTCCCTGATGGAGACTTTAGGTTTCTTTTGCTCAAATCTGCCATTACCATCCATTTCTTCAAGAGAATTCTTGAGGTATCTTTTCTCTTCTTTTTCTTTTATAATTGGGGAAATGATATAGCTTAGGATCCAAATTCTCTTTTACTCTTTAAATTTCTCTCAAATAACTTATGTTGAAGAAGAAATACTAATCGAAGTGAAATTATTGAATAAACATTGCAGGTGATTTTCATTCATAACTACAGTGGAGGCATGTCTCTAGACACAATAATAATTATACTTGTCAGCTATTTCTTTGTCAGTTTAAGCCTGATTTACACACAAACTTTCAACCAAGGACTCTCAGAGCCGTCCATTGATTTGAAGTACCTTGGAATTGTGTTGTTTTTAATAGGAATTTGTGGCAATTTCTACCACCATTGCATTCTTTCCAAGCTAAGAACAAAGGGTGGCAAAGAGTACAAGATCCCCAAAGGTGGTTTATTTGAGTTGGTGATTTGCCCACACACTCTGTTTGAGATTTTAGGGTTCTTGGGAATTAGTTTGATTTCTCAAACATTGTACTCATTTTCTACAACTCTAGGCATTGCTGTGTACTTGATGTGCAGGGGTTATGTCACCAGGAAATGGTACATGTCTAAGTTTGAAGATTTGCCCAAAGAAGTCAAAGCTGTAATTCCGTATGTTTTTTGATGCATGGATGAAGGCTTTAATGTACACCTAGCGAAAGGAGAGTTAAATTGATATTGCTACCCAAAAAATCTCGAGAAAATATATTCTCCAATAAATCGCTTCTATTCTATTTTTTGACTTTAATACATGTTTTTAGACCATGTATGCAATTACCTAAAAAATGGGAAATTGCAAATGATAAGCATGTTCTTTTAGACTATATATGCAATTTCCTAAACTTTAGACCCTCTCTATTTACCATTTCTTATGAAATAGTACATATCCAAAATTATAAATTTCTGAATTGCAACTACTTTAATAAAAATTATCAATAGAAAATCAATTTTACCAAATTATGCAAATAACTCGGTCTGTTCTTGAAAAACCTCTCAATATTAAATTTCAAAACTTAGCAATTTCTTTTAAGCTTCAAGAATTTCCAAAACATTGTGGATTTCCGGCTTTGGAATTTTGGAGGTGTTACAAATTTGATTTTAGGAAACAAATACCACTTTCGTGTTCTTTTTTTTTTAATGAAAAATAGGGAACAGTAAAAAAAACACATTACCTTATGTTTTAATTGCCCTAAAACAAGAGAAAGAAAAGTAAAGTAAAAGAAATTAACATCATTTCTTTTTGGATAGTTTCTTTCATGCAAGTTAGGGGAAGCAAAGAAAGTTGAATTTTCGTTATTTTTCCCTCAATTTATTTAGTTTTTATTTACTCCCTTTGAGAGGAAAGCTAGGAAAAAGAAAATGCAGTTACTTTTAAGATGTGGAGTTGCATTTTTATCTTATTAATATTTTATATGAATTATGTTGTGAAGAAGGATATAATTAGGAAAAATTATTATAATCAATCATTTCTTTTACTTTCTAAGGTTTAATCAAATAAAAGTTGTAAAACTTCCTTTGTTAATTTTATTTATTCAAACAAAATTACTTTTACAAGTAAGTTGAGTCCCTATCACTAAATCAGTAAATTCATTCTTGTTAATAAATTAATAAGAGTAAATATAACTTACATATGAACAAGCAAAAATGAAGAAATAAAAATTCAAAGGAAGGCCTTAGACACAATACCCCAAACACATAAACAAAACTCTTAACCACCAAACTAGATCAATTACTTGACACAACTATAAACCCAGAAATTAAAGAATTTTGGGGCGTTACATGGATGGAGGCTTTAATGTACAACTATCATGTCACATGCCAGAAACTAGGTTAGTAGAAATTGAGTTAGTGAAATCAAAAGTGGTCACGTCCTGTTTTTAAATTAAGATTGTGAAAATTTTGTTAAGTGAATTGATCTAGTTCAGTGGTTAAGTGTTGTGTTTATGTGTGAGAGGCACAAATCCATTCCCTTGAAATTTTGTTAACTTTTGCCCAACCCCTGACTTTGGATATTAGAGTTAGATATTATTTGTGCTCAACTGATAACAAGAATGAGCCTATTGGTTCATTGGTAAAACTTTAGCTTATCTTTTGTTCTTGTGTTCAAATCCTTGCATGTGCAAACAAGAATAAGTTCTTCTAAATCCCCAATGTGCCTGTAATGACCCGAAAGTCAATGAAGTTGAAAACAATGGTTTTGGAATACTGTTTCCTATGATAGGATTAGTGAATATTATTTATTAATATTTGCGATGATATTACAGTATTATATTGAAGTTGGTCTAATAATTTTAATTATTGGAATATTAGACAAGATACAAGTGTATTAGTTCTAAAGTCGATGGTTTTGGAAATTGAGGTATCTTTCCCTAAATCGGACTCGTAAATATTTAATAAAAATATTTTCAGAATTATATTAGAAGTGAATTGAATTTTTGGTTATGTAATTTTGAAGAAAGAGTGTTTAATTAAAATAAAGGGACTAAATCAAATAAGTGATAAAAGTAAGAATTAATACTAAATTATAAGGTGAATCTATGTTGAAGACTCATTAAATAAATAGACCAATTTGATAAATAATGATAGTGGAAGTGTATGAGCATCATCATGAATAGCATGGTAGTTATATTATATTTATTATTTTATTTATAAAAAAATAAAAAGAAACAAATAGCTTAGTGGAGAGAGGGAATGAGTTTTAAGCTTCATTTTCTGTGCATGTCGATTTGGGGGAAAGAAGAAAACATATTCGGCCATTGTTGTTTTAGTTTGAAGCTCAAATTAGTTGGTATGTTTTGATCCTTTTTGCTTATAATTTATATTTTTGGAACCTTAGATCATGAACTAGCATACCCATGTTGAAATTTGTGGAATGATTGTAGTTAATAGAAATTACTATGGTAGAAAATCTAAGTTCTTAATATTATTTTGGTATATTTTTAGAATTGGAAGTGAAGTGAGATGATTTGTAAAGTCAATTCATGAAATTGTACATGGAGAAATATTATGGAAAATTTTGAAAATATGATGGGTTAAATTGTTTATTTATGTTAAATTATCAATGTAAAAAAAATGTCATTGAGATATTTTGAAGTCTTTTATTCGAAAGAGTTTTGTTTGGGTGCTTGATGTTGAATTTGTGTTATTTTATAGAGTAAAATTTTACTACATTTAAAAATTAGGGATTTAATTGAGTAAATTATAAATGAGAAGAATTTTATTATAAATTAAAGATATATATATATAGGCTATATATTAAGGGTTAAATATTTGGCAAAGTGGGTTATGTGTTAATTGTGGAATTAACTTGGTTGATATGATGGATTAAATTGTATAGGATGTAAATGTTTTGGGGCAAATGTGTAAAAGTGTAAATAAGTAGCTAAATGTATTGAATTGAATGGTATATGAAATTGAGATTAATATTTACAAAGTCATTTTAGAAATGAGTAGAAGGATAGTTTGATAATTTTAATTATTAGGGTTTAATTAAGTACAATGATTAACTTAAATGGGTGATAAATTAGTAATTAGTATTAAATTTCAAAGTGGGGTTAGAATAGGGGACTATTTAAACAATTAGTCCATTAATTTGATGAGTTATGGATAGTAGATGGTTTTTATCTATTTTATTAGTATTATATAAATATAATATATTAGAAAAGAAATAAAGTTAAAGAATAATAATAATAATAATAATAATAATAATAATAATAATAATAATAATAAGAGATAAAAGATGTAGTAGGTGAAAAGAAGATAAGGGGGATGAAATTCTTTTGTTTTTTTTTTCTTTGCTGCCGAAAACTGGAAGAATAAGGGGGGAAGGGGCTGTTCGGCCTTGGGGGTTTAATGCATGTGTAAGTTTGTAAGTTAGATTTGATTATTTTTGCATGAAAATTATATTTTTGATGATATAATGTTATGAGTTATTTACCCATATTGAAATTTTGAGAGTGAATGGAAATTATGAAAGATACCATGGATGAGAAATTCAAAGGTTTGGGGTTATTTTGTTGAATACTAAATGCCTTTGAAGTGATGATTTGAGTATAAATTTTGTAGACTAAATTGGTCATATTGTGTGGTGGTTTTATTGATAATAGTTTCTAGGGACTAAAATGTTGTAAATTCAAAACAACATAGTTTAAATTGTTAATTTTGTGAAATGTAGGGACTGTTTTTATGCTGGAAAATTTGGGATTTATTTACTAAGTCCATTAAGTTTATAAAGTATTTTGTGATATGAAATTGGTTAGCATTAACTAGCAATGAGTTAAATGCTATAAATAAATTTAGCAAAGTATGACTTTATTAAATTTAAGATTATTGGGATTGTTAATAAATTAAATGTATATTTAGTGAATTATTGAAATAAGAAGGAAATATGATCAATTAAATTTTTTATTGTTAATAGTTGAGTTGAGTAAATGGCAATTGTTGTTAAATGAAAGTATGCACTAAGATATAAGATTTGATTAATTTTAGTAGAAACAAGAATGGTATTAATTGAGGTAAATTGTTCAAAATAGATGAAGTGAAGAATAGATCGAGTATCAGCTGTGGGAAGGAAAAGATCACTGAGTAGACATCCGTCGTATTTTGGTAAGTTCGTAGTCCCTAAACTCAAACTTTATAAATTGTTTTAATTAATCTAGATACTACTTGATGCCTTAATATATATCCCTAATGTAATTGTTAATTAAATTGAATGGAGGTTTATGGAATGTGACATTATGGAATAAATTAATGTATGATTAGTAGATAATTGGAGTGGAAGTGTTATTAATTTATGAAATTTGATATTGAGTTATGAAAAGTAAAAATTTTGGACTTGCAAATGAATAATTGACATCTCCAATTCGTTCGACTAGCGCTGGGCGCAAATATCGTTGGTTTATCCAACTAGAGCTGGCTCACTAAATTATTCGTCGGTATATCTGACTAGCGCTGGGCGCAACTTTCATCAGTTTATTTGACTAGTGTTGGGCACACATTTGTCGGTTTATTCAACTAGCTAGCACTGGGCACAAACTCTTTTGCGAATTATTCGCTAGGCACCAGGTGTCATGTACCAAATGGACTATACAGCAAGGTGATATGAATCATCTAAGAATGATGGTTATAGGTATTGCTAAAGATGATTATATTTACTTATGTATTTACATTTATTCATTTGAAGATATGATATGTTCTTGAGTTAGATTATTAAAGTTGTGAAATTAATTCAAATGTTTTAGATATACTTGTGTTTTTTCAAATAAGTGAAGATGCTTAATGTGGATTGGTTTGTACCATAATATAAGTAAATTGTTGATTGATCTATGCAAAGCTATTCATATAGCAAGTGATGTGAATTGAGATATATGTTCAAACCAAGTAAAGGTGAATACTAGTGAAAATTGAATACAATATGAAATAAAATGTTGAAAGGCACGAAATTAAAATGGTGATATCTTGTAATTGTATGTTTAGATAGTAGTATGATGATATAATTCAATTTGAGCATTCATGTATCATAGCATGTCTTAAAATCTTTGGATTATAGAAATATCACTGAGTTTTACTTAGCTTGCGATTTTGTTTTCCTTGCGCAGGTTAGGTACTTTCTTTTGATCGTCAACTCAGCATCCAACAACAACAATCCCGATCTCAAGTGTGGTGATGTTTAATTTTGTAATGGCATATACCTAGGATGTCTTTGGTTGTTAGTTGTTTTGTGAATGTGATGTAAATTGAGTTATAAGTATATGTTTATGTTTGAAGCTAAATGTTAGTATGCGTTCTGACCAAAGGCTTGATGTGTGTATGAAATTTAAAACTTAGTGTCTTAAGTAGCTTTATGTTAGGCTAAATTGAGTGATTTTGACACATTTTAGATCCACACGACCAGACACACGGGTGTGTGACTTGACTGTGTGAGACACACGGCTAACACACGGTCGTGTGAACCTTGTAGTTAAAAAAAAAGGTTTGCAAATTCTTCTTTAACTTTTCAAATGATTTTTATTGGTCCCAAAATGTTTTCAAGGGAACTTTAAAGCTCGATTTAGGGACAATTCACATTTTAATGATGAAATTAGAATATGCCTGTGATTACTTATGAATTGGTTGTTAAATGCTTTGATTGGTTGGTAATATTTTGTAACCTAACTCTGGCGACGAATACGGGTTTGAGGTGTTACAGTGTCGATCCATTTGAGGATAGGTCATGAATGGGGCCAATTGTCTTGGATAAAGATGTGGAACCCATTTTTTTTCTAAACTTCTAGCCTAGCTTTGAATGGGGAAAAATTTATAAATTTTTTGCTTTATGGGTTTTGTTCATTTTTCCTGATTTTGGGTACACTATAGTAAAATTGACTTTTAGCGGCGTTTTTTAAGGTCTTTAAAGCGCCGCTAAAACTATTTGCGGCGTTTTTACAAGCGCCACAAAAAACGTCGCTATAGACGGCGCCACAAAAGTTTGTGGCGCTTTTCCCACAAACGCCGCTACAGGTCATGACCTTTAGCGGCACTTTTGCCACAAATGCCGCTAAAGGTCATGACCTTTAGCGGCGCTTTTCCCACAAACGCCACTAAAGGTAATGAAATTTTTAAAAAAATAAAATATTATAAAAGTCATGAAAAATATAAAAATTTAAAATTCATTATCAAAATATTGAGAAGAATAATATCCATGATATAAATATAAAAATTTTCTATTAAATTTTTAACTAAAAATATTAAAATAAAAATAAAAATTTAGAATCAAAACTAAAATAAATAATTAAATTAAATTAAATATAAAGATATCAATGAAATAAGGACTTAAATCATAACCATGTAAAATATAAGATATTATCATCAAGATATCCGAAAAAGTTGTCAATATAGAAACCCAGTGCTCTCACCAGGCTTTAAACAACCTTACAAATGCCCAGAGCGAAACATTTACAGGGTCAAAATCTTACAGTGTGTGGAAATGCAGCTCTTAGCGATGCCAATCTCCGTTCACTGCCACAAATCTCACCAGAAGCTATGTAAATCTGAGTTTCCTTATCGAAACCTAATGCTTGCAAAACTAGCGTCGCTTCTTCGGGTGTCAGAGGACACAACCCTTGTTGTCTCCTCTCTTCAGACATTATCTCTTTCTCTCTCCACCAAGGGTATGCATACCTGAAAGAAAGGGGTAACTACCTAGTTACATTTCTGTATCATTACGTCCTGATTCTTGAAACTGATAATATTAAGATCACAAGATACTTCATAGATTTAAAAGTGCAGATTAATATCTTATCATCACTAGTGCAAACATTTGATGCAACTCATAAAAAACAAGGCAAGGGTACACCATGGTCATACTTTGGTTATTTGCCTACCAACAGCAGAAGGCATCATACTGTTATTTTTATTCCCTGTCTAACATTATACTTTAGAGAAGTTCTCATATCTAAGTCGCAGCACACAGATTTTCTATCTTATTTGTAGGATGTGTGAATGCTGGGGTTCACTAATCACTACTTTGTGTCTCCTAAACAGATGGTACACCACTTTTTGCTATGATAATTTGAGTGTTTTGACATGAATATTTTTAAGCTAAAAATAGTAATTAATAACGAGTAACCAAACCTGTTCTAAGTAGTACTTTTCATTTGACCAGCTAACAGGAGACATCTGAAAAGCTTGAAACCCATATTTCCTATTAAACTTCTTTGGCAGCCTTTTGATAATCCGAACTTCATCCATTAGAGAATCAATGAAATGGCTCACATCAAAAATGTCACCTAAATCACTGCCAAACAGATCGTGAGTCAAAGACAATTTACAACAGCTGAGAAAGAACTAAACAACCTTTCCAGAATTATAAATTTACCTAGGGTCCGCCCAGAATGATGTCTTATCAAGTTTTGGAACAACCAAAGTGAGATTTAAAAGTCGAGCAACGATTACCATGTCACAGATCTAAAAAGGCTTAATCAGCTTAAATTAATAACATAATGTTGAATAGAAGAACAAGGAAAAGATGAGCTAGAGGAAAGACACAGACCGCAGCACGCATTTGATTCAAGCCCCCAATGCATGAAACTTTGAGAAAACCATTACTTTTATAGTTTCCTGCAAAATGCAAATGCAAAAGAATGAAGGTCTTACTTTTACCAAAAGATCAAACTGAGAAAGCAAAAATATTTCCTTCAATAAAATTCAGGGACACATACAAGGTACCAATGTTTATTATTTTTTCTTTCTGAAAACCCATTGTTTCAGAAAACCCATTTCTTCTTCCAATTACACTAGAAAAAGGGAAAACCATGTAAACCCTAAACCCTAGTAAATGAGAAATGAAATTACCTCTAAGTTCTTCGACCAAATCCTTAGAAAAAATAGCACGAAACCCAGTATACCTCGTTGTACAAACAGAGTATATTCTCTTTTTCGCTTCCTCTTCATTACAAGATCAGAACAAATAAAAAAAGAAAAATAAAACCCAAAATTTAATGAAATCTGAAGGAATAATTATAATTTAAAAACCTGCCGACAACAGAAGCGAGGGTTTTAACATAGGTATCGATCATTTCTTCTTTCAAAGGTTTTGGGCGTTCTGGGAATTCCAAAATGATAAGCCAATGTTCAGAATCACGGCCATATAGGAAAACCGACGGTAATCGGGAAGAGTTGTTCAAAGGGGAGTAGTCGAACCCGGATGTCTTGGTTCGGGTCTGTATTTTGGTTGAATCGGGGATGAAAAATCACAATTTCATTTATAGAAAAAAGTTAAAAATAAGTAAATACTTGGACAATGCCGGTGTGGTCTCTGAGATTAAAAAAGGTAAGGCCGCCAGGGACCCGGTGGAGAGCGACCCAGCCGCAAAGACGGACCCGAAAACCCACATCTTGATTAGACAAATCACCACAATAAGCGGTACAAGAGACCCAACGGAGAGAGTCAGAGAGAGGGGGTATGGGGTGGGAGTTTCAGGGGAAACGGAAGGAGGAGTAGATTGAAAAGTGGAAGCAGAAACAGAGGAAAGGGTTCGGGTTCGACGGTTCCTTGGAAGCGATTTTGGAGTTAGAATGGAAGGGAAAACAGGAAGAGCTCTGGCGCTAAAGGAGAAGATAAGGAAGGATTTGAGAAGCACAGACATTGTGTTCTTAAGGCTTTTTGAGGAAAGTGAGTGAAATGGGGGTTCGGGTAATCTTTTAGTTTAGGGATATAACCAGAAAACACAGGGTTTAATGGATTGGGTGCTGGCGTGCGAAGCATGTGGCTTCTATATTGTTTCAAAAATGGACTTTAAAAATCCGTTTAAAGATCGTTCCCAATGGCTTTTCTCTAGTGCAACAGCTTGATTCTCAAATGCCTGGGCTTATCAAATTTTGCGGCGTTTTCACTAAAAACGCCATTATATTAATTTTAAATTTTTTTAACATATTTTTTTTTATTTTTTCTCTTTTGGAATTTTTTTTAATTTTGAATATTGAACTTTTTAATTGAAATATGGACTAAAATATTAATTTTTAAGTTTTTAAGTTTTTTAATTTTTTATTTTTAAATTTTAATTTTTAAATTTTTAAATTTTTATTTTTTGAGTTTATTTTTTATTTCGATTTAATGTGTAATTGTAGACGTGAAATTCTAATTGTGGTTTAAATGTATAGATAAAACTTTAATTTTGATTTAATCATACACATTTAAAAAAATAAATACATCAATATATTTTTATATTGAATAAATATAAATATTTTTGTATCCATGCAATATATAAATATAAAATGATGTTATATCAATAATTGTGTAAAAGAAAATGAAAAACGTGGAGACACAAATATATATTTTAAAAAGAAAATGAGTTACAATTAAGAAACGTGGAGACACAAATGAGTGCAGAGAATTTTCGTTCATATAAATAAATATATATTTTAATTAATCAGTATAGATAAATATTAAAATAGTATAAACAAAAAACTATTAATAAAATTTAAAGGTAAACTTATCATTTAAAACATTTTTCACAAAATATCCCTTCAATCCATTAAACAATATAACACCTTATTAATATATAAAAAATATTTTTTTATCAAAATCAAGATATCTATTAATTATCGATAACAATAATTAATTATAGGGTTTAGGATTTAATTATTGAATATGATTCAATTGAGATTAACATACTATATACCCATGGCCATTAAACCTTAAACCATAAAACCCTAAACCATAGACCTTAAACCTTAAATATTAAACCGTAAACCAAAAAATAAATTTAATCAATATTAAGTATTGCTTCCATAATTTATTATATGAACATAAGCTTTTACATTAATATATATGTATATACACATCAACATCCATGTGATGTTTTTTGGGGTTTAGTGTTTTAGAAGTAATAGTTTAGGGTTTAAGGTTTTTAGGGTTTAGGGGTTATAGATTAGGGTTCATGATTTTTTGGGGGTTTAGGGTTTTAGGGGTTATATGACTTTTAGCGGCGTTTTATCAAAAGCGCCGCTAATGCTCCGACTTTTAGCGGCGTTTTACCGAAAGCGCCGCTATTGCTCCGACTTTCAGCGGCGTTTTATCGAAAGCGCCGCTATTGCTCCGACTTTTAGCGGCGTTTAACCAAAAGCGCCGCTATTGCTCTGTTTTTAGCGGCGTTTTAACAAAAAGCGCCGCTATTGCTCTGTTTTTAGTGGCGTTTTACCAAAAACGCCGCTATTGATCTGTGTTTTACAATTTTTGTGGCGTTTTTTGATAAAACGCCGCTAAAACCCTATTTTCCTGTAGTTGTATTTTTAACGTAAAACTACAATATCGTATGATTTATCAAATTAAAATTCAATTTTTAAAATTAAACATATCTAAAAGTTTTCCACTGCCATACTAAATAAGTGATTAAGTGATCTTACTATAAAATAAGTATTTTCAAACATGAGATTTTCTAAAAACGCGTAATAGGTTAGATTTTAATTTGGGTTTCAACCAAGAAGCGTAATTCCTCAAGATTTAGCCATAACGTCTAAGCTGATCGTGTAACATCTCAAAAATCGGGTTAAAATAAATTGGGTTAGTAAAAACACGAGTGGTTACACCTTAATTTTGAGTTAAGATTTTGAAAAGTTTGTAAAGTGAAGTGATCTGGTTAAGTGGTTAGGTGTTGTGTTTGTGTGTGAGAGATCCTATGTTTAAATACCTTTTTTGATTTTTTGTTATTTTTGTCGTCACCACTATCCTTGATCACTTGGTATAAATAATATTTTCGATCAACTATTGTTAAGAATAAGCCTATTGGTTCAGTGGTAAGGCTTCAACTTAATTTTTTAGTCTTGTGTTCATGTCTCTGTGAAAGCGATAAAGGAATATTTTTGTGATGTTTGTGTAAATTGGTTTTATTTTTAATTAAATTATATTTTTATTTATTCCCCAAAACTCCCACGTTTTCCCAATTTGTTTCTCGTCTTTTCTGTTCTATCTCTTTTTTTTTTGCTCTCATTCGTCTCAAATTGATCTTCTCTTTTCTTTCGGTTTTGTGATTTACTTGTGTATCTATTTGTTGACTCCTTTTCTCTGCTTAGTTGACGAGCACTCCTAGCGGGTAAGTGATTTTTTTGTAGTTAAGGTGTTAGGTTCGTTTTTGGTTCTATAAAATACCCTTTTTTGGGTTAAGTGTTAAGTGGTTTTGATTATTGGCTTTCCTATTAGGTGAGGAACGACTCACCTTCGACGATCCTCCAGTGAATTGAGTTAGTGTGTTGCGGTTTCTTGAAGGTAAGCTTAAGTTTCAATTTGGGGTTTTTGTGTCAAAAGTTCTTTAACGTAAATTCGATCTTGGTTGCTAGTTTTAGCAAATTGGTTTGGTTAAATAGTCTAATTGGTCATTTTAATGTCATTTTAGGTTTTAGAATCGTTATTGTTGCTTCTACGTCAAAATCATACCAAGTGTGTAACGAAAACTCGAGAAATCAACGAACGACAGAAGCTGGAATTGGGGCTGTCAATGCCACACGGTCGTGTGCCAGGTGGTGTGGTAGGCCATGTGTGTGCACAACCCGTATATTTCATTGACTTAAGTCACACGAATGTATGCCAGGCCGTGGGCTAAATCGTGTGACCTTTTGACTTGAGTCACACGGCTGTGTGCCAGATGTGTTAGACATTGACTTGAGCCACACAACCGTGTGCCAGGCCATGTGGGCCACATAGGACAGACATGTAAGCCATGTGAGGCCACACGAGTGTGTGGGCTAAAATTCTAAAATTTTCCCTAGGGCTATAAATGTCGTTTGGATCGAACGTAAGCCTTCCGCAGGGTTCGTATGATCTGCATTAAGCTATAATACTCGATATCTGATAATCCGTTGGTGTATAAACTGTTATCTTTAAGTATGTCTCACATGATGTCAGCTAAGTAAGTATGATCATTTAGCGTAATGTGCTTTTGTGCGGGATGTGTTTAAGGTATGTGATTTATTCAGGTATGACCAGTGTTTTGTTAATTTTGATGGTACGTTTCTGTATTACTATGTTGGATGAGAACAGGTCATATTCGAATATGTTGATTTGTTTAATACTGATTCTGTTTTATAACCATGCATGTGACTTCAAGGCAAAACTGATATGGTCCATTGAGGTTTAAAAAACTTGTTCTGTAAAGCGTGGACTCCTATGCCTTCTGTTTCTATTATTGTACGACACATATCCTACATGCTTATCATTTTGATTCTGTATATGCATGCCATGACACATTGCATGGGGTTTGGGATGATGTGAAAGGAGGAAGTTTCCAACAGTTTAATTATCTGTATTATCTTGTGATTTATCCACAATTCTATCTGGCAGCTTGTCTGTAATTATGGTGGCTCTACCACATACATCTGTTCTGGCAACTTGGCTGCAACATAGTGGCTTGGCCACATATATCTGATCTGATAGTTTTAACTACACCTCTGGTGGCAATGTCCACAATTATTTGTTGGTGTGATTTAGTTGGACGAGTTCTGGGGAACTCTATTTTGGTGTGTAGTGGAGTTGGGTAGGAAGTTTCTGAAAAATCAGCATTATTTTTTTTTGAAAAATACCGCATTAGCATAATCATACATTCTCTGTTCTATTTATGTGATCGTTATAAAATTTTATGTGATTCTCTGATTAATATATTGTGATTTGTATGATCTCTGTTTAAGTTTAGTATACACTGAGCTTTATAGCTCACCCCTCTATTTTATCTCTAACTTTTCAAGTAATCTTCTAACGTCCGAATGGCGTGTGGGAGCTTGGATTATTTTTGCACTTAATTATAATATGGTGATTTTCGTAATTAATTGTTTTGGATTTTTGGGTCTGTAATATGTTTTTGAACTTGTTTTGGGGTTTTGTTTAATTCGTCGGTATTTGATATTTTCAAACGTGAAACTACAAAACCATTCACGTCAATCAAACAGATTTCAGTTTTCAAACTAAAACTCTGAAAAGAGATTTCGCTGAAAATTAGTAATGTTTAAGTGTTTTCTGTAAACGAACCAAATAGCTTTTAATGAATGATTGCCATATTCGTGTTTTCTAAACACTTATTGGAATCAGTTTTTCAACAAATTGATGTGACTTCTTCAGATTCGACTATAATGTCTAGACTGGGTTTGAGGTGTTACACTTAAAATCATTTGAAACTTATTTTAAATATGATGATGGAATTTTATATTTTAAAATTTAATTTTGATATAATTCTACATATTTAAAAAAATTATTTTTATATTAAATAGATATAATATTTTATATGTAATAAGTAACGTAAAATAATTTTACATTGAAAATGATATTAAAAATAAATAATTAAAATTAAAATTTCACCTAACAATAACATTAAGAGTGTGTTCTCCATTGCTTTTGGGATAAACTTTTTCTAAAAAAAGTGCTTTTCTCTTAAAAGTAATGAAGAACACATATAATTGGGGCAACTTTTTTAACTTTTGGGATGAGCTTTTTTAGAGATGAAAAAGCAGTAAATTTTAGCTTTTTCAGCCAAAAAGCACTTTTGGCTGTTGTTTTACCTTTTTAACCTTACTTTTTGACTTAAAATGTGTTTGATGCTATGATTTTGTGTTCTCTTTCTTAGTTATTTAATATGAGTTTTACAAATGTGTTAAAAGAATTAATTAAAAATAAAAAATATTTTTTAAAATAATACAATTGTGTCAATATCTAATTACAAATATTTAATTATTTAAATATAGT
Source organism: Gossypium hirsutum (assembly GCF_007990345.1). Classification (NCBI taxonomy): domain Eukaryota; kingdom Viridiplantae; phylum Streptophyta; class Magnoliopsida; order Malvales; family Malvaceae; genus Gossypium; species Gossypium hirsutum. The sequence continues at coordinate 108,554,163 of NC_053433.1, forward strand.
TTATATATTCTAATTAAATTTAGTAAATAATTAATATTAATTACTTAGAAATATTTAAAATTAATATTATATATTAAAATATTAACATTAAGTTATAATAAATTATTTTTTTATATTTTTACTAAAATATCATAATATTAACTAATTTGAACATTATTTAAATACATATGTGTTACTTTATAATATCATGTCTAAAATGGACATTTTACTTTTCAAAAGCACTTTTTGACAGCAATATCAAACACTTAAATTTTTCCAAAGCACTTCTCAAAAGTACTTCTCAAAAGTATTTCTTAAAAGTATTTTTCCACAACACTTTTCAAAAGTAATGAAAAACTGCCCTAAATCAAAGTTGCTATGTAATTATGAAATAGATGGTTATGCAGTTATTATCTCTTCTAATTAATATCCACATAAAGTTAATCTAGTTCTAGAAGTATAGGTTTTGTCGTATTGGAAAAAGCATGCATGGGAAAAGGATATGATCTTGCAAGAAAAGTACCATGTCTAGTGGATAGTGGTCCATGCTTATGATTTAGATTGGGGTCAGAATATGTTACATGGTAATTTATTTATTTTTATTTCATAAGTATTTAAAAGAAGAGTTGAATTATGTTTTTTTAATATTTATTTTTTAATATTTTAATATATTTTTATAATATATTTGTCAATCTTTTATTTTATTTATAAAATTTTAAAACTATAAAATTTTTAAATACCAATAAGTAGTTGGTTATAATAGTAATATACATTATATTTTTAAATGAAAAATTTAAATTTAAAATTTAAAAATAATATTATTAAAAATAGCATCCACGAAATCTATATATAAACCGTAAAATAAACTAATAGTATGAAAATAGTTTCCCTTAGTATAGATAAATGAACTTAAGAAAAGACAAGATAGTGGGTGATAAAGCACCACACATTATGACATCTCTCCTCGTGGGAGCTCATGTTTCCACGTTTTTAGCTTTTCTATCAACTACTATGAACCAATTTGCTCACAAAATTATCATTAAATAATAAATAAATAAAACTATATTATATATGCTGATATCACAGGCAAAACTTGCGGCTTAATTTAATTGTACTTGGTATTAACTATTTTCTTTGTATTGAAGTCTTAATATAATATTCCTTAATTCCTTTTGCCACGCTAATTGTATTTCTTGTAGGCAGCTAAGAGAAAATTTCAACTCCATTTAATTTCATGTTTCATTAACTAGTTTAAGCTATGTTCTCGTAAATTAATTTTTATTTTGAAAAATTTTATTTATCATTTACCTTCAATGTATATTATTTTAAACAATTTTATCTATTACCTATAATTATTGTTAACTGAATATTAAAATAATTAACGGAAGTATTTGGTTGCAATGATCACTATGACATTACAAAAACTATGTAGACAAAAACATTAAGAACGTCAAGGTTTGTTTATACAATTTAATTTCCCTACGTCTGTGAATCTTAACTTAGTGAGTAATTTCACTAAATATTTAATCCACAATACAACAAGTAAATTATATTTTATTACTCCCAAGTATAGAGATATCACATTGGTACCTAAATAATAGAACACTCATCTCCAAATTCTCCCCCTAAGAACTTACCTAGTAAACACTCACTATTGACAATTCAGTTTGCACTCTCTCGCAAAACAGTTCCTCAATGAATAGATTCAAGTGTTCTCCATATGCTCACATACCTAACCTAGACAAGCCTTCAAGCATATATCAATTTCAACTTGCTAACCTAAAATATGAGTAAATAAACAACTCCTTAAAAATAACTATTATAATATAAACATTCAAAGCACAATCTCTCAAAGATATGATCTCTAGAAATCAGTAGCACAATCTCGATCAAATGTCCTCATAACTAGGTTGAATTGATTCACTCGAATCCAATCTAATATTCAATAGTCACAGATTGATTTTCATAAATGGACCATAATATCTCCAAAATATCAACCTACTCACTAGCCTAAATATTTTGCTTCATTAAATTACCAACTCAAATATAACAAGTAACATTACCACTTCAATAGCAATTTACAGTAGACACTACCAAGGGGGATTCAACTCATTAAGCACAACTTTTCTCATCAATTTGTTTTCAATTTATATTAAAATATTAGTGTGAAGTATAACTTTCAATTAGAAGAAAAATATAATGATAAAATAAGCCGTCTATCTAATACAAAAATGTCAGATAAGCTACTACTATTTTATTTGAACCAATTGAAACCTCATCGTTTTTTTTTTCCAAATAGGTCCTAACTAATGACAAACATCACGGTTTGAATAAGTCATCTAGCTGCCTTGCCACTTGAATAAAAGTTGATGGCATAGGCTTTCTACATGAAGAAAAAAATAATTAATGGAACTTAATTATGAACCAAACAAATCTTAAATTTAAATTAAACTTAATTGCATCTAAATAATAAACAAAAAAGAAATCTCTGAAATCACTTTTTCATCTTTTAAGCAAATGTAGATAAATATTGTGAATGTACCTTCGCAAATATTATATAAAATAATTGTCGCATTAGTAGATGTTACCTTCATGCAGTTTGGTTTGAATCATCTATTAATTTATAAATATATATAATAATTACGGATGAGGATGTAGGATGGGATTCAAGAATTAATAATTTATAGTAAGTATGCTATGCCAAAAAAACAGATTATTCCTTTTGGTTATTCAAACAGGCATTGCCTTTTAGCTACAAACTCTTAACTCAAGAAATTTTCTTAATCCTCAATAATATTGACATTTTTTATCAGAGTTTTATATTTCTGATGTGCAGAATCCATAAGTATGGCAAGCACAGAATATACTTTGTTAAAACTCAGTTAACCCATAAGTTTAGCCTTATCTAAGAGGAAATCTAGAGAGAAAACAAGAGAATTTAGAAAGCCATAGATAGAAAAACACATTAATATTTTATTAGATAGAAAACTTGATGATCTTCCAAGGTGAAATATATCTCCTTTTATAGATAGAGGAGATAGAAAGACAAACATAGTTACAGTACAACCTAATAATACATCATTGTTACAGTACACTCATATCTTGAAAACAAAAAGTAAAGTTTCTTAATAGTACATATTCGTGACTAAAGAAAAAGCAATAAAGCAAAAGTAAAAATTCTTCAAAGTACTTTAACTGTTGGCATTGGAATGAGGAAGTTGTGCACTGTCCATAGAACTTTCACTGTAGTCATCTTTACACGTATCCTCATCTACATACTTATCTTCTTGAATCGAGCTATTATGAAGTCTTATCCTTTCCATCTTGACTTGGCTGAATTTTTGTTCAAATGTTCAAATCCTTTTTGGAAAAATTCTGAATTCTTTATTACTCTTCCATTCAAGAAAAAAGAACGGACTAAACCAAGTACTTATGAAGTATTTCTGGAAATTAAAAATATACATGAATTATAATTTAATGTGTGATTGTATATATGAATTTTGATTTTGTGTAATTTTATACATTAAATTTTAATTTAATCCAATTTTTGTAAATTATTAACACAATGATTGATATAACATCCTTTTATGTTTATAAATTGTAATAATAAATAATTATATTTATCTAATATAAAAATAAATTAATGTATTTATTTATTTAAATATATATGATTAAATCAAAACTACAGTTTCAAGTATATATTTGAACCATAATTAGAATTTCACGTGTGTAGTTGCACCAAATTAAAATTCATATATATAATTATATTTTAAATTAAAATTAATGTATAATTTTTAAATTTATCCGAAAAAAAAACTTAAATAAAATTCATAAATAACAATCAAAATACAGACCATGTTACAGATTAACTTATAGAATATCTCAATGATGTCAAATTCTACATGCGATGGACACGTCAGTGTTGGGGTCCACGTGTCATTTCTATTTTGTCATTTCCATTTTGGCATCCCACGATATGATTATATCTATATTATTATCTAATTAATTGGTTAGTTAAATTTGTATTAACTTGTTGATTAAATTAATGTAATAAAAATATTTATTATTTTTATAAAATAACATATATTAGGGATTTTTTTTATTTTTATACAATTTTTTTAAAAATATTGTATTTGAATTTATAATACCATAATCTCTAAAATTATTCTTCAAACATTGGAGTAAGTGAGTATTCTTCAAACCATAGAAATAATTGTATTTTGCACTAAACTAGAGGAGTTTATTACTTTTTACCCTATATTTTTTCATCACATCAAAGGTCTGTTATTTAAATTCTTAACTAAGTTGGTCTGCCAATTCAATTAAGAAAATATTAAAAATTTCTTTTTTAAAATGTAAAAAATATTATTATGGAGTGTTTTATCTTTTTATATTAAATTATAAAATTTAATTTTATCATTTTAACTAAAGTATTATTTATATTCAATTGTTTTATAAATATACTTTTTACAAAAATTCTGTTGCTATAATTTAGTTTCTTCTATTTCTTTATATTTAATATGCTGTAATATAAATTTTTATATATTCACAAAACAGAAAAAATTAGGAATTTAATTTATTTTTTTAAAATTTTTAATAAGATGTCTAGTTTCTAATTAAATGTCATTGTGTAATTAATTATTAATATATAAAATTTATATATTAACAATACCTCTGACATGTTTACCTTTAGACCAATAATATTAATAACGTTTATATTTTTTTATTAATTTGATTTTTTATTTCTTAGTTAAATTCGATCTTTGCACTTTTCAATAAAGAGTTAAATTACTTTTTAATAAAATTATTAATTAAAAGATTAATTTTTTTAAAGATGTCGGTGTCAATCTATATGTTGACATGACACTATTTTTCTTATATATCATGTCAACAAATAATTTTAAAAAAATATAAAATATTTAATATTTAAAATTAAAAATTAAAAAAAAAATCATTAAGTAACTGTGGATGGTGATTCGAGCTACCGTATTTAAAAATATAATATTTTAGTTAGTGTTTCAGCTAAAAGAATAACAATCTAACTCTTTTAAAAATATTAAGAGTTAAATTTAACTAAAAAAATATAAATATTAAGGGCTAAATTTGATATTATGGTAATTTATATTAAAAAAAAGAAGAAGAAGAAAGGTTTAATGAGGGAAATAGAGGGGTGTATTTTATCATTAAATATTGTATTATACAAATCACTATTGTACTGTTGATGTATTTTAAAAGCGAAAGGCAAAAAGTAATTGAAATTGAGAAAATGGGGTCCATTGCAATTATAATATCTATAATATATTGTTAGATTATAGGGCTGAAAATATAAAAGAATAATTCCCTACACCCACTTGTATGACTTAAATTATTAATAATTTTATTTTTAAAAAAAGTAGTTGACATTGTTCATGAAAAGCGTGGATTCAAACCTAATGTCCTCAAATTTAGAGTTCATATATTTTACAAATCGTATTTGTAACATCTTAAAATTTTTGGTGTCGGAATTTGTACCGTGATTGTGATTGAGTAAATAAAATTTCCAAGTATGAGTGTTGGGTAAGTGTGAATTATCTATTCATTAAATATGCCATTGAAAATGATATCGAAAAATAATTAAATTTAAATAATAGAATGACTTAATTTACAACGATGTCAAAAATTTCAGTTTTGAAGTCATTTGAAATTTTAATTTGTACAATTATAAAATAAGTACGGAACTAGAAAATAGGAATATTAGTAATCGAATTAGAAATAAAATTATTTAGTAATTAATTGATAGATTATTTAGAAAAAAAAGTAGAAGCACTAAATTATTTGGTGACCAAAACTAGTGGGAAACGATTTGGAAAATTACATGGCCCTAAGAGTTAATTGGACCGAGGACTAAAGTGCAACATAGCCATTAGATAATTGTGGTTAGTGGCTTTGGTGGATCTTAGTAGTTCATATCCATTAATTATTTTTTGGTAAATGGTGGCCTTTGGATTTTATATTATTTAGTTTAATTTATATTAATTATGTGTATATTATTATTATTATTAAGTAGTTCATATTTATGCCTTGTAATAAAGGAGAAAAAAAGAGGGTAAATTACGCCAACAGTCACTCAGCTTTAGGGTAGCTGACAAAATAGTCACATTGGTTTCATTTTAGTCACTCAACTTTAGAAAAGTGACAAAACAATCCTTTTTGCCATTTTCCGTCATAGATGTCATGGCAGATAACGGCATGCTTGGTGTCAAAAAACCCTCCAGCTAGCCAGTTACCACCAATTTAACAGCTTTAATAGTACCAATTTAGTGTTTAAGAAGAGAAAAGAAAGAAAATAAGAAAGAAAATAAGAAAAAAAAGAAGAAGAACAAGAGGAGAAGAAAAAGGAGAAGAGAAAAATGGAGATACCTCCAGTTTTCAAATCAATCCCATACTGCATCTCTGCAACTGATTCCTCCAAACTTCAAAGGTAATGATCTAAGGCCAAAGCTTTAACCCAGTTGCTTCATATTCTTCTGTAGTTACTCAACCATGGTTGTTACAACTTCAAACCAAAATGTTGTTGCTTTGGGGGTCACAGTAACACAAGGGGAATGCAATTTACCCAAGCTTCTCCTCACTTTTAATCATGGTAGGTAATGTTCAAATCTTCAAATTTTGAAGAAATAACCCACTTTTTGTAAGATTTTCTTTTCTAGATCTTTTCCAAATTTATTCAACTCCCTTGCTAGTTTAATCGATGGGTCAATTTTTTTCTTTTCAATTAATTCGGGTTTGAAAGAAATTTGATCTATCTTTGTTTTTGGGTGTTTTAGTGAAGCTGAGATTTATCTATTTGGTGGTTGCATTACATCTTGGAAAGGCATGGTGTTTCAATAGTGGAAGGTTACAGAGGAAGAGAGCCAATAAGAAGAAGAAGAAGAGCAAAGACATGGTGTTTCAATGGAAAAGAATAAGACCCTGCCATATTAGGAAAATAAGACTCTTTTTTTTACAGTTTCTTCTTCTCCTCCTCCTCTGTTATTAAGGGTTTTTTAGGGTTTTTATTTTCAATTTCTTCTTAAATTGAGTGGGTTTCCACTGTGGACATCCAATGTGGCAAGTTAACTGGCCACATCAGCAATTAACTTGCCACATCAGTTGTCTCGTTAAGACACTAATAGAAATTGTTAGTCAATAACTGTTGTAGAGGCCCAATTTTTCCCAGGGCCCAATAAACCTTAAAACCCAAAACAAAAACCTAAAGCCCAAACTATAACCCAATTACAAGCCTGATCACCTAAACCCTAATGACCCAATTAACCCAAAACATATCAACTAAACAGAAACCCTAGGTTCCTTCCAGTGCCGCACCCTCTGGCCACCCCATGTGCCTCCGCAGCATGCACCCTGCCCGATGTCTGCGCCCTTTCGCACCAAAACAGCAAAAAGCCGAAACATTCGCCTTTGACTCCGCCGATCCTGCAAAAAAGGACAAAGAAGGAAAGCCAAAATGAGATGCAACAGCAGAGAACCAAAACAAAACGCAAACACTAGCAGAGACAATATTTTTTCTAATATTTGTAATCGGCTATAAAGCCGAAAAGAAACCAATGTAATAGAGGGGGTTTTTTTGAAAATAAAAATACAGAGAAGAAAAACAAAAACATATATTCCTTATTTTTTTAAATTGTTTATATATGTGTATATATATATAAGAGTAAAAAAAAATTACCTTCTGGCCACCGTATACGGCGGCGCCGGCGCCAGTGACCGACGGCCGATGCGGTGGCGATCCCCTAGAGTCTGGCCGGCACCTCATACCTTCAGAGTGAACAAAAGAGGGGGGTTTGTTTTTCTTCTGTGAAAGGAGAGAAAATGATTTTTTTAAAAATTTTTTTTGGCTTTTATAAGGGTCAGAAACGACGCTGTTTTGGTCCATTGCCTGCAGCGCCAAAACGACGCCGTTTTGGCATGGATCAAATCGACCCGACCCGCTCCAAGAGGAAGATTCGCGTGTTTTTTACGGAAGGGCTAATTACACTTTTAGCCCTTTAGCCCTTCCACTTTTTTATAGTTTTTCGATTAAGTTTCTGTTATTTTTAATTAGCCCTGGAATTTTGCTTTGATTTCATTTCAGTCCCGTTTAAAGTGCTGCGTTTTGGAGAGTGGGGATATTTTCCTCTTTAGTCCTTCCTTGTTATTCGCGCACTCGATTTGGTCCTTTACTCTTATTTTTTATTTCGGATTTGCCCCGAATTTTGGTTTTAAATTCAATTTGGTCCCTTATTAGTTATTTTGCTATTTTATTATTAAAATTGATTAATTTTATTTTATTGTTAATTCTATTATTATTGGTATTATTATTATTATTACTTTTATTCTTTTATTACTATTATTGTTGCTATTTCTCTTATTGTTTTTATTATTATTTATTTTATTGTTAGTATTATTAGTATTCCTTAGTTTATTATTATTATTATTTCATCATTATTTTCTATTATTGTTATTATTAATATACTATTATTATTCTTATTAATGTATTATTGTTATTATTTTCTACTTTATTATTATATTATTATTATTGCTATCATCTTATTATTAAACTAATTAATTTTATATTGATTTTGTCACATTATATATTTTCTTTTTGTATTTATTTACATTATTATTGCTATTACTATTATTATTATTATTATTATTATTATTATTATTATTATTTTTGAACATATCATATACTTTATATTATTATCAATTTTAAATATTTTACATATGTTATTTCTTTTAAACTATTATACGTATTATTTATTTTGAAATTTTTATATATATCTTTGTATTTTAAATTATTATGTATATATACTATATATTATTTATCTTAAATTTCTTATATGTTATTTAGTTATATCGTTTTATATGATAAATGTGTTAAATTCTTTTTATTATTTATTATAAATCTTTCTACTACTATTAATTTTAAAATTTCATATGTTATTTATATTAAACTTTTGTACATATCTTCTATATGTTAATTATTTTAAATTATTTTTTTACAATATTATTTATTCTAAACTTTTATATGCAATTTTAAATTATTTTTTTATTTATTATTTTAAGTTATTCTATTTATATTATTTTGTTATCTTGTATATTAATGATTTTAAAATTTTTAATATCATTTAGTTTAAATAATTTTCCATAGTATCTATTTCAAGCTTGTTTTTCCTACATGTTATTCGTCTAGAATCGTCTTATTGTTTATTTTTAATTGTTCGTATTATTCATTTTATTTCTCTTTAATTATTAATATTTAAATAATGTATGTTGAGTGATTATTGTCATTGTGTGTACTATAATTCGTTCACTTGTATTTTCATATTATTGCTGTACATTTGTGTGATGTTATTCATGTATACTTGCTCCATGCTCATTACTATATCATCGCATTATGAATTAAGCTCCAACATTTTTATCCAATATAGATCGCTTTATTTTACTCCAAATAAATAAATGCACATCATTTCGGTTTTACGATCGCTATTACTCAAAAATTTAAAAACAAGGCAATATTCCGTGTTCGGAGATTTTGAGAAATCATGCCCTACGTGCTGGGTTTCAATTTATAGTTTGACCGAATAACCGAATATCCTTTTTAAAATTTCAATGCATGAGTTTCGGAAATCATGATTTTGGCATCGAAGGTTTGAAATATCGTGTCCTACGTGCTAGATGTGATATTTTATTTCTTTGGAACAAGAGAATCTTAATATCCACTTCGAGTTATCCAAGCATTCACAAAAAGGGATCGCATTTTAAAATTTATTTTAAAATCTTTTCAACTTTCGACATTAAGACGTTAATTAATCGATTAGGTACCAATTTTAGGCGTGACAAGGGCGCTAATCCTTCCTCGCACATAACCGACTCCCAAACCTATTCTTTCAAGTTTCGTAGACCAAAAATGTCGTTTTAGTAAACTAAAGTGTTTTATTAAAACAAAGGTGATCCGGTCACACCTAATAAAGATCGGTGGCGACTCCCAATTTTCATTTTCTTTTTCAAAATATAAAGTCGATCCTCGTTTTTTCAAAAAAATGGTTTCGAAAACTGTTTTGTCACTTTTTTATAACGTTAGTGGTTGCTTTGTTATTTTTCAAAAGTTGAGTGACTGAAATAAAGCCTAGGTGACTATTTTGTTAGCTATCCCAAAGTTGAGTGGCTGCTGGTGTAATTTACCCAAAAAATGGTCAAGTCCTTGTCATAGTTGTGAACACCATCTAGCAAATAGGTAAGTTTTCTTTTGATTTCTTAGCTATTAGTAGTAGACGAAGCTAACCCAAATGTTAGAATTGCTAATTGATGAAGTATTGGTTGAGTTAGCCATTATAGGAAGTTTAGTAGCTTAGTAGAGAAAGTTTGGATTTTGAAAGTTAAATTGTTGTTTTAAATTCAATTCGTGTTGAGATTGAATTGAGAAGTTAATGCGTAATGTGGGATTAAATTTTAATTAAGTAAGCTAAAAAGGTCATTATCGAGTTATTGAGGATCCAATTCTAAGAATTGAGAACTTTGAGATTTCTTGGTAAATAATGATAGATTGAGGTCCTTGTAGTATATTTATGAAGTTAGATTTAAATTTGACCAGGTATATTGTAAGATACAAGTAATTTGGACATTAGGGTTAAAAAGGGACATAAATGTAAAGACGTACAAATATGCTTGGTTGTTGGCATGTCTTTACTAACTGAGGAATTTGTAACATCCTGATTTTTTAGTAGTGTTGGAAACAGTGGTTTTAAGGGTACCAAATCCGACGAGTAAGTTCGTAAATATTATTATTTAATATTTATGAGTCAAATATGGTTTTAAAAAGGTTTTTGATTTGGGAATTTATGTTTTATAACGATTTATTAGGTTCAAGTGATAAGACCCTAAGGTCAAGTGGTTTTAAAAAGTTAGGTATCAGGACCTTGTTTCTATAAACCAAGCTGTAAATATTTTTATAAATATTTATGGAGTTTCATTAAGGTGGTATCAAAGTTTCGTTGAAAAAATTTAACGTTTCAATAGTTAATTAATTAAAATGGACTAAATCGTAAAAGATGTAAAATATAGTCACTATTTGATTTGAGTAATTAAATGGTTTATTGAATAAGAAAAGGGACTTAAATGGTGATTAGAACATTCAATGGTTGGTGGACATTAGTCGGCTTTTAAATTGTTAAAATTTGATTATATTTATAAGGGTAAAATGGTATAAAATTTCATTATCATTTTCTTCATTTTAAAAGCCACCACAGAAACACTAAAGGAGAAGAAAACATTCGGTCAACTTTGGTTTGGTGATTTGGTAAGCAAACTTTACCCGTTTTTAATAATTTTTATATTTTTGAGATCGTTGCAATTAGGTCCAGCTAATCCGTACATTCGTTTCCAATTCTGTTAAAAATTTTGGAAGTTTATATTGATAAATATTAGATTTTTTTGATGAATAACATGGATTTGGAGCTTTTATTGTGTCCTGTGATGAGTTTGTAAAGTGATTTTTGTTAAATATTGATTTTAGGATTAAATTGTGAAATTGTTAAAATTTTAGGGTTTGATAGTAAATTTTAGGTTTATTAGGGGCTATATGAGGGCCTATAATATTTGGATAGATTATTGATTTGATAAAATTAGTTAATTTGATAGATTAACTAATTAAGGGATTAAATTGTAAAAATTGTAAAAGTTTAGGGTAATTGCATAAATTTAAAAAATAAAAGGGTATTAATTGTAAAATAGATTGGAAATGAAACATATGCTAATAAATGAGTAATTTTATATTCTAGATCAAGATCCCGTAGATACTCGTAGAAAAGGAAAAATAGCAGAATAGTCCCTAAACTTTTACAATTACTACAATTCAGTCCAGGTAAGTCCGTACGGTTAAAATTTGATTATACTTCTGTAATAAAATTTCTCATACATAGCTAATGACAAGGTCAGAACATCAAGTGGCAGGGCAAAAGCAAGCGACCGATAACAAAATTGGTTTGTGCTCTCATAATTTGATTAAAATCATGCTTTATTAGGTAGTAAAATATAATAAAATTAAAAAGAAATAAAACATGATACGAGGTATGTCTAAATTTGATTTTTGTAAAAATTCAGTTTAAAAAAAGTTTTTAGCCATAGTGGAATTTTAAAATTTTGAAAACCGAGTTGATTTGTGATATTTATAGTAATAAACTTTTTCCTAAAAAAATATGTGCTTTGTGCACGACAAATATGTATTGTTCTTGATTTTCAACCGAACGATCTTTTCTGCTATCCTTGTACCTCGAATTGCGCCAAATGGCTTGAGTAACAAGAACTAAACACAACCTTCTTTGCTATCCTCAAACCTTGAATTGCGCCGAGTGACTTGAGCAACAAGAACAAAACAGAAAAAAAAGAAATGATTTTATTACTTTTAGTATTAAAGCAATTCCTCCCAATAGAAATCGATAGAAATTTTAATTTCTAGAAAATAGAATTTATTCTTAGAAAATAAAATCACACAACTTTCTAAGAAAATAACAATATATGAAACTTGTATGTAAAAACTTATGTGAATAGTTCTACCAGTGTCATCTATTTATAGGAAGAAATAGAAGAATATTAGTTGAATAATAGTAACATAAATAATATTTATTTAATATAAAAATTAGTTTAGTAGTTTAACTAGAAGAGAGAGGGGGACTCACCCTCTCGATCCCTTTAGTTGTTGCTGCCCCTCACATGTTTAATGAGGCAGATTGGGCCTCTCATGTATTGAGTCTAATAATATATATTTTCTAGACTTTTGACCCAATATTTTATTATTTAATCCAACCAAATAATTTTTTTATTTCGTAAAATAAATATTATTTATTTTAATTAACTAAATTAATTTCCTGATTGAATAATTTCCTCAATTCAATTGAAATTTCGTTAAATTTATTTTTCGGTAAAAAAAATCTATGAGGAAATATATTTAATTTCCATTTTCAACGAATTCATGATGACTAATTAATTTAATTTCATTTTTTAATTTCAATTATTTAATTATAATTAATTAAATAATAATTTGAAAACCTTAAATTAATTCTCAAGTCATTTTTATAGTGAGAAAACACATTCATTTTTTAACACGACCCAATTTTTAACATCATAAAACACATTCATTTTTTAACACGACCCAATTTTTAACATCATCATTTCTATTCATTTTGTTCATTTGGTTCTACATACAATTCATTTATGGTTTTAGCAAGTTAGAGGAGGGACCGATTGGAAATATATAATTAGAGCTCAAATGACTTATAATTAAGTTTCAGTTTTTTTGTCTATTAATTATAAACTCATTTAGTCACAAAGTCATTCCACTATAGTGTCATGACTGAGCTTTTTCTAATTACATACCATTACAAAATCTACTAAATCAATGTTCGTCCAATGACCTTGTCATAAGTGTGTTGCCCTCATAGGATATCCTTAATCTATTTGGGATAAATTCGTTCTCCCGATATGATCTTATTTTATCTCATGGTAACCATTACATCTCCCTTCATGAAAAGTCAATAACTATCAAATAGTAATTAAGGCATTTATCACAAAGACAAATGACCCATGGTCATATTTGTTTTTTATCTATCACGTAATGCTGATAAGATGGTATCATTTACCCATTTGTTGAGATATAAATTCCACTATTGTGAATGATACTACATACTACAAAAGTTGTATACCTAACGCACCAGCTTTCAGTTCCTTATCTATTTGAAATCAGACTTTTACTTACATCAAAGTATATGAGTCATGCATTCATAGTCCATCACCTATTTAGGATTTAGGTATGCCACACTAAGGACGCCACAAGTGAATAAATCTATAAATGGATCTAGGATGTAACACTCCAATTTTCTAAATTTTGAATTGTTAAATTATGTCAAGTGATTTAATCTGTTTTAGTGGTTAAGTGCCTTGAATGCGTGCTTTAAGTGCTGTGTTCAATTCCCTTCCCTTTGGATTTTTTCCATTAGTTTTGAAACTATGTCTGACTTGGTTCGTAAGGGTTATTTTTTATTTTTGTAAGATTGTTAATAAGAATGAGCCTATTGGTTTAGTGGTAAAGCTTCATCTTATTTAGAGGTTTTGTATTTGAATCTTATGCGTGTGAAACAAATTTAATTTTTTCCTAGATTCTACTGTTGTCGCCCAATGGGTTAGATTTTATCAGATTTATTTTTATTTGAAAATATAAAAAACATCCCTAAAATCCCTTCCTATTTTTGCCATCCAGTATCTCCACTTCTCTTCACTTTTTTTCTTTCCTCTTTTCTTTTTTTCTTCTGTTGATTTTTTTCCTCTTCTCTCTCTACCGTTTTCCTTTCTGTTTATTATTCTTCTTCTTCTTTTCGTTTTGCTTGGTTTCTTAATTTCACAGGCGATTCCTTGTTCGGTTGTTTTACCGCCGATGTCGGTCCTCCATTCTTAGTTGCTGGTTGCGTGTTAAGGGTGATTTAGTAGCAAGAGGTTCGTAAGACGCACAACCATTCTCCGGTGATTTAGGTGTTGTAGGACTACTGGTTTTTCTGGGACCTTGTTGTTGTTTTAGTGTCGATATTCCAACAACATCAAGGTGTGTGTTTCTAACCCGAAAACACCGAATCAATCATATGAAAATCTAGAAATTTTGTGAAAATTCGAAACTGGTAGACATCGCCAAATGACCATGTGGTTGGCCGTGTGATCCACACGGGTCCAGTAGGTTAGGCCGTATGAGTCACATGAGCGTATGGCCCTTTTCCGAGCAGATTTGTTCAAGTTGTGTTATAGACCGTATGTTCGAAAACAATGATCTATATGTATCCATAGATGGCAAAAAAGTAATCAATTATAACTTTCCGGTACGTTAATGATGTTTGTATAAATATTGAAATCATGCTTAGTTATATAAAATTGGCATGTTCTGATCTGTTTTGTTCATAATGAACACAATATCTCTGTGTATGACATTTTGATATATCTGAATCTGTTTATGACTGTGCATATGCATTGGGGTGGGATATGGTAATGTGACAAAGGAAGTGTGTTTCTGGAAATTTTACTACAATTCAGGCAGTATACTCACAATATATATTCTAGCAGCACAGCTGCAAAAATTTTGAGTGGTATACGATCACATTTTGGTGTGATGGATGGATGGATTCTTGTAGCCTTAATTGGTGTGATTGGTTGGACGGAGTTGGTGTGTAACAAATGGGGTGTGTAACAAATGGGGGTAGGAGTGTTTTTTTTTATATATGCATTTACGCATGTGAAATATCTGGTTTGTCTGAGTTGCTCCAACAACGTGATGTGATGTCACACATCTGGATCCGACGATTGGGTTGGGTGTGAGGTATCACAGTATAAAAAAAAACTATTTAAAGAAATCTACAATTTAACTAAATAATGGTTTTTTCTAAAAATAACAGTAGCTTTTTTATTTGAGAAAATTTTCTAAAAAGATGGTTTTAAAAGTAGGTAAGGTTGTTAAATAATTTTAGATAAATTAAAAGTCACTAATACCGAATTTACATTGAGTAATAATTTTTAAAATGGGCTTTTAAGGGTTAATTAAGTTTTAGCTTAGTTGACATGAACATTATTATTAATATAAAAGGATTCGGGTTAATGTGCGTTTTATTTTTTTATTTAAGGATTGAGGAGAGATTATAAATAATTCTAGCACTATCGATATTTGATTAACTTTCCTTGTTCAACATAAGTTAAAATATATTGTCAGTCTTTATCCTTCTACAGAATTTGAGATTTAAATCCATGTACTTTAAAGTTGAAAATTCAATCATCTTACTTTATCAATTTGAAAATCGTAATCCAATTATTATTATTTTTTTGTTAAAAATTGTCAAATTAACATGTTTTTTTTTGTCAATCGCATACAACGTTATATGAGGACAGTCAAATTAATATACTAAGTTGACAAACTTTGATAAAAAAAATACTAATAAAGTTACTGATTAGATTGGTAATTTTAAATTAAAAAAAATCAGAAGACTTAATCTTTAATTTTTTTTGGTATAGCTACAAGTGTTATTATCATTTTTATGACTTGAGTGGACTAAGATAGTATTTAGATAAAATCCTCTCAATAATATTTACTCTAGTATTTGAACTTCATTCAAATGTCAGGGAAGAAACTTATTTCCATTTTCTCCAACCAGTTTTGATTAATCTTTAATTTTTCAAATATATAAATTAAATTGATTAAAATAGATCATATTTTAACCTCAAATTGTATAATATAGATAAGTTACAACTTGCATACAAAGGTAGCGTTCACACTAACTCTCAACCTGCTTCATGTAAAAAGTAGGAAAGGTTCCCCCAAGGGCAGCTATTAGTGACAATGATCCTTGTCCTATATATCAGTTCAAAAACTATTGTGATTCGGTGATCTATCCCTCATTTCCTCCACCATCCAATCCCCACAAACCAACAAATCTTATCTCTTCACTCAATATCTCCCACCTTTTTCCTCTCTCAACCTCTACCCATGGCAATGGACCTCTTTTTCTCAGTACAATCTTTACTACTCCTTTCTCTTATCTTTCTTTATTCTTACTACTTCTGTTTACACCATAAGAAGAAGGGTAGTGATCAAGGGTTCAAAACCTACCCCATACTCGGTGCCTTGCCTGAGTTTTTAAGGAACCGACATCGGTTCCTTGATTGGACGACCGAGATTTTAATCCGGTGTCCGACCAACACTGCTGTTTTTCATCGTCCTGGTAAGATCCATGGGATCATTACTTCCAACCCTTTGAATGTCGAGCATGTTCTCAAGACCAACTTCGAGAACTATCCCAAAGGGGAACGGTTCATTTGGCTTCTCAAGGACTTCCTTGGGCAAGGTATCTTCAACTCCGATGGTGATTTATGGAAGATTCAAAGGAAGACAGCTAGCTACGAATTCAACACCAAATCGCTACGTAATTTCATCATGGACAACGTCAGGCTCGAGATTTCAACGAGGTTGATTCCGGTCTTGAACAAGGCTTTGGAAACGAATCAGGTACTTGATTTACAAGAGGTTTTGGAGCAATTCGCGTTTGATAATATATGTAAATTGGCTTTCAATGTGGACCCTGGTTGTCTCGGCGGCGATGGAACATCTGGTTCCGGTTTCATGCGTGCCTTTGAAGAGGCTGCCACGCTTAGTTCCGGTAGATTCATGTATGCTTTCCCGTTTTTATGGAAGATAAGGAAGATTTTCAACATGGGATCGGAGAAAAACTTGAAGAAATCAATCGAAATCGTTCACGAATTCGCCGATAACATCATTAAAACACGATTAGAATCCAAAGACCAAAGCAAAGACGAAGATTTACTATCCAGGTTCATTACAAGCTACGACAATTCACCTCAGTTTCTCCGAGATATAATCATAAGCTTCATATTAGCGGGCCGAGACACCACATCATCAGCTTTGACTTGGTTCTTTTGGCTTCTATCACTAAACCCAAACGTTGAAAAAAACATAATAACCGAACTCGAAACGATTCGAACCCGAAACAGGAAAAACATCGGAGACGGATACACATTCGATGAACTACGAGACATGCACTATCTACACGCAGCGCTTTCAGAGAGTTTAAGATTATACCCACCAGTTCCTGTCGACACAAAAGCTTGTCTAAACAACGACATGCTACCAGACGGGACATTTATAGGGACTGGTTGGTTTTTCACTTACCATGCGTATGCAATGGGGCGAATGGAAGCTATATGGGGCAAAGATTGCAATGAATACTTGCCTGAAAGATGGCTTGATGAAACTGGGAACTGCAAACAAGAGAGTCCATTTCGATTTCCCATATTCCATGGTGGACCAAGGATGTGTTTAGGGAAAGACATGGCGTATATTCAGATGAAATCGATTGTAGCAGCAATGTTGGAAAGGTTTGTGGTAGAGGTACAGGGGAGTGACAAGTGTCCTCAACACTTGTTGTCTTTAACTCTTAGAATGAAAGGTGGGTTACCAATTAGGGTCAGGGTAAGATGAGTGGACTGTTTCTTTTTTTTTTCCTTTTTTTTATATGTTCTTTAGCTTATTTTTAGTTTTTTCCCCTCTTATAATACTATTCTGATAGAATGAGTATGATGAAAAATAAAAAAAAAATGAAAAATATTGATATATTTGGTAGGAATATTTTTCATCCATTACTTATTGAGACAAAATGATAAAAGATATATAAAAGTTTTTAAAATTTATAGTGATATAAATAAGTATGTTTTTTATCCATTAGAATGAAAAGTTGATTTTTTATTTTATTTTTTATTCTCTTTTATTTTTACTATCCGCTTTCATTTTATTGATATATTTTTATAAATCACATGTTGAGTTTTTAGACTTTATAAGTAAGTTAAGAGTTTGATAAATGTACTATAATGTTTACAAAAAAAAATAATTATTTAAATAAATGCGACATTTAGTTGTCGTACCCTCAACCTA
Organism: Gossypium hirsutum; assembly: GCF_007990345.1. NCBI lineage: Eukaryota > Viridiplantae > Streptophyta > Magnoliopsida > Malvales > Malvaceae > Gossypium > Gossypium hirsutum. The sequence goes on from NC_053433.1 coordinate 108,572,632, forward strand.
TTCATTGACGGAGTGGCTATGTATCAAATAATTATCCTATTTTTTATTAGAATAATATTTGGTATATTATTGACAGAGATTTTAAACTCTACCAACGACAAGTGTCTTATAAGAGTTAATAAAATATTTTAAAAAAACACATGACACTTTTTTACAACTGCTTGTGGAATAAAAAATATATAATGGTAATAAATCAAATATTAACTCTTTTTCATTTATTCAATAGAGATAAAAATAATTAATAAAATAAAATATTTTTAAAAAGTATAATATTTTATATTTGCATTTTTATTTCTCTTTTTCTTTATTTTTATCTATTAAGATGAAAACTATCATTCCTTTTTTCTCTCTTCATTTTTCCTATTAAGCATTTTTTAATTTTTTTTTTCACTTTTTCATTTTTTTTCTCTTGCATCCCTAGAATGGCTAGATTTTAAAAAAAAATTAAAAGAAATGGACATGTTGGATTGAATCAAAATATCTCTTATTTTATGCTGAACATATTAAAATAAAGGAGGAGTTCTATCAAGTTGTAATAGGATCAATTTGTTTACACTAGAATATTAATGGTTGGAAATTAGAATATGGATGAATTTGTAGTTTGTTTTTTTATTATAATGATAGAACTCACTTCAAGTTGTTACATAAATATTGGTTTGGTGTAATCATATACATAAAATTTTAATTTTAATTCAATTGTATATTTTTAAAAAAATAAATACATTAATTTACTTATATATTAGATAAATATAATTATTTATGTATATAATATGTAAACGTAAAATGGTTAGATATTAATAATTATGTTAGGCCAACAACCTCTTAGCTAGTAGCAAGAGTATTATGTTGAAGGCATGAGAGCTTGAGTTCGATCCCAAGCAATCTTATTCCCCTCTCCAATTATTAAAAAGTAAAATAAAATACTAATAATTATGTTAGTGATTTGTGAAAATTGTATTAAATAAAAAAATTCACATATAAAATTACACAAAATCTAAATTTATATATAACATTATACATTTAATCAAAGTTAGATAACGTTTACCCTTTTATTTTTTTAATTAATTCATATTCTTTTTAAGAATAATTCAATTGAGTTAGGTAACGTTTTATATATGAAGTGGTTGTTTCTTTTCGTGGACGACATTGAAGGTCACATATATATGGTATTTGCGAAATTATTTATTTCGAAAGGGTGTAGAGGAATGATTTTGATTGCTAAAATGCCGAAATCTATTTTAGGAGAGATATTCTTCACTGAGGAAGTTAAAGGAGGCCACGTATATATCTATGATAAGACATAAAATAAAAATTTAAATGCGTTACTGGTGGTACAGTTAATTCAACGACATTTTGAGAATAATTATACTCTACATATTTTAATTAAAGATAATTTTAACTTGATAAATGAGGGATGGTTGACCCAAATTAAATACATTCATAGTTGCACGAGCCACTTGGCGAATTTAGTTCTAAACATCAAGAGAAGTCTAGATCGTTTTAATATGCCGTCCACGAGTCTAGAACCCTTACTCCATAACAACACTTATAGAAAGAGGTAATTCGAATTTAGTTTCCTTATTTCCTTTTTTTTGTACAAAATAAAAATTTAATATGAAATCTCAATTATTGAAGAAAGAATACTTTATTATTCAATTAAAATTTTATTTCACCACAATAAGAATGATAAATATCCTATGCTATGTAGGGGTGTTACAGCTTTCATATAGCTGCCATTTTATTTATTTATTTATTTTGTGTTTTAAGTTATAACATAAATTGAAAAAAAGAGAGTTAAATACAGTTTTTGAATTTGGAAATTATTTTATTTATTTTTGCTTATATTAGTTTACTTATAACTTTTATTAATTTGATCTTTTAAATTTATGTGATGATTTGGTATCATACGATTATATCATATCATCATACGTTGATAACAAAGCTTAAATTTAAATTTTAATGTTAAAAGATTAAATTAAAATTAAATTAAAACGACAAGGTGAAAAAGATGAAATCCAAAAAAGTTATCAAATTTAAGAAATGAATGTTACGTTATTCATTAGGTTGTATGAGTGTATACAACTATCTGGAACGTGAAATGCATGTATGTTATGAAATCTTTTGTTGTTAAAATAATAATTTAATATTATAATGTAGTATAAAAAATTATGTTAAATTATTTATATTTAAAATATTAATAAAAATATTATATTGCAAATAAAAATAAATATTATTTTTAAAATATATAAAAAAGGTAATAATTTATAAATATATTCAAACCCGTAAAATTTAAATAAACATAAATCGTTATCTCGATTCATGAAGCCTGGTCAAATACCAAGTTTGTGAATTTTCTAGTCGAGTGAACTCCTTTGAAAATTATCCACAACGATGGAAGGGCCTAGGGAGTAGAAAGATTATTTTAAATTCTATAAGGCCGAGAATTAGTTTTTGTGAATAAGATAAACTCTGACAACTTCTCAAGTATAAATTGATGGCTAAATAAATTAGAGGATGGATCAAAATCCTTTTTATGATGAAATATCGAGCAAAGGGTTTTACTTTTGTGATACTAGCAAATGAGATGTAACACCTTAAACTCGGCCTAGACGTCTAGACCAAGTCCAGAGAATTATATTATTGATACTAAAAATATTTCATTTATAATGTAGTCAAAATGAACCATTCATCACATAATATCTACCATAGCAATTAACTAAGTATATAATCCTCCCAAACATTATAATATCATAGAATATCGAAGTTCCTAATAGTAGTATTTAAAAGAAAGATAAAAGTTTGACCTAGTTCCTGTGGCGCCGACCTGTTCAAGTCTGAGAACCACTTGAAATCCAATCAATAACAAAATGGGTTGTAAACTCAGTGCATAAAAGATGTTTGTTTAATTAGAATATATTTATCAGATAATTCCCAAATCCCAAGATTCGGTTTGGTAACAAAAGCAATTTCAGTTCAGATTCAGGATAGATCAGTTACATATACAAAAGCAATTTCAGTTTCATATGCAGAACAAATCAGATTCAGATACAAATGTTCCTACCTTCATCCGCTACACACCATCTTCGGCCATCTCAACACACCATTAAGGGCGTTAAATGCTCAACCAACCCTACACATCGTAGAGTGTCTATCTGACATGTTTACAGAGACGCAGCTTAACTGCTAGATCGAAATGCGACAAAGCGTCAGATTCAAATTTATACGCATTGTGGCTTAGCCACTAATTCAGAGTAGATTACTTTATTCGTCACAATATCTCAATCCACGCAAATGCAGAGTACAATATCCACAATATGTGTTCAGTCATTCTAAATTATTTCACAATTAGATAATACATTGCAATATCAGAAATAACTACCACAGTACACATACATTTATATTATTCATATGTTAGTCACAGAGCATTAGAGAGTTCTCGTACAATCAAATTCAGATCATCCATACATTAAGGAGGTCAATATTAGTTTTGGGAAACACTCACGGTCCCAAAAACAGGATTCAGACCCTATTTATATGCCACACGACTTGGACACACACCTATGTCCTTGGCCGTGTGGCTCACACGACTTGGACACACGCCCATGTCTCTACCCGTGTGACTCACACAGCTTGCGCGCACGCGCATGTCCTTGGCCGTGTGGTCCTAAGTCATAAATAATCAGTTACACGGCTTAGACACACGCTCGTGTCCTTTGCCCGTGTGAACCCTACACTAACATAGTCATGCATGGCCTAGACACACGCCTGTGTGCCTTGCCCGTGTGGCCCCAAATCGATGAACAGTGAGTTACACGGCCACCCATACGGCCTGGCACATGGCCATGTTTTTCGGTGACCGAAATTCACAAAATGAGGTTTTCGGCATGCACCTAAAATAATTTTGATGCAGAAACGACGTAAGAGGATTCAAGAACCTTGCATGTAATAGAGGAAACCGGACTAACGCGGTGAAGGAACGTCTCTCGTAAGATCCTCGTACAACAATCACACAACTGGCGTAACAAGCAATGAAAGAATTCCCAATTAACGCAGAATCAAGTATAGAAACAAGCAGAAAGGATAAAAGAAAAGAAAGAAGAAAAACAAGTACTAGAAAAAAAATAAAAGGAAAAGGACGATAGAATTAATCTCAGGATGATTTAAGTTAACCACCAACCAGCTTTCAAGTGTTTAGCAAAAAAATATTTCCCTATCATATACTTTGGGATTCAAACATAGAACCTAACGGAATGCAAATGCTTAACCAATGAACCAACAGGCTCATTCTTAAGATAATTTTACACTAAATTGAACTTAACTATATAATGCATGATTAAGGGTTGTTTTTAAAATAACAAAACTTTTAATGATACGACTCGAACTCCAAACCTTAAACACAGTAATAGAACACAGAACCACAAATACAAAGATTTAATTACTATAGATTCTCACAACTAAATCCTCAAAATTTTGGGGCGTTACATGAGAAAATTCTCCCAAAAATTGTCTAAATTGGTGGAAAGGGCAAAATTAGAAAAATTTTTAGGGGCTAAAAGTAAATTGTAATTTTTACTGTAGTAAAAATATAATTTCATCATTTTACTAGCTTATAATTTTTAAAGGATTAAATCAAATTTTTATATTTTTAGGGGGTCAAAGTGTAATTTTACCTTTACTAATTTAAACTTTTAAAAATTTTAAAGGGCCTAAATAAAAAAATTTCTATTTTAAGGAGATCGGGCCCTACCAGCCCCCTAATTTCCGGTTTAGAGGAATGAATTTCAATATTACAAGATTTAAGTGTCATTCATTGCTAATTTCAATATTACACGTTTGGGTTTATATATATTTATATTAAGTGTTTTTTATGGAGTATGATGTTACAAGTCAATCAAAAGCTAATTCATTTAAAAATATTACTAAAATACTCATTATATGCAAAGTAATGGCTTGTTTGATAAGCAATTGAAAATATAAATCAACAGAAAATGGATATTTTAAGTGATTTAAATTTTTTAACTATGTTTGATAATCCATAATAAAAAGCAAATAATAGAAATTTTCAATGAAAAAGTGTGGAAAATGATAAGTAGCAAAAGTAGATAAAAAGCTACTTATCACTTAATAAGTTGAAAATTTTCAATTCTTTTTATTTCATTTATTTTAAAATTATCCTTTAAACAATTTACCTTTAAAATTTTAAAAATTAATTTTATCAAATAATTCAATTATATTCCATACTTAAGTTTAAGAATTATATCAAATAGATTTTATAACTTAAATTAAGTACTTAATTTTTTAGTTTAACAAACAACACCTAATTTATGTTATTATGAAGGTGTAATAAAAACTTAATCATATACTAAAATTTGAAACTCGAGAAACAATGGAATTTAAATAATTAACTTGACCATTTCAACTAAATGTTTATTTGATTTTTATATAAACTTTTAATAAATATATTTACTATATAATTTTTTAACCCACATCGTGGGTGTGCCGTAATTTAGCATCGAATTAAAGATTTTAATGGAGGTGCCAAACGAGCGAGCTTTGGTAGAGATGGAGGAAGTCCCTTGACCTTGAGGACTACAATGGAAACAAAAGTCAAGGTTGGAATGGCTTCAATGTGGAGATTGAAATACTAAATACTTTCATAGTAAAACCCTTGATAAAAGAACGCAAAATCCTACAGGTGTGTTAAAACTTAGTAATGGAGAGTGGTGCTTTGATGAAGAGACTCTAAAAAATGAAGCTACCTCCTTTTTTATTTCAATAAGGTAGAGGGCCCTCGAGAAAATTTCCACTCCATAGCCTCTTCCTTACACTTCAACTAGAAGATATGTTGATATTGCAATTTGAGTAGGGTGATAATGGAACTAAATGGGTGTTAGAGATGGCCCCTCTGAAGGCATCGAGAATCGTGGGTTACATGCTCAATTTCATGAGAGTCAGTGGTATACTATTAGTGCTTCAGTTTCTTTGTTGGTGAAAAAAGTGTTCTAAAGTGAATGGTTGGAGCCCTTTTTAAAATAGAACCTTATTGGGGTTGTTTCCGAAAGTTCCTAGTCCAGAAGACTTCACTCAATTTAGACCTATCAATTTGTGTTCAATGCTCTATGAACCGTGACTAAAATATCTGCAATCAACTTAAATGCATCATGCCTTATATTAGTGCTCCAAATTAGGTCAGCTTTATATTAGACAAGAGCAAATAGTTTATTCACCAGCTGTTGATAAATGACTTATGCATTTTTCAACCCAAAAGATATCATCTTATAATAGAACAACCCGTCTTTAGTGATGAAAGTTGTTTTTTTTCTATCATTCAAATCAATAAAAATTTGATTATATCCAAAGAAAGTGTCTATGAAGCTCATGAAATCATGTCCAACCGAGTCCACTAACCGATCAATGGAAGGCAATGGACTATCTTTGGGGTAGGCTTTGTTCAAATTTGTGAAGTCCACACACATTTGCCATTTGTTTCTAGGCTTAGGCACCATTACTACGTTTGACACCCAGCCCGGGTAGGTGACTTCACGAATAAACCTAGCGATTAATAATTTATGCACCTCTTGTATTGTCGCCACTACTATTTCCGAAGAAAACCATTTTTTTTTTGTTTTACTGGTCGAACATGGGAGTTCACCCCCAAAGGATGTTGAATAAGGAAGTATGAATACCGGGCATATTAGCAGCCAACCAAGCAAAAACATTCTTATATTAGTTAACAACCCGAATTTTAGTGATGTCAAAAATACGATTTCAAAACCCAATTTTTATAAACCGAGTCCTTAAAGACGAAATATAAAGGTTAATGAAACTGTTAAGAAAATATATTGAATTTCGATTTAGTAATTCAACGAAGAAAAAGTAATTAAAGCTTAAGGACTAATTGTAAAAATTTAATCATTCTTGATTTTTAATTTTAAAAAAGCTTGGAGGACTTAGATAGCAATTATCCAAAGGACCAAAATGGTTACTTTAACCATTTTCCATCATGAATTAGTGGAATATGATGATCCACTTTGTTTAATTAATAGTTATTTAAGAATAGTGAAATCTTAATTAAACCAATTAAATAAGCTTAATTAAAATCTAAACCAAGTATATATACTTGAGATAGTGGAATGAAAGATGAAAGAAACATTCTTTTCTTCATTCTAAAGTCCACAATTGAAGAAAAAGAAAGAAAGAAAACCTTCAACCATTTAAACATTCGGCCACCTATTCAAGTAAGTCCCTAAACTAGTTTTTTATTTATTTATAATTTTTATAGATTTATGATCATAGGATTTTGATTTAGCTAGACCATATATAATTTTTTTCAATTTTTAAGCGTTTATAAAGTTACCATTACAGATATGTAACACCCTTAATCCGTATCCATCACCGAAATGGGGTTACGAGGCATTACCTATCATTATACAATTCTGAACAGACTTTCATTTCAAAGACTTTCATTTCAAAGTTAATCATCTAATAAATTTTTTTTAATCTTTTATTTATCTAACTAAAATACTTTGATTCTATAATTCATAATGTTATTCAATTAATACAACCAAATAATCATAAGAACCAAATGTTAAACATGTAACCAAATATGTTTCATTTCACATGCCAAACAAATGTGTTTACTTAACTCAAGCATACATATATCAATCCATTTCACATAAGTAATAGAATCCATTATAGCATTTGTTTACCTCAATACAACATTTGCATATCATAAATACATATAAGTAATATTCCACTTAACATATGCCAAATATTACTTTATTGCAACTTTTATAATGCACAAAATATTCAAACCATATTACACTTCAATCCCATACCAAATAAAAATCATACCTAAATAGAACTCACAAAACCAATTACATTTGATCACATCATTTTGACTAAACCGGGCATAAATGCATCATGTAAAGTTCATATTACCTATTTGTTTTACCACTACAAAATTTACTATTCATTTAGTCATTTATTTCAATGCATTAACCGAATGTTATAAACATGCTTGTTAATCATGTTATGTTCAAGGTTACATTTTCTTTATTTTTCCCTATCACTTCATATGCATATATCCTATCATGGAAATGAATTATTACCCAAACACAAATGCCGAATCATACCATCACTTACATTTTATCACCTAACCAAAAAAAAAACAAATATTTTTACCCAAACACAAAACTTACATACCATGAGACAAATATATCAAAATATCTCTTACCATGTTCGGACATAATTAACTATTCATCGATGCTAAATCACATGTAATTCCTTAACCGAAATTAACAATCAAGTTCACATGTATATTTTGCCTATGCATAACCATAACCGAATCAACCATAATTTCATCCAAAATCATCAACCATTTCCAAAGCATATAACACATATAAGCTTAACTAATGTTTCATATTCTCACATAACATATTAGCCATTTTCGCATGGCTTAATATATACATACTTCAAAATTTACCAAAAACAATCTAGCTTATACATGCCATAGGTTAAAGTGTAAACTTATCAAATACCAACAATGATCGATAGTGTGATGAACTTTGCTGATGATCCTCGAGCTCGTAACTAGATCTTAAAATCTATAAAATAGAGGCAAACATAACTCACATTAAGCTATTTAAGCTTAGTAAGTCATAAGCAAACCTATAACTCAAAGACATTATCAACTTAAGTTAACCAAAACCAAGTTATAGTCACATTTAATCTCAAACTTACAATTTCATAAATAATATATACTTTCATACATAAATGTTACCTTGGCCAAATGCTCATATAATTATATTAACAAAATATCATTCAACTTTCAAAGCCAAAATGTCATTATATAACCAAGTATACTTACACTCATATACACAAGCTCATGAATTAAAATATAATATCATATACATACACTTATTATATGGCCGAATATACATAACCTTATATACACATATTCAAGAATCATTTAAAAAATATTCATATTATTTATTCAAAAGGCCAAATACACTTTCCATATTCACATACATTCTTTATTTACATCATACATGATTTGCAATAAATATCAAGTAACTTACTTACCTTATTTCAAGTAGGTTGTTAAATATGACTCCTATTTTCAGTCAAATTTGAAAAATAGTCTTTCAGTTAAACTCTATTTACTTGTTTCAATCAAACACTGATTAGTTTAGATTATTTTACTATTATTTGACTTATGAATTTAGCCTATAAATAGGCTCTTTTACAACCTTAGAATATATACCCATTAGAGATTAGAACTCATAACACATTTAGAGAATTTTGTATTTACGTTTTGTGGGTTCTTTGTTTTCGGGTTTTCGAGGTTTAGTTTTTATCTCCATCTTTTGTACTCTTCGTTCTTTTGCCATTATAATAAAATTATCTTTGCCCGTGGTTTTTTATCCTCTTTAGAGGGGTTTTTCCACGTTAAATTTGTGTGTTCAATTTCTCAATTTATTCTGCTATTTTCTTGTTCGTTGCTTAATCGGGTCGAAATCCTAACAAGTGGTATCAGAGCTAGTTTAATTTTCATAGATCAGCCCGTTCAGAGATGGCAACAACAAGGTTTGAAATTGAGAAGTTCGATGGTGAGACAAATTTCAATCTGTGGCAAGTTCGGATGATGGCAATTCTAGTTCAATCAGGCTTGAAAAAGGTTGTTATCGGGAAAAAGCCTGAGAATCTAAATAAAACAGAATGGGAAGAGCTTGATGAAAAGGCTTTATCTGCAATCTAGTTGTGCCTCACGAATACGGTATTGCAGGAGGGATTGATGGAGAAGACCTCATTTGCCTTGTGGAAAAGGTTAGAAACTCTTTATGCGACTAAGTCTCTGGCTAACCGTTTAGTGTTGAAACAATGTCTATTTACGTTACGCATGAACGAATGTGAGCTTCTTAGAGATCACATCAGTCAATTCATTACTCTTTTAAATGATTTAAAGAATGTTGAGGTTTATATTGGCGATGAAGATCAGGCTATGCTATTATTGTGCTCTTTACCCCCTTCATACAAGTCTTTCAGGGAGACCCTGATTTATGGCAGAGACAAACTCTCGTTCGAAGATGTGAAGGGTCATTTGTTGAGTAGAGACAAACTCGACAATGGGCTTCATTTGGATAGCAAGACAGATAGGCAAGCTTCCGTTTTGGTAGCATCAAAGAAACGAGATAAAAGGTGTCGCTATTGTAAAAAGTTAGGTCACGTCAAAGCAGATTGTTATAAACTGTGAAATAAAAAAAGCTGCTGAAAGTATCGAGGAAGATGTAGCTGGTGCTAATTTGGTCGATGGAAATTGGGATGATTTCTTGTTAGTGTCAACAAGTGATAACACCAAGCTCACGTCCAAGTGAATCCTAGATTCAGGATTTTCTTTCCACATGTGTCCCAATAGAGAATGGTTCTCCACATACAGTTTGATTGAAGGTGGAGTTGTGCGCATGGGAAACGATTCATCTAGTAAGGTAATTAGTATTGGTACTGTTAAAATTAAGATACACGATGGGACGATTAGGACACTCTCAGATGTCAGATATGTACCTGATTTACAAAAGAATCTCATCTCCTTAAGTATTTAGACTTGAAAGGATGCAAAATCAACATCGAGTCGAGCGGTATTAAAGTATCTCGTGGAGCTCTCGTTTTGTTAAAAGGAAAAAGAACCGGCAGTCTTTATATTCTGGAAGGTTATACAGTGACAGGTGAAATCGGACGTCCCTCGTCCGTTACGGAGTTGAAGTCAACTTGTTTGGAGCGGAGGCAACTTGGTCATAGGAGGGAAAAATGTATGACTGTTTCGTTGAAGAGAGGTTCTTTTTTAGATGCGGGTTTTGAAAAGTTAGGGCACTGTGTTCGTGAAAATTAGACCCGGGTTAGTTTTGATTTGGCAGTGTACAAGTCGAAGGCTAGAAGTCTTCCAGTTTCTAAGCACAAATTCGACTCAGTTAATTCTCTGCATAGTTCAAGATAGGCTCGTGGCGGGCTTTGGCTAAGATGGTGTTGTGGAAATATGAGTAAAGGTGGAGATTTGTTAAATATGACTCCTATTTTCAGTCAAATTTGAAAAATAGTCTTTCAGTTAAACCCTGTTTACTTGTTTCAATCAAACACTGATTAGTTTAGATTATTTTACTATTATTTGACTTATGAATTTAGCCTATAAATAGGCTTTTTTACAACCTTAGAATATATACCCATTAGAGATTAGAACTCATAACACATTTAGAGAATTTTGTGTTTACGTTTTGTGGGTTCTTTGTTTTCGGGTTTTCGGGGTTTAGTTTTTATTTCCATCTTTTGTACTCTTCGTTCTTTTGCCATTATAATAAAATTATATTTGCCCGTGGTTTTTTATCCTCTTTGGAGGGGTTTTTCCACGTTAAATTTGTGTGTTCAATTTCTCAATTTATTCTACTATTTTCTTGTTCATTGCTTAATCGGGTCGAAATCCTAACATAGGTAATAAGCTAACTCATACCTGGTCATTTTAGCTCGTTTTACACATTCAATCACAACTTATCATTGCCCGATGAACCATTCGAAATTGGATAGGACACTCGGATAATCACATATATCGTACAATGCCAACGTCCCAGGCGTGGTCTTACATGTAATCACATATCGATGCCACTGTCCCAAATAGGGTCTTACTCGCATACATATACCGGAGTCACATATCGATGCTAACATATAAAACGTGGTCTTACTCGCACACATATATTGATGCAATGGTCTTACTCGCACATCACATATTGGAATCGTATGTCATGACATATGTATCCTATCTATTCCTAAGGTTCACATGGGGCTTTCGGACGTCGTAACTCGATCAAATCGAACTCGTAAACTTAATTCTTAAGCATATACACATTCAGTCATTAAGTATATAAAATCATAAAATTCAATTCAACATTTAAAAAAACATATATATATTCAAAATTATTAACACTTATTTTCTTATAAACTTACCTCGGACGATGAAAATTGAAACGGGACGGCTAATCGACAACTTTAGTTTTCCCCCAATCCAAATCCAATTTCTTTGGTTCTTGATCTAAACATATTCAAATTAAACTCATTCAAACATATTTTCACTCAACTTAGTCAAAAACACATAAATGGGTAAATTACCATTTTACCCCTGACATTTCACACTTTTTACAATTTAGTCCAAATTGCACAAAACACAAAACATACAAAATTTGCACACACCATGCCTAGGTCGAATGTTCCTAGTGTTCATACAAGTCCATACATTTCATTTATTTGACATTTTAGTCCCTCAATTTATTATTTTTTCAATTTAGTCCTAATTACTCAAAATTATCAAAAATTTCAATACAAAACATGTTAATCCAAAACATATCTTTCATATTTCATCAACTAACATCACATAGCTCAAATATTCATCAATGGCATAAAAAAAATATTCATCAAAATAAAAAATTCAAGCTTGGGCTTTGTAGATAACATAACAACGATCTCAAAAACGTAAAAATTATCAAAAACTGAGCTAATTACATACCTTGATTGAGCTTAGCAATGGTCGAACATGAGAAAACCTTATTCTTTTCTTTTTCTTTTAAGTTTCGACAAAAACAAACATTATGAAACCATATATTTATTTTTATGTTTTATTATAACATTATTATTTACCAGTTTACATTAATATCCTTTATAATTTAATAACTAAAACATATATATCAAGGATACAACCGTCCATCACTAATCCCAATGGTATTATTGCAACATAAGTACTTCATGAAATAAAGTCAACATCAATTTGGCCCTTTTACAATTAACCACCAAGTTTTCATTTTACGTGATTAAGTCCTTTTATTTAATCGGACGCTCAAACGACAAAATTAAAGCACGAAAATTTCACACATATAAATTTACACATAATAAATACAGAAAATAATTTTAAAATATTTTTCTGACTCAAATTCGTGGTCCTGAAACCACTAATCCGAATAAGGTCCAAATCTGGTTGTTACAAGATAAATTGATGAATTAAGATTGAATTTGATAGATATTAAGCTTAGATCATGAAAAGGACTAAATTAGAAAGTAAATTGAACTTGTTAGATAACTTTGTAACATTAGGGACTAAATTGAAAAGTTACCATGAGATTACTCTATGAATAGAAAGTGTAAGGTCCCTAACGAAAGAATATGAAATCGAATGTTAGTCCGATGCTAGATACTGGGAAATATGCATATTCTGAGTATAGGGACGAAATTGAATAAAATGTAAAATATGAGGGTAACACACACATGACGAGGTCATTGGACAAAGCAGTTGGATGAATTGCTTTTGTAAAGAGTATACAATAAAGAGTTTTCAATCATGGTACTTCTTGTGGACTGACTCAATGATTAAGTAATTGTGAATTATCGGAACGATGCTTCTAGACATAATTGCAATCATTAAAGCCTAATTATATATGTCTAATTGGTCCCTCCACTAGCTTAACAAAAGCTCGATCGGACTGCATTTTTATCAAAGGAAAATTCTATGACTTTGGGAATAATTTAATTGAATTGATTTATTCGGTGTGGAATTAAATTAGATGGTCGTAATAATTGTTCAACTAGAGAATTTGATTAAAGAATTTTCTTGAAAAATTAATTTGGAAAATCTAAGTGATTTTTGGAAAAATTAATTTTGATCAAGTAAAATTAAATTAATCAAATCAATTAAAGTTAATATGATATTTTTGGAAATTAATTTTCAAGTCAGACAATTGGCCCAATGGGTAATTGAACTTGAAAATTGGACCTAAAATTGTAAATTGGGCCCGAGAGCCCAAAACCGAGACCAAGACCCAAAAATTGGTCTAACCAAGCCTGTTATGTGAAATTGGGTCGACGGTCCAACTGGTGGCTAGACCAGACTGGTTAGGTCGTCACTGACCCAGACCGAATTGGTAGCAACCGAACCTGCTCGGGGTGCCATAAGGGTGTTGCACCTGCATTACTAGACACGACAGTACCAGTGGCTACGACGGCAACGACCCGGTGGCCGGTGCGAGTTGGTCATCGATGGTTGAGTAGTGGAAAAGTTACACTCCTACTGAGACTCTACCAGAGAATTTGATTTCAGATTAATTTTTCCAAAAAAATATTATTTTAATAGTTTAATATTAAATTTAATTTAATATTTATCTTAATATTATTTTGATAAGATTTAATATTAAATTTAATCTAATATTTATCGTGATAAATATTATATTAATTTAATATTAAAGTGATTAAGTTTAATAATAGTTGAACTTTCTAAACTCTCCCTATATAAAGAGAGCTTTGGATCATTATTTACACACTTGAATTCAATAGAAAATTGTAAAGCGAAAATTCTCTGAAGAGATTATTCTAGAAATTGCAAAATTATCCCACTAGTAATTTTTGTGAAAAATTTTCTGATTTGAAGCGAGCCTACACTCGGTAGACGTGAGCTTGAAGGTAACGAAGAAGATTACTCGGTTGAAGTGCTCATCCTAGACTAATTGGAAAGGTACAATTTTGATTAAGTGTTTATTACTTTAGATATCATAACCAATATCTTCTTTTGGAAAAAAAATTAAAACTTTAGTTTTTCTCTAAATTTATTTTTTGCTATATTTTCCAAACTCGATTTTCTAACATCATCACCTTGGGAGTATCATTTAGTACTCATAGTTCTATAATTAATTGCTCATTACGAGCATTTTGCAAATCCAGGTTGCGTTAACGTTCTTGTTGCTCCTAAAATTGGTGTTGCTGGGTTAAGAGTTGTTATTGCATAAGACATATTTTTTCATGCATCTCACTAACTTACAATGAGACTCAGATTCTCGTTGCTATGGGGAAGTTTGATTTGAGGATGTAGTAACAGTAGCAGGTTGAGTCTACATGGTAGGAGTTGGTATATGGGATCTAAGGTCGAAGTATTGGTTGAAACTTGTGTATTTGGTTAGTTGATGAAACATTTATGGTGATAGCGAGGTTGGTCGTAATAGAAGGCAGGGGAATGTTAAGAGCAGTTAGGAATCGTTCTAGGGGAGTGAAAGTTGGGTTTTTTGTAGGGTGCCAAAAGGAGTTTTTGGCTTAAAAAGATCTCTTCATGGCTAGGATATTCACCATTCCCTTGAGAAGAAATAGTAAGATCCTTAAATTGCCTATGATTGGCAGGTTTGTGGGTTGAATCTTTCTGAATCTGAGACATGTTCGATCCAAGCTCACCGTTTCAATTATTGATACAAATACAACAAGGGAAGAGGTCAAGGTAGGGTAATAGAGGCCAGCTCACCTGTAGAAGCCAGGAGTCGAGATAAGGACAAGAGGACAGGTTGATCGAGAAGACAAGTGTTTAGAGTAACTTTACAGTGCTAAAAAGTCCATCCACTCTTCATTATTTTCTAAGGTATTTATAGGAGAGGTCCCATTTTCCGTGAAGATGTCATGTTGGGATATACATTTAGCCCCATTAAAAGCATAATAAATAATCATTGGCACATATCATAGGACTCTAACGGTACAAGGTAATTAAGCCTAAATAGATTCTTTATTGCCTTGAAAGTGTGTTCACATTAAGGTAATATTCACCCTTAAGCCCAAGTAGATGGTTGCATTTGAGGTTGGACAAGTGATCATGCTTAGGAATTCAATGCGAAGTTAGCGATGCTTTTTGGGTTGACACGTGTCCATTTGATGGAGGGATATAAAAATTTTCACAAGAAAATAAATATTAAATTAATATATGATGATAATTAATATTTTATTATCTTTAATGTACTTTTATTTAAAACATATTTATATTTAATTAATGATTTTATTTTTTTAAATTAAAAATAAATTTCATTTATTAAAAGTAAGGACGACACCAAAGTAAAGGCATTGACTCCTCAAATGGTAAACTTTCTTTTTAGTCCTAAAATTTTTGAAGATTTAAGTTAATATTAATGGTTAAGTTGTATTTTGGCCCATAAGATGGTAAAATTTCTTTGTAGTCCCTTTAAAAATTATAAAATAATATGTTAATACAATAATAAAATTACAGTTTGACCACCCTTAAAAATATAATTTAATCTTTGGCCCCCTTAAAATAAATTTCTAGCTTTGTCACTAATTAAAAGAGATAATGATTATTCATGTCCTAAAAAAAGTTGAAAGTATCATAGTCTTTGTACTATAAGTGAGATCCAATTCTACCTCATACTTAAAAATGGGTAAATTAGTCCATGTGCATTAAATTAAAAAGCAAATTAATCCTCCTAAAAAATTCATCCATTTTTATTGTTAAAAACTAATATTTACATGTTAACATGAACTACATGTGAATCTATATTATTGATGTTTATTATTTATTATTTTGAATAATGCTGCTTTCTATTATTGATATGAATTAATATATAAAATACTTTAATTATAATTTAAATTTTATTTATTACAATAATATTTAAATTGTCAAATAAATTAATATATTTTAATTATATTGAACAATTTGAATAATAATTATTACTTTACACTAAATACAATAATTAAAAATATATTATTTAACTAATGGACCCCTACCACATTTGTTCATTATTTTACTAACATTTTCATTTTAAATATTTTTTTATTTATTTTTGTAAGATTCATTATATATATAAACAAGAGCTTATGCAAAAAGAAAAAAAGAAAAAGAAAAAATCTTGGATCAACTAGTAATATATTCATAATAAATATTTTCTCAGCCAAAATCCTTCCATTATTCTTTTTCCTAGTTTTACAATAATAATTATTAGAACATGAATTTGGAAACATCAAAATACATAAATTAAAAAAAAATTAAGTTAAATTGCAGCATCTAACCTTCAAAAGAATAAAATACATGTTTCCCTCTTTCAGATTTTCCACTTGCTTGTTCAAGGGCAGTCATGGCGTTTTCTTGCTTCTAGAAACACACAGCCATTGTCTTGGATTCAAAAGATCATCGTCTGCTATGCTAGGAACGTGCCAACTACCGCTTTCCGATTCCTACATTGAAATTAACAAACTTTTAATATGAAAATATAATAAATCCATAAGTATATTTTATTTGGTTGCTACTAAGGTTTTAATGTTAAATATAATAACTTCTTCATAATATCATACATCAAATAAGAGTTAATTACTTTGTTTCCTTAACCAATAGAAACATGGCATCTTAAAGCATGAAATATCCAGTGAAACCCAAGGATTTAACCTGTCTCTCTCACCTGAATAACAATTGAATAAGGGGGTGGCATACGAAGCACAAGACCAGTCCTCGTCATAGATAACCGAACCTACAAATTATCAAGAAAATGAACATTATTTCATTTTTTTACAAAGGTTAATAAATGAGATTGTTGGTTAAATATATTTCATTCTTACCAGTTAATCTTGAAATTGCCAATAGATATACAATATAGAAGAGGTTCTAAGTGGTTAGATTCAAATCCATACCTACTGAAAGTCGTTCTTAAGAGTGGCTACATGGACCAACTAGGCTCCTAATTCTTATATTTAGGGATTTCTTTTCAACAATTGATTGCTGCTTCTCTGACTATAATAACCACCTAAAGTGTGCGTGAAGCTAGTTTCGCAAAGTGTGCACTGAAATATAGAAGACAACATGAAGAGAGCGAGTGAGAGAATACCTGATGCTTCTCTTTCCATCTTGGAAAAAAGGAATTCCCTAATAATTGGAACAAGTGGTCCCTCATTTCATCATTTGTCACTAGTAAACACTTGCAACTAACAGCAGCATATAGCCAATACCTACAAAAATAATCATTCAATTGTCAACACTTCCCATAGTACAAGATTTTGTTTATTTGAGTTTTCAGTATTATATATCAGTATTTACTAGGAAAGTTTCAACTTCAATCCATAAGTTAAAGGGCAAACCTATTTCGATCTCAAATTTTAAAACTAAATCATCAACAAATCAAACACAGCATTCAACCCTTGATGTATAGAAAACATCTTTCTAGTATATGTTAGTTGGTTAGCTCCTAGTTTGATACATGTAGCAATAAGTTTATGAAAAGAAAATAAACATAAACATATTTTTGAAATTATAACCAATGAATAGCTAATAACTAAATTTCCAAATAACTTTTATGACTTTGACATGGTGTGTTTTATTTAAGAAAAAAATGCATACTATATTTAAGTAAAGCTTCGTCCGACAAATCTAACACAATTGTTTGGGCAAAGCCAGGACCATAATCAATTCACGCCATTGCTGTCTATCACCAAAAGTTTAATACGATAACGCATTAAGTAGAATGCATTACCTGTGTTGAGTTTAGACATTACCTCAATGTTCTGAGGTATAAGCATTTGAAATTAAAAGTTTAATCTATGAATATCATAGCAAAGTTTTAAAGCACTAGCGATGGAGGATACTTCTAAAAATCAATAATATAGATACAAAAGCATAAATATGTTCTGAACTATATAAAAACACTCTAAACCTATTGAAGCAATTCATTTTAACAAAATCAAATGGAATGGATATTCCATAAAGTAAATGTCTGAATAATAAATAGGCCCAAAAGTAGTCTGCAGGTAAATGAGCTTACAATTTAACTTTTGCTTCAATCCCATCAGTAGACCTCAGCAAGTCTTCAATTGGTGCTAATCAAAAAAACCTAAAGTTTATTTTTGCAAATGAACAATTTTTTCCCCTTTTCATTTTCATTTAAAAACGATTGGATTAGCATTCAAACCAATAAATTTAACCAAAATGATGCCAGTCAACTTCAATTAACAAATCACTTAAATAATTTGGCATTTCTTTCTAAGTTGTTCCCATTAGCTTAAGACTTATTATAAAACACAAGAAGAGCATAAACCTCCCTATAATGCTTATGCCTCACACATATCGATAACACCTAAACTTTGATGTGCCTAATAGCTGCCTCCAAGACATCACCCAAAAGGTAACAAGGTAGAATAATCAATTAAAAGCAACATAGCTACGGTTGTCACATAAATGGATAGTTCATTGATTGATAAGATGTGGCTCTGATTACACAATGAATATCTATAAGGTCTATAAGACAGAAAATGAATGGAAAGCAGAGCCACAATTGTTTGCAATATCACTCAGCTAAGGGTCATAAATGCAGATGATACTGGATGAAGGAAGACATACAGAGAAATGGAGATGGAAGGGAAAAAGATGGGCAATGCATGGGGAAGAGAGGGGAAATCTAATTGCAGATTTGATTAAGTGCATATTTTCAAGGAAATTTACATGAAAATACATGCACTTGCATTGACACCCCCCCCCCCCGGGCGGGCCCAAAAAAACAGATTAAGGAAAAGTAATAAAAAAAAAAGCAGAAATTGAAATTGAAATACAAAAAAGAATATGACCATTTGAGGGGAATATATTGGGAGTTTCCCCGTTTGAGAATATGAAACAAGAACTTACCAATCATCATTTGATCCATAAGGAGTAGCATAAAGCACCCCAGCCCTCTGCCACCTCTCTAACCACTTCCTCTTATTAGGATCCCGTGCAATCCGACTTCGATGCAAAATAATAAGTGGAGACCTTTTTGTTGGACTCATTTGTTGTAATTTATTTACAACATTTTTAAGCTACAACCACAAATAACAGTTAAAGACATCGTAGATCTATGTCTTGCATCAGTAATCATCTGTCATGATTATTTCTCTCGACCTCTATTCTTATGTAATATAATGCCAGGTACCAATCCATATGCTTCTCTTTAATCAGACTCATAACTCATTTAGCCTCAATTAAAAAAAAAAGATTAATTGTTTAAGAAAACATAATCATCAATGAAGGTAACATCTAAATTGATCCTAGTACAAATATGCAACATACATCCAACACTTCTACTTGAAATAATTAGGAAATATAGCAAGTACAGGTATCAAGATCTTGTTCTAAAATATATAATTTATCAACAAAGTTAAAGCAAAAATAATCAAATTTTAGAAGTGTGAAGTCAACTTTTACTTTTAATGGTAAGTGAAACAAAATCATTCATCTATTATAAAAGAGTATATACTGACCAAAATTCATTGTTCATAGTAGCATTAAACATGCAACATGATTTGTTTTCAGTAGAGAAGCAAGATCATCTAGCAAGATATATAAGAACCCTTTGAGATTACCTTTATTCTTTGTTATGAAAACATAATTTTCAGGGGAGAAAAACAATTTGGACACTATCCTGATTGATAATTATCTATGACTTAATGTAAAACAATTGATTTGATTTGATTTGACTTGACTTGACTTGACTTGACTTGATTTAAGATAAAATACACAAATACTTCAACAAAGAAATGGGGATGGTGACATGGAAATATTTTGTTTATGGGGAAGAGGCCTGGCCAAATATTTGAGACAGATGATCTAAATCCATGATCTGTCTTGCTTAACATAAAACACATTATGCTTCTTGCAATAGCCCCCCTTACCTGGTTCAAATTGAAAGCTTCTGAGTTGATGAGAGCCACATTTGCACCATCTACAACTGCATCAAATGGTCCATGCTGCTGCAACCACTCCTGGATCAGTGCACTTTCTAATCAGCTATGTTATTATTGAGAACCACTTGAACTAAATATGAATCACTTGCCAAAAGCATACAGAAGTATGCAATGGCATCAGAAAAAAGTAAGTGGCATCAGAAAACCAGAGGAAACTCACTAGTAAGTTATGCTATTTGTAGCAAGCTGAGGACTAAAAATGAAATGCGATCACCTCTAAATGTTATTAGATTTGTTCACAACATTACAAAAACGGGCATGCCAAATTTTGAAACAATTCTGGTTTTTCCGGTACAGAACAGAAAATTACAGCTTTATATTCATGAAAAAGTGTAATATATAAAGCACTCAATCAGCTACCACAGAGGAGAAGTGAAATAGTATTGGAGAAGGATAAGCAAGAGAAACAAGGGATGGGAGACAAAAAGACAGACTGGAAATTGGATGAGAACAAGGGGCAAAAGGAGAGAATCAAGGATAAAATCCCTATAATAAATCTCTTAATTAAGTTCATCATTCATCATTTACATAACACAACTGAAACTGAAGTAACATAAGCTTCTATAGGCTATAATCCCTGTTACTTGTTAAATTAACAGACTAACCAGTATAAATAACCTAAAAGTCCCTTCATTACATACATACATGCATACATACTTACAGACACAAACACACACACACGCACAAATCAAAAGAACACACCCAAAGGTTATTGCATGAACTTGTTCTCTCCAACAGTGTTTAAAATTAACAAATTTGCACATCGCTATCCAGTAGATTTTAAATGCCAAAACTTAGAACAACTAGCAACAGAAACTCCCAATTTCTCAAAGTTATTATATCAGAAACTAGAAAACGATAAAGTTTAAAGACTTACCTGGAACTGAACGAAATCAGCTCTAACCTCTTTACTGCATGCTAATTCAGTTAATTTAGCAGCAAAATTCTCCGTCTCTTTTGGATCAATATCAATACAAACAAGCTTCTCACCACAGGAACGACACACACCATTCTCAGTCATTTCAGTCCTCACCACCCTCCATCTCCCACTTCCAAGCCACCCTAGCCCATGCCACCCTCCTCCTCCTCCTATAACTGCTTCCTTTATCTGCTTCACATCCCATTTCTCAGCCCCAACACTTGCAGCATCCTTTGATTTAAACCAATCCTCAACAACTTGAAGGGTTGATTCCGAGACTTGCCTCACTGAGGCTCGAAATCTTTGCAACATCTCATACACCTTGTCGGCCTTCTTCGTATTGATGCTAACTTTCAGAAGAGCCGAAAGCTCAGGCTCCTCAGGCGTCACCCCTGATTCAAACATATGAGCATCCACTTCATATGCTTTCTCTGCATTCCCTTTCTCACAGAATCCAAGCAAAGCCGGCCCGTATGACCTTAGTCTCGGCGGGATTCCAAGACTCTTCATCTGCTTCACCAATTCAAAAGCCATATCCGGGTCTTCCCTTGCTACTGCCAACCTTGCCATGCTTGTAAAAGTAGTCTCATTGGGAGAAACTTCATCTCCAACCATTTTCTGAAAAATCTCAAAACCCCTCTTCAGTCCTAATTCCTTCAACTCATTCAACTGACTCCCATCTCCACTCGCTTCACGAGCACACAAATAAAGCAACATATTGTAATGGTGAAGTTTCAGACTAACCCCATTACTGATGCTTTCATCATACAAACGAAGCGCTTCCTCAAGTTTGCCGTGCTTCGAGCACATATCAAGCTTAATTTTAAGCAGAAACGCAGGTGATTCCATTCGTGCTTTCTTCTTTGCTTTGTTGGTCATTTCATTAGTTCTACTACTACTAGACGCATTCAAGCCTGATTTCTTAGCAGTAGCAACCGCAGATAAGTTTCTTGTTTTATCAACAGCAAAGAAATTTACATTAACGTTCGAAATACTAACAAGTTTGGCAAATGAATTACAATGGCCAGCCTCAAAGATGCGAAAAGCGCGCCGGAAACCACGCCGGTAAAGTAAAGAAAATGGGATTTTATTAAACATTGAGAGTGAAGGGACAAAAGGGTTTACCTTTAACATCACTTTTTGCTTTCAAAAATGACAAATTTATAGAAATAGGAACGAAGTGAATAACAAAAAAACTATTATAGCTGCGAACACCATTGCGTTTTGGTGGTCTACATGGATGCCAGTAAACTGTTCGATGAAATGATTGAAAAAAGGAGAAAAAAATGGTCGGGCTGGCACCAAGCGTGCCAGAAGTAGTAGATTCACAGGGCAAGAAAAAGCGAAACTTTAGGAATTTGAGAGGGATAAGGTGATGAAGACAAATACGCTGGCTCCAATCGGCAGCAGGTAGTTGCCGGAAGAAGTTAGGATTCTCGGGTGGAGAGAGGCGTCTAGAGGGTGAATTTAGAGGGAAGACGAAGAAAGAAGCCAGCTAGGATAAGCTTTTACAAGCCCATTATCCGGCCACTGTCACAGAAAAATAATAGTTGCCTAGCTTTAGACATGATAAAATATAATTTGATTTATATAATTCGATTTAAAAGTACCTCAGACTATATTTTGCTCTTTTATTAAAAATTAATAAATTAGTACATCCATAATATATTAAAGGGTAAATTAATTTTTTTATTAAAAATTTTATTTATTTTTATTATTAAAAATTGATATGACTGGGAAAATAACAATATGAATGTGCCGTATTTTTATGTCTTATGTGCAAGGTTTAAATAGGGATTATTCTTATTTGTTTAATCTAGATCGCCAAGTAAAAAATTTTAATAGAATCAAAATTATTATCAAGTAAATTTTTTATTCAATTATTTTAGTAAAATTAATTATATATGTGATAAATCTTATAAATAATAAAAATATATTTAAAATGAAAAAGTTAGTAAAATAATGAACAAATGTGATATTGGTCCATTATTTTTTACAATAAATATTTTTGATTATTATATTTAGAGTAAAGTAATAATTTTTATTCAAATCGGTGGACATAGTTAAAATATATCAACTTATTTAACAATTTAAATATTATTATAATAAACAAAGATTGTTAGAAAATCAAGGTTTATTATCTTTTGATGAGTGAATCGTTGACCGTAGTGGACTTTGTGGTTGGGGCCAATATTGATGTCTCAAATTCAGGCATTGGTCGAATCACTGAAAAAGTTAAACGACGACCAGAATTGTCGACTGAAACTAATGACCCTATTGTGGATGGGGATGGAAGGAAGGTGCTGAAGGCTACTGTGTCGAGGCAACTTATAAGAATACACTGATGGAATTGTCGAACTCAAATGATTCATTGCAGATGTTAGAGGATTTTGAGATTCAAGAAGGGGATTTGCGGACTGAGTTGGTCGATAGGATCCCATCAATTATGTTCTCTAACAAGATATAGGATTTCATTTGAGAGAAAGATAGCCAAAACGATCATTATTAAACTTTTGGGAAGGAAGATTGCTTTTAATGCCCTGCTGAATAGAGTCACAATGTTATGAAGAACCAAGTGCTCATTCCAACTTATGGATTTTGAGAACGATTACTACCTAGTTCGCTTTAATGATGAAGAAGACTATAACAAAGTGTTGACTAACTGGCCATGGGTGATTTTTGGGTAGTATTTGACAGTGAGGCCTTGGTCACTGGATTTCTCGACAGCACAGGTTGAGGTAGGCATCCAAGTTGTGTGGGTTTGTTTACCTAGTGTTTCGAAAAGCTACTATTCGAGTTTTCTCCTTAAAGTTATTAGGTAGGCCATTGGATTAGTAGTCAGAATTGATGAGAATAATGACAATGCAAACAGGGGAAGATTCGCAAGAATGGTCATTTGTGTAAACCTTCGAAAACATTTGGTTTCTAAAGTTGGAATTAATGCATGTATGCAGAGAGTAGAGTACAAATCTTTACCAAACGTATGTTTCAGGTGTGGGCTTTATAGTCACGGGATTGACTTATGCCCGAAGGAACGCCCCCATCATCGATAGAATAGCCTTCTGTTAAGGTGCCAGTGCTAGAAAAATAAGTTCCTTGGGATTTGCAACAGAGGATAGAAGAAAAAGATTACGAGTTATAGATAATAGTTGAGCGCCGGAAACAACAGAAAGGGAGACGTATGGGGGATAATGAATTAATTAAAATTTCAATTCGATTAATAATTAATTCATTTGTTACCTTATAATTATAATGCAAGTATAACATAGGTATGATTTTATTTAATTGAACAACTTACCAAAGCCAAAAATAATACAAACATGATTTTAATAATTTAAGCGAACAAAATGAAATCAATCTAACACAAATTAGATTTAAGTCATTTTAATTAAATCAAGAACAACAAAATAAAAAATATTCATGTTCATAACCTTAACATAAACAAGAAAAAGTAAAGAGAAGAGAACTAGGAAACAGATCCCAGTGTTTTTCCCAAGCTAGATTAGTGCGCTCCTATTTTTTTCCGCTTGTTCTGTCAATTCAAGGCCTTCACAAACACTTGAATGTTGCTATTCCAAGATGGATGCAAGCCCTTTTTCAAGAGTAGAAATCGGTAATGGAAGAGGACAAAGGAAATGGAAGAGAGAAATGAAGAAATGTGTGGGAAATGAGTTGTGTGAAATGAAGAAGGGAAGAGGGGTACTTATAGGTGAGAATAGCTGCTAAAAATAGCAAAGAATTATCAGCCACTCCCTCTCTCTTAGCCGGCCATGCATTGAGCAAGTTTGAATGATTTAAACTTGCTATTTTTAGCTTGGGAAAAAAAAGTAAAAGCACGAAAAGTGGAGGGGTTTGAATGGTATTTAGGAGAAGCTCAAGGGTTGTTTTGCAAGTGTGAAAATCAACTTATTGGGTCAGCTATATGGACGGTTTGGGCTGCCTCATTCTTGTTGGATCAGTCCTCTTTTATTTATCACAATTGGGTAACTTTCTTCTTTAGACTTTATATTAATTTTTAAGCCAATTAGTGTTGGATAAAAAATAAATATAAAGTATGTATAATAATCATTATTGGACCGTCCTTGGCTGGAAAAAAAATAATTAGCCTTACTCTTGATTCACTTGATGCACAAATTACCCCAACAGTTCAAGCCTTTCAAGGTGTTTGTTGAGCCAATTTTCACATTTTATGCAAAATTGTCGAAAATAAACCAGATTTGTGAAAATTTATTATAAAAATAATTTAAATTCAATATATTAATAATTTAAATTCAATTTAGTTATTTTATAATAAAATTATGAATTTCAACAAAAAATATTACGAAATTGCATGAATTAAAGTTCAAAAGGTGCTAAAAAGTCTATATATTTTTGTGTTTCCAATTGTTTTCTTTTGCACTAACAATTTACCTTTTTGGGACATTAATTTGTATTGGAGTATTTTCAGCTGGTATGTGAGATTTTGTAATTCTCTTTAGGCTAGTAAATGAATCTGGCAGTTCCTTTGTAAAATGAATTATCTGCTGAACTTTTAGCTCACGTTGCTTTGTACGCGTATATCAAACAATGATAATTCATTTCAAGTACTTTATTCATCCAGCTTTTTATTCTCTCCCCTAATGTTGGGAAATCTATCTCATAATAATTAACACCTCATGTCATAACTAAATCTCGAATTAATAGCTCAAAAATATTTAATAATATAAGAAGACTCATATCAATATATATTCCCAATCATAGGCCCATCTTTGTGCGTTGTGGTAGAGCAGTTGGAATATATATCGCACATCCAAAAATTTTAAGATGGAAAATATTTGGCTCTTGACCAAAAGTCAATTGCAGTATTTACTATAACTTGTTGGCCTACTGCACACAAGTACTGTTGCATGCAAAATAATATATCCACAAGCTGTAACAGTGAGTTTTATTCTCATAAGTAATGACCTAGCTATTAGTTGGAGATGTTTGATAAATGATTCAACTAAATCGTTTTATGTGTGAAAATGAGCTACAGGATATATATTCAACTTTTATCCCAGTTGACATACAATAATTATTGAAAGCTTAAGACATAAACTTACCAGCATTAGCAAAATGAATTGTTTTAATTGTTTAATCTAAAATTAATCATTTAAACAAGCAATCTTGCAAACAACAAGTTGCAAGTTGATAACACACGATTATTTTATAGATGCATCTACCAATATCATATAATATCAAAACCATCCACATGGTGGATGAGTGAGCCCATATTTATTTCAGAAATGCAAGACATTAAATCTCAACTTTAGCTAGTGATTTTTAAGTAATCAATTATCACTGAGAACAAGCAACATATGAGAATTTTTTAAATTAAAGAAACTTTTGGTTCTTTAATGAATGTCCATATGAATTCTCAATTAATTTTTGCATAATATATAATCCAAGATGGTCTAACTAGTCACACCAAGTAGTAAATGTATTTGTATCAGTTAACATGTTTTTCAATTGTACTAATAATGTCAATATAAATTTTGATAATAAATAATTTTATTTTCATTCATTTTACTTTATATCCACATATAAGCAGTATTGTGACATTTACTTCTAGAAATGTCTAAATCAATGTGAAGCCCATAATATCATTAACTCAATAAAAGAAATATAATTTGCAAACAATTATTTGTAATATTCACTTCAAGGAATATGCCAAAATCTTTAAAGGTCCAAATTGACTTTAATAATCAAAAGTGATTATAAAATATTTATTGCAAACATTCACTTCAAGGAATGTGCAAAAAATAATTCGGACAATAATATAAGCTGTGAAAAAAAATAAAAAAAATAAAAACACACAAAGATTTTACGTGGAAACCCTTTCGGGAAAAAACAACGGGCAGAGGAGAAGAAAATTCACTATGTCAAATTCGAATAATTACAAGATGAATAAACTATGTCTATTTATAGGCTTGTAAAGCCATATTCTAGTAAGACTGAAACACCTTATTCTAATCAATATCAAATAGATAGAATTTAATAAGGATTAAAAAACCTTATTCTAAAATAAAATAAAAGAAGTGTAATTCTATATAGATTCTTCTTTTATTTTATTTTACCACTGTATTTTATTTAACTAAGGATTCGAGTCACTTAATTCTAACAATCTCCACCTTGACACGAATTCTTAATGAACAAGTTCTTCATTGCGAACTCTCAACGAACAAGTTCTCCACCTCTTCCATAAAACCCCTTAAGGGTTTAACTTCAACAATGAACACCAACCAAGTCTAAGCAATGCTCAAACTTGGTTATAGAAAGTGACTTAGTCATCATATCTGTAGGATTTTCATGAGTACTAATTTTGCTCACAACAATATCACCGCGAGCAATAATATCACGAACAAAATGATATCGAACATCAATGTGTTTTGTTCTCTCATGAAACATTTGATCTTTTGTAAGAAAGATGGCACTTTGATTGTCACAGAATACTGTGCTGATTTGAAGGTCTTCATTGAGTTCACTAAAAAGTCCCTTCAACCAAATAGCTTCTTTACAAGCCTCAATAATCGTTATGTACTCAGCTTCAGTGGTAGACAAAGCGACTGTAGATTGCAAAGTGGCTTTCCAACTGATTGCACAACCACCGATTGTAAAGACAACCTGTGAGAGATCTTCTTCTATCAAGGTCTCCAGCAAAATCAGCATTAACATACCCAATGAATCCATCTCTAGTTCTTCCAAACTGTAAGCAAACATCAGTAATACCTCGTAAGTATCTTAAAATCCACTGAACTGCTTTCCAGTGTTCTTTACCAGGATTCGTCATGTATCTGCTAACTGCACTGACTGTATATGATAAATCTGGACACGAACAAACCATAGCATACATGAGAGATCCCACTGCACTAGAGTATGGAACATGTGACATGTATTCAATCTCATCATCTGATTGTGGAGACAAAACCGATGAAAGTCTGAAATGGGCTACTAAAGGAGTACTAACAGGTTTAGCACTCTGCATATTGAACCTGCAAAGAACTTTCTCAATGTACCCTTTCTGACTTAGGTACAATTTACTTGCTTTTCTTTCTCTGAGAATCTCCATTCCAAGTATCTTCTTTACTGGTCCTAAATCTTTCATCTCAAATTCTTTACTTAGTTAGGCTTTGACATTTCTTATCTCTTCTTTATCTTTTGTTGTTATCAACATATCATCAACATAAAGAAGTAGATACACAAAAGAACCATCACTATTTTTCTTAAAGTAAACACAACTGTCAAAACTACTTCTTTTGAAATTATGAGAAGTCATAAAGGAATCAAACCTCTTGTACCACTGTCTTGGTGACTATTTCAAACCGTAAAGGGATTTTTTCAGCAAGCAAACATAGTCCTCCTTTTCTGAGACTGTAAAACCCTCTGGTTGTTGCATGTAAATATCCACTTCAAGTTCTCCATGCAAAAATGCAGTTTTTACATCTAACTACTCAAGCTCCAAATCATGTATGTCCACAATACTAAGCAAAGCTCGAATCGAACTATGCTTAACAACTGGGGAGAACACATCTATGAAGTCCACTCTTGGAATTTGACTGTAACCTTTTGAAACAAGCCTTGCTTTATATCTAGGTTCTTCAACTCCTGAAGTCCCTTCTATCTTTTTAAATACCCATTTACAATAAACAATCTTCTTCCCTTTAGGAAATTTCACAAGATCCCATGTTTTGTTTTTGTGGAGTGATTCTATCTCCTATTGCATAGCAAACATCCATTTTTCTGAATCTTCATAGCTAACTGCCTTAGAATAATTAAATGGCTCTTGATTCGCATCAATATCTTCAGCTACATTTAAAGCATAAGCAACTAGATCAGCCTCGGCATACTTCTTTAGAGGTTTAATTTCTCTTCTAGTTCTATTTTTGGCGATATAGTATTGTGGTGAAGAAGCAACTCTATTCTCAATTTTTGTACTGGCTTGAGGAGTTGACTCTGTATTAATCTGATACTCTACCTGCTTTTGATTTTCTTTATTGGAGGAGTCTTTAAGAGATAAGTTAGGTAGCATAGCAGTTTCATCAAAAACAACGTCTCTGCTAATCACAACTTTTCTATTTTTAGGACACCATAACTTATACCCTTTTACACCAATTTTATAACCAAGAAAAATGCATTTAATGGATCTCGGTTCCAATTTTCCATTATCAACATGAGCATACGCAGGACACCCAAAGATCTTTAAATCAGAATAATTAGCAGGACTACCAGACCATACCTCTTATGGAGTCTTTTTCTCAATGGCAACGGATGGAGATCGGTTGATCAAAAAACATGCAGTAGAGGCTGCTTTTGCCCAAAACGACTTTGATAAGCTGACATTTGACAACATACATCGAACCTTCTCCATGATTGTTCTGTTTATTCGTTCTGCAATGCCATTTTGCTGTGGAGTATGGCGAACTGTCAAGTGTCTCACGATCCCTTCTGACTTGCACAATCTATTAAACTCATCAGAATAGAACTCTAAGTCATTGTCTGTACAGAGGTATTTTATTTATTTTCCAGTCTGTTTTTCAATCATAATTTTCCAAGACTTAAATGCGAAAAACACATCACTTTTCTGCTTCAAAAAGAACACCCAAACTTTTCTAGAAAAATCATCAATAAAGGTTAGCATATAATTAGCTCCACCTCTCGAAGGCACTTTGGATGGCCCCCACAGATCAGAATGAATATACTCCAATGTCCCTTCGTGTTATGGATTCCTCTAGTGAATTGAACTCTCTTTTGCTTCCCAAAAACACAGTGCTCACAGAAATTTAGTTTACAAATTCCTTGCCCATCAAGAAGTCCTCTTTTGCTCAATTCCGCCATGCCATTCTCACTCATATGCCCTAGGCGCATATGCCAAAGTTTAGTAATATCATCATCTGATAAGGAAGAGGAAGCGACAGCTGCATCACCAGTAACAGTAGAACCCTACAAAACATATAACTTGGCAATCTTTCTCTGCCATTTCATCACAACAAGGGAACCTTTGGAAATCTTTAACACCAAGAGGAAGCGACAGCTGCATCACCAGTAACAGTAGAACCCTGCAAAACATATAACTTGGCAATCTTTCTCTGCCATTTCATCACAACAAGGGAACCTTTGGAAATCTTTAACACCCCACTTTCAGCTGTGTATCTGTACCCTTTTGAATCAAGAGTACTCAACGAAATAAAATTTCTTTTCAATTCTGGAACATGTCGTATGTCACTAAGTGTTCTGACAACTCCATCAAACATCTTAACTTTAATTGTTCCAACACCTGCGATTTTACACGAAGCATTATTTCCCATCAAAACAACACCTTCAGGCACTGTTTCGTAAGTCGTAAACCAATCCCAATTGGGACTCATGTGGAAGGTGCAGCATGAATCAAGTATCCACTCATCGCTTACTTTAGAATCATTGACAGAAGTGACTAGAAGTTCACCATCGCTATAGTCTTCTACAATATCAGCTTTACCAGAATTTTCTGGTTGTTTTCCCTTTTGATTCGCAGCCTCCCTTTTAATCTTACTTTGTAACTTATAGCACTAAGATTTAATGTGCCCTTTCTTCTTGAAAAAGTTACAAGTTTTACCTCTATTTGAAGACTTTGATCAACTCTTAGATTTACTGTGAGGATTCCGTTCCTATGTCCTTCCACGATCATCATCAGTATTTCGATATTGTCTCCTACGAACAATGAGACCCTCTCCTTGAGAGTCGGGTTTAACCAGAATATGCTTCATCTTATCATACGAGGTCAAAGAATTATAAACCTCACCAACTGTGAGAGACTCACGGGTATATAAAATCGTGTCTCTAAAGGTTGAATAAGACGGGGGCAATGAACCAAGTAGAATCAACCCTAGATCTTCCTTATCATACTGAACCTTCATGGCCTCCAAGTTTGAGAGAATTTTTTTAAACACTGTTAAGTGTTCGTATACAGACGCACCTTCCTCCAAACGATAAGCATAAAGACGCTGTTTCATATGCAACTTGCTTGTTAGAGTTTTCGACATACATATTTGTTCTAGCCTCTTCCATAATGCAGCGGCGGTTTACTCTTTCATCACATCTTGCAAAATTTTGTTGGACAAATGCAGATGTAATTGTGTTAAAGACTTTCGATCCTTATGCTTATCTTCATCTGTTAATGTCGAAGGCATCTTATCTATCCCTAGCAAGGCATCCTCCAGATCCATCTGCGCACGAACTGCTTGCATCTTAATCTGCCACAATGCAAATTTGGTGTTGCGATCCAACAGCCGAATTTCATACTTCAAAGATGCCATTACCATGATCGAGATGAACAACCCGAAAGCTCTGATACCAATTTGTGAAAAAAATAAAAACTCACAAAGATTTTACATGAAAACCCTTTCAGGAAAAAACCATGGGCAGAGGAGAAGAAAATTCACTATGTCGAATTCGAATAATTACAAGATGAATAGACTATGTCTATTTATAGGCTTGTAAAGCCATATTCTAGTAAGACTAAAACACCTTATTCTAATCAATATCAAATAGATAGAATTTAATAAGATTTAAAAAACCTTATTCTAAAATAAAATAAAAGAAGTATATGGATTCTTCTTTTATTTTATTTTACCACTGTATTTTATTTAAATAAGGATTCGAGTCACTTAATTCTAACATAAGCGTATATCACATTTCTTACCAATAATATCATATAGATTTCATCTGCTTCAATGAATGATTAATTAATATAAATCATTGACCATTCTATTCTAAGAATGAACAATTAGCAACATTTTGAATCATCCATCTTCTTATCTATTTGCCAATAATGACAATAGGTTTCATTTTCATAATTGTTATGTATTGCTATATTCGCTTCGAGGAATGGAGTAGAATCAGTGGAACGAATAACTCGTTATTTTAATTGGCCATAAGAATGCACGAGATAAATTGAAAATACTTTTAAAATCATTTTCACAAGAGCTTTGCATCATCAATTAACTAGAATGAAATAGTCAAGTCATGCATGGAGTTTATTGTAAACCAAATGTATGGATAAAACTGAAATCTAAAATATCATATATGATATAATGCTAGTATTAGAAAAAAATTCATAAACCATTGTAGACATGCATGGAATTTACTTCAAAATACATTTCATGTTCACTAAAACCTTTACATTTATAATTGATCATATCATTTCTCTAAATAATTAACAAATGGAATAATATAAAGCATATGACCTACCTTTAACAGCTCTACAAAAGTAACAAGTTTCTTAGGGTTGTTCAGTAGAAAAAATATAAGTCGTTTACAAAAGTAAACCACAAGAGTTTTTTTATGCTTCTTATCAAACAACAATCGATTAATACAAATGAGGTCCATAGAAAGGCCAATGGCCAAATTAATATAATAATTTTCATTTTTTTAATTTATGAAAATGTTTTTGACCAAAATAATTCAAGAATTGAAAATGACAATAACTTTATATTAGAATCAACTCAAAAATCAATTTAGACATTCTTCAAAATTGTCTTTAGAACTATGCATGTATTAGTATTCAAAAATTTCAAATTATAACCAAATTAAGAAAAGACATTAGAGGAACGTAATCTATATTTGAACCAAATCAAATATAAACAACCATAAAATTCATTGGTTTATCAATACAAATTTGCCTACTAAATATGTTTTAGTCAAATATATTATTTAATTATAGAACATATTGTTTGACATTGAGTCTTGATGATTTTATCAAAAAGTAAGCCAATAAAGCTCCAGTAGTAGACTTTGAATCCAATCAAAATTCATCAATAACAAAATTTCAAAATAACTTATATGATACTAATACACCCCAATGTTAAGAACAATGAATCAAAATTATATCGATATCAAAATCCAAAAATATATGTTGTCTAGAATTTAGAATATATATATTCAAATTGAAACCATCAAATAAACACATAAAATAATTAGTTTAATGATAACTGAGAACTGATGCAAAGTCACATATAATGATGAACCTTAGGCCTGGATTAATAAAAATGATTGATAAAATTATGGATCGTTATTTACAAATCTATCGATTTATAACATTAAAATTAATCTATTATCATTCAAACATAATCACCAAGCAATTATCAAATAGCATATATTAACAAAAATAATTTTTATGTACAAAAATCTAGGTACATATAAGAATGTGATGTGATAAGTAAATTTACCTAAATTTCTTATCTTCTACTAAAGTTTCAATAGCACAGCAAGCAATTCATAAAATTACTTTTGATCAAAATCTATATTGAGATCAAATCTTTTACCATCCTTAAAATATAAAAATAAAATAAAATAAATAAAATCAACATAATTATTCAAGACTTTTAAAAAATTCCAATATGAAACTTTACATAAATACTCTCAGCAAAATTTTTTGCATTTTGTGTCTAAAGCTTCAAATGAAAAATTATGGAGAATAAGTCTGATATTTAATAAAAAAGAATTTTACTTCTAAGCTAGACTGTGCTGATAATTTATTATAGAACTAACATAATTATAGTAAGAATAAGAGAGGAGTAGACACAAAAGTGAAAGGATAAACCTACTTTCTTTCTTTTTTCAATAAGCTTGTACATGCTCTCTATTTATAGGACCTCAATCACTATAGGTTACAAGTTTATAATACAAGTTTTGGAGTTTGATTGAATGTTGATTCTCTTTTCTTTTACTATTTAATTGTATCATTCCAGTAACGTCTAAAGTGTTGGTAAATTATACTTGTAAATGTTACTAGCTCTTTGTGCATATATAAAACACAACACAAAGATATGAAAAGTAAAACAAATTACTAACATATAATGATTTATACATTAAGCTAATGTTGTTGCAGACTTCTGGAAATTGTATATTTTTATGTCCTCCATTCAGGTTAATAAGAAAAAGGGAAAAAGGAGAGAAAATGAACCAAGGATCTATGCATATAATCTAAAGTCTAGCACAAAGCACCATTACTACAAAATTTCCTCCAAAGTTTCTAAATCTTTCCTTTAATGGAAGAGATGAAACCTTTGATTCTACCCCATTCCGCCTCAACAGTCTTCTCCTCCTCCTCAGCAGCCTTGGCCTTGGCCTCATACTCTGCCAATTCCTTTCCCAATGCTTCCAACTCCTTTTTCATTTTCTGGCAAGTTCTGAATATCCCCATTCGTTCGGCCAACAGGGCAGCAAATTCTGATTCGATTTCCTTGTATCTGATTAGATTACGATCCAAATCACGAGTAATAGTCTGCTTCATAGATTCCTTTGCAAGAAGGTGATTCTTGCCCTGCATTGCTTTAGCTGCTTGGCTAACTAATTCTTTCAAGCTTTGCTCCATGCCCAACAACTCGTTTTTTTGCTCAATTGTAAGGGCGGTAGACGAACAATCAAAACTAGCTAGTATCTTGAACGCCTGCTTAAGTGAAGAAAGCTCCCGAGAGCCGTAGAAATGAACAGGGGTCATATCCAAGGCTTTCTCTAATGTAGCCAGTGCTTCCTTCGCTTCTTCTTGAGAAAAAACAATGTTAGAGTTGGAAAGCTCAGACTCCAAGCTAGTGAAGAATGTGTTCATATCTTCCTCGGTAGGATCTTCAGGTTCAAAAGCCTGCAATGGCGGCAAAGAAAGCAATAATAGAGATACATAGATGCATTATTATTAACAACTAATTTGGCTGACTTACCACACTCTCCTCGGAAGACTGAGTTGATGAATCAGCTTCATCGGTCTTTTGACTATCCGAGTCAGTTTTCATCATCAATTCATGTGAGATCAAACCCTCAGTCCTATCAGTAGAGACGTAGGCTTCAAGTAAGCATGCATCATTGAAGAGATAGCCTCTTTTAGGGTCATGTAATTCGCTTAAAGCTAACAATGAAGCGAAGCCCAAAATAGCGTTATTGGCCTTGAACTCTGCCGCACCATCTGCCGAAAGCGAGTCTCTATCATCACTAACCACTTGAAAATAAACTGCCCTAACACCATACCATGACCATCTTTGTATGAACATAAATAGAAAAATATTCACAAAGGGAAGAAAGCAGTATGTGTGGAGATAAGTATATTCAATTCTTCAGAATCAAATAACTATGCCTCCATTAAATACAGTAAAAAGGAGAGCCATAACTATTACCCATAGTGATTAGATGTGTTTCGTAAACTCATTAACTAAGAATAAACATAAAAAAGCTGATCCT
This sequence comes from Gossypium hirsutum, assembly GCF_007990345.1. NCBI lineage: Eukaryota > Viridiplantae > Streptophyta > Magnoliopsida > Malvales > Malvaceae > Gossypium > Gossypium hirsutum. The sequence goes on from NC_053433.1 coordinate 108,608,327, forward strand.
TTGTTTTGTAGAAATGTTATTGGTTCAAAAAAAAAAAACCTTTCGTAATGGAAAGTTCACGATCGAATTGATTGATGACTGCAAATCCAAATTGGGCATATCTACTCCATCCCGAAAGCAAAGTAGCTGAATCTGCAACTTCTAAAAAAATTGACAAAAAATCCACTTTGTTCCCCTTCGGGTAGATTCTAAGTCGCCTGCCAAATAAGTTTGCAAATCTAAGTTCGGTATATAAAATGCAAACAAAAGCATAACCAACAAGAAGAAGATCAGAGTTACTATTTGTTGCCATCAACAGTGAAATTTTCAGAAGAGAGCATTCCGTCTTTAATACTGGAGAAATTCTCGATCCTCCATGTGACCTTCGTTATTAGTCCATTAACACCCATAGAGTTGGACTGGCTATGAAGTGCAGTCAAAGTTTCAACCCTCCATGTGACCTTCGTTATTAGTCCATTAACATCCATAGACTTCAATTTTCAGTAGACCGTTCCTCCGTAGGATTAGAGAATTCGGGAAACCAAAACAAAATGGATGGGGAAAGATTTAGAAAAACTGCACTCAAAATCCTTTAGTTCCCCGTGAACCGAAAAATTAAGTAATAAATTTAAGTTATGATTTGATTTTTTTTTTAATTTTTCGAAACTGAGAGAAAATTTCATTAATGTAAGTATGATATCTTTAAATCACTCACAGAAAAATCCCTGGAAAAGCTAAAGAGATTTCTTTCACAATTAATTAATAACAATTATCAATTTTGTTTCAATTTCCAATAATATATCAATTCAAAAAAACATTAATTCCTTTTATAAAAGAACGTTAATTTATTAATATAAATTAAAAATTACCAATTTTAACATTAATTAAGTAAAAACATTTTTTTTTGCTGCTCTATTTTTTAAAAAAGAGTTAAAATTTCAGAGCTGTGTTTTTAAATTTATATAATATATACTTTTCATCAATTGAAAAATTAAGTGTTGAATTTAAATTATAAAATATATTTTGAATATTAATTAAAATTAAATATAGAATATAATTAAATTATTTGATAAATATAAAATTTAAATTATTTTTTTTAATTTTTTACTTTATTTTTTAAAAAATATCTTAAAGAATAATATAATTTTTAAAAAGTAAAATAAAATAAATTGAAAAGAATAAGTGATTAATAAATTCTTATCTTCTTATCAGTTATCTTGCCTTTTTATAAAAAAAATTCTCCGATGATTTTTATTATATATTATCGTTTTAAATTAAAAAAATTAAATTGCTGAAAATGTTGTTTAAAAAAATAGAGCTGATTTCCATTTTCTTTTTTCTTTTTTTTGAAAATAAAGACTGAGCTTTCATTCATTTAGAATATAAAAACCAAAACCTAAGCAATTAACGTCTGGGCTCAGGATCAAATAAGAACATAAATAAATGAAAGGCCTTGCCTTTTAACTATAGGAAAGAGCCCAATCCTTGAAAAGAAAAACAAAAAAGAAACAGGAAACCTAGTGCAGAACTAAAATATTTGGAGAAAATAGAAACTAATTAATACATCCAGTCAAATCAAACGACAGCCTAGCTAGCAATCATCGATCCTCTCATTCTGTCAATAGCTATACCGATTCCAAGATAGCTTTTCAAAGATTTTCCAACTTTCAGCTATCATGACTTTTCATTTCCCCATTTCAAGAGCAAATCAATCTGGTTCTTCTCTCCATCTACCTTCCAGATCTATTGTGTTATGACTCCTCCTTTCTCTAACCAGGTAAGATGCTTCCGTTTTCTCTAATGCTCCTTTCACTAGGTTATTTGCTTGGACATTCTCCGATCTAGGAATAAACTGTAACGCCCCGATTTTTAGGCCTAGAAGTATTGGGCCTTGAGTCTGGGATCGGATAGAAGACGGCCCGAATAATTTGGATATTATTATTATTTTTATTATTATTTCGTATATTTAGTGTAGTAATTAAATAAATTACGAAGGGTTACGGTGTGGAGAAAAGGTCCAAAGCTCGGCCTATAGCTTTAGCAAAATCTTAAATTTTGCCTCATAAGGAAATCTGGGCATAAGGCCTTATAAATAAATTGGGCAAGACTGGGCATGAAGAAGCGTACCTGGCCTAGTGGCCTAGTGGTTAGCATGCTAGGCAGTGGGAAGGAGAGTTGGGGTTCGACTCCCAGCATGTGCAAAAGTGTTTTATTTTTCTTTATATCAGGGAACAACACAGGGAAGCCTTATATATAGTTGGGGTTAAAAGGTAACACAAAGGGAAGCTCGGTCTAGTGGCAGAGGCGCTGGGAGTGTGGTATAGTGCCTAGGTTCGAGGGTTGGCGCACGTAAAGGCTTGTTTTTATTCTAGAAGCCAGGTCACACTAAAGTAAGGTTTAAGAATATTTGCGACCGAGTTATGCTACAAGGACGCTTGTGGCGCAGTGGCAATAGGGTGCTAGAAGTTCCACAAGGGCATGGGTTCTAGTCCAGGTGCAGGTATGTTTTAAGTTTATATTTTTAAAATGAACGAGACTTCAGCAGGTAACCTTTAAGGTAAAATGTGACGGTATTTTGTTGAAAGCGAATGCGCGTCCCAGTGGCTAGCAGTGTGCTGAACAACCTGGAGGTCTCAGATTCGAGCAGCATTACGTGCAAGAGAGTGCTTCTTTTTGCTGTACGCACATGGGAAGGGCCGTACGGGATTGAAACTCTACCAGCAACAGGAGGAGTCGGCTGAGCGGTGGCCTGCTGCTAAGCAGTGAAGAGTTTGAATTAAATTCAAACTTTGAATTTGGCCATGAATTAAGGAGTTAAGGAAGGAATTAAAATTGGAAAAGGACTTTTGTGCCTATTTAAGCACCTATTCGGGCATAAGCATGAGGTGCCGATTGCTTTTATTTTGGGGGGCCTTCATGAGTTATATCCTTCTTGGAGGTTTGGGCTATTTTTTTTAGTGTGGTAGCTAATTCTCTCCTTTTCTATTTTCTTTCCTCGAAGCCAAATTCTATTTAAAACAATTTTTTCTTCTCAAATATTGGTTGCCGATTACTCATTTGGTTGAAACCATATCTCATTTCCTTTTAATCTTTCAAAAGACCGAACCTCTAATCTTACATCTCTTCCTCTACTGATTGTCTCTTCGATGGTAAACTTATCGTCACCTATTTTTCTTTTAGATCGCAATATCCATATTCTAGGATAGATCCAAAAGCCGAAAAGCTTCATATTTTAGTGATTCAAGAATTAATATTTAGATATATTTTCCACGCACGTTTAAGTTAGATTCACAACGGATCTGAGGTAGTAAGGTATTTGGAACGTTCTTCAACGAGTAGATCTCTTGTGAGGATTAAAGGCTGCCGATCGAGGAGTGTGTGAAAAGCTTGAATCATCGGAGTGACTAAATCTTAGTCATCAATTTCGGTAAAGGAGAAATCGCGAAGGAGATCTCGTCAAGGAATATTGCAAATCAAGTGTGTAAACGACACCCACTCCTAGACTAGATCGGCAAAAGCTGAAAAGTCGAAATGCCGAAAAGCCGGCATCTTGTGAACTTGCGAGCGTGCGAGCGCTCGTGAGGTGGTTTGGTTGTTAAATTTTGGTAATCACAAGCAGTATAAATGCAGAGTGCGCAATTTCGTGCACTTCGGTATATTTGGGCTTAATGGGCCGAAAATAGGTTAGTGGGCTAACGAGCCCAATTCGGTAAAAACGTTCGGTAAGTGTTTTTGTTAATGCGTTAATGGTTATAATATGTATGTAAACTCTAGAATAGTAAATTTTACTAAAATACCCCTAAGTATGGAAATTACCATTATACTCCTGGGTGCAAAATGACCGTTATACCCCTAGGGTCAATTTTGATCGAAATGCACGATATTCTGATTCTGTTGTTGTATGTCATGACATGTATATCTGTTGCATGGGATTTGGGTTATGTTATGGAGGAAGAACCCGTTCTGGTGGCTGTGCCACATATTCTGATATAAGCAGCTTTGTTGCGGATTATAGTTAGTGCCACAACCGGTGCTAACACTGTAAGTGTAGGGATGTCCTGGGTGATTTATTCCCCACAGGAAGTGTAGGGATGGACGGAGGCAAGTGCAGGGTTGGATGGGGTTATCATGCATTAATCATATAAGACTGTTTTATTATGGGTCAACTGTATTGAAATGGGCCCAACTGTGTTAATATGGGCAAGGCCCAATATATCTCGACTTGTAATAGGGCTACGGCCCAGATTAATACTGATATGGGCTAGGCCTAATATACTCTGATACTGTAAGGGGCTATGGCCCAGATTAATATTGATATAGGCTAAGGCCCAGTTAACACTGATTTCTGAATAGGGCTTAGGCCCAATAAAGCTTGAATTGATTTGGGCTCTGGTTGGGATACTTTACACACTGAGTTTTCCAAATTCACCCCCTTTCTCTTTCATCCTTGCAGGTGAGCCTTAGTTGGTAGACTTGGAGCTGGGATGGATTCAGAGTGGCCATGAAGATTAGCTTCCTTTTAAATTTCGCATTTATTTTTGATTATTTCTATTTTGGTTAAAGCTGTAATAAGCCCGCTCTATTATTTTTATTTTGGGTTTTTAAATTACTTAAATCGTTTTCAACTTGAGATTCACATCACTGAAATTGATTCCTTAAAATTGGTTTGCTTTAGGGCACGTTTTATAAAAGTTACTTATTTTTAAAATATCACGATAACTGAGCAAAGCTTCCGTAACGTAAATGTTTTCAAAGGAAATAAATATTTTAAATAGACTTAAACTTAATTTGTTGTTCGTGGACAAGTAATAAGCTTAAAGTGTGGCAATGGATTTGTGCATGTCTAGGATTGGATCATGGAAGAGCTAGGTACTTAAGTAGTCTAATTGACTCACCTCCTCTTTTCTTTAATCCTACTTGGTGCATAGTATCCATTCACTTTAAGCCATAACAAAGAAGGTTGGATTTTTCGATACTTAACTGTTTTTAAAATAACATGTTTCTACCACTACAAAGGTTTACAAGTTTTCAAAGTTTCCCATAAGATTTTACAAGGTTGTTAACAATATTTTGATTATTACAATGAATCACGTTTTGGAAAAAAAATAAGGCTAAGGTTTTATACAAGTTTAAACGGTAAAAGTTTCTAAACATCAAGAAGGGTTTTCAATGAAAACATGGTTTTCGAAAAACACTTCAATGTGACACGCCGGATTTGGTCGTAATGTCTGGGTCGAGTTTGGGATGTTACATTTAGTGGTATCAGAGCCCGGTTGCAACAACTCGAATGTGGATCGGGTCCGAACATTTTTTATAAAATTTTGAAATCTAGTTCTACGGAAAAACACTAAAATCAATTTTATGGAAATAAAAACACTAAAATCAATTTTATGAAAATGTTAGAAAATTCTTTTAAATTTTGTTTCAAAGTGCACAAAGAATAAATTTGAAATTCTGATTTCTGAATAAGTGGCACACTGAATCCCCGGCACCAAGTCTATAAGTACATTTTCTGAACTTTACTAAGTATCTGTTATATTACTGAGACTTTGCTATGACATTGTAGTTGGACCTATATTGAGACTATAAGATTGAGACTGTAGTTAGGCTGAGATTTGCGAAAGCGAACTCTGAAACTTTATATGTGCATAAAACATCTGTAATAAACACTGAAATACTAAGCTATTCCATAAAATTCGCATGGTTGTTACTGGAATTAGAGTGCGCAGTTGAAGCATAGTGGTTTGACTTGAGTAATACGGTTGGTTGATAGTTTAAAATTTCGAGGCGAAATTAATTTAAGGGGAGTAGAGTTGTAACGCCCCGATTTTTGGGCCTGAAAGTATTGGGCCTTAAGTCTAGGATCGGGTAAAAGACGGCCCGAATAATTTGGATATTATTATTTTTATTTTTATTATTATTTCGTATGTTTAGTGTAGTAATTAAATAAGTTATGAAAGGTTACGATGTGGAGAAAAGGTCCAAAGCTCGGCCCATAGCTTTAGCAAAATTTTTAAATTTTGCCTCTTAAGGAAATCTGGGCATAAGGCCTTATAAATAAATTGGGCAAGACTGGGCATGAAGAAGCGTACCTGGCCTAGTGGTTAGCATACTATGTAGTGGGAAGGAGAGCTGGGGTTTGACTCCTAGCATGTGCAAAAGTGTTTTATTTTTCTTTATATCAGGGAACGATGCAGGGAAGCCTTATTTCTAGTTGGGGTTAAAAAGTAACACAAAGGGAACCTTGGTCCAGTGGCAGAGGCGCTGGGAGTGTGGTATAGTGCCTAGGTTCGAGGGTTGGCGCATGCAAAGGCTTGTTTTTATTCTAGAAGCCAGGTCGCACTAAAGTAAGGTTTAAGAATAGTTGCGACCGAGTTATGCTACAAGGACGCTTGTGGCGTAGTGGCAGTAGGGTGCTAGGAGTTCCACAAGGGCACGGGTTCTAGTCCAGGCGCAGGTATGTTTTAAGTTTATATTTTTAAAATGAACCGGACTTCAAATAGGTAACCTTTAAGATAAAATGTGACGGTATATTGTTGAAAGCGAACGCGCATCCCAGTGGCCAGCAGCGTGCTGGGCAATCTGGAGGTCCCAGGTTCGAGCAGTGTTACGTGCAAGGGAGTGCTTCTTTCTATGCGGTGGAGAGTATGAATTAAATTCAAACTTTGAATTTGGCCATGAATTAAGGAGCTAACGAAGGAATTAAAATTGGAAAATGACTTTTGTGCCTATTTAAGCACCCATTCGGGCATAAGCATGAGGTGCCACTTTTATTTTGGGGGGCCTTCATGAGTTATATCCTCCTTGGAGGTTTAGGATTTTTTTTAGTGTGGTAGCCAATTCTCTCCTTTTCTATTTTCTTTCCTCGAAGCCAAATTCTATTTAAAACAACTTTTTCTTCTCAAATATTGGTTGCTGATTACCCTTTTGGTTGAAACCATATCTCCTTTCTTTTTAATCTTTCAAAATATCGAACCTCTAATCTTACATCTCTTCCTCTACTGATTGTCTCTTCGATGGTGAACTTATCGTCACCTATTTTTCTTTTAGATTGCAATAGCCATATTCTAGGGTAGATCCAAAAGCCGAAAAGCTTCATATTTTAGTGATTCGAAAATTAATATTTAGATCTATTTTCCACGCACATTTAAGTTGGATTCACAACGGATCTGAGGTAGAAAGGTATTTAGAACGTTCTTCAACGAGTAGATCTCTTGTGAGGATTAAAGGCTGCCGATCGAGGAGTGTGTGAAAAGCTTGGATCATCGGAGTGACTAAATCTAGATCTAATCATCAATCTCGGCAAAGGAGAAATTGCAAAGAAGATCTCGACAAGGAATATCTCAAATCAGGTGTGTAAACGACACCCACTCATAGACTAGATCGGCAAAAGCCGAAAAGCTGAAATGCCGAAAAGCCGGCATCTTGTGAACTTGCGAGCGTGCGAGCGCTCGTGAGGTGGTTTGTTTGTTAAATTTTGGTAATCACAAGCGGTATAAATGCAGAGTACGCAATTTCGTGCACTTCGGTATATTTGGGCTTAATGGGCCGAAAACGGGTTAGTGGGCTAACGGGACCAATTCGGTAAAAACATTCGGTAAGTGTTTTTTGTTAATGTATTAATGGTTATAATATGTATGTAAACTCTAGAATAGTAAATTTTACTAAAATACCCCTAAGTATAGAAATTACCATTATACCCCTAGGTGCAAAATGACCGTTACACCATTAGGGTCAATTTTGACCAAAATGCATGATATTTTGATTCTGTTGTTGTATGCCGTGACATGTATATCTGTTGCATGGGATCTGGGTTATGTTATGGAGGAAGAACTCGTTCTGGTGGCTGTGCCACATATTTTGATATAAGCAGCTTTGCTGCGGATTATAGTTAGTGCTGCAACCGGTGCTAGCATTGTAAGTGTAGGGATGGCCTGGGTGATTTATTCCTCACAGGAAGTGTAGGGATAGACGGAGGCAAGTGCAGGGTTGGATGGGGTTATCATGTATTAATCATATTAGACTGTGTTTGTGATGGGCCAACTGTATTGAAATGGGCCCAACTGTGTTAATATGGGCAAGGCCCAATATATCTCGACTTGTAATAGGGCTACGGCCCAGATTAATACTGATATAGGCTAGGCCCAATATACTCTGATACTGTAAGGGGCTATGGCCCAGATTAATATTGATATGGGCTAAGGCCCAGTTAACATTGATTTCTGAATAGGGCTTAAGCCCAGTAAAGCTCGAATTGATTTGGGTTCTGGTTGGGATACTTTACACACTGAGTTTTCCAAACTCACCCCCCTTTCTCTTCCATCCTTGCAGGTGAGCCCTAGTTGGTAGACTTGGAGCTGGGTGGGATTCAGAGTGGCCACGAAGATTAAATTTTTGGTTTTTAAATAAGTTTCAATTAGCTTTCTTTTAAATTTCGCATTTATTTTTTATTATTTCTATTTTGGTTAAAGTTGTAATAAGGCCGTTCTATTATTTTTATTTTGGGTTTTTAAATTACTTAAATCATTTTCAACTTGAGATTCACATCACTTAAATTAATTCCTTAAAATTGGTTAGTTCTAGGGTGAATTTTATAAAAGTTACTTATTTTTAAAATATCACGATAACCGAGCAAAGCTTCCGTAATTTTATAAAAGTTACTTATTTTTAAAATATCACGATAACCGAGCAAAGCTTCCGTAACGTAAATGTTTTCAAAGGAAATAAATATTTTAAATAGACTTAAACTTAATTTGTTGTTCGTGGACAAGTAATAAGCTTAAAGTGTGGCAATGGATTTGTGCATGTCTAGGATTGGATCATGGAAGAGCTAGGTACTTAAGCAGTCTAATTGACTCACCTCCTCTTTTCTTGAATCCTACCTGGTGCGTAGTATCCATTCACTTTAAGCCATAACAAAGAAGGTTGGATTTTTTGATACTTAACTGTTTTTAAAATAACATGTTTCTGCCACTACAAAGGTTTACAAGTTTTCAAATTTTCCCATAAGATTTTACAAGGTTGTTAACAATGTTTTGATTATTACAATGAATCACGTTTTGGAAAAAAAATAAGGCTTAGGTTTTATACAAGTTTAAACGGAAAAAGTTTCTAAACATCAAGAAGGGTTTTCAATGAAAACATGGTTTTCAAAAAACACTTCAATGTGTCACGCCGGATTCGGTCGTAACGTCTGGGCTGGGTTTGGGGTGTTACATAAACTAGAAGAAAACATCTTGAAACCTGACGCTTTTGATCTGAATATCTCGAATGATCGCTCCAATAATGGATTTATCCACTTTCTCCGATTTATATTTCTTAATAACTGTTTTCGAGTTTCCCTTTAATATTACTGTAGATAAATCTATTTTTGTTGCTAACTTGATGGCCTCTAACCCTGCATAAGCTTCGGCTATGAATGAGGATGAGATATTTTCATGGAGAGTCATCTTTGAAGCTTTAAACACCCCCATCTGGTCCGGAACCACTACCCCCGAAGCCGATCGAAGATTTTTCCCATTGAAGGCTGCATCAAACAGTACTGTTGCTCTCGATGTCTGTCCTATCTGGCTGTGGGTGTTTCTGGAAATAAATGTGAGTTTCTTATCTCTGATCCCTTCCAGTTCGGCCAAATAGCTTCTTATTTTCTCAACTAGATCTCGTACTGAAATGGATTTCCTTTCATGGACAAACTAATTCCTTGAGCTCCATAAGAGCCACAATGTACAGTAAAATATCTTGCACTGTTCCTTGGTACCTCTTGTAAAAAACCAGGTAAGCCATTCATCAATATTTTGAACCAGATGGGGTATACCCCAAGAGAGATTAAGGCTTGACCATATTTCTCTGACTGCAAGACACTGTTGAAAGACATGAAGGCTGTGCTCTTCTCCAACACCACAGCAGGGGCACATGGTGCTGTTAGCCACCCTCTTGCAGCTTAGATTAACCATTGTAGGGATGAAATTCCAGTAGATCCGCCAAACCAGTATTGTAATTTTTGTTGATAGCTATATGTCCTATAGTTTTCTAAAGAAATTTTTAGTTTCGGTCTATAATAAATAACTAGTATGATCCATGCTAGCACATTGTAATAGTTTATAGGCGCTTCGTATTGAAAAACACCAGAAGGTGCCTCTTTCCACACTTGGAAATCTTCATGCTCCGCTTCTGCTAAGGGGATCTGCAAGATCTTTATGGCAGTTTTCGTATGAAATGTACTATTCACTAACTCCCTTTTCCATGGTCTAGTTGAACTATTGATTAGATCCATTGCAAATCTCCATTTTCTTCTCTATTTTTCCAGCCCACTATATCACTCCCTGGAATCCAGTAGTCGTTCCAAATAGAGATCTCAGAGCCTTTTCCTACTCTCCAACCTATCCCATCTTGAAGTAAACCCTTTGTTGCCTAGATGCTCTTCCAAGTAAATGAAGGTAATTTTCCCAACTGCGTATTTAAAAAATTTGAATGTGGGAAATATTTGGCTTTAAAAAAACTATAGCTAATAATGAATTTGGACAGCTAAATAGGCGCCAACCCTACTTGGCTAATAACGAAATATTAAATTGGCAAAAATTTTAAAAATCCAAGCCACCATAATCTTTCAGGAAGCACATATTTTTCCACGAACACCAATGAATTCCCTTTTTACCCAGAAATTAGCTATTATACTTTCTATTTCAGTACAAAATAATTTTGGTAACAAAAAACACGACATCGCATATGTAGGAATAGCTTGTAAAATAGCCTTAATCAATACTTTTTTGCCACCTTGAGACAGAAATCTGATACTCCAGTTATCAATACGCTGCTTGAGTCAATCTTTCAAGACTTGAAAAGACTCCTTTTTCCTCCTACCCACTATGCTCGGCAGACCTAAATACCTCTCCAGATCAGTTGAACTCCTAACTCCAAGCTAGTCAACCATCGATTGTCTATCATCCTCTGATGTATTTCGACTGAAAAAGATAGTTAATTTATCAAAATTTATACATTGACCCGATCTTCTTCTGTATTTCCGTAGAATATCCTTAATTACCCGCGCCCCCGTCTTGTTGCTTTACCAAATAAAATGCAGTCATCTGCAAAAAGTAAATGGGACACTTGTGGGCCATTTCTACTCACCTTAACCCCTTTGAAGATCCCATCTCTTATTATTAGCCTCATCAAACTTGATAGACCCTCTCCACAAATTAGGAATAAGAACGAGCTCAGTGGATCTCCTTGACGAAGTCCCCTAGATGGATAAAAATTCTCCTATTCATTCCATTCACCACAACCGAATAGGAAACAATAGATATACATTTCATAATGGAATTCATCCATTTTTGAGCAAATCACATTCTCCTCATAACCTGCCCAACAAACTTCCATTCCACTCTGTCATAAGCCTTACTCATGTCTAACTTGTTTGCCATGTAATCCTTTTACCCCAGTCTCTTCTGTTTCAGCAAATGAAGAATTTCATATGCTAGCAATATATTATCCGAAATGAGTCTTCTTAGAACAAAAGCACTCTGCGTTTCGTCAATACATTTATGTATAACTCTCATAAATTTGTTTGCAATAGCTTTTGCCAGTATTTTATAGAAAACATTGCATAAGCTAATAGGTAGGAACTGTTTCATATTAGACGGGTTAATAGTGTTCGAAATAAACACTATATGCGTTAAGTTGATAGAGCTGACCTCCATATCTTCATTCAATAAGTGTAAGCAATAGGAAACAACATCATTCCCAACAATCTCGCAGCATCTTTGATAGAATAGGGCTGGAAATCCATCTTCCTCTGGTGCCTTTGTGGGTCCCATTTCAAATAGTGTCTCTCAAACTTCCTCTCTAGTATATGGCGCTGTAAGCTTCATATTATCTTCTTTGGTAATACAATGGTTTATCCCTATGAGTAAGTGTTCATTACCCATAGTATCTTCTTTGGCGCTGTATGTCTTCCGTTTCACCTCCACTTTCATTTTGTAACTTATCAATTCGATTCCACTTCCGTCTCTGTGTAGCCTGGCTATCAAAAAATTTTGTATTCCTATCACTGAATTTTAGCTAGTTCAAACGAGCCCTTTGCTCCCAGTAAAATTCATCTTTTTCAATTTCAAAGTTCAACTGAATCTTTGTATCAATCAACTCAGCCAAATTCTTATCGTCCCTTTCAGCTTCTACTAATTTTGATAATTTTTTAGTTAAGAACTGTTTTCTCCATTTACTTTTTGTTTTTATCTGTCCTGTCTAAATTTTCAAACCTATTTGTAAAAAATCCAGCTTCTTCAGTAAGTTTCCAGCTGCCATCCTTTATAGCCACTTGACCTCAGCATCGAAAAAAGTTTCCAATATCTACCAGGCTTCAAATTTAAAACCATTTCCTATCCGCCTATCATCTTCTCTTTTTATGACGAGTAAAAGAGGACAATGATCTGAAAAAGACTGAACCAGGTGCTGAATTTTTGCCCCGGGAAACATCAGCATCCAATGTTCATTTGCCACCCTCTATCGAGACGTTCTTGGATGTTTGTCTATGGTAAATTTCCTCTCTCCCATGTAAACCACCTACCGAAAAACCCAATGACATGTAGCCGACACTCTTCTAATGTTTTTTTGGAAATATTTCATCCATCTTTCATTTCTAGGTAGACCTCCCTTCTTCTCAAACTCGTACATAATTTTATTAAAATCCCCGTACACAAACCAAGGGATCTCATCATCATGATAAAGATTTTTCAAAGTAGTCTACAAGTCTTCTCTGTCGTGGGCGTATGGGGTACCATAAAACCCTGTAAATTGCCATTTGTCTTTAATTTCAATATCTTCTACTATTACATCAATATGTCTTTTGGAAAAACTTTGGAGTGCTATATTTTCTCCATGCCAAACACAATCTTCCTCTAGTACTGTCCGTATCCACCTCAATACCATTTACATAACCACAGCTCCTTCTAACTCTCTCCATTTCAACTCTGCACAGTTTTGTCTCTATAAAGAATACAACTTGGGGATTAAAAATCTTCAGTATATATCGAAGTCTTCGAATTGTCCATGATTTCCCCAAACCACAGACATTTCAACTTAAAATTTTCATTACGATCGGTCGACTGACCTCTTGGTAGCCGCCAATAATAAGTGATTTTGATCCCCCATTCTCCTGTTTCTTGACAATATCTTGTTGACCTCTTCTTTTCCTGATGAATCGTCTCTTTCCCTCCTGGACCTCTTTTTCCCTTCCTCTCCTAATAAGGTTGTATCTTCTAGATCGTGATCCATCGTAGTACGGAACTGATCTAATAGAAAATCTTTCTTCCCTTTGTCAAACCCTAATGAGCCTCCTTCTAAATTAACTCCAAGGATTAGATCTATATTCTGTACACCAATCTTTTTATTTTTTGCCATCCGATGTCTGTTTCCTATATTACCAACGTTTTCTTCAATACCACCCATTATGCCATCATCATCTTCATGTAGCCAAATACTTTTCATGGCTAGGGCTCTCCAGGATTGAGTTCGAAGAGATAAATCCTATCCCATTTCAATAACCTCTACTCCAAGTGACATCTTTACTTCACAAAAAGAATTGATATGACCCAATCGTCCACAATAAAAGCAAAACAGTGATAATAGTTCATATTTTAAGTTGACATATGAGCGTCTCCCATAAAATAGAATATGTTTCTTTCTTTTTAGAGGACGTCTAACATCAAGTTGAACTTTAACCCTCATGAAATTTCTATTCTCCTTCCCCAATTTTGATCCGTCATATTCTAAAAAGACACTGATAAAATTCCCCATCTGTCTTGCCAAATTCTCAAAGAATAGACTAATTGGAACATCATGGATCTGTACCCAAAAAGGTGTCATAACTAACGGCACTTGTAATGGATCCTTCCCCCACTGTAGTTTATAGAGAAGCAGTAGATGATTATTAAAAGTCCAAGGAGAACCTTTAAGAACCCTCTCCAAATCCATAATGTGGAAAAATTAGAACAAATACCTTTTTTCCCCCAGATCTCGGATCTGAACTCTCCGAACCGGGTGCCACAAGTTCGCCAAAATACTCTTCATTACTGGAAAATGGATGATACTGGCTGTCAAAAAATAACCCACTAATTGAAAACTCTCCCCCGTTCCTTCTCTGCGCAGATCTGGTTGTATTTGAAAAACTTCGTCTTCTTCTTCATTTATTGAAAGTTGATCCATATCTTAATTTATTGAAAGTTGATCCATATCGTTTTCCATTCTTTGCAGGTGTAGATTTCAATCAAACAGAGGGGCCGACTCACAATGAAACAAAACCAACAAAAAACACAAAGCAACCTAACACAAATAGCGAAAAACCTTAACCTCTTGCCAAAGACGGCAGACAGTTTCATTTTCATTTTCTTAGAAATTTGAAATATTTTTTGTACCGAATCAAGTGAAATGAAATTTAAGTCCAGCGAAGTCGGATAAATTTATTTGGGTTAAAGTAAAAAAATAAAACCGGCCATTTTGAAATTTTGTTGACAATATAACTAAATTTCAAGTTAAAAACATAAATACTATATAAATATTTGAAAACAATTTGAAAACAAAATAATTAATATGATAAACTTGATTTGATAATTTACTTGTTTTAAAACAGTTTATTTGATTCACATAAATATTTTTAAAAAATTCAACCTTTAACAAAAATTAATAATTTTAATTTAAAATATAAATATTATTGGTATTTAATTTAATCAAAATATTTAGATAAAGTATTCTATTTTAATAATTAATTAATGGACTTTTACTTTAATAACGACTTTTATATTAACGAGAATAAAAAATAAAAATATTATTATTTGATATTAATGAAAAATAAGATAAAATAGTTAATTAAAAATTATTAAGGATACAAGTGTTTTTCACAATTTGCAATTTTAGAGTTGATATTTTTATAAATAGATAGATAAAAATATTAAATTAAACGTCAGTTACTAAAAAAATACGAACATAAAATAATATTAAATTAAACGTCAGTTATTAAAAAAAATACGAACATAAAATAATATTAAAACATAAGTACATGATACAGAAAAAATAAGTAAAATACAACATAAAGTAGATAATAAAAAACTAACACAAATATGATATGATTGCAACAATGTCTCAAAATCATTGTAATACAAATTACTAGCATATAAAAATTATAAAGAACAAGAAAAGAAAGCATCAATTTAACTGAATAGGCACTAATATTGTTGCATAATCTCAATGTTGCGGATTGTAACACCTCCAACTTAGTTTAAGTTAAAAACGTTAAATTCGATTTCCAAAGTAATATTGTAAAGTCATTCTTTTATTTGCGTTGATTTATAAGGAAATCGCTCTTCTATTTTTAGAAAAAAATTTATTATTTAAAACCGATTTTACTTAATAATTCAATTACAATATTATTATGATGGCATTCTAAAAGACGGTTGTAATTTTTGAAAAAAAATTTTATCAAAAATTTTAAGTATTTTGAAAAGCTGTGAAAAACTTTTTATGACGAATGTTAATTGTCTAAACCATCTAGCATGCAATTATCAGATTTTTAATTAAATATCATGTTAAACATAAATATCTTAAATAATCTTAAACCTATAATCTAAGGGCAGAAAATAATTAATAATTACAACCCACAAATAAAATGATTATAAAAAGCTTTAATGAAAACTTTTACAATAATAAAACAAGCTGCTAATTCCAGGTTCTTTCAATGCTATTTTGAGTCTTAATTTTCTATGTTATCCTAGAGGTTAAGAAAAATGAAGAAAGTTTATAACAATTTAGCGTGAGTTTAAATTATAAATCATTATATATAATTATACAATCAATTAAAGCATTAATTGATAGCATAATAGCGAATTAAACATAACAAATGGAACATATAGTGAACCAATGTATATACTAAAATGAAATATTATAAACAAGATTTTTCGAAACTACTAATCAAATCAATCAAGTCATTGATTATACAATTCAACTAATTCGTCCCGTTCAACTAAATAAAACATGCTAATAATTATAATTCAACACAAAAAAATTATATATGTTATTAAAACATAACTAATACAGAAACAAAAAAAAAACCCACTTTTATTGATAAGGTGTGATTGCTTGTTGTTCAGAAAGAAACTTTAAGCTCTGGTGATTTGTTTTGATAAAGAAATGTTGGCCGACCAAATAAGAATGTCATTTCTTCACCGCAAGCAAGACCTTGTCATAGATGGACAAGGCCTAATACTTAACTCCCAATGCCTTACTGAAGTATGCTATTGGCCGGCCATTTTGTTGCAAAACAGCCCCAACCCCTTGACCACTAGCATCGGTTTCCACACAAAAGGGTTCTTGAAAATTTGGTAATGCAAGAACCGGGGCCTGACAAACGACCTTCTTGAGCTGATCGAAAGCAATTTGTTCCTGCACTATCTATTGCCATGGTACATCATTTTTTAGCAAAACAGTAAGGGGCTTAACCAACAGACCATAACCTCGAAGAAAGCGTTTGTAGTACCCGGAGAGTCCCAAAAACCCTCGCAACTCATTGACTGATGTCAGTGGAGACCAATCTAACACACCATCCACTTTGGTACGATCCATGCTAACCACTCCTTGAGAAATCACGTGGCCAAGGTATTCAACCTGTGTAGCACCAAAAATACACTTGGACTTCTTAGCATAGAGCTGGTTAGACCGCAACACTTGAAGCACCTATTGCAAATGGACTAAATGATCAGCCCACCTTTGTGAATAAACGAGTATGTCATCAAAGAAAACAAGAAAAACTTTCTCAAACAGGACCGAAATATCGAATTCATCAAAGACTGGAAGCTCGATGGAGCATTGGTCAGGCCAAATGGCATGACCAAGAATTCATAATGACCCGTATGAGTTTTAAAAGTTGTTTTGTACACATCTTGCTCATACATTCGAATCTGGTGGTTGCCCGAACGCAAATCCAATTTGGAGAAAAATTGTGCTTGCCCCATTTCATCTAGAAGCTCCTCAATGATTGGAATAGGAAATTTATCTTTGACTGTCAATTTGTTAAGTTGCCTATAGCCCACACACAACCGCCAACTGCCATCCTTCTTTTTGACCATCACCATAGAGATGCGAATGGACTGTTGCTATCCCGAATTATGCCCGCATCTAACATTTCTTGTATCAACTTCTCTATTTCTATTTTTTGAACTGCTGGATATCGATAAGGTCGCACTTTGACAACCTTGGACTCATCCATCAAGGGAATTCGATGATCCTGCAATCGGTTTGGTGGTAAACCTATAGGAAGTTGGAAGATGTCTTCAAAGTTAGCAAGAAGACCTTCCAAATCAAGTGGAAGCTGAGCTAGTTGCATTGTAAGATTAGTCTGATCACAAGAAGTCAGTAACATCGGACACGGGCCATTATCGGCCAAACTTAAGCACTTAGCAAGTTGGTTACTGGAAACAATCTGAAGTGAGCCTGGTACAATACCTTACAACACACAGTCCTGTTCCATGTGTTTAAATTGCATGGTCAAACTGGAAAAATTCCACACAATTGGACTAAGGGATAACAGCCACTGAATGCCAAGCACCAAATCAAACCCTTTTACTGACAAAATTAGAAAATCAGTAGTAATCTGATAACCCTACGTCTCTCATGAAACTGTTCTACATAATCCTTGAGTAGATAGTCGAACCCCATTTCCTACCATTACTCGCAAAGTACTACTCAGCTCCACCACTAAATTCAGCCTTTTATCCACCTTAAGTCGACAAAATTGTGTGTACTCCCAGAATCCACCAACACAACTACTTCAGTGTGGTCAATAACAGCTGAGGAACGCATGGTATTAGGTCCTTGTAAACCCTACAAAGCATACAACGACAACACGGGACTCTCCGAAATCGGATCCATTAAGTCCGATGGTTCAAGATAATCCGAAGACCCTTCAGATGATGGACTTTTAACATCAGATCCTTGTTCCTACATTGGTTCAATAACAAGTTGATACATTTGGGACTTAGAACACTTATGGCGTGGAAAGTATTTCGAACCACACCAAAAACAAAGGCCCTTCTTTTGTCTATCATCCAATTCTGCTTGGGACAAAGACTTAGATGGAATTCTTTGTCCCGTGTTACCTTGCACCGACCCCCTTTTGAAGGCGAACTCCCCATTCCTTGTTGTACTCGTAAAGTAAGAAATAAAGGTCGCGATGAACTAAAGCCACTGCCAGTACTAAACCCCTTCTTTGATGGTCCACACACAATATTTTCAACCTGCCTAGCTAGGTTGTAACCTTCCATCAACGATTGAGGTTTAAACAGCCTGAGATACTGCCCAATTTTCGGCTTCAAATTACTGATGAATATACTCAAAGCATAAGATTCAGGCAAGCTTAACTGATTTAACAAACTCAAAAATCCATCACGAAACTGATCACCGGATCCATGTTACTTGAGAGTTACTAACTCAGTCATGGGATCGAGAAAAAAGTCAAAACCAAAACGCTCCCTAATCTTCCTAGCATACAGCTCCCAAGTTAACTGATGTAACCCTTCATACCTCTGTACAAAGAAGTGATGCCAGTTTAATGCCCTCTAAATGTAACATGACCACCCTAATCTTAGAATGATCACTGACACTTTCGGCTTCAAAATATTGGTCTAGTTTAGACCACCGGCCTCTAAAATTCTCACCATCAAAACGCGAACAGTCAACTCGAAAAGAAATATTTACAGTTTCGACTGTACCTCCACGTGAAGACATACTCGAGTGTCCCAAATCTGGCATCGGAGACACTATGAGACGTTCTTTCGCAAAAAACCCAGAAGGAGAACCTAAAATTCCCTTCCCTTTCTCGACGCCAACCCAGTAACTAGAACAGGAGGAACCTGCCCAAAATACTGCTCAAACAACAAATGAAGCTCAGATCTAAGCTCAGATCGTATCTCTGACCGGACTTCCGACTTAAGTCCCTCTTGGAAATCCTTCAACCTCGCGTCAATCCTAGCGTCCAACTGAGAAAACTTAACTTGCAGCTGAGCAAGTTCCCCTTGCATCATACCAAGCTCTTTCTGCACCTTGGTCGTCACTTCTTCCACAATCATGAGGATCGAGAAGCTCTGATACCTTTGTTATGGAGAGAATCTGAAGCAACAAAATAGAGAGAAAAAGAGAAGAAGTCGACGGGAGAAGAAAAGAGAGTTCTGAAATTTCTAATTCAAAAACTTCATAACCGTTTTCTGGCCTTCAATTACCAGTTTTAAATAGACTAAACTTATCATTTAACTAATACAAAAAAACGCACCGTATAACTAAAATGAAAGTAGAAATAAACGCAGTGTTCAGAACAAGAAAAATAATAGTAATAACAAAAATAGGAAATATGAAAATGGAACCATTCCATAATAGTAGGTTCATAATTATAAGTAGAAGCTATCTAGCTATATATATATATTAATACCTTCCATTATGAGATAAAGTGGAGGTAGAAGATGCTATCTGCACAACGTCGAGAGGAAGATTCAAGGTTTCCTTTCCTAACGAGCGATGTTCCTCCTTTGATTATTGACAATTCGAGTCTTTTCGTTTTTAGCCTTATTGACTTTAACAATTCTTTTTTCCTTTTTCAAAGACCTTATTGCTTAAGCTACTTAGCCTTTAAGCGGTTAAATTTTATTATTAGTCCTTATTTTATCTTAAATTACTAATTTAGTCCTTATACTTTAGTTTTACATTTTTAGTTTTTTAGTTTTTCAAATTTTAAAATTTTAGTCTTGATAATTTTTTCTCGACTTGATAATCTTGTTAAATTTATTAAATTAAATTCTATTATTTTCAAAATTTTATACAACAAATATATATTATCACATACTTAATATCTAGATTATTATTTATATATAAATACTCATAAAAAATTGTCATTTTACTTATTAAATTTAATGGCTAGTAATGATTAAATTTTCAAAATTAAAAAAAATAGGAAAAAATTAAATTATAAAACAATGATTAAACAAAGAAATTACTCTTACAATTCACTAAAAGATATTTTTCCTCAAGATGTATAAACCCTAATCCCATTCAGCTGTAGGTAAACATGGAACCAGCTGGCTTGAGCAACTCGACACATGTGCTGCAATTTGGCAACAGGTGTCCTTTGTTGGGTCAAGATTGATAGTGATTAGCGTTTTAGTGTTAGAAACCTTTTTAGAGTTTAAACTGTAATTTATTAAGAATTAAATGAGATTAAAAGGTTCTATATTATCCTTAGAAAAGAGCATGAGAAAAAGAAAGAAAAAAAAAAGGAAGATAGAAAATGAAATACAAGAAGAGATGGGGCCAATTAGTAATAAACGAGACAAATCCTAGCCATGGGAGGCAATGACAAAATCATTAACTGTCGGAAAAATCCTGCATAAAGTCAAAACTATGGACCATGAGCAACTCTTAGCTCTTGGCAAAGAGCAAATCCTGGGTTGAGGAGATAATCATGTGGAGAGCCTACTGACGAACGGGAAAGAGAGCATGCAATGGGTCGTGTGTTTTTTTTTTTTTAATAAAAATTTTGTTGATATAATGATACAATAAGCAATTATAAAGCAGAGGACTAGGGGTGAGTAAAATCTGATTCGATTCGAAAGATTCGATAAAAAATTTGAATTTTAAATTAAATAGTTCGAGTTATTTGAGTTAATCAAGTTATTTAGATTAACTCGAATAAAAAATTAAGTTTTCGGTTTAACTCGAATATGAATTACACAATTCGAGTTATCCGAAAATCCGAATAAAAAAAGACAAAACTACATAGTTTTGATAAATGTTTATTTTATTAAAAGTTAAAATTTAAAATAATTAAGTTAAAAGGTAAAACTACGTCGTTTTGATAAATGTTTACTCATTAAGTTAAAAGACTAAATCATTATATTGTTCGTGTAGTTAAATAATGTTGTACTTCATCTACCAGTTAAATAATCGGTCTATCTAAACACAACATTAAGTATAAATAATAGGATTCGTTAATTCGACTCGATTTGACTCGAAATTTTTTGACTTGATTCGATTCGATTCGAAAAAATTTCAAATTGAGTTTGGTTGCTAAAATAAGATTTGTCAACTCGACTAACTCGAAAATTTTTGACTCAATTCGACTCGACTCGATCGAATACTCACCCCTAGAGAAGACCGTGATTATCACGGAGACTGGTTCACTTTATTTTTATTCAGTTGAAGAGTTGGAGATTGTAAAGAATGAAGGTAAGGTAAATTGGTGAAGTATAGGCTTAGTATTTAATTGTTTAAATTTCATTGTATCATTCTAGTAACGCCTGAAGTGTTATTCCTACCTTATTGTGCATATATAATATAAGTAAAGAACTATTCATCCATTAGTAACATTATGGTAAAAGTCCAGACTTGAAAATACCATATACAACATAATATATGATTTTTTTTAATACAAGTTACTAACATATAATGATTTTAAAAAATGTTGATTTCAGTATTAACTTGTTAGATGCTAATGTTATTGTAGACTTCTGAAAGTTGTATATTTATATATCCTTCATTCAATTTAAGGAGAGAAAATGAATCAAGGATGTATGCATATAATATAAAGTCTTGCACAAAACACCATTACTACAAAATTTCCTCCATAGTTTCTAAATCTTTCCTTTAATGGAAGAGATGAAATCTTTGATTCTTCCCCATTCAGCCAAAACAATACTCTCTTCCTCCTCGGCAACCTTGGCCATGGCCTCATACTCTGCCCATTGCTTTTCCAATGCTTCCAACTCCATTTTCATTTCCTTGGAACTTTTAAATATCTCCTTCCGTTCAGCCAACATATTCTCCCTTTCCTTTTGTGCTTCTTCAACTTGTACATGGAGGGCAGCTAGTTTTTTCTCTACCTGTTTCACCTCTGATTCCACCTCCTTATATCTGATTACATTACGATCCAATTTATGCGTAATTGTCAACTTAATAGATTCCTTCTCAGTAAGGAAATTCTTGTCCTGCAATGCTTTCGCTGCTCGGTCAGCTAGTTCTTTCAAGCTCTCCTCCATGGCCAACAACTCTTTTTTTTGCTCCATTGTAAGGGTGGTAGAGGAACAATCAAAACTAGCTAGTATCTTGAATGCATGCTTAAGTGGAGAAAGCTTCCCTGAATCGTAAAAATTAACCGGGGTCATATTCAAGGCTTTTTCTACTTTAGCCAGTGCTTCCTTTGCTTCTTCTCGAGAAAAAATAGTGTTGAAGCTCCAAAGCTTAGACTCTAAGCTGGTGAAGAATGTGTTCATATCTTCCTCAGTAGGCTGAAATGGTGGAATGGAAATCATACTGATACATAAATGCATTAATATTACCAACTAAGTTAGCTGACTTACCATAATCTGGCAATAAGGTGGAGTTGGTGAAGGATTAGTGATTTCAACTGCTTTGGTTGATGTAGTTCTCTGGTTGTCCATGGCTGCCTTAACACAATCAGATTCCTTGGTCTTAAGTTTATCCGAATCAGTTTTGACTATCAATTCGTGTGAAATAAATCCAATACTCCTATCAGTGAAAACGTAGGCTTCAACCAAGCATGCATCATTGACGAGATAACCTCTTTCAGGGTTGCGTAATTCAGTAAGAGGTAAGAATGAAGGGAAGCCCCAATTATCCGCATTCACATTGAACACATGTGTAGTGACTGCCAAAAGCAGCAAGAGTGTCTATCATCACCAACCACTTGAGTCATTGAAGAGTGTCTATCATCACCACCGTGCCAGGCACAGGTGGAGAGGCTTACAAAATGAATGCTCAGCCCCCAAAGCAGATAAAGGCAAAATACCCAAAACAAAAAATGAAGCTGAACAAGGGATTTTGATCAAGAACAATCAGGAAACCAAATTATAAGTAACTTCGTTTTCCTAAAGCTTTAACGAAGAAGTGACCCAAGATAAATAACAAAAAGAATTGAATTATATAATTGGTTCATGTAGTCACCCTTAAGAGCTAGCATTCAGTATACTATAACCATCTTTGTATGAAAACAAATAAATTAGAATCAAATACCTATTACCCATAGTGATTAGATGTGTTTTGTACACTCATTAACTAAGAACAACCATAAAAATGCTGATCCTTTGTTCTAAAGAGATGTTATTGATTTAACAAAAAAATACCTTCCGTAATGGAAAGTTCACGATCAAATTGGTCGATCACTGCTAATCCGAAATGGGCATATCTGATCCATCCAGCAGGCAAAGTTGATGAATCTGCAACACCTAAATAAATTGACAAATGATCCACAGCGTCCCCCTTGGGGTAGATAATAAATCGCCTGCCAAATAAGTTGGCTAATCCAAGTCATGGGACATAATCATAAAATGCAAATTAAAAAACATAACCGAAAAGAACGAAAATCAACGTTACCATTTGTTGCCATCAACAGTGAAATTTTTAGAGCAAAGCTTCTTGTCTTGAATAGTGGAGAAGTTCTCAATCCTCCATGTGACCTTCGTTACTTGTCCATTAACATCCATAGACTTACTATGAACATCACTCAAAACTTCAATCTTCCATGTCACCTTCGTTATTTGTTCATTAACATCCATAGGCTTAGACTTACAATCCACTGCACTCAAATTTCAGTAAAAAAACAGGGCTTGGATTAGAGAAGTTGGAAATGCAAAACAAAATGTAGGGTTCATAATTATAAGTAGAAGCTATCTAGCTATTATCTATATATATATATTAATACCTTCAATTATGAGATAAAGTGGAGGTAGAAGTTGCTATCTGCACAACTTCGAGAGGAAGATTCAAGGTTTCCTTTCCTAGTGAGCGATGCTCCTCCTTTGATTATTGACAATTCGAGTCTTTTCGTTTCCCATAAAGTCAGTCTTATTGACTTTTAACAATTCTTTTTTTCTTTTTCAAAGACCTTATTGCTTAAGCTACTTATCCTTTAAGCGGTTAAATTTTGTTATTAGCCCTTATATTATATTAATTTACTAATTTAGTCCTTATACTTTAGCTTTACATTTTTAGTTCTTTAGTTTTCCAAATTTTAAAATTTTAGTCTTGATAATTTTTTTTCTTACTTGATAATCTTGTTAAATTTATTAAATTAAATTATATTATCTATAAAATTGTATACAAAAAATATATATTATCACATGCATAATATCTAGATTATTATTTATATATAAATACTCATAAAAAATTTTCATTTTAGTTATTAAATTTAATGGCCAGTAATGATTAAAATTTCAAAATTAAAAAAAATAGGAAAAAAAATTATAAAACAATGATTAAACAAAAAAATTACTCTTACAATTCACTAAAAGTTATTTTCCCTCAAGATGTATAAACCCTAATCCCATTCAGCTGGTAGCTAAGCTTGGAACCAGTTGGCTTGAGCAACTCGACACATGTGATGCAATTTGGCAACAGGTGTCCTTTCTTGGGTCAAGATTGATAGTGATTAGCGTTTTAGTGTTAGAAACCTTTTTAGAGTTGAAACTGTAATTTATTAAGAATTAAATGAGACTAAAAGGTTCTATATTATCCATAGAAAAGAGCATGAGAAAAAGAAACAAAAAAAAAAAAAGAGAGAGAAAGTGAAATATACGAAGAGTTGGGGCCAAGCAGTAATAGACGAGACAAATCCTAGCCATGGGAGGCAATGACAAAATCATTGACTATCGGAAAAATCCTGCATAAAGTCAAAACTATGGACCATGAGCAACTCTTAGCTCTTGGCAAAGAGCAAATCCTGGGTGGAGGAGATAAACGTGTGGAGAGCCTACTGATGAACGGGAAAGAGAGCATGTAATGGGTAGTGTTTTTTTTTTTTTAATAAAAATTTTGTTGATATAATGATACAATAAGCAATTATAGAGGAGAAGGCCGTGATTATCACGGAGACCGGTTCACTTTATTTTTATTGAGGTGAAGAGTTGGAGATTGTAAAGAATGAAGGTTGAGAGCTGAAGGTAAGGTAAATTGGTGAAGTATAGACTTGATAATTTTGGAGAGTCCTGGAAGGTATTTATAGACGAGAGTTTTGTGTAATACGATGTTAAGTGTTAGACTAATTTTATAATTATCATTATGGAATGTGTAATGTGTGGTATAAATGTCATCGATAGGATGAGAATATCTGTAATAAAATAAATTTGATCATTTATTCAGACTCGATGACTTGGAACTTATTCGAATGGTAATGGTTGTGGTGGGTGAGTTCTAGATTTGTTGCCCATCGTCTTGTTGTTGGAGTATCCTTTTTACTTACTACGTGGCCTCACACTAAATCTCACAGAACTTGATGTTATATTCTGTTTTGAAAGTAGCTTCTATTGAAGTATATAAGGTGCCTAGGCAATATTTCTCTAACTAAAGTAGTTTGTTTTTGCAGAAAGAAAACATTGAAGATTTCAAATATTTTAGGGAGGTGGATGTATAATGATATGAACAAGAGGGACAATGATCATGTATCGAAATCCATTTTTTTTTCTGTAAAGGACATCTAAATCATCTATTAGACTCTCTTTTTTTTCTTGTAAATGAACTCAATTTTATCAACAACAGAAACGAAATCAATTTAATAACAACTTTGTCATTCAATTTCACTCGCATTGCCCACAAGCGGAATAAAAAAATATGGTACAGATCTAAAGAAAAATCTCAACATGAGCTTTGAAATAATGACATTTCTTATATGATAGATAAATGAAATTCTAACTTCAGCTCAGTTTTTCAGTTTATTCCTAAGTTTATGTTTAATAAACTGCTAAAAAATAAGTGTTGAAAAAAATTAAATTATTTAATAAAAGGATAATATAATCATAAATGAAATTGAATAAAATAAAAAATAATTAAATTCATTGTCTATTAAATTATAATGATGTTGTAGGCTTCTGGAAATTGTATATTTATATATCCTCCATTCAGTTTAAATAAGAAAAAGGGGAAAGGAGAGAAAATGATGCATATAATATTAAGTCTTGCACAAAACACCATTACTACAAAGTTTCCTCCAAAGTTTCTAAATCTTTCCTTTAATGGAAGAGATGAAGTCTTTGATTCTTCCCCATTCAGCCTCAACAATATTCTCTTCCTCCTCAGCAACCTTGGTTTTGACCTCATACTCAGCCCAATGTTTTTCCAATGCTTCCAACTCCATTTTCATTTTCTTGGAGCTTTTAAATATCTCCTTCCGTTCAGCCAACATGTTCTCCCTTTTCTTTTGTGCTTCTTCAACTTGTACATGGAGGACAGCAACCTCAGATTCAACCTCCTTATATCTGATTAGATTACAATCCAATTTATGCGTAATCGTCAACTTAATAGATTCCTTCTCAGTAAGGCAATTCTTGTCCTGCAATGCTTTTGCTGCTCGGTCAGCTAGTTCTTTCAAGCTCTCCTCCATGCCCAACAACTCTTTTTTTTGCTCAATGTAAGGGTGGTAGAGGAACAATCAAAACTAGCTAGTATATTGAATGCATGCTTAAGTGGAGAAAGCTTCCATGCCTCGTAAAAATTAACCGGGGCCATATTCAATGCTTTTTCTACTTTAGCCAGTGCTTCCTTTGCTTCTTCTCGAGAAAAAATAGTGTTGGAGCTCCAAAGCTTAGACTCTAAGCTAGTGAAGAATGTGTTCATATCTTCCTCAGTAGGCTCCTCAGGTTCAGTAGCCTGAAATGGTGGAAAGGCATTCATAGTGACACATAAATGCATTAACATTAACAACAAATTCAGCTGACTTACCATAATCTGGCAAGAAGGTGAAGTTGGTGAAGGATTAGTGATTTCAACTGGTTTGGTTGATGTAGTTTTCTGGTTGTCCATGGCTGCCTTAACACAATCGGCTTCCTTAGTCTTAAGTTTATCCGCATCAGTTTTGACTATTAATTCATGTGATATAAAACCAATTTTCCTATCAGTGAAAACGTAGGCTTCAACTAAGCATGTATCATTGACGAGATAGCCTCTTGTTGGGTTGTGTAATTCACTAAAAGGTAAGAATGAAAGGAAGCCCCAACAAGTAACACTACACGTGAAATCTTTCATAATGACTGCCAAAAGCAAGAGTATATATCATCACCAAACACTTGAGTAAACAAACTAATGACAGATTCTTTAAAAAAGAATGGCATAGGTAACATGTTTGGCATTTGTCTGTTTTAACCATGCCAAAGCCTCAAACAAGCTGAGCTACTGGGGAACAATGGGAGGTTACTTCTCATAGAATTCAATTCCTGCTTTCAACACAAGATCAATATGAATTCAAAGTGTCCGATTCTAGTACATTTTTTCTGTTTCTATGTATGAATGTACGTATGTAGGTATGTATGTGCAAAGAAGGGACCAAGTAAATAACAAAAAGAACTGAATTACACAATTGGTTCATGAAGTCACCCTTAAGAGCTAGGGATGACCCTTCCCCGATTATACTATGATAATTTTTGTATGAAAATAAATAATTTTTTAGAATCAAATAACCATTACTCATTAAATAAGAACAACCGTAAAATGTTATTCCTTTGTCTATGTTATAGAAATGCCATTGCTGCAACAAACTACCTAGTGTTTTCGAATTTTCACGATGGAATTGGTCGATGACTGCTAATCCGAAATGGGCATATCTACTCCATCCGGAAGGCAAAGTTGCTGAATCTGCAACAGCGAAAAAAATAGACCAAAAACCCAAATTTTTCCCCTTGGTCCCCCTTGGGTAGATAATAAGTCGCCTGCCAAATAAGTTTGCAAATCCAAGTCATGCATGGGAGTTAAAAAGCAAATTAAAACATAACCAAAAAGAAGAAAAATCCAAGTTACCATTTGTTGCCATCAACAGTGAAAATTTCAGAGCAGAGCTTTTTGTCTTTAATTCTGGAGAAGTTCTCAATCCTCCATGTGACCTTCGTTACTTGTCCATTAACATCCCTAGGATTAAGGTCCCTATACCCTGCACTCAAATTTTCAGTAAAAAAACAAAAGACAGGGGTTTAGACAATGGAGGCTTCATGATTATAAACAGAAGCTATATATATATTAATACCTTCCATTATGAGATAATGTGGAGGTAGAAGATTCTATCTGCAAGCACAACTTCGAGTGGAAGAATCAGGGGGTTTCTAACGAGCGACGCTCCTTCTTTGACAATTCACAATTAATGTCTTTCACTTTCCCATATAGTCTGTCTTGATGACATTTTAAAGGCCTTATTGCCTCATCTACTTAGCCTTTAAGCGGTTAAATTTTATTATTAGCCTCTATATTATCCATAAATTACTAATGTAGTCCCTATACTTTAGCTTTAAATTTTTAGTTTATGCAATTTTTCAAAATTTGAAATTTTAGACTTGTTAAAACTTTTTTTGACGGAATAGTTATATTTGTCAAGTTCTATTATTTTTTAAATTTTATACAACAAATATATATTATAACATATGTAATATCAAATTTTTTTTCAACCATTTATTATTGAAGGTCTGCTACCCTAGCACGCGAGAATTCTGCCGCTCTGGCACGTTTTTAGGTTTTTTTTGTTTTGCTCTCTTGTTTGTTCGGCTGATAGGAGGCAAATACGTCATTCAATATTGTTTCTGCACCTACACGATTGTTTTCTGGTTAGTTCCCTTCGCCTGCAATCAATGGAAATTGGGTTAGCGGGGCTAACGCTGAATGAGGATGAAGAGGCAGTATTACAAATTCAAGATGAGTTGATCCCGAATGGAGAGGAGGAGGTTTTCAGGTTAGTGGGCTGTTTTTTAACAGCTAGTATCATTCATTTTCCAGCTATGAAAAGTACTATGACCAATCTCTTGCATCCCGTTCGGGGTGTTTAAATACGGGATTTGGGAGACAGGCGTTATTTGTTCCAATTTTATCATGTTATGGATATGAAAAGGGTCTTGAAAGGGGCGCCTTGGACATTTAATAATCATATACTAATGTTACATGTAGTACAGTGGGGGGAGGATCCTTTACAAGTGCTGTTATTTCTGACGCCGTTTTGGGTACAGATCCATGATGTTCCTATCGGCCTATTCTCTGAAAGTCTGGCAGTGCAGTTGGTTAATTTTGTTGGAAGTTTTCTTGAATATGATGCATCGAATTTGGGGAAAGAAAACAGAAACTATATCCAAGTAAGAGTCCAGATTGATGTTAGACGCCCGTTGAAAAGGAAAAAACAGATCATGTATCGAGGAAGTTGCACATATGTGAAATTTAAGTATGAGCGATTATCTTTATTTTGTTTTTATTGTGGACGCTTGGGTCATAGTGATTCAATTTGTGAAGGAAAGATGGCGTTGGGTGTGGAAGTTGCTAAGTTGGGATGGGATCTATCGCTGAAAGCTCAATCTAGAAGGGCTTTATCCATGAACAGTGTTTAACTAGCTATCTTCGGCGGCTACCAATACGCAAGCCAACCGAATGCAATGAAAATCTTAAGTTGGAATGTCCGTGGATTGGGGAGTTCACGGACTGTACGCAGACTTCGGCACATGCTAAAGACACAGAATCCCCAAATAGTCTTCTTTATAAAGACCAAGTTATACAAGAGTTATATTGAGAAAGTTCGTTTTATGTGTGGTTTTTCACATGGAATTAAAATTGATCTGGAGGGTACTAGAGGGTTATGTTTGGCCTGGAGAAACGAGACTTCTGTCACACTTCAAAGCTTTTCTAAAAGGCATATTGATGTTATGATAAATGATAGTGAAGTGAGAGGTGTATGGCGATTCATGGGATTCTATGGTTCCCCTTATACACACGATAGAGAGGACTCTTAGGCTATCTTGGGGAATTTGTATACTGGAGAGGGAATCCCTTGGTTGGTGTGCCGGGATTTTAATGAAATCATGTATGGGTTTGAAAAAAAGAAAAGACTACCACGAGACGAAAGGCAAATGGAAAGGTTTCGTAATGCATTGGCAGAATGTCAGTTGACAGATGTCGGGTTCTCAGGTAACTGGTTCACATGGGAGAGGAGAAATTTACCTGAAACAAATATTCGAGAACAACTAGATAGAGGAGATGCAAATGGGGAGTGGTTAAATTTGTTCAGAAAGGTTAAGATTTCTCATCTTGTTCACTCTTTTTCTAATCATTGCCCCTTTTTAATTAATAGGGGGAGATTTGACAAAATGGTGAATAAAAAATAGTTTAAGTTTTAAGCCTGATGTATTATAGAGGAATCTTTTGAACAGGAGGTTAGAAATATTTGGCTGGCGTCTTCAGGAGATTTGTTGGAAAAATTAGATACTCTATTAGAATCACTAGATGATGGCGCAAAGATTTACTAATTGCAAGGATATCAGAATTGGCTGAAGCTGATCGGGATGATGCTCATCTGGCAGAAACGATTGACACAAAGATTCAATTGAATCTTGAAATTGATAAAGATGAACATTATTGGGAACAGAGAGCTCGTATTAACTGGCTAAAGTTTAGAGATAGAAACACGTTTTTTTTTCATAGCCATGCGACACACATCGTAGAAGAAATTGCATTCAGAAACTAAAAGATGCTGAAGGGAACGACAAAGATGACGACATTCGGGATATGGAAGGGATTGCAAGATCATATTTTCAAAATCTTTTTATGGTTGAAGCGAGAGGGGATGGTGATCATTTGCTGTCAAGAATTGATAGATGCATTTCAGAGGAGGATAATCAAAGGCTTACGGTGCCGTATAGCCCGAAAGAGATTCAAGAGGCTATTTTCGTATTGGGTCCTACAAAATCCTCTGGTGAAGATGGATTTTCAGCTTTATTTTATCAAAAGTGCTCGCACGTGGTTAGAAGTGATGTAACTAATTTCTTTTTACAGATTTGTAACGAAAGGAGTTTAGCCAGATTAATCACACTCATATAGTACTTATCCCAAAAGTAGCCAATCCGTGTGATATAAAACAGTTTAGGCCAATCAGCTTGTGTAATGTAATTTATAAAATCTTTGCAAAAGCTATTCCCAACCGGCTTAGGAAAGTTATTGAGAAATGCATTGATCTAGCTCAAAGTGCGTTTGTCCCAAAAAGATTGATAACAGACAATATATTGCTGGCTTACGAAATTCTTCACACTCAAGCTGAAGTGGCAGGGTAAAAGAGGTTTTATGGCTGTGAAGCTCGACATGAGCAAGGCATACGACAGGGTCAAATGGAACTTTATCAAATATATAATAATTCGAATGGGGTTTATTGGAAACTAGGTTGATACTATTATGAAGTGCTTAACTTCTGAATCCTACTCGGTTGTAGTTAATGGATATACAGGAGACAGCATTAAACCAGAACGGGGACTTCTCCAAGGAGACCCATTAAGTCCATTCCTTTTTCTATTATGTAGGGAAGGTTTATCTAGTTTGATGCGCCTTGCAACTAAAGAATGATTATTGAAAGGTGTTTAAACTAGCAGAAGTGGACCACAGATTTCGCACTTGCTGTTTGCTGACGATTGTATTTTGTTTAGCGAGGTGACTGGTAGAGGGGACAGAATATTCAAGGGCATCCTACGAGAGTATAGAAGCTGCTTGGGTCAATGTGTAAACTTTGACAAATCTATAGTGTTTTTCAGTAAAAATACATCAGAGGCAAAAGGCGAGGTAGCAAGAGTATTGGGGGTTCGATGTTCAAATGACCCAGAGCGTTAAATTGGGTTGCCTAATATGGTAGGAAGAAAGAAGGCAGCGTCGTTCTAGAATCTAAAAGATCGGATAAAGAAAATAACTGATAATTAGAGTACGAGACACTTATCTCAAGGGGGTAAGGAAGTATTTATAAAGGCCGTTCTCCAAGCCATCTCTACTTATTCAATGGCCTGTTTTTTATTGCCGAAATCATTATGTTTAGAATTAGAAAGCATTATAGCGAGATTTTGGTGGCAAAAAAGTCCTAGCAGAAAAGGAATTCATTGGAGTGTGTGGAGAAATCTTTGCTATTTAAAAGAGGGAGGGGGTCTCGGATTTCGCAATCTTTGCCAGTTTAATATTGTGCTATTAGCAAAGCAAGGTTGGAGAATTCTTTTTTATCCAAATTCATTATTAGCAAGGGTTCTCAAAGCTAAATACTTCCCGCATTCAGATTTTCTTAATGCTCGTTTGGGTAACCTACCTTCACTTACCTGGAAGAGTGTCTGGGCTGCTAAGCGATTGCTGCAGGACGGGTTGTGTTGGAGAGTCGGACGAGGAACCAGAATATCTGTATGGGATGATTGTTGGGTTCCGGGATCCTAACTTTTATTTAATACAGACCAATCTAAAGGATATCTATGGTAAGCTATGGAATTTACAACTACCTGCCAAGATAACAATTACAATATGGAGAATATTTTGGAACTATATCCCTACTCTAGCTAATTTAAAACATAAACGGGTGAGTAATGATGCGGCATGTCCTCGCTGTGGAAGGGGGAAGAAGACATCACCCACATCTTTAGGTATTGTCCTGCAACAGGTGAAATATGGCCATTATTAGATCTGTTGTGGATCAGTGAAAGTACAATTCAAGGATTTTGGGAATGGATTACCTGGGTTTTCAGAATGAGTACCTCTGGGCAATGTAAGGTTTTATGTTGTGGCATGTGGTTTATTTGGAACTCAAGGAATAAATTCATACATGAACAGAAAACAGAAACAGGGAGGGAGTTATCTCTCAAAGTTTAAAACTACATAGCTGAACTCGAAGGGTTGAGGATGAAAACAAGTACCTTAAAACCGAGCAGCAGTTACAGGTATCAAGAGGGAGGAACCAGAGTGACGATTCAGTTCGACGCAGCCTTTGATAGCAGGAATTTTAAGTCGGCATCCGGCCTGCTGGTCTGGGGCAGGGGCGGACGACTCATGGCGACGAAGACAGTTTTACACCAGAATGTTTAGTCTTCATTTGTTACTGAAGCCCTTTTGAGTTTACAGACGGTTAAATTAGGGAGTAAAATGGAGCTCCCCTCTGTGACAGTTATGAGGGATTCCCTAACAATCATTAAGAAGTGCAAAGTCATTAAGAGAGATAAATCAACCATAGGAGCGATTATTCACGATATTCATAATAGAATTAATCGATTTGAAGATATCAGATTTTAGTTTCTAAACAGAACAGAAAATGATTTCACCCATAAGATTGTAGTAGAAGCGTTAAAGTAAAAGGAAGAAACATACCTGGTACGAGGGAGAGACGATTTTTAAGAAGGAAGTTGGAGCAGAGAACCAGATTGAAGAATACAAAGTGAAGAAGGAAATGTAGAGGGTAGCAGGTAATGAGGATATGAAACGGCTACCAAGGGAACAGATGGGACAGATGATGGGAAAAGACTATGGAAAGTGGAGTCCAACTGTTACAAAGTCGACTAGCATTAATTATTTTGATTTCCTTTTTGCATAATATCTGGTTTTGACTTTTCAAAGATGTTTTTGAATTTTGTTTTGCTTTAGTAGTAAACTGATCAAAACAGGTAGGCCTAAGCCCAGGTTGTGATCCAATGTGGGTTTCTTTTTTGAATATTAATAAAAGCTAGTCGAATTTCTTCAAAAAAAAATGTAATGTCATATTAAGTTATTATTTATATAACATTAATAAAAAAGATTATCTCATTTTAATTAATGGAATAACTCAAATTAGGATGATTCTAAAAACTAAGATTTTTATGCACTAATAAAATTTTGTCACATCATCAAATTTTAAAGACATGAAATTATTATTATTATACACTTGTCCATAGAGAAGTAATTTTATGAATCCTTTCCACCACATTTTTCATGGTCCCTTTTCAATTATTTAATAATATTTTAACAATTTTTTTCATGTCATTGACACATAATTTTGGTAATTTTTTTCTCCTGAATCTAGAATATCAAACCCTAAACCAAAAACTTAAAACCTTGAACCCTTGCACCCTAAACTCAAATATTGAACCTCAAACTTGTAATCTATAACCCTAAACTGTTGAACCCAAACCGATAATCTCAAACTTTGAACCTGAACCTTGAATCTCGAACCCAAATCTTAAAGTTAAACCCAAACCTTGAACCTTAAATCTCAAACCCAAATCCTGAATCTCGAGTTTGTGGTTTAAGATAAAATAATTACAAAAATTATATGTGAATGACATGAAAAAAATTACACAAAAATAGAAAATATTAACTTATAAAAAAACAAAATAATTAAAATGTGAAAAAAATAAAATATGTTTGTTTATAATTTTAAAAAATTAATTATTTTAAATAATTTAATTAAAGTTAAATTAAGTTGGAGAAGATATTAGATATAGATGAGTGTATAATAATACATTGTTATCTTTAAAATTTAATGACGTGACACTATTTTATTGGTGCCTAAAAACTATACTTTTTAGGATGATCCTAATATAATTTATTCTCATCCTAATAAAATTTATTCATGTATAATAATATTTTGTTATCTTTAAAATTTAATGACGTGACACTATTTTATTAGTGCCTAAAAGCTATACTTTTTAGATGATCTTAATATAATTTATTCTCTTTAATTAATAGATTTAATGGCTACTATTTAATTCCTGATGAAACTTCAAATTTTGAAAAATATAAAAATTAAAAATAATTAAATTAGAGAATAATGATAAAAAAATTACTCCCAAATTTCACTAAAAGTAATTTTTCCTCCAGATCTACAAACCCTAATACCATTCTAATCACTTTCAAATTTTACTTGTATATTATCATGCAAGTGTTTTATTTCTTTTTTTGCCATTTTTATGCAATCTTTCTTTTTGCCATCTTTATGCAATTAGTTACTAACGTTATCATAAGTTGTTTTGCAAATATAAGTTACTCCACCGCTGAAAGTAAAACAGTAAACAAACAAAATACACAAAAATTGTTTATGCAATTTAGTCTAATTTAATATAAAATATTCACTATTTTCGACAGTAATAACAAGTGACCTTAATTTATCACACACCCACTACAATTTCCTCACCTTAGCACATTGAAGAATGAAATTCTCATCACTAAATTTCACTCAATTTCACTCAATGAAATTTGACGAAGGAAAAAAAAAAAAGAGAAAATGAACTTGTTCTAATGGTTTACATCAGAGATCTACTTATATGCATATAATCTTTTGCTTAAAACACCAATACTAAAACATTTCATCAACAGTTTCTAAATCTTTCCTTTAATGGAAGAGATGAAGTCTTTCATCCTTCCCCATTCAGCCAAAACAGTATTCTCTTCCTTCTCAGCAACCTTGGCCTTGACCTCATACTCTGCCCATTGCTTTTCCACTGCTTCCAACTCCATTTTCATTTCCTTGGAACTTTTAAATATCTCCTTTCGTTCAGCCAACATTTTCTCCCTTTTCTTTTGTGCTTCTTCAACTTGTACATGGAGGGCAGCAAGTTTTTTCTCTACCTGTTTTACCTCTGATTCCACCTCCTTATATCTGATTAGATTACGATCCAATTTATGCGTAATTGTCAACTTAATAGATTCCTTCTCAGTAAGGCAATTCTTGTCCTGCAATGCTTTCGCTGCTCGGTCAGCTAGTTCTTTCAAGCTCTCCTCCATGGCCAACAACTCGTTTTTTTGCCCAATTGTAGAGGAACAATCAAAACTAGCTAGTATCTTGAATGCATGCTTAAGTGGAGAAAGCTTCCCTGAATCGTAAAAATTAACCGGGGTCATATTCAAGGCTTTCTCAACTTTGGCCAGTGCTTCCTTTGCTTCTTCTCGAGAAAAAATAGTGTTGGAGCTCCAAAGCTTAGACTCTAAGCTAGTGAAGAATGTGTTCATATCTTCCTCAGTAGGCTCCTCAGGTTCAATAGCCTGAAATGGAGGAAAGGCAATCATAGTGATACATAAATGCATTAAAATTACCAACTAATTTAGCTGACTTACCATAATCTGGAAAGAAGGTGAAGTTGGCGAAGGATTAGTGATTTCAACTGGTTTGGTTGATGTAGTTTTCTAGTTGTACATGGCTGCCTTAACACAATCAGCTTCCTTGGTCTGAAGTTTATCCGTATCAGTTTTGACTATCAATTCATGTGAAATAAAACCAATATTCCTATCAGTGAAAACGTAGGCTTCTACTAAGCATGTATCATTGACGAGATAACCTCTTGTAGGGTTGTGTAATTCACTAAGAGGTAGGATTGAAGGGAAGCCCCAGTCAGCCTCATTCTCCGTGAACTCTTTCGAAGTGACTGCTAAAAGCAAGAGTGTGTATCATCACCAACCAGTAGAGTAAACAAGATAATGACAGATTCTAAGAAAAAGGAATGGCATAGGTAACATCTTTGACCATCCCAAAGCCTCAAACAAGCTGAGGTACTGGGGAACAATGGGAGATTGGTGTGTCATAGAAATGCCATTGCTGCAACAAAATACCTAGTGTTTCCGAATTTTCACGATCGAATTGGTCGATGACTGCAATTCCGAAATAGGCATATCTACTCCATCCGGTAGGCCATATTACTGAATCTGCAACAACTAAATAAACTGACAAAAAATCCACATTGTTGCCCTTTGGGTAGATACAAAGTCGCCTGCCAAATAAGTTCGCAAATCCAAGTCATGCATGGGAGTTAAAAAGCAAATTAAAACATAACCAAAAAGAAGAAAAATCCAAGTTACCATTTGTTGCCATCAACAGTGAAAATTTCAGAGCAGAGCTTTTTGGATTTAATACTGCAGAAGTTCGCAATCCTCCATGTGACCTTCGTTACTTGTCCATTAATATCCATAGGCTTAGACTTACTATCCCCTGCACTCAAAATTTCAGTAAAAAAAAAAAAAAACAGAAGACGGGTTTAGACAATGAAGGCTTTATGATAATAAATAGAAGCTATATATATATATTAATACCTCCCATTATGAGATAATGTGAAGGTAGAAGATGCTATCTGCAAGCACAACTTCGAGTGGAAGATTCAGGAGGTTTCTAACGAGCGACGCTCCTTCTTCTTTGATTATTCACAATTCAAGTCTTTCCGTTTCCCCCATAAAGTCAGTCTTGTCGACTTTTTAAAGACCTTATTGTTTAAGCTACTTAGCCTTAATTTTTATTATTAGCCCCTGTATTATCCGTAAAATACTAATTTAATCCCCATACTTTATCTTTATATTTTTAAGTTTTGTAGTTTTTCAGAATTTGACATATTTGTCTTGTTAAAAAAATTTTGACTGAATAGTTATATTTATTAAGTTAAGCTTTATTATTTTTAAAATTTTATATAATTAATATATATGATCACATATATAATCTCATGTTAGGTTACTATTTATATATAATTTTCATAAAAAAATTTATATAATTTTAGTTAATAAATTTAATAGTTATTGTTTAGTTGATAACTAAAACTTAGAAAAATATAAAGATTTAATTAAATTAATCAACAATAACCAGACAAAAAAGGACAATTACTCTCAAATTTCACTAAAAGTACTTATCCTGTAAGTGTTTTCTGTTCTTTTTGTCATTTTTATGCTATTAGTGTCAGTAAAGTTTTCGTAAGTTATTTTGTAAATATAAGTTGTCATGTTACCACATGAATAACATGGATTTGTTGTATTAGGAAATAAAGCTTTAAAATAATTACTTTAATAAAAGCTACAAACTGTGAAAAAAAGTGATAAGGAAGTAGACACTCGTTCATTGCTAAAAGTAAAACAGTAAATTAATAGAAGATATAAGAGTTGTTTATACAATTTAGTTTTTCTATGTTTGCAGAGACTAGTTTAGTGGGAATTATCTACTATCTTCAGCACTTACAACAAGTGACCCTAATTTATCACACAACTGTAATAATTTCTTCACCTTTACAACTTAAAAAATGATACTCTCACTGCTAAATTAACTTCCTTTTGAATTCGATAATTAAAACCACAACACAATAGACTTTACTATCAATATGCACTCATATAATAAAGTTTCTCCCAATGACAAATTAAGTGTTTAATTCTCCTAGTACAATAATCTATACAAGTCACAAAATTAAATAGAATCCTATAAAAGTCACCCAATTAAATAGAATATTTCCAGACTTGTTTATATAAGAAGATCTATATCAATCCCTATTAAACAAGGATAGAATAAGATGAATACAATATAATAATAAAGTACAAGGTAATCATGGACCCTTAGTAGCTAAGTAATCAGTGCTCCAATTCAATCCAAAAGATTAAATAGGGTGGCCCGATTTGATTCAATCTCCAAAATAAGTGATACAATTTTCAATAATGGGCTGAATATACGTTCAATAAATTACCAACATCTCAAATATGGAACTATCTAAAACAACTTCAGTGGTAAGAGAGTAGTCACTCCCTTGGCCCTTAATTATTAGTTTCATATTTTTTTACAAAAAAATAACTCCCTTTAATTTTATTAACACTTTTTTGCTTTTTAACTCCCTTTAACCCATTTTAGATAAATTATACATATGGTCACCCAACTATGCTCGCATATTTGTTCTGGTCACTAGCTTTAATAATTTTCAATTTAAGTACTAATGTTTGAATTCATTTTTATTTTGGTCACTCGTCGTTAAATTGATAACATCCCAAAATTTAGTCTTTAAGAAAGAAAATTATTATAAAGGTGAATTAAGTATTTGGAGAGAAAGTATGAATAATGCAATTTATTAAGAATTAAATTGTAAAATTTTGAAAGTCGAAAGACTAAAAGTGAAATCAACCATTTTTGAAAAGGAGGAGAAATTGAATTAATATTTTTGTATGAATGTGATAGGTATTTCTCGTTTCTTTTACTATTTGATTGTTTAAATTTCATTGTATCATTCTAGCTAGTAACGTCTAAAATGTTAATAAAGTGTGTACTTGTAAATATTACTAGCTTACTGTAAACTATTCATACATTAATTAATAACATTATAGTAATATTTTAAATATTACTAGTTTATAAGTAATAAACTATTCATACATTAATAACATTATAGTTAAAGTCCAGACTTATAATAATATCATATTATATGATTTGGAAAGAAAAATAATTAAACACAACACAAATCATACCAATCCTATAAAATTCCTTATACAGTTTTTAAATCTTTCTGTTAATGGAAGAGATGAAATCTTTTATTCTTCCCCATTCAGCCTCAACACTCTTCTCTTCCTCCTCACCAACCTTGGTCATGGCCTCATACTCTGTCCATTGCTTTTCCAATGCTTCCAACTCCATTTTCATTTTCTTGGAACTTTTCAATATCATATTTCTGCTTCTTCAACTTGTACATGGAGGACAGCAACCTCTGATTCCAGTTCCAACTCCTTATATCTGATTAGATTACGATCCGGTTTATGAGTAGTTGTCAACTTAAAAGATTCCTTCTCAGCAAGGCAATTCTTATCCTGCATTGCTTTCGCTGCTCGGCCGGCAAGTGCTTTCAGGCTCTCCTCCATGGCCAACAACTCTTTTTTTTTGCTCATCTGTAAGGGTGGTAGAGGAACAATCAAAACTAGCTACTATCTTGAACGCCTGCTTAAGTGAAGAAAACTCCCGAGAGCCGTAGAAATAAGCAGGGGTCCTATCCAAGGCTTCCTCTAATGTAGCCAGTGCTTTCTTCGCTTCTTCTTGAGAAAAAACAATGTTAGAGATGGAAAGCTCAGACCCCAAGCTAGTGAAGAATTTGTTCATATCTTCCTCGGTAGGATCAGCAGGTTCAAAAGCCTTCAATGGCGGCAAAGAAAGCAATAATAGATACATAGATGCATTGTTCTTAACAACTAATTTACCTGACTTAACACACTCTGCTCAGAAGGATGAGTTGGTGAATCAGCTTCATCGGTCTTATGTCTATCCGAGTCAGTTTTGATCATCAATTCATGTGAGATCCAACCTTTAGTCCTATCAGTAGAAACGTAGGCTTCAAGTAAGCATACATCACTGACGAGATAGCCTCTTTTAGGGTTTTGAAATTCCTTTAGAGCTAATAATGAAGAATGGCCCAGACAAGGCTTATTGGCCTTGAACTCTACCGTACCAACTGCCAAAAGCGAGTGTCTCTATCATCACCAGCCACTTGAGTAAACAAGCTAATGACACAATCGGCTCATGCAACAGAAGATAAGAGGAAGCAATAGGCAAGGAAAATAAATTGCGTCAGAAAAAAGATGGTGAACAAGCAATTACACAATCGGTTCATGCAGTCATATCTCGAGTCGAACTTCCCCTAATCCCATACCATGACAATCTTTGTATGAACATAAATAAAACAAAATTCGCAAAGGGAAGAAAGCAATGTGTGTGAAGAAGTAAAAAGGACAAGCATAAAATGCTCATCTTTTGTTTCTTTTATAGAAATGTGATTGCTACAACAAAATACCTTTTGCAATAGAAGTTTTACGATCGAATTGGTTGATGACTGCCAATCCAATTTGGGCATATCTACTCCATCCCCAAGGCAAAGTAGCTGAATCTGCAACAATGCAAAAAAATTGACAAATGATCCACATAGATACCCTACGTGTAGATAAGAAGTCGCCTGCCAAATAAGTATGCAAATCTAAGTCAGGTAGATAAAATGCGAACTGTAACATAACCAACAATAAGAAGATCAGAGTTACCATTCGTTGCCATCAACAGTGAATTTTTCAGAATAGAGCCTTTTGCCTTTAATACTGGAGAAATTCTCA
This sequence comes from Gossypium hirsutum, assembly GCF_007990345.1. Classification (NCBI taxonomy): domain Eukaryota; kingdom Viridiplantae; phylum Streptophyta; class Magnoliopsida; order Malvales; family Malvaceae; genus Gossypium; species Gossypium hirsutum. The sequence continues at coordinate 108,648,935 of NC_053433.1, forward strand.
ATCCTCCATGTGACCTTAGTTATTTGTCCATTGACACCCATAGACTAGGACTGGCTATGAACTGCACTCAAAATTTCAACCCTCCATGTGACCTTCGTTATTAGCCCATTAACATCCATAGACTTCAATTTTCAGTAGAAAACCTGGAGTTAGACAGTTACTCTGTTGGATTAGATTATAAGTTGAAGCCATATATATTTATTAATGCCCACACAAGATCCGTTCGTTTTCCGTGACTAAAAAATTAAGTATTGGAATTAAAAATTTAAATATTAAATTTAAGTTATAAAATTTTAATTAAAATTAAATATCGAACATGATTAGATAAATTGATAAAAAAATAATATAATATTAAATTGGAATAAAATACAATAAAAATATTAAATAAAATATTTTATTTACTTATCATATTCTATACTTTTTGTAGAAAAAATTCTAATTGTAAATTATCAAAACGTGTATAGAAAATTTGATTAATGTAAGTATGATACAATGTTTTTGAAAGCTCTTTAAATGACTCACACAAAAATCCCTCGAAAAGCTAAAGAGATTTCTTTGATAATTAATTAATAAAAATTATCAATTTTGTTTCAATTTCCAATAATATATCAAAATAAAAATTAATTTATTTGTATAAAAGAGCGTTAATTTACTAATATAAATTAAAAATAAAAAGAATTAACATTTATTAAGTAAAAACATTTTTTTTGCTGCTCTTATTTTTTAAAGTTACAATTTCAGGTTGTGTTTTTAAATTTATATAATATATACTTTAGATTAAATGTTGCAAATTAAAGGTTAAAAAATTAAGTATTGGGTTTAAATTATAAAATCTATTTTGAATATTAATTAAAATTAAAATAGAATATAATTAAATTGTTTGATAAATATAATTTATGATTTTTTTATTTAACATTTTTATCTTTATTTTTTTAAAAAAAATTAGTTATTTTATATAAAGCTAAATTTAAATGTAAAGTTCTTAAAGAATGATATAATTTTTGAAAAGTAAAGTAAAATAGATTGAAAAGATTCTCAATTAAGTGATAAGTAAAATAATATAAAAAAAATTCTATGAGTTATTTTTATTATATATTATCAAATGCGTTTGAAAAACTTAAATCACTAAAAATATTAGCCTTCATTTAGTTTAAGGAAATAGAGTTGATTTTAATTTTTTAGAAATTTAAAAATATTAAAGAAACTACTATGAACAAAAATAACAGATAATAGATGAATATAAGAATATAATGATTTCTATTGTATTCTATATTTTTTCATCATACTTACAAATAGTATATTCCACTATATATACAGGGAGATTAGACTCTTCATATTCTAATACATAAATAAGAAAAAGTGGCTACAACGAGATGAAAGGTTTAAAGAAGATGGAAGGTAGAAGGTCAAGGAAGATGAAAGATGAAGGGTTGAACATCCATTAAATAACATTCATAATACTCCCCATTCGATGTTCATTGTATAAATGATATGTCTCATTAAAAACCTTATTAGAAAAAATCCTATGGAACAAAAACTTAGTGAAGGAAAAAAGAGTACATAATCCTTTGATACACAGCATGTCACAACTTTAAAAAAAAATATAGTGCGAATTTATTCCCCCTCATGCAAGCATCACTTAAGATCTTTAAAATGATGCAATCCAATGTTGAAAAATAACTTCTCAAATGTAGCAGTAGGGAGCACCTTAGTAAAAAGATCTGCCAAATTTTCACTTGAACGAATCCATTGAACATTTATATCTCTATTTTTTTGTAGATCATGAGGGAAGAAACTTTTTGGTGATATATGTTTTACTCTATCACCCTTAATATATCTTTCTTTAAGTTGTGCAATGTAAGTTGTATTATCTTCATATAAGACTGTTGGAGCTTCCTTTTTAGAGCATAAACTACAATCTTTTCATATGTGATGAATTACAGACCTTAGCCACACACATTCACGACTAGCCTCATGGATTACCAAAATCTATCATGATTACAAGAAGTAGTAGCAATTGTTTGTTTCATAGAACACCAAGAAATTACAGTATCATTATATGTGAAAACATAACCAGTTTGTGATCGAGCATTATGAGGATCAAATAAGTACCTTGTATCTACAAAACCAACCAATCTTTTTTTTGGTAGGTTAGGGAAAAACAAACCCATATCTTTTGTATATTAAAGATAATGAAAAACGTGCTTAATCCTATTTGAATGTCTTTGGGTTGGACAAGAGCTAGATATTGCTAATAAGTTGACAATAAATGATATATCAAGTTGTGTATGACTAGCAAGATACATCAATGCACCAATAGCACTTAAATATGATACTTCAGGACTAATAAAATCTTCATCATTTTCTCCAGGACAAAAAGGGTGTTTATTTACATCAAGCGACCTAACAACCATTTGTATAATCTTCTTAGCACTTTTTCTATATATGTTTTTTTATGCATAAAGATTCCATTCTTTAGGTGCTCAATTTGTAACCTTAGAAAAAATCTTGTTTTTCCGATATCTTTCATTTCAAATTCTTTCTTTAAACACTCCATTATCACTAAAATCTCTTCAGGAGTCCCAATAATATTTAAATCATTAACATACACAACAATTATAACAAATCATGATCCAAACTTCTTTATAAAAATGAATGGGAAAATGGGATCATTCTTATAGCCTTCCTTCAATAAGTATTCACTAAGGCGATTATACCACATACGCCCAGATTATTTCAATCCATAAAGAGATCTATTTAATTTGATTGAGTAATGTTCTCGAGAACATGAATTAGTTGTTTTCACCAGTTTAAAACCTTTTGGGAGTTTCATGTAAATGTTATTATCAAGTGAGCCATATAAATAAGCTTTAACTACATCCATTAGTCGTAAATCAAACCCTTCTCTTATTGCCAGACTAATCAAGAACCTAAAAGTGGTTGCATCCACCACAAGAGAGTAAGTAGTTGCATCCACCACAAGAGAGTATGTCTCTTCATAATCAATAACAAGTGTTTGTGAAAATCTTTGTGCAACTAAAAACGTTTTATATCTCACAGTTTATCCTTTTTCATTTCTCTTTCTCACAAAAACCCATTTATATCCCACAAGTTTTACACCTTCAGGTGTGCGAACTACATGTCCAAATACATCTTTCTTCGCAAGAGATTTTAACTTAGCTTCAATTGCTTCTTTCCATTTTGTCCAATCATCTCTTTGTCTACATTCCTCAATTAACATTGGTTCATTATTCACATTTTCATTCAAAATATATAGTGCTACATTGCATGCAAATATGTCATCGACGTTGATTTGATTTCGGTTCCACTTAATTCTTGACATGACATAATTTGTTAATATCTCTTCATTATCAGGTACTTGAGATTTTTCTTGAACTTTAGTCATGTCTAAAATCTCTTCTAGTGATTCTTTTAAAGTCATTACTTCCTCGACCTGACCATCTTCTATTTTTGCTCATTTTCTTTTTTGAAGATTCTTATCTCTAAAATCGATTGGTCTATCATGCTTCAAATGTGCTTTAGACTAAATAACAACTAGAGTTTGTCTTTCAGGGACATCAATTTTGATTGGAGAATTTACAGTTAGTATATGTGATTTTGTCACTCTTTTTATATCAGTAAATGCGTCTGGCAATTGATTTGCTAAACTTTGTAAATGAATTATCCTCTGAACATCCAATTCACATTGTTTCGGATAAGGATCAATAAGTGGCAATGATAATTCATTCTAATCTATTTCTTTTTCCAGCTATTTTTTTCTCCCACTAACATTAGGAAAACTGACTCATTAAAATGACAGTTAGCAAATCAAACTGTACCCCATTGATGGCTCGAGATATTTACTTATTGATGGAGATTCATATCCAACATATATTCCTAACCTCCTTTGAGGACTCATCTTAAAGCATTGTGGTGGAGCAATCGGAACATATACATCACATCCAAAAGTTTTTAGATGGAAAATATTTGATTCTTGACCAAAAATCATTTGTAATGGGAGAACTTATAATAACTTGTTGGCTTGATTCGAATTAGTGATGCTATGTAACACCTCTAGCCCATTACCGTTGCCGAACTAGGGTTACGGAGAGTTACCGTATAAATCAAAATAGATAACTTCAAATCAAATTAATAATGCTATTTAATATTAATTATTTAAATCTCATACAAATCCAACAAACACACATATTTGAGCCTTAAATTAAACTTTCGATGCCCTAAAAATAGTTTGGGATCAAAATGAGACTAAATTGAAACAATTCAAAAAATCTAGGGAAAAGTTAAAAAATTTAGAAAACAGGGGTCACGCGGTCGTGTGGCCAGGATGTGTGACATAGCCTAGATGATGTAGTGTTCGAATAATGAGACACATAGCCATGTCCCAGCCCGTGTCTTAAACTATGTAACTCACTGACTTAGATCACACGGCCGTGTGTCAAGCCGTGTAACTCTCTTACCTGATACATACGGCGGTGTCTCAGACTGTTTATGGCACACGGCTGTGTGGCGGCCCGTGTCCCAGGCCGTGTGCACCAAAATGAACTTTAAACATCAAGTTTACCATTTCAAGCTTTCTTAGACACCAAGCAACACATTAATCAGTTATTATACCTATTCAAATTATCATAAAACCTACTCAAATCATGCCAATTCAACCATTTTAAGTGTCTAACCAATGTGCCCTCATTGTTACAACAATTATACATACATATACAACGAAATAAATCATCAACCACTCAAACATACAATCTTGTCATTTTAAGCTAATTACCTAACCTTATACTAGCCAAATCGAGAACAACATGTACCATAAGTTATTTTTAGCTAGTTTACCCAAAAACATAACCATAACTTCACAAATTGCACTTATATTTATCACCATACCTAGTAACCATGTAATTATCATCACATTATGATCAACATCAATCTAAGATTAACTAGGTACATACTTCAAATATTTACATATCAAATGAGGTCATTAACATAACCACCTATTACATGCCATATAATCCAAAATAACGTTCAAAAATATCGAAATCGAATGGATAATATGACTTGAGTACTGATCTGATCTTCTGTCCCACAAAAAGGTATCTACAAGAAATGCAAACCACACAAGTAAGCTTATTGAAGTTTAGTAAGTTCGACAAAGAGAAATAATGAATATTAGCGAAATAAACTTAATCAATACATAATATAAAAATGTCATAAATCATAGTCCTGCCATTCATAACCAAATCACAGGTGAGTCATAAACTTGTATACGAATGAATTAATTCAATCAATTATGTTATATCATTTACTATCCCCAATGAATGTTGTAATGGATTCAGATACACAGTTAACCAACCAAACACACCAAATCGCTCAAATGAGCTAACCAACCGAGAACACACTTGGGCACCAAGTGTCAAGCCTGTAGGCTAACATCCCTCTGAAACACACCTCGACACCAAGTGCCAAGCCCATAGGTTTCACATCCGCCTCCGTAACACACCTAAAATAGTGTATTATAGCGTGATAATTCACAACAAATACTAAACTTCGGTATATTCAGTAAACATGAATGAATTCATAATCATCATCTCAACATCAACCAATCCCATACAGCGTGCGATATAACCTATTAGCATGCTAGTTGTATCCTATCTTATGTTGATCGGCTCACATATTTATCATTTAACAACATTTAATACAATTTCTTTCCCAAATCAATTCACTTACCACAATTTAATACTTTCAAGTCAATTAGTAATTTTCAATCCACAAGCAACTAAATATTTAAATTATACTAAAATTTAGCTGTACGAACTTATTTGGACTGAATTGTAATAGTTGCAGAAGTTTAGGGACTATTCAACAATTTTTCTTTTTCCATGTAAGTCAACAGGGTCTTGATCTAAAATGCAAATTTTCCTTTTATTATCTTATATTCATATGCCAATTAATTCTACTTTTATACCCTTTTATTTTTTGAAATTACATAATTACCTTTTACAACTTTTGTAATTTAGTCCATTAACCCGAAAATCATCAAATTAATCATTTTTTTCAAAATATATAGCCGAATAATCTTGGCCATTAAACAGTCCTAATTATACCTCTAAATCACCATCAAACCTTGAAATTTTGACATTTTAACAATTTAATTCTTAAATAAAAAAACTAATAAAAATTACTTCACAAAACAACCAAATACCACAATCAAAGCTTCAGACACTTAATTATCATAAAATACAATAGAAATCCTCATATTATCATATCCATCTATTATCTATTATTTTTATTTATAATACGTTATCAGCACGAGCGCTTACATCAATTCAACAGTCTTGCATTTTTTCATAGTTTGGATCAAGGTATGTAATACATTTTATCAATATGTCTACTACGATAAAATTACTTATATTTATAATTTGTTTAATTTTTTAAGGGTTCTACTGATCCTTTAATTTCTTAAAAACTTCTAATATAGTTAAATTACTTGTAATTTATTTTATGACTAAATTGTTGTAATTATTTGAGTAATTTTCTGTTAAGTTATGCTTGGAAGTTTTGTTAAGGGATTACTAATGTTTGCTTGAATGTTTGTTAATGAACTATTTATATTTATATTAGATTTATATTGTAGCTATATCATCAATGTTGAACCTTGCAAAACTTGAATTTGTGGCTCTTGACATTACTAGAAAGAACTATTTATCCTAGATGTTAGATGTTGAAACACATTTAATGCAAAAGGTCTTGGTGAAGCTATTAGTGAAGGAAATGAAGCATCTAGTCAAGATAAGGCCAAATCTATGATATTTTTTTGCCATCACCTTCACGAGGGACTAAAAACTTAATATTTAACCGTTAAAGATCCACTTGTCCTTTGGAATAGTCTAAAAGAAAGATATAATCATCAGAAAACTGTAACGCTTCCTAAAACTCGTTGCGATTGGCTATATTTGAGATTACAAGATTTTAAATCTGTGAGTGACTATAACTCGACTATGTTTAGAATCACTTCCCAATTAAAATTATGTGGAGAGAACATAACTGTTGAGGATATGTTATAAAAAACATACTCCACATTTCACGCAAATAATGTTGTCCTGTAGACACTATCGTGAAAAAGGTTTTGAGAAATATTCTGAATTAATATCTTGTTTTCTTGTGACTAAGCAAAATAATGAACTGTTAATGAAAAATCATGAGTCACGTCCAACTGGTTCTACTCCATTCCCCAAAGCGAATATGACATCATATAAGGGAAAGGATAAAGGCCAAAGTAGTAGTCGTGGTCGAGGACATGGTTATGGTCATGGTCATGGTCACAGTCGAGGATGTGGATGTGAACGAGGCAGTCATTTCAGGAATACCCACCAGAAAGTGGGATCATAAGGATGGAAAGAATGATAAAAAAAACATCTGGGAAAGTGGAAAGTTTGTGTTATCGTTGTGGAGGTAAAGACTATTGGTCTCATACCTGTCGTACACCAAAGCATCTTGTAGAACTAAATCAACCATCATTGAAGGATAAAGGGAGATGAAAGATGAAGGGTTGAACATCCATTAAATAACATTCATAATAGAACTGTATTTGGTTGAAAATTTTAAAAATAATTTTTACAAAATAAAAACACGTGCAAATTAGAAAACAATAAAAAAATTATTTCAATCACTAAAAAAGGTTGAGCGTTCGATCGAAACGAGTAAAACAATTTCGAGTTTGTCAAAGTTCACAAGTATTATTAAATCATCCTAACTAAATTTGAAATATTATTCACATCGAGTCGAGATGAATAAAATATGAAAGAATAGAAAATAAAATATTTAAAAAATCCATAATTTTGATCTAACATACTCTATTTTCTTCCAATTGGTAAGGATTGATTTTTATGCATTAGGATAGAAAATGATCATCTCCTCTATTTTCTTCCCTCTCATTTTTCTTTTCACTTTTTTTTTTATTTCTTCCTTCCATCCTTTCACTTTTCCACTAAACCAAATGTTAAAGTTGTGTGACCTAAATTCCTATTAAATAAATAAAATATAGTGGCAAAATAGGAGGATCTATGGGGGCGAAGGATCTCCATTAAGCATAAAACTAGACTAGGGTTGTAACTGAAGCCCTCGCGCGGTATGGACTAGGCTGCATAAGTAGAATCTGTATAAAACTACTCTTCTTCTATTTGATATTGATTGTACAAGTAGAATCCGTATAGAACTTCTCTCCTTCTATTTGACAATAATTAGAATAAGGGTTATCAACCTATAATTAGAAGTAGTCGAACCTCCTCTTGTATCATTTAAATTCGAAATTAGTGAATTTTCTTCTCCTCTGCTTGTGGTTTTTCCCGAAAGAATTCCCACGTAGAATCTGTATGTTCTTATTTTTCCTTTTTTTACTTTGCGATCGTTTTATATTGCCATTATCGATGTTCAGATTTTACAACAAACACTCAAGAAATTCTTTATCAAAGTTTATATAACATTTATTTAAAGATGTTAAAAGTATTATTATCTCTCCATATGAGTATCAACACTCAAAGAAGTCTAAGAAAAATGGAGACCATCTTTATAATCGTATAAAGTTGAATTCCTCGTAATAGTTAATGTCATCTTTGTTGATTTTTGAATTATATAAAAATTGAATTGTTTTTTTTAGTAAACTGCTTCTAATTTTATAAAACAAGTTTTGCAATTTAATTGAATGTTAATTCTCTTTCCTTTTACTAATTAATTATTTAATTTTGATTGTATACATCTAAAATGTTATTAAATTATATATTACTTGCTTATTGTGCATATATAATATAAGTAAAGAACTATTCATCCGTTAGTAACATTATGGTAAAAGTCCAGACTTGATAATACCATATACAACATAATATATGATTTGGAAAAAAAAAATAATTAAACAAAACACAAATCATTTTAATACAAGTTACTAACATATAATGATTTTAAAAAATGTTGATTTCAGTATTGACTTATTAGATGCTAATGTTGTTGTAGACTTCTGGAAATTGTATATTTATATATCCTTCATTCAATTCAAGGAGAGAAAATGAATCAAGGATGTATGCATATAATATAAAGTCTTGCACAAAACACCATTACTACAAAATTTCCTCCAAAGTTTCTAAATCTTTCCTTTAATGGAAGTGATGAAATCTTTGATTCTTCCCCATTCAGCCAAAACGATACTCTCTTCCTCCATGGCAACCTTGGCCATGGCCTCATACTCTGCCCATTGCATTTCCAACGCTTCCAACTCCATTTTCATTTCCTTGGAACTTTTAAATATCTACTTCCGTTCAGCCAACATATTCTCCCTTTCCTTTTGTGCTTCTTCAACTTGTACATGAAGGGCAGCTAGTTTTTTTTTCTCTACCTGTTTCACCTCTGATTCCACCTCCTTATATCTGATTACATTACGATCCAATTTATGCGTAATTGTCAACTTAATAGATTTCTTCTCAGTAAGGCAATTCATGTCCTGCATTGCTTTCGCTGCTCGGTCAGCTAGTTCTTTCAGGCTCTCCTCCATGGCCAACAACTCTTTTTTTTGCTCAATTGTAAAGGTGGTAGGGGAACAATCAAAACTAGCTAGTATCTTAAACGCCTGCTTAAGTGAAGAAAACTCCCGAGAGCCGTAGAAATGAAAAGGGTTCCTATCCAATGCTTCCTCTAATGTAGCTAGCGAGCGCTTCCTTCGCTGCTTGAGAAAAAACAATGTTAAGAGTACGAAAGCTCAGACTCCAAGCTAGTGAAGAATGTGTTATATCTTCCTCGGTTGGATCTTCAGGTTCAAAAGCCTGCAATGGAGGCAAAGAAAGCAATAATAGAGATACATAGATGCATTATTATTAACAACTAATTTAGCTGACTTACCACAATCTCTTCAGAAGGGTGAGTTGATGAATCAGCTTCATCGGTCTTATGTCTATCCGAGTCAGTCTTGATCATCAATTCATGTGAGATCAAACCTTTAGTCCTATCAGTAGAAACGTAGGCTTCAAGTAAGCATGCATCATTGAGGAGATAGCCTCTTTTAGGATCGTGTAATTCGCCTAAAGCTAACAAAAAAAAGGAGGCCCCAACAAGAATCATTCACCGTGAACTCTGCCGTATCAACTGCCAAAAGCGAGTGTCTCTATCATCACTAACCACTTGAAAATAAATTGCCAATCGGTTCATGCAACAGAAAAAAGATGGTGAATCGGTTCATGCAGTCATGTCTCATGTCAAACTTCCCCAAACACCATACCATGACCATCTTTGTATGAACATAAATAGAAAAAAATTCACAAAGGGAAGAAAGCAATATGTTTGGAGATAAGTATATTCAATTCTTCAGAATAAAAAAACTATACCCCCATTAAATAAAGTAAAAAGGAGAACCATAAGTATTACCCCTAGTGATTAGATGTGTTTTGTAAACTCATTAACTAAGAACAACCATAAAAAAGTTGATCCTTTGTTTTGTACAAATGTTTTTGGTTCAACAAAAAATACCTTTCGTAATGGAAAGTTCACGATCGAATTGATTGATGACTGCAAATCCAAATTGGGCATTTCTACTCCATCCCGAAGGCAAAGTAGCTGAATCTGCAACTTCTAAAAAAAAAAAAGACCAAAAATCCACTTTGTTCCCCTTCGGGAAGATAATAAGCCGCCTACCAAATAAGTTTGCAAATCGAAGTCAGGTAGATAAAATGCAAACTAAATCATAACCAACAAGAAGAAGATCAGAGTTACCATTTGTAGCCATCAACAGTGAAATTTTCAGAATAGAGCCCATCGTCTGTAATACTGGAGAAATTCTCAATCCTCCATGTGACCTTCGTTATTAGTCCATTAACACCCATAGAGTTGGACTGGGTATGAAGTGCAGTCAAAGTTTCAACCCTCCATGTGACCTTCGTTATTAGTCCATTAATATCCATAGACTTCAATTTTCAGTAGACCGTTCCTCTGTAGGATCAGAGAATTTGAGAAACCAAAACAAAATGGAGGGGTGAAGATTATAAGTTGAAGCCATATATATTTATTAATGCACACTCAAAATCCTTTCGATTCCCGTGAAGCCATATATAAAAGAACGTTAATTTATTAATATAGCTTAAAAATTACCAATTTTTAACATTTATTAAATTAAAACATTCTTTTTTTTGCTGCTCTTATTTTTTAAAGTTAAAATTTCAGAGCTGTGTTTGAAGTTAAAATTATCAATGAAATGGTCCAAGCATGATTTAAGTTTAACTTAAAATTCAAGTTTTAGTTTACACTTAATCCAAATTCAAACATATAAACAAACAAAATGTGTGATAATTATTCAAACATAATATGGGTGAAATTTAATTGTATATTTTGTCATTTATTATAAACAAAAACTTTGAAAAAAACTGTTTCCTGTTTCCAAAAGAATTTTAAGAAAAAAATTGTTAACCACATTTAATTGAAAAGTTAACGATGTTATTATTTAAAATAATTAGAAAAATATAAAGACTCAAATGGTGTTAGAGATTAAAGTATAAGAATTAAATATCTAATTTAAGCATATTAGGACTAAAATTGAAATTAAAGTATAAGAATTATTTCAAATTTAAGCATATTAAAAGGACTAAAGTTGAAAATTAACCGATTTATAAAATGAAAAAGACAAAAAAGCAGGTGGGTGTGTGCCACGTGTCAGAGAAAAGGAGAGCAATAGAAATTCAAAAACCTTTCCATTGCCGGGTCTTCTGGGTGAAAGACAGATATCTTAACCATTGGACGACAATGGATTGATGTTTACAAGGTATTGTAAGTATTATAAATAGCATTGCTTTTATAAAATTGACAGAAATGGAGTATGAAAGGTCATCCATGATTAGATTTCCATTCGTGAATAAAAACTCTTTATTTCCCACATTTAAACTTGGCTCTTCCTTTCTGTCAAATTTACAACCCATTTGACTGATGCAACCTTCTGAAATCATTCCATCACTCAAATACAAAAACTAAGGTGAGTATTCGATCGAATCGAGTTAAAAAAATTCGAGTTAGTCAAGTTGACGAATTATATTTTAGTAACAAAACTCAATTTAATTTTTTTCGAATCAAACCAAATCGAGTGAAAAATTTTCGAGTTAAGTCGAGTCGAGTTAACGAATCATATTATTTATACTCAATGTTGCGTTTATATGGACCGATTATTTAACTAGTAGACGAAGTATAATATTATTTAACTATATAAACAATATAATTATTTTACCTTTTAACTTAATGAGTAAATATTTATCAAAACAACGTAATTTTACCTTTTAATTTAATAGTTTTGACTTTTAGCTTTAGAAAAGGTAAACATTTATCAAAACAACGTAGTTTTGCCTTTTTTATTCGAATTTTCGAATAACTCGAATTGTGTAATTCATATTTGAGTTAAACCAAAAAACTTAATTTTTTATTTGAATTGATCTAAATAACTTGATTAACTCAAATAACTCGAACTGTTTTATTCAAAATTTGAATTTTTTATCGAGTTTTTCAAATCAAATTGAATTTTGCTCACCCCTATCTCCCACTACCTCTTTCCCTATAAAACCATCAAATAAACAGACAAGTAGCATCCCCCACACTCTCTCTTTCTCAATGGCATAAAAGCGTTCAAGTCCTATTGAAGTCTCAGTAGCCATTTTTTCCTATGAAGAAGATAAAGAGGTGACTTTTCTTAGGAAAAAGAAGAGTCTTTGATAAGTGTCAAAAGTAATATATTTTAATTCTATTCTTAATTCGTTTTTATGGTGAATTTTATGCTTTTAATCTTTTAAATTTATGTTTTTTATATTTAGGAGAGCATTTGGGACAAAAATCAGACAATTGGAGTAGATTTCAAGAGTTACACGGACCGACTACACGGCCATGTGCCAAAATGTGTGCATTTCGCGATTTGCACTTCAAATATGCGAAAAAAATATAATTTTTAGGTTTTTCGGGTATTCTAAAACCTACATATACCAAATATAAGAAGAGTAAAAACCATCAAAGAAGATTCAAGAAAACAACTAGGAAAACACCATTGAAGCAGATTTCCATCAAGATTGAATGTCTCCTTTTGATTTCTTTGAAGTTTATTATGGGTTTTTCTATTTCTTGTGGTTATACTATTTTTAAGATGTTTTTATTCATGATTATTAACTAATTTTCTAAATACCTAGGGGAGATGAACCCTATGATCAATTCTGTCTTTTGATTTCTGTTTTACGCAAAAAATACTTGAATATTATTCTCAGTTATGTGTACTTAATTCTTAATTTAATATTTCTGGATTATTAATTCATGTCTGATGTGCTTTAATTCAAAGGAGAAATAGACCCTGTTTAAGAAAATGGAGTTGCATGCAATCCTAAAAATAGTACCATATAAATCTATCGAATTAGAATCAAATTTAATAGGGGAATCCATAAATCGATTTAATGCGATAATAGAGATTTTAATTAGAAATAAATTTCAATTAATTAAGTTAGAGTCAATTGCTCTTAGTTTTGAAGGGATATATTAGCATAATTTAGGGATTTCTACGAATCAAGATATTAAGTGAAAAAATTGTTTAATTCAGATTGATAATGAGAGTGGATTCTTTCTTGGGTGTTGGTTCACTCCTTAGTTGTTAATCAATTATTGTCTCAATTAGTTCTTTGTTGTGTTCTTAGTTAATTAATTTAACTAATTTTAGTTTTAACCAATCATCCCAATTTGTAGGTTAAATAATATAAAGACGATAATTATTAATACTTTTAGTCTTCATGAGAACCAGGGATTTAAATAGCAATCCGATACTGCTATAGCGGCCGTTATATAGCGGTAGCGGCACCGTCCGAAACCGCTATTATTGTTTTACAATAAGTTGTGTCAATTTTTAAAAAAATTCACGACTGCGGTATCCGCAATGACCGCAACAGCATCCGTTATGTCCACAACTGCGACAAACGTAACGCTACCGAAAACGCGACCGTGACCGCAATTTAAATCCCTGATGAGAACAATATCTTACCCACCGTAATTATACTATTTATCAATTGGTACACTTATCTTTGTAGTATTTTTAGTTGGTTTTATGGACATTAGTCTTCTAAAGAAAAGATAAGAAAGATCCCAAAACCCACTCTACTCCATTGACCCACAAGACCCCACCACCCAGAAAGCTTGAAATCGCTTATGATGAATCTGATTCTAATTCCGAATCCGACAACGCTGCACTGGATGCTATTTCGACGAAACCTAGATCTAATAAGCCCTTGGCTTCTTCATCTAAACGACCTGGGGAGTCGAGGTTGGATGCCATTTACCAAAAATTCCTACAAGGCATTGCCATTTTGCTGCCATTTACCAAAAATTCCTCACTTCTAAATCAAGCTTTTTTTGGTTCCAAAATTGCTTCACTTTGTTGTACAAATCAGGTACTGAACATGTTAAAAAATCTGCTGCTATTTGGCTTAATTTAATGCCGCTTTATCATCTCATTGTTCACCCATTATTTCCATTCAAATTGTTTTGAAACATGCTGCTAATTGCTCCACCGTTTGCCTCAAAAATCCAAAAATAATGGGTGATTGCTCCTTCAAGGCTTGCTTCCATAGCTGGATTGAACCGATTGAGGCCACTGTTGCACCAACCAAAATTCTTGGCACAAGCTACTGCGTTTTTGGTTTTCAATTGGCTACTGTGTTGTTGCCGACCAGCAGTTATTTGCTTTCATCACTAACCTTCAATTGGCTCTCTAAATAAATAAATAATTTCGTATATTGAACATATCAATCATAAGGAGAGGTGAAGGGGATATTTTAATAAACCAGTACAAAAACCTTAGCAGAAACACCAATGACTACAGCGAGTACCAATTAATTGTTATAATAGTGGGATCATGACCATGCAAAGAGAAAAATAAATCTTACTAAGAGGCTTCAGCCATTTATACAGAGGAGCCATCTATCTCAAAGGACTCGACAAAAACACAGTCATGAATTCGGATCCTATTAAAACAGCTGAAACGTAATTAAAGTGAAGATTTAGATTTAGGCTTAGGTAGGTACTAAAGCCCCTGCATCGCCGCTATGGAAACTACAACACTCTCACCTCTTTTATGACAAAACCAGCTCTCCCTCTTTCTAAATTCCAACGAAACAAGAAATAAATAAATGTATCTGTATCCACTCAAAAGGTTTCTCTTACACTTCCAATCAATTTAATTCAACTACAATGTTTTCTTTTTTTAATCAAATATGTCCAACCTACGTTTCCTATTATTCCACGTGCCATTTACTTATTCGTCATTGCACCTCAAACCCCATTCCTACTTTTTCTTATTGCATCTAGGAATCTGAATTTCTGTCCCGTAAATATGTCAAATTCAATTCGAATTTTATTTCACTCGACTTGATTTAAAAAAAAATTCAAATCAAATTAGAATGATATAATAAGATTCATCAACTCGAAATATTTTCATTCTGTTCGATTCAATCAAATGCTCACCTTTATTAACATGTCGAGTTACTATTACGACATATCACTCATAAAATAAAATTACGAATATTTTTTAAATTATTATTAAATTTTCAAATTTTAAAAACATAAAAATTAAAATTGATTAAAAAAATTGATCTCAAAATTCTCTAAAAGCCATTATTTTCCCTCAATCTACAAACCCTAATCCCATTCCAACTACTCTCAAATTTTACTACAATTCAATTATCAGGTAAGTGTTTATTTTGCCAAATATAAATTGTCATGCATATAGCTACTTAGATTTGGCGGTGTTAAAATATAACTTTCTTCAATTTTATATATATTGTATGTTTTTCAACATAACATATCTAAGCTATTGATAATACTCTAGAACGACATATTTTTATGTGCTAATTGCATGCTTATTTTGAGTATGATCCTACTAATTTGGGTTATTTTGTGGTCTTTTATCTTTTAGGGACTAAATTAGAGGCAAGAGGAAATTTAAGGGAAAAAAGTGCAAATTTAAAGATATAATGGGCCAACATGCAAAGAAAGAGAGAAGTGGTGCCAAAAATGCAAACATGGAAGACCCAAGGACAAAAATGCAAAAGAAGAGATTTTATAGCGCAAGACTCTATTTTAATTTTAATTATATTAGGATAATTATTAAGGATAATTATTTAGATTTAAATTTTAAGATTTATTTTCATTTATATTTAATTATCTTTATTTATTTTTAATTATCTTTTAGAATTTAATTAGGAATAGACTAAGTTTTCTAGTACTATAAATAGGGGATGAAGTGGCACATATTTAACATCTCTTTTTTCTGTAAACACTCCCTCTCCCAAAAATCCTGTCTTTGTTCTCTCCATAATTTCTTCAATAAAAATCTCATTTATATTATATTTGTTTCTTTCCCAAAAATCATGAGCCACTAAATCAATCTAGCCGAAGGTTGTCAAAATTCCCCAAAAAGATTCATGAGGCTTAGAATTCGCGCTTAGCCTTCTCAACAACGTATTCATCGCTTCTCCGCATTACGGGACTGACGTTTCCATCCATGTCCCTTAATAGGTGATCTTTTCAACTTGTGCAAGGAACGACCGCTTTGTACGTTTTGGGAAGGTTTCACAGTCAGTTTGTTGGCTTTCTGCATTAGAGGTTGGCGAATCCAAGAGACAAAATGGTGTGGTATTCGCCGTTGGGAAAATGTGATCTAGCAAAAGATAGTCCCACAAAGGCGATTATTAGCTAGAGTCAGGCTCCGCCGTTGGAGCTGGTGGTCGTAGGCGTCCTCTTCCACTATAACTGGCTTATCCTCCTCCAGAAGGGTTACTTAAAAGCTAAGGATTGAACCCAAAGTGGAACGAGACAACCGGAAGCTGGAATCTTGCCACATAAGAAACTTTCTCTTTTCCCAACTCTATTTATTTTTATATTCCTCATTTTAATTTCTGCAATTTACTTAATTTCGTAATTTCAATTTACTTTTAAATTCTGTTTTTATTTTTCCAAATTCTTAATTCTTTTTATTTTTATTTTTCAGGAACGCAGGTTTTCTTGGCAAAGAAATTGTCCAGGATTTTAAGAAACGAGCATTCGTACAATCCGATCCCTGAGGATTCAACCCTACTTCCCCATTACTATTATTTTTATTATTTTACAGGGAATATGATATTTTTGGTGCTCTCAATGACCGCATCAAATTTTGACCAATTCTCCCTACTTAGCCCATGCTTGCCCTCAAGTATGGTTCGTGTCCATTGTGAAAATTAAATCCTGGCATGAAAGAAATACTACTCCAAAGTTTTATAAAAATTAGTCAAAATGCATATGAAAAATAAAGAGAACCCTTAACTTGCTTTAAGTAAAATTAAAAAAAAATATTCCAATTAACACACACAAAAATTAAGATCGACTTGGATTATTTCATGAAAATTAGGTAATTGACCAAACCTATCAAGACACCCTATTCGTTTCTACCTTTAGTCCTCACACTTTATTAATATGTCTTTTTTTTTCTTTTTTTTTTTTAAATTTTTTAAATTTTTTTCTTTTTTTAATTTTATTTATTTATTTTTACTTAGGAATATATTGAACCTTTTGACGCGAAGAGAGATGACAGCTAAGCACCCCACCCCGGTTGCTCAGCCCAACACATTCCTAATTTTTATTTTTCTTAAGAACATATCGAACCTTTTGATGCGAAGAGAGATGACAGCTAAGCACCTCACCCTGGTTACTCAGCCCAACACATTCTTAAAAATTAATTCCGGTTAGCAGAGTTTTACCTAACACGTCACACAACCTTTTGACGCGAAATAGGATGACAACCCAAGCACCCTACCCCGGTTACTCAGCTAGTCACATCTTAAGTTGCACTCATAACCACGGAACCATTATTATTAAACGATATTTTAATTTTAGAGGACTTAGGAAAAACGATCAAGTGTCAAAAATAAGTTTTAGTAATCACCTTAATAGTCATGAACATATTTTAAGTATGCAATTGTATTAAGTGTTTTCTTGTATTTAGACTTAATCAAATTTACCAAAATCAAGATAGGGTTAACTCCATTAATCATAATCATTTAAACTAAAAGAAAAAAAACAATGGAGATGAAATCTATCAAGCAAAATCATAATTAACTCAGTAGATAAGGATCATGCATGTGGGTCAAACAGTAAGCAAGTTGTGGTCAAATTCTTAGGCATGAAAAGAAAAACAGAATATGCTAAAAAAATAATTGTGGGCAGAACGCAGCAGCAACAATGATATAACAGCAAAACAGCAGATAAATGACAGTAACAACGAATAATACTTTCCCCTATTTAGAACACATTGTCCTCGATATGGAAGAAAATAAACAAATAGATGGAAGAAAAGTTTATAAGAACTCCCCGTGTAGTTACCGTCGTTCGCGCATTATAGTAATGAGTTCTTGCTATTGTTGCTTCAGTTTACCTAGACAAAAGAAGAGAATTTTATTAATATCTGAAAATAATAAATAATAAATAATAAAATAAAAATAAAATAAACTAAACTAAAAAAATAAAAATAAAAATAAAAATTAGGTTACCTCTCAATAAGCGCTTGTTTAACGTTGCTAACTTGATGCCCCAACTAGAATTGAGGCTGTTTTAGCTAAATTTTTTCGTTTGTATGGGTTTGGAAATTCTCATTTTTTATCACGTCCACCATATTTGGGTTTAATCGTCCTTGCGCCTCTTTCTTTGGTTTCGTTTTTTCCTCTAAGGGGTTGATCCCTTTTAAGTCGGCAATGGTCATCATTCTCCAAAAATGTGCATTTGAAATGTTTAGGAAGTGATTTTAATTTCAGATCTAGTGCCTGCACAACAGAAGGTAGAAGTTTAGTATTCATGGGAGCCAATAATTTATTAACAGATTCAAAATCATCAAACATCATTTTAAATTTATCCCTATAAGATGACTCAAAAGTTTTTTCTACTGATGAGTCAATTATATCGACACGGTTTACGTCCAAGACTTCACTTGGGTGACTAATTGATAATGCTCTAGAATAACGTATTTTTATGTATTAATCATGTGTTTATTCTGGGCTTGATCCTACTAATTTGAGCTATTTGTCTTTTTATCGATTAGGGACTGATTTGGAGGCAAAAGCAAAATTAAAGGACAAAAATGCGAATTTGGAGACACAATGGGCTGATATGCGACACAGGAAAAAAATTGTGCCAAAAGTGCAAGCATGGAAGGCACAAGGACTAAAAATGCAAAAAGAAGAGATTTTCTTTTATAAGACTCCATTTTATTTATATTAGGATAATTAATATTAAGATAATTATTAGGATTATTTAAATTTAGGATTTTATTTTAATTATCTTTAATTATCTTTAATTAAATGTATTTATCTTTTTAGAATTTAAGTTCAATTAGACTATCTCCCTAGCACTATAAATAGAGGATGAAGTGACTCTATTTGGGTTCATCTTTTTCTGTAAACACTCTCCCCCTGAAAGTCTAGGCTTTTGTTTCTTCATATTTTCTTTCAATAAAATTCCCTTTTCCCTTTTTATATTTATTTTCTTTTTCACCATTATCATAAGCCACTAAAACCTATTTAGCTGAAAGTTGTCAATATTCTCCAAAAAAGGTTCTTGAGGGCTGGAATCCGTACTTAGCCTCCTCGCCAAGTATTCATCGTTTCTCTACACTACGGGCTGACGCTTCCGTCCATGGCCCTTAAGAAGTAAGCTTTTTAGCATATGCAAAGGCGGCCGTTTTGTATGTTTTGGAAGGATTGCACAGTCGGTTCGTTAACTTACTGCGTCAGAGGTTGGCAAGCCAAAGAGACAAAATGGCGTGGGATTCGCCATTGAGAAGCGTTGATCTAGCAAAGATTACTGGCTAGAGTCAGGTTCCCTAAAAATCGTAAGTCTAATCTTTGGAGCTGGTGGTCATAGGCGTCCTCTTCCACTATAACTGGCTTACTTGAGTTGAGAAGGATTATTTAAAAGTCGAGGATTGAACCCAAGGTGGAATGAGACAACTGGAGGCTGGAATCTACCAATAAGAATTTCTTTTCCTTTAACTCTCTTTATTATTTTTATTATTTTTGCAACCACAATTTCAGTCAACTTTAGATTCTGTTTTTATTTTTATTTTTTTCCAAATCAAATCTTTAATTCTATTATTTTTTATTTTTTCTGTCACGCAGGTTTTCGTGGGCATGATTCTGCCCAGGATTTCGAGAAACAAGCATTCGTATAATTCGATCCTTGAGGATTCGACCCTACTTCCCCTTTACTATTCTTTTTCATTATTTTGTAAGGAATAGGATATTTTTGGTGCTCTCAACGACCGCATCAAATTTTGGCACCGTTGTCGGGGATCGGTAACGTACTAATCTTGTTTTTTGTTTCTTGTGACCAGATCTGCTCCAGGAACTCTTGCGTTTGATTCAGAAATTGAAAAGACTGTGAGATCTAATCGTGAGGAAACAAAGCTAAGGAAAAAGTAGTCAGCAGTGGTTGGGACTCAAAGTAATCCACCGCCAGAAATCAGAATCGACGACGAAGCAAAGTCTAGGATTAACGAAAACCCTACTCAAACTTTTGAAGGTGAAAAAGTAGAAGTCGATTCCCCAGAAGAAGTGCTTAACGCTAGGGTTGACGTAAACCCTAATTTAGCATCTCAACCTATGGCTCAAACAATTCGGCAATTGGCCGAAGTGGAGATGGAACAACCGCCACTATGCATCGAGTATCCTACTATGGATACTGATTTCGAGCTAAAATCAGGATTGATTCAGCTACTGCCAACTTTCTGTGGGTTACAAAATGAAAACCCCCACAAGCATTAAAAAGGATTCCTTATAGTTTGTTTGAGTATAAAACCTCAAGGGGTAACTGAGGATCAAATTAAATTGCGCGCTTTCCCTTTTTCCCTAGCAGATTCAGCTAGGGAATGGTTATTTTATTTACCTCATGGATCCATTACAACTTGGGCTGATCTATCTCGTTTGTTTCTTAACAGGTTTTTCCTAGCGTCGTGTGCAGCTGAGTTAAGGAGAGAAATCATGAGAATAAGGTAAAAAGACGCAGAGTCTTTGTACAACTACTGGGAGAAATTTAAGAAGTTGTGTGCAAGTTGCCCACAACACGGTATAACGGAACAGTCTTTGCTCCTGTATTTTTATGAAGGCCTAAAACCCATGGAGATGAATATGGTAGACGCCGCGAGTGGAGGAGCGTTGGTCAACATGACTCCACAACAAGCAAGAAACTTAATCTCCATGATGGCTGCAAATTCTCAACAATTGCGAGCCAACCCTGAATCTCCTAGAAGGATTCACCAGCTAAGTAATTCGACCTTAGAAGATAAGGTTGATAGAATTGCTAATATTCTGAATTCTCTTGTTGCAGAAAAAGCAAAGATAGCCCGAGTATGCGGAATATGTGCTACCCCTGAACATACAACTAATGCATGTCCCAGTTTGTATGATGATACGGTGGCTCATTTAGATACTGTGGGAAATTTCCCTGGGCCACCATAAAGGCAATACGACCCTTACGCTAATACCTACAACCCAGGATGGAGGGATCACTCTAACTTAAGTTATGGGGCCAACCCACGACTTAACCAGTTAAACCAAAATCAGTTTCCACAACAGCCTCGAGATTTAGGTAATTCTCTAGAAACCATGGTCAATAAATTAGCAGCTAATGTCCTTGATTTTTAACAGCAA
Organism: Gossypium hirsutum; assembly: GCF_007990345.1. Classification (NCBI taxonomy): domain Eukaryota; kingdom Viridiplantae; phylum Streptophyta; class Magnoliopsida; order Malvales; family Malvaceae; genus Gossypium; species Gossypium hirsutum. The sequence goes on from NC_053433.1 coordinate 108,670,669, forward strand.
ACTCTTAATTTCCAAAGAGAGACGAAGGATTTCCAACAGAAAACCGAGGCATCTATAAGGGAGTTAACCATATCAATCGAGAGATTAAACTCGCAAGGGAAGCTGCCATCACAAACAGAACTTAATCCAAGACAACACGCAAATGCAGTGACGTTGCGAAGTGGAAAAGTACTGGAACCAATTCCTGACAGATATCTTGGCCAAGAAATCGCTTAGGAAAAACCCGAAAATGACGAACAAGTCCGAACGAAACCCCCACTGCTGAAAATCCAACCTCCATTCCTAAGACGATTAAACCAGTGTCGAAAAAGTAAGGAAGACAAAGAGATCCTCGAAACATTCAGAAATGTCGTGATCAATCTACCACTGTTGGATGCCATTAGACAAATTCCGCGGTATGCCAAGTTCCTTAAAGAACTCTGCACCAACAAAGAAAAATTAACAGGTAATGAAAAGGTAAGTGTTGGTGAGAATGTATCTGCAGTGTTACAGCGGAAAATGCCAGCGAAGTGTAAAGATAGGGGCATGTTTGCAATACCTTGCAAAATAGGTCATTTAGGAATTAAGAAGGCTATGTGTGATTTAGGGGCCTTCATAAATGTCATGCCATTTTCTATTTATAAATCACTTAACGCGGGTTTTTTGACAAAGACAGGTGTTACCATTCAGTTGGCAGACAGGTCCATTGTACATTCCGAAAGGGTCCTCGAGGATGTATTAGTCAAAGTCAATGGGTTTATCTTCCCTGCAAATTTTTATGTGATAAAAATGGAGGAGGATAACTCTCCTGGGTCTTCAGACATCTTGTTGGGGCAACCTATCCTTAGTACTGCAAATACTAAGATTGATGTACGAAGCGAAACCCTCACGATAGAGTTTGATGGAGAGATCGTGAAGTTTAACGTTTATGACACTATTAGTCACCCAAGTGAAGTCTTGGACGTAAACCGTGTCAACATAATTGACTCATCAGTAGAAAAAACTTTTGAGTCATCTTATAGAGATAAATTTAAAATGATGTTTGATGATTTTGAATCTGTTAATAAATTATTGGCTCCTATGAATACTAAACTTCTACCTTCTATTGTGTAGGCACCAGATCTGAAATTAAAACCACTTCCCGAAATCTCAAATGTACATTTTTGGAGAATGATGAGACTATTGCCGACTTAAAAGGGATGAAGTGACTCTATTTGGGTTCATCTTTTTCTGTAAACACTCTCCCCCTGAAAGTCTAGGCTTTTGTTTCTTCATATTTTCTTTCAATAAAATTCCCTTTTCCCTTTTCCCTTTTTATATTTATTTTCTTTTTCACCATTATCATGAGCCACTAAAACCTATCTAGCCGAAAGTTGTCAATATTCTCCAAAAAGGGTTCTTGAGGGCTGGAATCTGTACTTAGCCTCCTCGCCAAGTATTCATCGTTTCTCTACACTACGGGCTGACGCTTCCGTCCATGGCCCTTAAGAAGTAAGCTTTTTAGCATATGCAAAGGCGGCCGTTTTGTATGTTTTGGAAGAATTGCATAGTCGGTTCGTTAAATTACTGCGTCAGAGGTTGGCGAGCCAAAAAGACAAAATGGCGTGGGATTCGCCATTGAGAAGCGTTGATCTAGCGTAGATTACTGGCTAGAGTCAGGTTCCCTAAAAATCGTAAGTCTAATCTTTGGAGCTGGTGGTCATAGGCGTCCTCTTCCACTATAACTGGCTTACTTGAGTTGAGAAGGGTTATTTAAAAGTCGAGGATTGAACCCAAAGTGGAATGAGACAATTGGAGGCTGGAATCTACCAATAAGAATTTCTTTTCCTTTAACTCTATTTATTATTTTTATTATTTTTACAACCACAATTTCAGTTAACTTTAGATTTTATTTTTTTTTCCAAATAAAATCTTTAATTCTGTTATTTTTTTATTTTTTCTGTCACGCAGGTTTTCGTGGCACGATTCTACCCAGGATTTCGAGAAACAAGCATTCGTATAATTCGATCCCTGAGGATTCGACCCTACTTCCCCTTTACTGTTTTTTTTTCATTATTTTGTAGGGAATAGGATATTTTTAGTGCTCTCAACTCGTAAGGGTTTCGCTTCGTACATCAATCTTAGTATTTACAGTACTAAGGAAATGTCGCCCCAACAAGATGTCTGAAGACCCAGGAGCGTTATCCTCCTTCATTTTTATCACATAGAAATCTATAGGGAAGATAAGTCCGTTGACTTTCACTAATACGTCCTCGAAGACTCTTTCGGGATGCACAATGGACCTGTCTGCCAACTGAATGATAACACCTGTCTTTGTCAAAAAAACCCGCGTTAAGTGATTCATAAACGGAAAAAGGCATGACGTTTATGGAGGCCCCTAAATCACACATAGCTTTCTTAATTCCTAAATGGCCTATTTTGCATGGTATTGCAAACATGCCCCTATTTTTACATTTCGCTGGCATTTTCCGCTGTAACACTGCTGATACATTCTCACCAACACTTACCTTTTCTTTACCTATTAATCTTCGTTTGTTAGTGCAGAGTTCTTTAAGGAACTTGGCATACTGCGAAAATTGTCTGATGGCATCCAACAGTGGTAAATTGATCTTGACATTTTTGAATGTTTCAAGGATCTCTTTGTCTGCCTTACTTTTTTGACACTAATTTAATCGTCTTGGGAATAGAGGTTGGACTTTTGGCAATGGAGGTTTCGCTTGGACCTGTTTGTCACTTTCGTGATTTTCCTGGGTGATTTCTTGGCCAAGATTCCTATCAGGAATTGGTTCTCGTACCTTTCCATTTCGCAATGTCACTGTATTTACGTGTTGTCTTGGATTACGTTCTGTTTGTGATGACAGCTTCCCTTGAGAGTTTAATTTCTCAATTGATATGGTCAATTCTCTTATAGATGCCTCGGTTTTCTGTTGAAAATTAAGCATTTTAGCTGCTAATTTATTGACCAAAGTTTCTAGAGAATTACCTGAATGTTGTTGCTGCTGTGGAACCCGATTTTGGTATGGCTAGTTATATCGTGGATTGACCTCATAACTTAAGTTAGGGTGGTCCCTCTATCCTGGGTTGTAGGTGTTAGCGTAATGGTCGTATCGCTTTTGTGGTGGCCTAGGGAAGTTTCTCGCAGCATCTAAATGAGCCATAGTATCATTATAGAAACTGGGACATGCATCAATTGTATGTTCAAGGGTAGCACATATTCAGCATACTTGGGCTGGTCTAGCTTTTTCTGCAACAAGAGAATTCAAAATATTAGCAATTCTATCAACCTTATTTCTAAGGTCGAATTACTTAGCTAGTTAACCCTTCTAGGGGGTTCAGGATTGGCTCGGAATTGCTAAGTATTTGCAGCCATTGTGGAGATTAAGTCTCTTGCTTGTTGTGGAGTCATGTTAACCAATGCTCCTCCACTAGCAGCGTCTACCATATTCATTTCCATGGGTTTCAGGCCTTCATAAAAGTACTGAAGCAAGATTATTCCGTTATACCGTGTTATGGGCAACTTGCACACAACTTTTTAAATCGCTCCCAATAGTCGTACAGAGACTCTGCGTATTTTTACCTTATTCTTACGATTTCTCTTCTTAACTCAGCTACACGCGATGCTGGAAAAAACCTGTTGAGAAATAAACGAGACAGATCAGCCCAAGTCGTTACAGATCCAGTAGGTAAATAAAATAACCATTCCCTAATAGAATCTGCTAAGGAAAAAAGAAAAGTACGCAATTTAATTTGGTCCTCAGTTGCCCCTTGAGGTTTATACTAAGGCAAACCATATGGAATTCTTTCAAATGCTTGTGGGGATTTTCATTCTGTAACTCCCGAAAAGTTAGAAGCAGCTGGATCAAGCCTGACTTTAATTCAAAATCAGTATCCATAGTAGGATATGCAATGCATAGTGGCGGTTGTTCTGTTGGCGCTTCAGCCAGTTGAAGAATTGTCTGAGCCATAGGTTGAGGTGCTAAATTAGGGTTTTCGTCAACCCTAGCGTTAAGCACTTTTTCTGGGGAATCGACTTCTACTTTTTTGCTTTCAAAAATTTGAGTAGGGTTTTCGTTAACCTTAGACTCTGCTTCGTCGTCGATTCTGATTTCTGGCGGTGGATTACTTTGAGTCCCAACCACTGCTGACTGCTTTTTCCTTAGTTTTGTTTCCTTGCGATTAGCTCTCACAATCTTTTCAATCTCTGAATCAAACGCAAGAGTTCTTGGAGCAGATCTGGTCATAAGAAACAAAAAACAAGATTAGTACGTTACCGATCCCGGCAACGGCGCCAAAATTTGATGCAGTTGTTGAGAGCACCAAAAATATCCTATTCCCTGTAAAATAATAAAAATAACAGTAAAGGGGAAGTAGGGTCGAATCCTCAGGGATCGGATTGTACGAATGCTCATTTCTTGAAATCCTGGACAATTTCTTGGCCAATAAAACCCGCGTTCTTGAAAATTAAAAATAAAAAGAATTAAGAATCTGGAAAAATAAAAACAGAATTTAAATTGAATTGAAATTACGAAATTAAATAAATTGCAGAAATTAAAATGAGGAATATAAAAATAAATAGAGTTGGGAAAAGAGAAAGTTTCTTATGTGGTAAGATTCCAGCTTCAAGTTGTTTCGTTCCGTTTTGGGTTCAATCTTTGGCTTTTAAGTAACCCTTCTCGAGGAGGATAAGCCAGTTATAGTGGAAGAGGATGCCTACGACCACCAGCTCCAAGGATTTGGACTTAAGATTTGGCGGAGCCTGACTCTAGCCAATATTTGCTTTTGTGGGGCTATTTTCTGCTAGATCACCTCTTCCCAACAGCGAATACCACGTCGTTTTGTCTCTTGGATTCTCCAACCTCTGACGCAGAAAGCCAACGAACCAACTATGCAACCTTCCCAAAACATACAAAGCGGTCGTTCCTTGCACAAGTTGAAAAGATCACCTATTAAGGGACATGGACAGAAGCGTTAGTCCCGTAATGCGGAGAAGCGATGAATACCCTGTTGAGAAGGCTAAGCGCGGATTCTAAACCTCATGAACCTTTTTAGGGAATTTTGACAACTTTCGGCTAGATTGGTTTAGTGGCTCATGATTTTTGGGAAAGAAACAAATATAATATAAATGAAAATTTTATTGAAGAAATTATGGAGAGAAGAAAGACAAAATTTTTGGGAGAGGGAGTGTTTACAGAAAAAAGAGATGCTAAGTATGTGCCACTCTATCCCCTATTTATAATACTAGAAAACCTAGTCTATTCCTAATTAAATTCTAAAAGATAATTACAAATAAATAAATATAATTAAAGATAAATGAAGATAAATCCTAAAATTTAAATCTAAATAATTATCCTTAATAATTATCCTAATATAATTGAAATTAAAATAGTCTTGTGCTATAAAATCTCTTCTTTTGCATTTTTGTCCTTGGGCCTTCCATGTTTGCATTTTTGGCACCAATTCTCTCTGTCTTTGCATGTTGGCCCATTATATCTTTAAATTTGCACTTTTTGCCCTTAAATTTTCTCTTGCCTCCAATTTAGTTCCTAAAAGATAAAAGACCACAAAATAATCCAAATTAATAGGATCATACTCAAAATAAGCATGCAATTAGCACATAAAATATGTTGTTCTAGAGTATTATCAGCTATTTATGATATAAGTACATACATATTTACAATTTGATCTATATATTTTAAATATGTTTTACATTAAATTTGAATCAATATTTAATACCAAAATTGATAGCTAAACTAAATGACTTAATTGATATGTACGAATATTTTGAAGATTTAGTTAAAATATTTTGAAGTTAGGGGCCAATTTAAAATTTAAACGATAAATTAGGAACGTTTGGTGCAATTGACTCAAGTATAAACATTAAATTATGCACACATTACTATAACATATAGTGAATAGGCATTGATTGAGTCTTAACTTGACTGATATTGACATTGTTACCAATGCAGGAGGATGTGGGTTCAAGTGCGCTGAAAAAATTATTCTCCTATTTAAGGGCCGGGGAGATCTATAGGCAGTTTTAGATATTGTATCAAAAAGAACTTATATTATAACAACCTTTAATAAGATTAATGTTAATATATATATACAATGGATGGGCCAATATTAGATACCACATGACTACACCAATAAATAATTTAAGTATGCAATAACAAGAATACCATATATATATACCTACATATCATTTATATAAAATATATAAAGTCTTGTTCAGAACACCAATATTTAAATATTAACTTTAATGGAAGAGATGAAATGTTTAATTCTTCCCCATTCAGCCACAACAATCTTCTCTTCTTCCTCACCAACCTTGGTAGTGGCCTCATACACTGTCCATTCCTTTCCCAATGCATCCAACTCCATTTTTATTTCCTTGCAACTTCTGTATATCCCCTTTCTTTTAGCCAACATCTTCTCCTTTTTCTTTTGTGCTTCTTCAACTTCCTCATGGAGGGCAGCAAGTATTTGATCCACCTGTTTCACCTCTGTTTCGACCTCCTTATATCTGATAAGGCTACTCTCCAAATTAGAATTCATTGTCCGCCTCATAGATTCCTTTGCAGTAAGTTGATCCTTGTCCTACACTGCTTTCGCTGTTCGATTAGCTAGTTCTTTCAATCTTTCCTCCAAGCCCAACAACTCACTCTTTTGCTCAATTGTAAGGGTGGTGGAGGAACAATCAAACCTAGCTAGGATCATGAATGCCTGCTTAAGTGGAGAAAACTTCCCTGAATCGTTAAGATTAACTGGGGTTATGTTCAAGGCTTTGTTTATTTTATCCAGTGCTTCCTTTGCTTCTTCATTAGAATAAACAACTCTAGAGCATGAAATCTCGGACTCTAAACTAGTGTAGCATGTGTTCATATCTTCCTCAGCAGGCTCTTCGGGTTCAGTGGCCTGAAATGGTAGAAAGAAAAGCAATAATAAGAAAGACATATTTGCATTAATATTAACAGTTGATTTAGCTAACGTACCACAATCTGGCTAGAAAACTGAGTTCGTGAAGGAGGTGTGATTTCTACTGGTTTGGTTGTTGGAGTTTTCTGGTTGTCTATGAATGCCTTTACACAATCAACTTCCCTGGCCTTAAGTTTATCCGAATCAATTTTGACTATCAATTCATGTGTATTGAAGTTATGGTCAGCATGCAGCAACCAAGACTGTCAAAGGCACTACATGCAGAAGCTGCTGGTTCACCTAGTCAGCAAGCTGTTTATGTTTCATTTTGTAATTTTAAGTTAGAGTAATGTAACTTAGTTGCTTTATAACTATGTTAGGTTTATGCTTGATGTAATTTTGATGTTGATTGAGCTGATAAATCAGCTTTGTTTATTTGTTCAAGCTAATTAGCACAAGTTACTATGTGTATTAGTGGTAGTAGGTGAAGTTTAGGTCAACCTACTGTTTTGTCAAGATTGTAAACTTGTTTATGTATTGGCTTTGGGCCAGTTTGAAGTTTAAGGAATGAATTCAACAAGTTTTCATCCATATGCTCTCCATTTTTAGTTTTGCTTAAAAATCCATTTGAGTTTTCTGCTTTGTTTCTCCTACAAGTCACGAGACTTGCCAAACAAGCATTCTGCTGAAGCTTGCTGCTGCTGCCTCTTGCTCCAACAATTGGTATCTAGAGCCGTATTCTTAGAGGACCTGTTGTAGTTCAACATCAAAACGATGGCATCATCAGGTTTTTCACCAGCTTCACCACCTGTCTTCAATGGAGAGGGCTTCAACATTTGGGCAGTTAAGATGAGGACTTACCTGCAGGCATTCGACCTATGGGAAGTTGTCAACTCAGATGCTGAGCCAGCACCTCTTCGAGCTAATCCAACAGTTGCTCAAATAAGGCAACACACTGATGAAAGAACAAAAAGGCACAAGGCCATGTCATGCATACAGAATTGTGTGACAGATGTGATCTTTATGAGGATCATGGCCTGTGAAACACCAAAAGAGGCTTGGGACAAGCTGAAAGAAGAATTTCAGGGGACTGAGAAAACAAGGCAACAACAGCTGCTTAACTTGAGAAGAGATTTCAAAAATCTCAAAATGAAAGAGGAAGAAACAGTTAAGCAGTACTCAGATCGGATTATGGCTGTTGTAAACAGCATAAGGCTCCTAGGAGAGCAATTCAGTGAAGCTAGAATGGTTGAGAAAGTCATGTCCACTCTACCAGAGAGGTATGAAGCTAAAATTTCATCCCTCGAAGACTCAAGGGACTTGACAACTATCTCCTTAACTGAGCTAATCAATGCCTTGTATGCACAAGAGCAAAGAAGAGCCAGCAGACAAGAGGAGCACCAGGAAGGGGCTTTTCAAGCCAAAGAAGCCTCGAGCATCAAAACTCATAAAGGCAAAAAGTTCTGGAAAAACAGGCCTAAGCCTGATGCTGCTAGGAGCAGTGACCAACTCTGCAGACATTGTAAAAGAGCTGGTCATCCAGAAGATAGATGCTGGTTTAGACCAGATGCAGTATGCCAACACTGCAAGAAAAAAGGCCATGCTGAAAAAGTTTGCAAGAATAGAAGCAAACCAAGACAGAATCAATTTCAGCAACAAAAGGTAGAAGCTCGAGTAGCTGAAGAAAGCAGTGATCAAGAAGAACATGTTTTTGCTGTGTCATGTGCAGCAAATCAGAAAAAGGGTTCAAAGGGCTGGCTTCTAGACAGTGGGTGCACAAACCACATGTCACCAGATGCAACTATCTTCAAAACCCTGGACAGAACCTGCAAAACCAAAGTAAAAATTGGAAATGGTCAGTTAATCAATGCTGAAGGAAGAGGAGATGTGCTGATTCATACCTCTACAGGTGGCAAAATCATTTCAAATGTACTTTTGGTACCTGAAATCGATAGGAACCTTCTCAGTATAACTCAACTACTTGAGAAAGGTTACTCAGTTGTTTTCAAGGAGAAAGAATGTCAAATTTTTGATCCAAGTGGATCAAACCTCATAACAGTCACCATGACTGATAAATGTTTTGAAGTAGACTGGCCAAATGACACACATTCAGCCTGCATAGCCTCTACTGATGACTTGAGACTCTGGCACCAGAGGCTTGGACATGCAAACTACAAATCCATAGCCCGCATGGTCAATGAAGGTCTGGCAGAAAATTTCATCGATTCAGTGAAGAATGATGAGCTTTGTGAGATATGTCAGCAAGGAAAATTGGCAAGATTGCCATTTCCAACAAGCACAACATGGAGAGCATCAGAGAAGCTTCAGCTTGTGCATACAGATGTGTGTGGACCAATGAAGACTGAGTCTCTCAAAGGAAGCAGGTACTTTATTTTATTTATTGATGACTTAACAAGATACTGCTGGATTTATTTTCTAAAACAGAAGTCAGAAGTTCCATCTGTGTTCCTGAAGTATAAAGCTGCTGTTGAAACTGAGTCTAGTTGCAAACTTAGAGCAATGAGGTCAGATAATGGAACTGAGTACACCTCAGCTCAGTTCCAAGCCTACTGTGAAGAAGCAGGTATCAAACACCAGTTGACTAATGTGTATACACCCCAACAGAATGGGGTCAGTGAAAGGAAAAATAGAAGCTTGATGAACATGGCAAGATGTCTTCTGTTTGAGAAGAATTTGCCCAAAACTCTGTGGGCTGAAGCTGTTAACACAGCAGTCTATCTCTAAAACAGGCTCCCAACCAAGGCTCTGGCTGAGAAGACTCCATTTGAAGCCTGGTTTGGGTTTAAGCCATCACTGGCTCATCTCAGAACCTTTGGTTGTCTGTGCTACACACAAGTTCCAGCTGAGAAGAGAAGCAAGCTAGATAAAAGAGCTCAAGCAGGGATTCTGATCGGCTATAGCTTGGTTAAGAAGGGCTACAGAATCCTAGAACCTGCTACAAACAAGATATTGGTTAGCAGGGATGTTGTTTTCAATGAAAAAGGACACTGGAATTGGGAGAAGGCTGAACCAGAGGCAGTGGCTGAAGATCTCGCAGTGGACCAAGTTGAAAATGATGAAAACACACCTGAAATGGATGTAGATGATGTTCCAATCAGAGGCACTCGATCACTGGCTGATGTTTATGAAAGAGCACAAGTGGCTACTGTTGAACCAAGTTGCTTTGAAGAAGCAGAAAGCCAGGAGGACTGGAAGCAAGCAATGATTGAAGAAATCAGAATGATTGAAAAGAATCAGACCTGGAGTCTGGTTGATAAACCAACAAACAGGAAGATTATTGGTGTCAAATGGGTTTATCGAGTAAAGAACAATGCTGATGGTAGCCTAAACAAGTTAAAGGCTAGATTGGTTGTGAAAGGTTTCAGTCAAAGGTATGGGTCAGACTACCTGGAAACCTTTGCACCAGTGGCCAGGCTAGACACTATCAGACTGCTAGTTGCCTTAGCAGCACAAAAACAGTGGCTGATACACCAACTTGATGTAAAATCAGCATTTCTGAATGGATTCCTTGAAGAGGAGATTTATGTGGAGCAACCTCAAGGTTTCAAGGTGTCTGGCAAGGAAGAAATGGTGTACAAGCTCAACAAAGCCTTGTATGGCTTGAAACAGGCTCCAAGGGCCTGGTATAGCAGAATAGATGGCTATCTGACCAGTCAAGGATTTGAAAGAAGTCTTAGCGAGCCAACTCTGTATGTTAAATCAACTAGTGCTGAAACTCAGCTCATTGTCTCAATATATGTCGATGACCTACTGGTGACAGGAGGAGATCATGAGATGCTAAGCAGCTTTAAAGTCAAAATGCAACAGCACTTTGAAATGTCAAACTTGGGATTGATGTCTTACTTCTTAGGCATGGAAGTAACCCAAGCTAAGAATGGGATTTGGCTAAGTCAAAAGACCTTTGCTATGAAGGTTCTCAACAAATTCTCAATGGAGAATTGCAAAGCAACCAGCACACCAGTTGCTGTTGGAGAAAAACTCTCGAGCCAAGACAAGCATGAAAAGGTTTGTGAAACAACCTATCGAAGTCTAGTTGGATGTTTGTTGTATTTGACTGCTACTAGACCTGACATAATGTATGCTGTGAGTCTACTCTCGAGGTTTATGCATTGTTCAAATGAAAGTCATTTTAGAGCTGCAAAAAGGGTTCTAAGATACATCAAAGGAACTTTGTCCTATGGAATGCAGTTTACCAAGGCTGAGAACTTGAAGCTAGTTGGATATTGTGACAGTGATTGGGCTGGTTCCTTGGATGACATGAAGAGCACTACAGGTTATGCATTCAACATAGGCTCTGCTATGATTTGCTGGAGCTCAAAGAAGCAGGGAGTAGTGGCTCAGTCGACTGCAGAAGCAGAATATGTGGCTGCTGCTGCAGCAGTCAATCAAGCCATATGGCTTAGAAAAATTTTGAAAGATATCAATCATGAGCAAAAGGAAGCAACTGAGATAATGTGTGACAACCAATCAGCAGTTGCTATTGCAAAGAATCCTGTTTTTCATGGAAGGACCAAGCACTTCAACATCAAACTTCATGCAGTTCGAGAAATGGAACAAGCTCATGTTGTTAAGCTGATACATTGCAGTTCTGAAGAGCAAATTGCTGATATTTTAACAAAAGCACTAAGTGTTTCCAAATTTCAACACCTGAGAACTAATATGGGAGTTTGCAACATGCTAACCAAGGAGGAGTATTGAAGTTATGGTCAGCATGCAGCAACCAAGACTGTCAAAGGCACTACATGCAGAAGCTGCTGGTTCACCTAGTCAGCAAGCTGTTTATGTTTCATTTTGTAATTTTAAGTTAGAGTAATGTAACTTAGTTGCTTTATAACTATGTTAGGTTTATGCTTGATGTAATTTTGATGTTGATTGAGCTGATAAATCAGCTTTGTTTATTTGTTCAAGCTAATTAGCACAAGTTACTATGTGTATTAGTGGTAGTAGGTGAAGTTTAGGTCAACCTACTGTTTTGTCAAGATTGTAAACTTGTTTATGTATTGGCTTTGGGCCATTTTGAAGTTTAAGGAATGAATTCAGCAAGTTTTCATCCATATGCTCTCCATTTTTAGTTTTGCTTAAAAATCCATTTGAGTTTTCTGCTTTGTTTCTCCTACAAGTCACGAGACTTGCCAAACAAGCATTCTGCTGAAGCTTGCTGCTGATGCCTCTTGCTCCAACAATGTGAAATCAAATCTAGAGTTCTATCAGTGAAAACGTATGCTTCAACCAAGCATGTACTATTGACGATATAGCTTCTTCTAGGGTTGTGTAATTTAGGAAAATGTAAGAATGAATTGAAGCCCCAATCAGCCTCCCTCGTGAATGTTGAGTGACTGCCGAAAACAGAAGTGCCTTATCATCAACAACCAGTCCAGTACACAAGCTGACAGATTCTATGAAGAAAGGATGGCACTCAGCATATCAGTGACCCACTGACGCTTCCCTTATTCCCATACTGTGTCCATCTTATATAGGTTCTTTAAATAAATTAAATAAGAACAAGAATAAAATGCTGATCCCTTGTTTGTACTACAAACTTGTGATTGCTGCAACAATATACCTCTTATAATGGAAGTTCCACGATTAAATTGATTGATGACCCCGAATCCGACTTGGGCATATTTACTCCATCCGTAAGGCAAAGTAGCTGAATTTGCAACATCTAAATAAATTGGCAAATGATCCACATCATTCCCCTTGGGGAAGATAAGAATTCGCCAGCCAAAAAAGTTTTGTAAATCTAAGCCATGGGGAGATAAAAATGGAAATAAAAACATAAAACAACAACAAGAAGAAAAAGATCAAAGTTACCATTTGTAGCCATCAACATTAATGTTAGAATTGTATGACTCAAATTCTTGTGAAAATAAAATATAAATGGCAAGATAGGGGGATTTACAAGTGGCATCCGTATAGAAGTTTACTTCCTCTATTTAATGTTGATTAGAATAAAGTGTTTTAAACCTTACTGAATTACTTCTATTTGACTTTTATTAGAATATAGTTTTATAAACTTATAAAAAGTCATAGTCATCTCTCATTTTGTATTATTCGAATTCGACATAGTGAATTATCTTTTCATCTGCTCGTGATTTTTTTCCAGAAATAGATTCTACGTAAAACTCTGTGTGTTTTCTTTTTCTCTTTTTGATTCTTAGCCATTATCGATGGTCTAATTTTTTAGACGTAAAAACTTTGAGAGTAGAGCTTTTTTACTTTAAACTGGAGAAATTATGAATCCTCTATATGAACTTCCTTATGTTTACATCAATATCCGGAACTTACTATCCACTGCACTCAAAATCTTAAACATTACATACATAATAAAGAGAAAAAGAATTATAAGTAGAAGCTATATATACCTGCCATTATGAGAGAATATGGTGCTACCTGCAATGCAGAAACGTCGAGGGGAAGAAGATCTGTTTTTAGTTTGATTAAATATTGACAATTCCTCTTCTTTTTTCCAAAGGTCTTGTTCACTTCAACCACTTAGCCTATAAGCTATACTTTTTTTCCTTTTACTATTTTTAAAAATTAATAGAATGTTATGTAAATATAATTTTCTATTTATTTAAAAAATAAAAAAATGATGGCAAATTCTATTAGTTGAGTCACTCAAGTACTAATGTATTTGTATTTTGGTCATCTAACTTTAAATATTTTCAATTTCATCACTAAAATTACCGATGTTGATTTTTTTATATGTCAAAAAAACCCTTAAGAAAATGCAAATAACAAATCAATTAAGCCCCTGTATTAAATTCACACCCAATTAAGTTCCTGTCCATAACAAAAATAATCAATTAAGCCCCTTCATTAACAGTTTCTGTCATTGACCATGTTGAAATAAATTGATAGACTAATCAGATGGTTACACATGACAACTTTTGGTTTAATCTAATATTTTTCTCTTAAAAATAATAAAAAATAAAAAATTATAAAAAATATTTAAATTGATATAAACTTATAGATATTATAAAAAATATAATAAAACTAATAAAACTTATTTAAAATATTTAAAATAAAAACATATTAGAATAACTTTTAAGAATTATAAAAAGATTATAAAAACGTGAATTGGACCAATTAGCTCAAAATTGGCAAGTGTATCGATCCCAAAAAAAGCCTAATTTGGTTGACTTGGGAACCAAACAATAATTGATTCTTTTTAAATAATTTTTATCAAACCAAAATTTCATTATCCAACAATTAGCAATAACATATGCAAAAATGAAATATTTTGACTAAGGTTTTCATAACCGAATTGCTGGTCGAATCAGTCAAACTATTGATTTTGCAGTTTTATTGATTCGTCCAGTTCAATTAAATAAAAAATTAAAAAAATAAAAAATATAATAAAAAAAGTTGGTTCAACCGTCCGATTCCCAGGTCAACCGATCTAATAGCTTTCTTCGGATTGATACCCTTGCCGATTTCTATCTAATCGATCCAACTGACTGATCTGCTCCAATTTAAGTTTTTATGATTTTTATAATTTTATTTCAATTTTAATACTTTTAATATTTTTATGACGTTTTATGATTTTTTTAGTATTTTAATACATTTTTATAATATTTTAAATATGTTTTATTAATTTTATAATTTATTATAAATTTTACATCTTTTATAATATTTATATTTTTTTAAGTTTATATCAATTTTCATATTTTTTGAAATTTTTTTCTGATTTTTCCTTTTTTATGTTTTTATGAATTTTAAATATTTTTATGGAAAAATTATTAGATTAAACTAACAGTTGTCATGTGTTACCATTTAGTTGGTCCGTCAATTTATTTTAACAATTAATATGGCCAATGATAAAAATCGTTAAGGGCTTAGTTAATTAATTCAGTTAACGACAAAAACTTAATTAGATGCGAATTTAATACAATAATTTTCTTAACATATAAATCTTTTTTTCTGTCACTACTCAATCAAATCTCTAAGGTTTACACATTTTTGAATTTATCCCAAATAAATAATAAAAAATTGATTTTGGGCCGAACTTCATTAATAATTCAAAATTGGGCCTTGGACTAGACCAATCCTAAAATAATTGGGCATTTTTAAACAAAACGGTTTAAAATAGACAAAACTAATCAATATCTTACATCTTTAGCCAAAACTCATTTAAACATAATTAAGATTTAGAACCCCAAATATGGTCAAAAGTGTTCACCGTTTCAGTATGACCTGAATTCAAGCAGCACTAGTTGCATTTATTGTTCGAGCTTTACCTTATTATTGTAATTCACAAAAAAAAATACAATTAAAAATTTTAAAACAAACCATTCAACAATCTATATCTCAAGCTACCTAACTATTACCATATTTTATTTTAATATTATCAACATTTAATATTTTAATCATTCCTCTATTAAATTATTAACAAGAACTAAATTGTTTCATTTAGTTTTACAAAGATTAAAATAATCCTATAGTACAAGGAACTCCTGGATATTTTGGGTTGTAATAGATAATATTCTACCCTTGCAAGTATGATTAGTTAAAGAGAAGGATAATTTAGAAAATACTTAATTTAGAGAAAATATTTTAAACACAATATTAGACAAAAGCAAAACCAATTACACAAATTAAGATGCATATCTACCTCAAAATACCAATCCTATAATATTCCTTCAACAATTTTTAAATCTTTCTGTTGATGGAAGAGATGAAATCTTTGATTCTTCCCCATTCAGCCTCAACACTCTTCTCTTCTTCCTCACCAACCCTGGCAGTGGCCTCATACACTGCCCATTCCTTTCCCAATGCATCCAACTTCATTTTTATTTCCTTGCAACTTTTGTATATCCCATTTCGTTCAGCCAACATCTTCTCCCTTTTCTTTTGTGCTTCTACAACTTCCTCATGGAGGGCAGCAAGTATTTGATCCACCTGTTTCACCTCTGTTTCGACCTCCTTATATCTGATAAGGCTACTCTCCAAACTACGAGTCATCGTCCGCTTGATAGATTCCTTTGCAGTAAGTTGATTCTTATCCTGCACTGCTTTCGCTGCTCGGTTAGTTAGTTCTTTCAATCTTTCCTCCAAGCCCAACAACTCATTCATTTGCTTAATTGTAAGGGTGGTGGAGGAACCATCAAAACTAGCTAGGATCATGAATGCCTGCTTAAGTGGACAAAACTTCCCTGAATCGTTAAGATCAACTGGGGTCATATTCAAGGCTTCATTTATTTTAGCCAGTGCTTCCTTTGCTTCTTCTTTAGAATAAACAATTCTAGAGTTTGAAAGCTCGGACTCTAAGCTAGTGAAGAATGTGTTCATGTCTGCCTCAGCAGGCTGTTCAAGTTCAATGGCCTGAAATGGCGGAAAAGCAATCATAGTGATACATACATAAAATGTATTATTATTAACAACTAATTTGGTTGACTTACCAGAGTTGGTGAAGGATTAATGATTTCTACTGGTTTGGTGGTTATAGTTTTCTGGTTGCCTATGGCTGCCTTAACACAATCACCTTCCTTGGTCTTACGTTTATCCAAATCAGTTTTGACTATAAATTCATGTGAAATCATATCTACAGTCCTACCAGTGAAAACGTAGGCTTCAACCAAGCATGCATTATTGAGGAGATGTGTTAGAATTGTGTGACCCAAATTCTAAGAGATTGCTTGCAAGTCAAGTTAAACAAAAATATATTTTCTTTCTAGAAGATTTAGTATTTATTAGTATAATATATTTAGCATTTATTAGTATAGTTTATTTGACTTACTAATTTAGCCTATAAATAGGCTCCTTTACAATCTTAGAATTAAGAGACACCCGTTAGATTAGAACTCATAACACATTCAGAGAATTTTGTATTTACGTTTGAGGGTTCTTTGTTTTTCGGGTTTTCGGGGTTTAGTTTTTATCTCCATCTTTTGTACTCTTCATTCTTTTGCCATTATAGTAAAATTATCTTTGCCCGTGGTTTTTTATCCTCTTTTGAGGGGTTTTTCCACGTTAAATTTGTGTGTTCATCTTCTCAATTTCTTCTACTATTTTTACTTGTTCGTTGCTTAATCGGGACGATCCTAACAAGTGGTATCAGAGCTAGTTTAACTTTCATAGATCAGCCCGGTCAGAGATGGCAGCAACAAGGTTTGAAATTGAGAAGTTCGATGGTGAGACAAATTTCAATCTGTGGCAAGTTCGGATGATGACAATTCTAGTTCAAAATGGCTTGAAAAAGGTTGTTACAGGGAAAAAGCCTGAGAATCTAAATCAAACAGAATGGGAAGAGCTTGATGAAAAGGCCTTGTCTGCAATCCAGTTGTGCCTCGCGAATACAGTATTGCAGGAGGTATTGATGGAGAAGACCTCATTCGCCTTGTGGAAAAGGTTAGAAACTCTTTATGCGACTAAGTCTCTGGCTAACCGTTTAGTGTTGAAACAACGTCTATTTACGTTTCTCATGAACGAAGGTGAGCTTCTTAAAGATCACATCAGTCAATTCATTACTCTTTTAAATGATTTAAAGAACGTTGAGGTTCATATTGACGATGAAGATCAAGCTATGCTATTATTGTGCTCTTTACCCTCTTCATACAAGTCTTTCAGGGAGACCCTGATTTATGGCAGAGACAAACTCTCGTTCGAAGATGTGAAGGGTCATTTGTTGAGTAGAGACAAACTCGACAATGAGTTTGATTTGAATAGCAAAGCAGATAGACAAGCTTCCGTTTTGGTAGCATCAAAGAAACGAGACAAAAGGTGTCGCTATTGCAAAAAGTTAGGTCACGTCAAAGCAGATTGTTATAAACTGCGAAATAAAAGAGCTGCTGAGAGTAACGAGGAAGATGTAGCTGGTGCTAATTTGGTTGATGAAGGCGGTGATGATTTCTTGTTAGTGTCAACGAGCGATAACTCCAAGCTTACGTCTGAGTGGATCCTAGATTCAGGATGTTCTTTCCACATGTGTCCCAATAGAGAATGGTTCTCCACATACAGTTCAATTGAAGGTGGAGTTGTGCACATGGGAAACGATTCATCTAGTAAAATAATCGGTATTGGTACTGTTAAAATTAGGATACACGATGGGACGATTAGGACACTCTCAGATGTCAGGTATGTACCTGATTTACGAAAGAATCTCATCTCCTTGAGTATTTTAGACTTGAAAGGATGCAGAATCAACATCGAGTCGAGCGACATTAAAGTATCTCGTGGAGCTCTCATTTTGTTAAAAGGTAAAAGAACCGGCAGTCTTTATATTCTGGAAGGTTCTACAGTGACCGGTGAAATCGGACGTCCCTCGTCCGTTACGGAGTCAAAGTCAACTCATTTGAAGCGGAGGCAACTTGGTCATAGGAGGGAAAAAGGTATGACCGTTTCGTTGAAGAGAGGTTCTCTTTTGGATGCAGGTTTTGAAAAGTTAGGGCACTGTATTCGTGAAAATCAGACCCGGGTTAGTTTTGATTTGGCAGTGCACAAGTCAAAGGCTAGAAGTCTTCCAGCTTCTAAGCATAGATTCGACTCAGTTAATTCCCTGCATAGTTCAAGATAGGCCCGTGGCGGGTTTTGGCAAAGATGGCATTGAAAGAATTCGTGTCAAGGTGGAGATTGTTAGAATTGTGTGACCCAAATTCTAAGAGATTGCTTGCAAGTCAAGTTAAACAAAAATATATTTTCTTTCTAGAAGATTTAGTATTTATTAGTATAATATATTTAGCATTTATTAGTATAGTTTATTTGACTTACTAATTTAGCCTATAAATAGGCTCCTTTACAATCTTAGAATTAAGAGACACCCATTAGATTAGAACTCATAACACATTCAGAGAATTTTGTGTTTACGTTTGAGGGTTCTTTGTTTTTCGGGTTTTTGGGGTTTAGTTTTTATCTCCATCTTTTGTACTCTTCATTCTTTTGCCATTATAGTAAAATTATCTTTGCTCGTGGTTTTTTATCCTCTTTTGAGGGGTTTTTCCACGTTAAATTTGTGTGTTCATCTTCTCAATTTCTTCTACTATTTTTACTTGTTCG
This sequence comes from Gossypium hirsutum, assembly GCF_007990345.1. Classification (NCBI taxonomy): domain Eukaryota; kingdom Viridiplantae; phylum Streptophyta; class Magnoliopsida; order Malvales; family Malvaceae; genus Gossypium; species Gossypium hirsutum. The sequence goes on from NC_053433.1 coordinate 108,689,581, forward strand.
TTGCTTAATCGGGACGATCCTAACAAGATGCCTCTTTTAGGGTTGTGTAATTCAGTAAGAGGTAATAAATTGAAGCCCCGAGAAGGGCGGATCGCGTTGAACTCTTTCTTAGAGGCTGCCAAAAGCGAGAGTGTGCATCATCACCAAAAACTTGCGTAAACAAGGTAATGACATATTCTAAGAAAAAAGAGAGCATAGATAACATATTTGACATCTGGTCTTTGACTGTTTTAACCATGCCAAAACCTCAAACAAGCTGAGCTATTGGCGAACAATGGGAGATAATACGAAACCCATGACCATTATGAATTCTAAGTTTCCCCTGTAACCCCCCGGGCCGAAACTTCTTCTAGTGGCTCTGTTCCAATTTTTATCGTCATTAAAACAACATAAGAGGTGTTGGTTCTAGTCTATCTTTTCTATTTCTATGTATGTATATGGAATGCTCAAGCATTCACCACTGAGCGAGAGAGGGCCCAGGTGAGCATAACTAGTGTTTTGGAATTTTCACGATCGAATTGGTCGATGACTGCAAATCCGTAATGGGCATATCTAGTCCATCCGGAAGCCAAAGTTGCAGAATCTGCAACAACTAAATAAATTGACAAAAAATCCTCATTGTTGCCCTCTGGGTAGATACGAAGTTGCCTGCCAAATAAGTTTGCAATTCCAAGTCATGCATGGGAGTTAAAAAGCAAATTAAAACATAACCAAAAAGAAAGAAAATCAACGTTACCATTTGCTGCCATCAACAGTGAAATTTTCAGAGCAGAGCGTTTTAGCTTTAATACTGGAGAAGTTCTCAATCCTCCATGTGACCTTCGTTACTTGTCCATTAAGACCCATAGACTTACTAGTACTACCAACATCACTCAAAACTTCAATCTTCCATGTCACCTTCGTAATTAGTCCATTAACATCCATAGGCTTAGACTTGCTATCCACTACACCCAAAATTTCAGTTAAAAAAAACAGGGCTTTAGACAATGGAGGGTTTACGATTAAAAAATATAAGCTATAGAAGATGATATCTGGACAACGTCGAGAGGAAGATTCAAGGTTTCCTTTCCTAGAGAGCGACGCTCCTCCTCCTTTGATTATTCACAACTCAAGTCTTTTCGTTTCCCATAAAGTCAGTTAAAGACCTTATTGCTTAAGCTACTTAGCCTTTAAGCAGTTAAATTTTATTATTAGCCTCTATATTATTATTAAATTACTAATTTAGTACCTCTACTTTAGTTTTAAATTTTGTACTTTTTCAAATTTTAAAAAAATTCTAGAGTTAATAATCTCGTTAATTTTATTAAGTTAAATTATTTCATTTTCAAATTTTCTTCAACAGTTTTTTAAAATATTTCCTTTAATGGAGGAGGTGAAATCTTTGATTCTTCTCCATTCAAATTAATAATCTTTTTCAGCTTTTTTTTTTTCAAAATCAATCTAAAAAAAGTAATTAATTACGAAAATGATATATTTTTTTACAGTAAAAGTTGATGCCGTCAACCTCACTGATGGCACGACCATTCATCATTACTCGATGATTGTCACTTATACCATTATATTTGATAGTATCGATATGCATTTTTTAAAATATATTTTAAATATGTAAGTAGGGGTGAGTAAAACTCGATTCGGCTCGAAAAAATAAAAAAAATTTAAATTTCGAGCTAAACGAATCGAGTTATTCTAGTTATTCGACTCAACTTGAATTTTTTTGAATTTCAAGTTCGAATAAAGTTGAGTTTTCGAATTCAAATAATTCGAATAATTCAAATAATTCGAATAAATTGAATATGAAACTATAATATTTTACATTTTTACCCCAAATTCCCAAACCTTATTATTTTTTTTCTCAAAACTTTTACTCCCCTCCCATCTCAATCCCCTATCTCCCCAAAATCTATTTCCCACCAAAATTTTACTCTCCCATTTATTTTTCCTCAAAATTTTACTCCAAAAAACCCTCAAAACTTTTTATTTTCCTCCAAAATTTTTGCTCCCTCCCACTTTTCACTAAAACTTTTACTCCTTTCCCATCGCATTCCCATCGACCCCAAACCCATCTCCCCCCAATTTTTTAAATATTTTCTCTCCAAAATTTTACCCCTTATTTACTTTCCCACAAATTTTTATTTTTAAAAACTTTTTTATTTTTCTCTTAAACTTTTACTTCTTACTCTTTACTCCCAAATAAAAAATCAAAATTATTCAAAAAAAATCCCTAAACATAAATTGTAATAATTTTATTTATATCTACTATTGATATTATTAAATTAAATTCACGTTTATATTATTTATAATATTGAATTATTTAGTCATACTGAATATTTATATTAAAATTGAATTATATTAAATTTAATATTTATTAAAAAGAGAGAACGAGTACTTTGTTTTTTAAATCAAGTTTGATCGAAGTGTGTTAAAGAAAAATAATATATAGGGTTTTTTTTGCCGCCGTTCTGCTCTGGTTGGCGGCACCATTTTAATGTTTTATTAAAATTCAAATTCCTAGTTACATACTGTCAGAAAAAACAAACCTTTTAGTTGGATTAGCTTGATTGGAAGTTGTGAGAAACTGTAGAGAACTGCAAAACCAATTACACAAATTAAGATGCATATCTACATCAAAACACCAATCCTATAAAATTCCTTTAACAGTTTTAAATCTTTCCGTTAATGGAAGAGATGAAATCTTTGATTCTTCCCCATTTAGCCTCAACACTCTTCTCTTCTTCCTCACCAACCTTGGCAGTGGCTTTATACTCTTCCCATTCCTTTCCCAATCATCCGACTTCATTTTCATTTCCTTGCAACTTCTGTATATCCCATTTCTTTCATCCAACATCTTCTCCCTTTTCTTTTGTGCTTCTTCAACTTCCTCATGGAGGGTAGCAAGTTTTTGATCCACCTGTTTTACCTCTACTTCAACTTTCTCATTTGGTTCTAGTTCATCATTTCTATTTCGATGTACGCATGTATGTCGAAAGCTCAAGCATTCCCCAGTGGGACAGAGCCCCAGGTGAACATACAAAATAAATGCAAAACAGAAGAAGAGGAAGCAATAGCCAATGTTTTCCTAAAGCTTTGACAAATGACAAGTAACAGAGTAAATAACAAAAAGAGTTTAAATTCACAATTGGTTCACGCAGTCGCTCTTAAGAGCTAGCATTCAACATATCAGTGACCCTTACCCTATTCCTATGCTATGGCTATCTTATATAGGTTCTTTAAACCCATTAAATAAGAACAAGAATAAAATATTGATCCCTTGTTTGAACTACAAAATTGTGATTGCTGCAACAATATACCTTTTGTAATGGAAGTTCCACGATCAAGTTGATCGATGACCCCGAATCCGACTTGGGCATATTTACTCTATCTGTAAGGCAAAGTAGCTGAATCTGCAACATCTAAATAAATTGACAAATGATCCACATTGTTCCCCTTGGGGAAGATAAGAATTCGACTGCCAAATAAGTTTGTTAATCTGAGTCATGGGGAGATAAAAAATGGAAATAAAAACATAAAGCAACAACAACAAGAAGAAAATCAAAGTTTACCATTTGTGGCCATCAACAGTAAAAACTTACAGAGTAGAGCTTTTTGACTTCAAGACTGGAGAAATTCTGAATCCTCCATGTGAACTTATTTGTTTTTACATTAATATCCGTAGATTGAAATTTACTATCCACTGCACTCAAAATCTTAAACATTACAAAACATACATAATAATAGAAGAAAGGATTATAAGTAGAAGCTATATACCTGCCATTATGAGAGAATGTGATAATGCTCTAGAATAACGTATTTTTATGCATTAATCATGTGTTTATTCTGAGCTTGATCCTACTAATTTGAACTATTTATGTCTTTTTATCTTTTAGGGACCAATTTGGAGGCAAAAGCAAAATTAAGTGCCAAAAGTGAAAATTTGGAGACGTAATGGGCTGATATGCGACACAGGAAAAAGATTGTGCCAAAAGTGCAAGCATGGGAGACACAAGGATTAAAAACGCAAAAAGAAGAGATTTTCTTTTATAAGACTCCATTTTATTTATATTAGGATAATTAATATTAAGATACTTATTAGGAATATTTAAATTTAGGATTTTATTTTAATTATCTTTAATTATCTTTAATTAAATGTATTTATCTTTTTAGAATTTAAGTTCAATTAGACTATCTCCCTAGCACTATAAATAGGGGGTGAAGTGACTCTATTTGGTGTTCATATTTTTCTGTAAACACTCTCCCCCTGAAAGTCTAGCCTTTTGTTTCTTCATATTTTCTTTCAATAAAATTCTCTTTTCCATTTTTATATTTTTCTTTTCCACCATTATTATGAGTCACTAAACCCTATCTAACCGAAAGTTGTCAATATTCCCCAAAAAGGGTTCTTGAGGCCCAGAATCCGTACTTAGCCTTCTCGCCAAGTATTCATCGTTTCTCCGCACTACGGGCTGACGCTTCCGTCCATGGCCCTTAAGAAGTAAGCTTTTCAGCATATGAAAAGGCAGACGCTTTGTATGTTTTGGAATGATTGCACAGTCAGTTCGTTAACTTACTATGTCAGAGGTTGGCGAGCCAAAAAGACAAAATGGCGTGGGATTCGCCATTGAGAAGCGTTGATCTAGCATAGATTACTAGCTAGAGTCAAGTTCCCTAAAAATTATAAGTCTAATTCTTGGAGCTGGTGGTCGTAGGCGTCCTCTTCCACTATAACTGGCTTACTTGAGTTGAGAAGGGTTACTTAAAAGCCAATGATTGAAACCAAGGCGGAACGAGACAACCGGAGGTTGGAATCTTGCCACATAAGAAACTTTCTCTTTTCCCAACTCTATTTATTTTTCCTCATTTCAATTTTTGCAATTTATTTAATTTCGCAATTTTAATTCACTTTAAATTTTGTTTTTATTTTTCCATATTCTTAATTCTATTTTTTTTATTTTTCAGGAACACAGGTTTTCTTGGCCAAGAAATTGTCCAGGATTTCAAGAAACGAGTATTTGTACAATCTGGTCCCTGAGGATTCGACCCTAATTCCCCTTTACTGTTATTTTTACTATTTTACAGAGAATAGGATATTTTTGGTGCTCTCAACGACGCATCAGAATGTGGTGCTAAAAGATCCTACCTGCACTGCAAAAACGTGGATATGAAGATTCAGGGTTCCTTACCATTCCAAGATGATTACATGTGGCAACTTTTAGTTTAATCTATTATTTTCTCCTTAAAAATCATAAAAAATACAAAAAATATTAAAAATGATATAAACTTATAAATATTATAAAAATATAATAAAATAATAAAAATTATTTAAAATATTTAAAATAAAAATATATTAGAATTTTTTTAAAAATATTTAAAATATTAAAATTGATATCAACTTATAAAAATTATAAAAAATTCGTAAAAAATTGAACTAGACCAATTAGCCTAAAATCGATTTGAGAAAAGCCATTAGATTGATTCACCTGAGAACCAGACAATTGAATCGATAAGCATATGCTAGAATGAAATATTCTGATTAAGATTTTCATAACCGAACTATTGTCGAATTAGATAAGCCACTGATTTTGCAGTTCAACTAATAAAACATGCCAATAATTATAATACAACACAAAATCAGTAAAATTATTGATCTCAAAACTCATGTAAAAGAGGAGGGGGATTTTACAAAGATTGAAGAAGGAGACAAACACAAAAATCCCTTCAAATTTTGAACAAAAAAGAAACATCAATAAAAAGGTTGCATTTTTTTCTTTTTTCCTCTTCTTTCGAATCTTTTTTCTTTCTTTTTTTTTGTGTTGTTTTTTTTCTTTCTTTATATATACATATATTGTTAAAAAAAATTATTTACCTTTTCACGGTGGCCGGCGGTGGCCGGCAGTGGCCGGCGGTGGCCGGCAGTGGCCGGCGATGGGCGGCGGCGGCCGACGATCGGCCGGTGACCGGCCCCCCCTTGGCCGGATTTCCTTTTCCCCCCTCCCTTCTCTCTTCTTTCTCCCTTCCTTTTTTTTTCTTTCTCTCTTCAAAATGATTTTTTTTTGTCAAAACTTGGACTTAAAGTATGTAGCGCTTTGCGATTTAGTCACTTTTGCTATGTTATGTTTTGAGGGAAGGAATATTTTCTGTTTTGGCCCCCACTGTTTTCGCGCGTGTTCAATATAGTCCTTTCCTTTTATTTTTATTTCAATTTTGCCCCAAATATTTTGTTTTTAGTTCAATTTAATCATTTTTTTAGTTATTTTACTATTTAAATTAATTATTTTAGTATTATTATTATATTTTATTTACTTATGTAGTGTGTTAATAATTTTTATCATTTCTAATACGTATATATATTATATGTATTTTATATATATTATGTATATATTTTTTTAATGCAATTAGTTATATATTTCTTATACTATTCCATGTATGTATTTTATATCATCTTATGTATATATTCTTAAATATTATTATATATAAATATATATATTTTAAAATACCATATTGTGTATATATTATTATTACTAATTATTACTATTGCTAGTATTATTATAATTATTATTACATTAGTGTATATTTTATGTACATATATATATTTGTACATATCATTATTTTATATTATTGTTGTAAATTTTTTTTATGTATATATTTTTTATGTACGTTTCCTAATAATTTCTTTTATTGTAGATATTATTATTATTACATACTTTTATTATATGCACATATATATATATGTATTTTTATGTACATATTATTATTTTATATTATTATTACCAAATATATCATTTTTCCTATTTTATTATTAGTACATGATTTGTTTTTATTTTCTTTTTTTTTGTAAATATCATTGTTATTGTTATTCTAATATTCTAGTATTCCATGTTAATATTTTTCATTAATGATATCATTTTTTGCGTCATTTATCTATTTTTAATTTCTCACTTTAGGAATATTTTTCTCATGTTTTAATTAATTTCAATAAATAAGGCAATGTTTCGCATTTTGGAATATCGAAGAATTGTGCCCTAACTTACGGGGTTTCGGTTCTCTCGTTGGTTTTAAATAGCTAAATATCCTTTTGAGTTTTGAAATACACGGATTTCTAATTTAAATTAAAAGACGACCTTGTGCTCGGGAATTCATGGTATTGTGTCCTAACTTACGGGATGTGATACTCCGACATCTCGAGATAAGGAAATCATTAAACAAATCGATTTAAGCTAATTCAAGAATTTTAAAATCAGTATTAATAGAAAAGATCGTATTTCAAGTCCCTTCCCGATTTTTTAATTTTCGACATTAAGACAATAACTAATCAATTCGGTACCAATTTTTTGGGCGTGTCGAGGGTGCTAATCTTTCCTTGCACGTAACCGACTCCCGAACTCATTCTCTCAAGTTTCGTAGACCAAAGGCCCTATTTTAGTAAACTAAAATTGATTTATTAAAACAAAGGTGATCCGATCACACCTGATAAAAGATTGGTGGCGACTCCCGTTTAAATTTTCACTTTCAAACAAAGTAGATCCCCGTTTTCAAAAGAATGGTTTCGACAGAATTATTTTTAAAAAAATTTAAAAATATTAAAATTGATATAAACTTATAAAAATCATAAAAACTTGACCAATTAGTCCGAAATTGGCAAGTGTATCAGTTTGAGAAAAGCCATAAGATTGGTTGACTTGGGAACAGGACAATCGGTTCGATTTTTTATTTTTTAAATATTTTTTATTAAATCAAAATTTCATTATCCAACTATTAGCATGTGCTAAAATGAAATATTTTGTCCAAGGTTTTCATAACCAAACCGCTAGTCGAATCGATCAAGCCACTGGTTTTCTAATTCGACTCATTCGTCTAGTTTAACTAAATAAACCACTAAAAATAAAAATTTATATTAAAAATTTAGTTAAATCGTCTGGTTCTCAGGTCAACCGGTTTAATGACTTTATTCAGATTGATACCCTTGTCGATTATGATCTAATCGGTCCAATTGATTGATCTAGTCCAGTTTAAGTTATATATATTATAATTTTTATAAGTTTATATCAATTTTAATATTTCTAAAAAATTTTATGATGTTTTATGATTTTTATAATATTTTAATACATTTTATAAAACTTTTAAATATGTTTTATTAATTTTATAATTTATTAGAATTTTATATATTTTATAACAATTTTCATATTTTATAATATTTAATAATATTTATATCTTTTGATAATTTTTCTGTTTTTTCATTTTTTATACTTTTCTGATTTTTTAATAGTGTTATGAAAAAAATATTAGATTAAACCAATGACTGTCATGTGTCATTATCTAATTAATTCGTCAATTTATTTTAACAGTCAACGGATCAATGACTGAAATCTAGCTTAATTGATTGCTTTAGTTAACAACAAAAAGTTAAAATAGATGCCAATTTAATACAACAACACCACAACTTGACAAAACTCATTTAAACACAATTAAAATTTCTATAACATGAACCATTCAACAATCTAAATCCCAAGCTGGATATAAAAATATTTAAAATTGTATTTTCCAAAACCTTATAATTATTTTTAATAAGAAATGTTGTGGCTTTTTCCTACTAATATATTTAACAAAATATTATTAAAATAAATAAGACTATGAATGCCGTCATTTACCTTGTAAGAAATTGTTGATACTTTTCAAAGTATTTGATATAATTGCATTCTCGTGTACCCTTTAAAAATCTTCAAAAACCACACTAAAATGTGTATCCCATTGTTTTCTTACATTTCTTGCTTCGCAATGTTTCAATATCATTTCAAATAATTTTTGAATTTTCTGCTGCTTCTTTAAATGATAAATACCAAGTACCATTTACGGTTAAAAGCTCTTGAAATGGAGTTGGACCTCTAACATATAATTCAACAATAATCTAAGGTAGAATCTTTCACCTTCTTTTTTATTAACTCTATTTATACGACCAATGTCTTCTGTGTGATAATTTCTCATCCTCAAATTAACCCTTCCCATGGATTATTGTCTCAATGAATAATTAATTATAGGGGTGAATTTATCCTTTGTTACATTAAAAAAAAAAGAGATTTAAAAATGATTCAACCTCAGACCCATTTGAATGTAGCAGATAATAGCAGGACTCGAGAATTGATGTGTATTCGAGTCATAGAAGCTAGTAATGGCTGATATGCTCATATTGGTAACGTTATTGTTGTAGTGATCAAAGAAGCAATACCAAATACACCTTTAGAAAGATTAGAAGTGATCAGAGCTGTAATTGTATATACTCGTAAAGAACTCAAATGCGACAACGGGATGATAATACGATATGATGACAATGCTACCGTTGTCATTGATCAAGAAGGAAATTCAAAAGGAACTCGAATTTTTGGTGCGATTGCTCGGGAATTGAGACAGTTAAATTTTACTAAAATAGTTTTATTAGCTCCCGAGGTATTATAAGACGAAACCCAAGTATAGTTAAAGTATTTAAATGACATATGTCTTTCTCTTATTCCATACATAATGCTTTGGAAACTTTTTATACAAATATTACCTTGTTTTGTTATGTTTTGCACAGTTCTCTGAGAGCTTTGTTCTTGATATATGATCTTATCTCAAAACATGTTCTAGATTTTGATTTTTAGGTGTAACTATAAACTAACGACTCTTGGAGATATTTCATTTAGGTCAAACTCAAAATTCCTTCATGAGGAGAAACCTATCTTACATCTTGAAACCGTTTTATTTCATCAACAACATTTTCTCCATTATCTTGTGCGATGTAAACAATTTTATCATGTCTTAAATATATTTGTCAATAGACAAGGATTGTTTGGTACAACCCACTGATTGATTATTCACCCTTTTTTAAAATTTAATAACATGAACATGAGCTGCAAGTTTTTAAAAAGTTTATCTTTGAGATCTTGCGATTTTGCTCAAAATATTCTACATGTTAAATGTTGCCCCAAGAATCATCCTTTTCCAATCTAACTTCCTCTTATCTCCTTAACCATTACACTGTTAACAATATCAAGATATGATTTTTGATTGTTTATTTCTGGAATAATCAAGTCTTGCCATCTCAAGTTTTATATACATATCTACACTAAATTGCTGGAACAATCTTTTCATGAGTATGTGCGATCCTTCTCAGTATTTACATTTTCTTGTTTCTCTGTATTACTCCCTAGATTAGCAAGAGAATAAAATAGATTATAATAATATTTAATAAAATAAATATAACGATGAATTTAACTTACCACATAAATATTTTTTTTGCTCAGCCTGTCACATAGATATTATACTAATATTAATATGTACGATTCTTCCAACAGACATTGACATTTGTTCGAAAAAAGATAATTACTAACATGACCTAATCTAGAGCGTCAACTTCTAAACAAACAAAAGCTATCATTTAATCTTACACGTTGGTTTGAATAAAAAAATAACCATTCGCCATATATATCTATATATATGTTTAATAATACATTCACGTTCTCTTTCAAAGATTTGTTTTGTAGAATTGAAAGATGATTTATATTGTACTATTGTATTTGTTCCCCTCCTTCCTCATATGAAACTTTGTTGATGTTTTGATTCCATCCAACTCCTCCTCCTAGAAACAATGGAGGATATTGCAATGGGTCATAGAATCCAAAGTAATATCTCGTTTAACTGAAACATTTAGATTACTTCATCCAACCCATATAGCAGCAATTTGGTCTACTTGCAATCTATTGTAAACTCGATTACAATTTGTTCAATATGTTGCTTCAAATCTTTGAATCTCTTCAGAACATGGGTTTAGGGCTTTCCTTCAAGAATTATCATTATCATTTTTACAATTTCTGCATTTAAGTTAGTTTCTTGTAGTTGTCTTGTGTAATATCCCAAATCTAACCTAGACATTACGGTCAGATTATAAAGGCTACATCATTACATAAAGACATTATTGAAGAGTTTACGTGAAAACTTAGTTTTATCTCCATAGTATAAAGTTATTTAATTTATCAAAAATGTAGGTAATTAGAAGATCACGTGAGAGCAGCTTGACAAAAACCTTATTTTATTAATTTTATTAAAACAATCCTATAGCTAAACCAGTAGCGTTGTAAAACATCATATCGGATTTTAAAAACTTTGTAGCGGAAAACACTTCAGAACCTTTGTTTTATAAAACTACATTGTCTTGTTTAATTATATCTGTAACACCCCTTAACCCTAAACTGTCGTCGGAATAGGATTACAAGGCATTACCAGACATAATAATTCTTAAATAAATAACAAACATGTATAGAATAATCATAAATTCATATAATTTTTTTTTACTAATTGACTTCATTCATTTTTTTCTTTTTTTTAATAAAAAAATTTAAAATAACCCCTTTATAAATGTCTAACCTTCCCTGCAATTTCAAAACGCAACCAAACCAATTCCAGTATTTCAACCAATGCATTTATATACTCAAATATACTTGAATCATATTTGACATATTAACTTAACAACTTAAGTAATGAAACCCTACTATCATTTTTAATTAGATCTTAAACTATTCAAACCATTTCAATTCAATATTAATGCTATAACAAGTTTTACTATTTTACTAATTTAATCATCAAAATACCAAATACCCTTCTTTACAACAAAAATTATATAACATACCAAAATAACCATTAAATTCCCTATGTACATGCCACTTTCACTTAAGGGAAGAAAACATCACCGAAATCTTTTTGCTGGAGTCGGGATTGTTTGGATGCTGGACCGGGACACTAGACTTCTATTAACCTGCACAGAGAAACAACCGTACTCTGAGTATTTCATACTCAGTGGTATTACCATAATTCAAATTATAATATCATTCATAAAACATAGATATTAAGCATGTAACAATTAATTTCTTAGATATTAATACATTCTTTATTTTTCATTATTTCACAATAATATTTCAATTTACTATTCATCAATTAATGCACATATCATATACTTGAATTTAAATCACTTTATGAGCATTTAATTCGTACATTTCACTTTTTTATCTCAAATTCAATCTCCACTCATAATTCAATTTCCTCTTTCTCATTTCAGTACTTCAATTTCTCATTTCAATTATTTACCCTATTAACATAACTCGGACCTTGGCAGATATACGGATCCAACCAAACATACCAATATGGCACCCAGTGGCTCATTGGATAGTTCGAAGCAATAACTTGACACCCAGTGTCTCATCGGCCTAGCCGAAGTAAAATTGGTACCCAGTACCTCATCGAATCTATCCGAAGAAATATAGTGACACCCAGTGTCTCATCGACTCAAGGTCGAAGTATCCCTGAACTCTTCCAATCCTATGGCATGCCAACTATATTCGACTCAGTCCGATTAATTAATAGGGTATTCAGTTCACTTTCAATCAAATTCAAATCACCATTCATTTCTCAATCAACATACATTTCAAATAATCACATATTCCATAATTTAATTATTTAATTCAATTTGATTCAATTTGAATCACTTTCAATTTCACTCAATATTCATATTAATTTCAAATACTTACCTCAATTCTTATTTACCACACATGACAATTATAATTCAACAATCAATAATTATTAAATTCGAATTATAGTAATACACACCGTAATTCTCCCGTTTTAGTCCTCGATGACTTTCTCCTTTCCTTTCGATACCGATGCCTCGGGTTCTTTGTTGGCTACAAAAATATTAACAATTTATATTATTAGTTGCAGCATTAATTATAATAAATAATTAAATTTCTAAACAATTCCTACCTTATTCCCAATTTAATCCTAACTAAACTTACTTATTTTCTTAATTTAATTCACTCTCCATTTCTAGTCAAATTTTGTCCAAACTCAAACTTAACTATTAAATTTCCAGCATATTTTCCTAATTTTGAAATTTCTTCAATTTAGTCCCTACAACATAAAACTTATAGCTTCTTTTACAATTTAATCCCTTATTCAGTTCTAACTTAAAATTCATTCAATCTAATCCCTAATTCCATAATTTGTCCAACATAAACCCTACTTGAAAACCTATGAACTCTTGAAATATCAACTTAATTTCAATAAAACCTTGCTTTAAAGCTTCTAAAACTTCAAAATTAACTAAAAAGGACTTAATTGACTTACCAATTAAAGCTTCAAACTTCAAATCTCTAGTTTTTCCTTTTTCTTTTCTTTCCCTTTTTTCTTTCTCTTTTTCTCCCCTGTTTTCGAATGCTTTCTGTTTCTATTCGGTTTGTTTCTTTTTCTTTTATATTTTATTTACTTTATTTATTTAATTCGCATATATTATAATATGTTTATTTTAAATATCTATTAAGTATTTAATCAAATACATACAAATGTACACCATCAATACCATACACTTGTCATCATTTATTTTATTTTTCACACAAAAATCTAATAATTTAATTATTTAATTATCAAAAAATATAATTTAATCTAATTATCTATTACTTTTATATTAAGTAAACAAATTATTTTATAACAAGTGCACATGTATCAATTTATTACAAATTTACCAATGTTTTTATTACAATTGTCATTATTCAATTTGTTTATTGTATAAAATTATCATTATTTAATTATTTAATTAACAAATATCTTTATACTTAAATTATAAGTAATTTAAGTATTTAAATTACAAATGTACCAATATTTTTATTACCATACAATTGTCTACTATTTAATTTATTTAATAATAATACTAATAATAATATAAAACCATAACAATTAATAATTACAATAATCAATTATATAGTATATATAATCTAAATAAAATCTTAGATTTTTAATATATTTATGCCGCCTCAACCATTACTTAATGGAATATTTGCCATTTTGGTCCTTTTTACTTTCTATTGCTTTAGAATTAAACTTTTACCTCTTATTCAATTTAGTCATTCACCTAATTAAAACCTAATGAGACACACCACTAAACTCATAAATATTTCTAATAATTATTTTCGAACTTATTTTAGTAAGACGGAGGCCCTATAACTCACTTTTCGGTTCCCGTGAATTTTGGGTCATTACAATATTGTCTTGATCAAAATTCTGGTTATAGACAGTATGCTTACTAAACAAATATCAAAATCAAAGGTAAAGCCCCAAAACAAATTTAAAAGTCCAGAAGTCTGTAAAGCCCGAAATTTAAAACCCAAAACATACGTAAACCAAAATTGTGTGAACCGAGCTCTAGGATCGCTGTCCAATCCTAGGTCTGAAGCTCACCTTAAATATATTAAACAAATGAGTGAGCTAGAAGCTAGTGTGTGACTTAACTCACATACAATTTTTTTTTACTATAACAAGCAAAATTGCAAATATCAAAATAAAGTTTTACTTATAGTGTTCACATATGCAAATAACATATCATAATGTCATATATCCAAAAACCTATATCAGATCAGAGTGCCATAATTTTAGAAACACACATATATCATATCAAAATGTCATATCAGATCAGAACAAAATCTACCACCATCTGCTACACACCATCTCCAATCACACTAATTAGGACTACATGAGTCTATCCATCCAATCATATCGAAAAGTGGTGGTATGCCACTATTAAATATGCAGCTGTCCTGCCAGACAGATAATTTGCGATTAAACCACCAAAATTGCAATGATACTGCTAGAAACACTTCCTCCATTATATCCAAACCCACCCCAAATGCACATGCATTAACATGCTAACATTCAATCATAACGAATTAGAAATATGACATGCTTATGTAAATTTCATTAACATAGATTATATCATATAGCCAACACAGAGTTTAGTAAACTGAGTCATGCTTATCATACAAAATCATGCTTTTGGAATTATCAAAACAAAGAACGTAAACGTATTTTTTGCGCACCTAAAACATGGCATATGCAAACACATATTAAAAAATGTCACATTTCGAGTCCTATTTAAGCCAAACTGAATCCACAGAAAGTCTAATTATGAATTTTTGTGTCAAATGAGCCTAAATAAATTTTTTTAAAAAATGGGCCCACATGACCCAAAAGGCCAGCCCGTGTGGCCCACACAGTCTACCTGTTTAGACCGTGTAATCACATATGGCCTGACACATGACCAACCACAGGCCCATATAGTGCACACAGCCTATTGAATTTCCCGTGCAATCGCACACCCCCATGTGCTTAACACGGCAGACCACATGCTTGTCTGGTGCACACGGCCAACCACATTGCCATATGACGCAGTGCAGTTTCAAAAATTACCTCTATTTTTGAGTTTTCCTGAGTTATAAGTGATGTTTCGTGTTAGAAACACACACTTGATGTTATTTCTAATAATCCACACAACAACACATTCTGAATCCTACATACAACGCCAAAATGCATCAATTAACAAACACGAATTAACATAACACTAAAATCAAAACTTGAATTCAACAATACAACTTAGCAAAATCAGTCCCTAAATTCATATACCAGCACTTACCTCGAAAAAAAGTAGTCAAATAAATAGCTAAGTCGTCGGTAAATCAAATATCTCGCACACTTCACCTAGTTCAAGAGATCCCAAAATTGATAAGTTCGACACAAATCAAACCAAAACTTCTCATAACTTTCGTGAAATAAAAGAAAAATATGAATTGACCATAGCTAGAATTCGAAATCACTTAACCAAATGCAAACTTACCGCCCAAATACTCAGAATCCGCACAAATTTTTGGAGTCTTGAACAGTGATAAATATACAATAAACTAGTCGAAATTTTGAGAAAAGTCAGAAATTGAAAATTTAAAGAGTTCTGAGACATAAAAGATACATGCATAAGATATTTAGAAAAGTAAAAATATTAATATAATATATATTTTTGGAACCGATTAAATTGATGGAAAGTATTGGGACAAGTGAGAAAATTGGGTGTTGAAGGATTAAATTAAATTGATGAAAAAGGAAGGACTAGAGGTGAAAATATACCAAAGGAAATAAGACACACGGGTGTTATTATAGAAAAAGTGAAAGGGTAAAATGGTAAAGGAATTGAAAAGATAATTATGAAAAAGTAATGGCTTAATTGTAATTAAGTAAAAAGTGCAAGATGGTAAATAACATAAAAAGATATTCTTTTGTATAGATAAATTGATGGAGAAGTCTAGAAAAATAGAGAAAGAAAAGGATAAAAAATAAAAAAAAAACTATAAAAGCCATCAGCCATGGTACTTCACGTTAGCCACCATTTTCCCACCATTTTAATTTTTATTTTTCTTTCAATTTAGTCCCTCTCACCAAATACAAATCAATTAAGCTAGTTTTTCCTAAATTTCTTCATAATTTGTGAGTGAGATTAATGGAGAGAGATAATAGTTACATTAATTTCATGAGAAAAGCATTCATGGGAGTTTTGAAGGAGAGAGAAAATAAAGATTAGACTTGAATATAAATGTTGAGGTAAGAACTATCAACTTCTCTTGAAATACATGTTAGTTTTGATTAGAAAACATGAATTATGATATGTGAATATGATTTTTAATGTGAAAATATTGTGTATTTTGATATGGAAAAATGAAGAAAAAGTGAAGGAAGTTGATAAACAAATAGAGAAATAAAGCAAGGAAATGCACAATGAGAGAAGGAGGAGAAGAAAGTTGATTTCAAGGATAAAGTTGTAAGTACAACTAGAATCTTACTTGTTTTGATTATGAAGTTAATTGTTAGAATGAATATAATTTTAATATGATATTTAATTACAAATTTATATGTTGAATAAGTGAAGGATATGGCTTGATAATGATTAAATATAATAAATAATGAATTGATTGTATTTATTAAGTAATATGTGATAAAGAAATTGAAAGAGATGTGAGAAAAGATTTAGAGTGCATAAAAAATATTAAATTGTAGAGGATGTAAAAGTTGATGTTTATGTAAGTAAATATGAAGAGAAATATGTGAAATAATGATATGTGAAATAATGTACATATGTTTGGTGAAAAAAAAAATGAAGGACAAGGATTAGTGTGTTAAAAACATAAAATAACATGAAAAGAAAATTAATAAAGATTAGTGATGAATTATGGAAATTATATTAATTGGTGAAACATGTTACATGTATTAAAAAGATTTGTAAAATTTTTTTGTGGATTTGATGCCTCAAGGACAAAATTTAGAAAGGAAAAAAAAATGAAAATGACATGTAAATGTGATAAGAAATTATGGTGGAATATGGAAATTAAATAGAGAAACAAAATATGTTATACATGAAATTGAAAGAAAAAGATATTGTTACATGAAATGTCATGATGAGGTCTAAATTGTAAAATAAGTAAAAGTGATAGGTGAAATGTATAATAAGAACTATTAGTGAAATTATATAAGATTATTAAATATTGAGACAAGTTACATATGTTAATGAAAAAAGAAGACATAATTATACGAAGTATTGTTATAATGATTAAATGATAGAAAATGTAAAAGCATTATACGAGAGTGTAAAAGTGATATGTGTGCATGATATAAGTAGACGAGATTAGAACTATTGGGATATAGATGGCATGCCATTAAGGAAATTTTAGCACGCTTATCGTCTTGCTCTTTGGTGCTTATTGTTTTGTATATTGATGCTTATCGTTCTGCACTTCAGTGCCTACTGTTTTGCACTTCGATGCTTAGTGATTTGCACTTTGGTGCCTACTGTTCTATTAGTGCACTTTAGTGCACCTCTGTATCAGTTCCATATATCCTAAGTATTCTGTTTAGTCTACTGGGCCTCTGAAAAAGGTACAAAACTATTTTAGTGATTATTGAATTATATAGATTATATGTGTTGAAAAGTTTTAAAATTGAGAAAAAAAATATGGTTGAAATAAGTAAAGTAAATTATAAAGATTTTAACTAAATGGAGTAAATGAGAATTTAAAACAAATCATATGATTCTAGTATCATATAGATGATAATTAAATCAATATGTTTAGTTGGTGTTTAATGAGTAAATAATAATAAATGTGGACCTAATTGTAAGAATAAGTGAATTGATTGGTAAATTATGTATGATGAATACAAACAATTCATTTAAATGATCTTGTGTAGTAATAATAAATAAGTTAGAATTTATAATATAGATTATGATCTAAATATTAGTTGTACTTACTATGCTAGCAATAGCTAAACGTGTGTTTATATGCGTAGATTAAAAGTAGAGGAAAAGGAATTTTTTTTTTGAAGATTGAAGGCACCTCATTTCATCACATCAGTGGATCCGAGAAAGGGGTAAAGTATTAATTTCTGTTGTTACAGTAAATGACATGTACCTAGGTGTGTGTATTAAGGCTAAATATGATGAGACTTAAATGCGATACTTGATGTTTGTTTAATTTATATGAAATAATTTAAATGTTAATTAAGTAATATAAGTAAATCAGATTTTTAAAATACTTAATTACGATTTATATTTGAGTTAAATTGGCTTAAAATTTGAGATGTGAACAAGGGTTAAACTAGGTAAACTTTAGGAATTAATTTAGCAATTATCCCTTGAATTTCAAATTTAAACATAGTCCCTGAAATCCATACAGCCACATTCTCTGCTTTTCATAATGGCCCTTCTTTCACTTTAGTATATTGTTCTAAATGTAGGAATGGTTGAAAATTTTTATTTCGACTTATCTCGAACATCAATAATCAATATACTGGAACAGCGAAACTAATATGTACAAATTATGTTATTTTTTTTATTTAGATATTATTATTAGAGTTTTTGAAATCCAATGTAACACTTCTATACTTGATCCAGTCAGATTGGGTATAGGGGTGTTACAGAAAGGAAAATGGGTGAAACCAAAAGAAAATAGAAAGAGAAGAAAGACAAAAATCAAAGAAAGTTTTCTTAATAGTCAATTATGTGAAAAACAAAAATGGAAGAATAGAAAGAGACATAAAAGAATGCCACAAGTGAGGAGAGTGGGAGAGAGACGGTTGAGGGGAGTAGAATTAGGGGAAAATCTCTCCATTTTGTTTTTTTTAAACTACCCATTAACTCCTATAAATTATCCACCTCCGATTTTTCTTTAAAATTTAAAACAAAATTATTTCTAGTTACACACATAGGGATTCGAACACAAAACCACAAAACCAAAGAATAAGCTAAAAACTTACCACTAAACCAATAGACTTATTCTTATTATTAAATGAGCAAAATAATTTTTAAATCAGATATTCAAAATGTAACGCCCTGGTTAATTTATTTTTGCTTCTATAAATTCAATTATAAATGTGTATCTGCTTCAGTGGTTAAACATTTTGAGTGTGTGTGAGGTCTTGGGTTCAAGTCTCACTCTTTGGGAAATTCTATTATTTTTTATCCTAGCCTTATCTTTGGTGGGTTAGGTTATATTTTATCTTTAGTAAACTCATATTAGAATGAGTTTGTTGGTTCGAGTGGTAAGGTGTTTGTAACGCCCCAATTTTCGGGAATCCTGTGAATGTTGGCATAGGTTTAATTATGTTAGTGGGCCTTTAGAAGGCCCAAGCTTAAGATAGAACCCGGTAATTTTAGTTAATTTTTGTTCCATAAGAAAAAGGGAGTAAAATTATGAAATAGGACCTATGTGAAAATGTTTGAAAATGCTATAGGCTAAATTGAAGTGGCCAAATAAATAGGAGTGCAAAATAGGAGGATTTGTTTGACAAACCTCCCATTTTATTTGTAGACAAAATGTGCACTTGATATCCATAATTTATGGTACAAATTGATACAAAATGATAATAGGTTAGGTAAATGTTCCATGATAATGGGTTAGGTAAATGTTTCATGATAATGGGTTAGGTAAATGTTTCATGATAAGAATTTCATGTCTTTTGTATTAAAGAATTAAATGGATGAAATATGAAGTTTTATTAAAAGAAAAAGGGGTGAAAAGAACAAAGTTTTGTCCA